>NW_025767004.1:0-695000 GCF_003918875.1 Haliotis rubra
TCAATCCGAAGAAAAGGATCGTCGGGACAGGTTACAATGGGATGCCCAACAACTGTAGCGATCGATCGTTACCCTGGGATAAGAAAAGAAAGGCGACAGCAAGCTTGGAGCTAAAGATTATTACGGTAATTGTTAATTGATGCATTTAAACGTAACTGAATTTATAATTATCTTTGTGATCATAATGTTCTCAAACACACAGAAATTTGGCCGGAAACTGTTCTCCTTTTAATTGCATGGCAAGGGCAGTTCAAACGTCAGTGCCGCAGACAGTCGGTCACTCAGTTTAGCAGCCCAGACTGGACGACGTCCGCGTGTTTGGTGGGGATTGGCGTATGTTTTGTTTTTTTCCTTTATTGATTAGGTTTTCCAGTAGCAAAGACTCATTTATTGTGTATACTAAAGTGGAAAATTCGAAAGTGAACTTCCAAGCTGTATTTGTGGCCCCCTTGTCTTTCTGCTAGTCTGCCATGCGGTGATGAATGCAGTCATAAACAGGTTCTCAGCAGACTTGGAAGGCTGCACTATCTACGTTTCCCTGTTTCCATGCAACGAGTGTGCCAAGATCACCATCCAGTCCAATCCCAAAACTGTTTGAAAAGACACATTTCCGAACATTGTTTCGAGTCGAAATTATTTTGAAGCAGATCTATCCTTTATACAGCTTGTCATGTTACAGTTCTCCGTTCACAAGTTTAATTACTTACACATTTACTAACAGTTTTCAAAAACCTTCGAAACGTAAACCAATTCATTCATTTTCACAGCTATTATTGTCCTTTACACCAAATAGAATTTGATTCTGATGATAGTCAACACTGGGTATTATGCAAGTAAATACTAATTGATTCGTTTACTCTATGAAGATATAAGTAATATGAACTAAGGTTCATATAGAATTTTAACCACTTTAAACATACACTATTATTATCATAAAACAAACACGTGAAGGTTGTGAAAGTTCAGATCATTCTAAAACACACTGTTGGTGTAAGACTGTGGTTATCACGGGATTGCAGAACGAATTATGAATCTGGATTATTAATTGGTTTCATGGCAAATGTTGTTTAGCAAGTGCTCAAATCTCGTCTGGATCAAACATCATGTTCATCCCATTACAAGTGATAAGTGGCATGTCAATCAGGCCACAATATGAATACACATGCAAACTAAATCAGCAATACCAAATTCAAAAGGTTTTCTCTTAAAGTCATTTGTTACAACGATCGAAGAAAAATGAAGATCGGAAGTAGTTCCCACTGAATATTGTATTTCAAATCGATGTATTGATCAACTCCAAGATCTTCAGGAAATTGTAAGAGAGAGGACATTATTTGGGACACCATTTACTGACAGAAGTGTTGAATGTTCAGTTTGTATAAAGATAGTATGTATCGCCACTGGTCAATGTTGCTTAAAACATCAGTGAAATAGATAGACGCTGGTAAAATATCAAAATATGTGAGATGGTAGTCATTATGATATCAAGTATGTGTGTGTCTAACCAAAAATGAAATCAATCGCAGATATAAACATCAACAAAGACAATAGGGATATATATAATGAAAGGCGGATTTGTCAATACTTTACTGAGGGAATACCTCTTCTTGCCAATGTCCCCAACATTACCACCAGTTACACATCGACAACAATGCTGATGACAAAGTCATCTTAAGAAGATCTAACATTGTTCTATACTATATACGCTACACGTGAACGTGTCGTATTACTTTATTTACGACCATAGTTAGGGCAATCAGCAGAAAGAGCTCCATCCTTTCCAAGAACTGCAAGCAAAAGAACCGAAACCAGGTCACGCAAGGGGATGAAACTGAGCCGTATTATCTTGCATACATTTGCCCCTCTCCAAGTGCAGCGTACAGTGATATAAATATTCTCTTGACTTGACCCTAACACATGACGTTATACTATTGAATACGGTTTCATGTCGACCAGTGGACAAGGAAAGGAGAGGAACACAGTGGGGACATCAACCTGTCGGTACAGGTGAATCTCAAGTCGATATTGTGCGTTGTCTTGGTGAAAATGCATCGAGATTCAGAGTGACTATAAACTATCCCGAGGACTAAGAGGGATCCGAACATTTTTTAAAATGGGATTGTATGTCGAGAATACTCTCTCGGCTTATGACGATGTTTTTACTTGTGCATGAAAAATGCCTGCGTTGATTGTATCAACCTGATCACATTGAGCTGGAAGGTAATGAGAGGTACGTATCTCTTGCATTTGTGGATCTTAACTTCATTGGAGTTGATTACAGAATGCCTTGGTGAAATTGGTCAAATACAACATATATTACATTTGGGTTATGCTTTCACAGGAAAGAACAGATTCCAGCTACTTTTTAGGTTTAGTTCCATCCACTATTTGAACCCACTCTCTGAGAGTGCTCTCTATGCCCTGCCACCACAGCTTCCACTAAAATCACCAGGAAAATGGAAGTCTTGACACTGGAGACCGCCTCCGTGGTGTAGCGGTTAGAGCGTCCGCCCGGAGAGCGGAAGGTCGCAGGTTTGATCCCCGAGCGCGTCAAATATGGTACTTGTTGGTCCCTGTCTGGCGCTCGGCATTAATGGGTACAACAAGGATAATTCGAGTCAAGATAATGTGTCTGAGTGGGGTATTCATGCTTCACTGCGGCATGGTATCTCAGTGGGCTAGCACTATAAAACCAGCTTAAGTCTGGGCTAGTACAAGCAGCCGCATATACACGTACACACGCATGCACGTCATCATATGAGCGAAATATTCTCAAGCACGACATAAAACCCAATTTCACCTCACCTCACCTTGACACTGGAAATCTAGGACCTATACTTTATGTACCACTTAGATATGTGTAAATTGTTAAAACTATGAATACACAATGCCATTTAGAAAGTGGTCAAATGCAACTTGCTATATTTGGGATTACACTTTCTCAAAGTGCATGTCCTTCTCAGTAAAATGCATATCTGTACTGAGCATGTGTTATCCAAAATATACTGTGTTGCATTTGTACAGATCTCTCCCAAGAAAGTGTAATCCCAGATACAACATGTGTGTATGTTTCATTGGAGCTGTTAGGAAGCATCATTCAGTAGCCCAATAGACTTTCTATGCAAGTACAGGCTATGGGGTAACCTAAAGGACTCAAGGGGCAAGTGCAGGTTATGGGGTAACCTAAAGGACTCAAGGGGCAAGTACAGGCTATGGCGTAACCTCCAGGGGCAAGTGCAAGCTATGGGGTAACAGAGGACTGTAGGGGCAAGTACAAGCTATGGGGTAACCTCCAGGGGCAAGTACAAGATATGGGGTAACCTAAAGGACTCAAGGGACACGTACAGGCTATGGGGTAACCTCCAGGGGCAAGTACAAGCTATGGGGTAACAGAGGACTGTAGGGGCAAGTACAAGCTATGAGGAAACCTCAAGGAGCAAGTTCAAGCTATGGGGTAACAGAGGACTGTAAGGACAAGTACAAGCTATGGGGTAACCTAGAGGACTCAAGGGACAAGTGCAAGCTATGGGGTAACATAGAGGACTCAAGGGACAAGTACAAGCTATTGGGTAACCTCTAGGGACAAGTACAAGCTATGGGGTAACCTAGAGGACTCAAGGGGCAAGTACAAGCTATGGGGTAACCTAGAGGACTCAAGGGACAAGTGCAAGCTATGGGGTAACCTAGAGGACTCAAGGGACAAGTACAAGCTATGGGGTAACCTAGAGGACTCAAGGGACAAGTACAAGCTATGGGGTAACCTAGAGGACTCAAGGGACAAGTACAAGCTATGGGGTAACCTAGAGGACTGTAGGGACAAGTACAAGCTATGGGGTAACCTAGAGGACTCAAGGGACAAGTACAAGCTATGGGGTAACCTCTATTGGCTAGTCACAAGGGATATGTACAAGGATAGCCTTGAGGACTAGAGGGGGCAAGTACAAGCTATGGGGGGTAAGACTCCAGAGGCAAGTACAAGCTATGGGATAACAGAGGACTGTAGGGACAAGTACAAGATATGGGGTAACATAGAGGACTCAAGGGACAAGTGCAAGCTATTGGGTAACCTCTATTGGCTAGTTCAAGATATGGGAGTAGCTTTGTGGACTCTAGGGGCAAGTACAAGCTATGGGGTAACCTAGAGGACTCTGGGGGCAAGTACAAGCTATGGAGTAGCCTAGTAGACTCTCGTGGCTTGTAATACATTCTATGGGGTAGCAGGTCATGGGGTAGCCTTCTGAACTATTGTGGCAAGTACAGGCCAAGTTTAGATATTGCTGTTGAACATCAGGTTAATCTGTACATTGTTCAGCTGTCCTTTGTGAGGTAAATGAACAATCAGAAATAACAACAGTGATACAAATGGTATTATTTTTTATTAAGCTCAATAACATACATTTATTGGTGTTTATATAGGCCTGAAGTTGGTAAAATATGATATCATTTATCATACATTAGTACCTCTTAACTCTCCTTGCCTAGCAATAGAAACTAGAAAGTGTTTTTACTCGTAAAAACAGATGTCTCCCCCTTCCCTCAATTCAACGTTGAGGCTTCAAACAATTCATTTGATTCCTTCAATTTCAAAATCTCTAAGCATGAAAATACATATTATACATGTTTTATAGTAGTACATGTATATGTTTGATGGTTCTAAGCTTACTAATAATTGGTATTGGTGTTAAGTATACAAAATTTGGTGAAGATTGGTGAAGTGGTTTTAGAGTTATGCTCCGAACACAAACCATACCCTTCAAAAGTCCAACTTTGTTGCCATGGAAACAGAAAAATTAAAATTGGAAAGAACCTCAAACCCCAAAAAGGTACATCTACATGATATGGAGAGGCAGTATACCAAATTTGGTGAAGATGGGTTAAATAGTTTCAGAATTTTGCTCCGGAAACGAACTTTACCCTTCAAAAAGACAAAGTCAAATTGTTGTCATGGAAACAGAAAAAAATAAAATTGAAAAAAATACTCAAACCCCGAAAAAGGTGCATCTACGTGATATGGAGAGGCAGTACACCAAATTTGGTGAAGATTGTTCAAGAAGTTTTAGAGTTATGTTCCGGAAACAATGAGAACGCCGACGCTGACGCCGACGGAAACTCAACTAAAAACAATATGTCTCCCGACCCTTCGGGCGGGAGACATAACTAGCACAGACGGAAACACCCGAGTCGCACCCCTTCTGTATCTCCATATGGTGTATCTCCCGTATCAGATGAAGATGTACAGCTACAGGAAAATAGTATATGCAGAATATCCTAGCCCCATCTACCCATCTGTATGATTAACATTGATTATCATGTTCTTGAAAGTGTTGACCAATCGAACCAGTCCCTTCATTGTTGACTGGACTGTGCTGTTCAGGTTATAGACACCCGACCATCACACGAGAAGCTGCGGGAGTGTGCACACATTACTCTACACTGGCACCTGCTGTAAATGGTCGCAAACATTGACAGCAGTTGTGCAATACAAATATACAATCAATATTTGGTATATTTACTTATATTTTGATTTCTTAAATGTGTAAACAAATGTGTGTCTTCAGGTAAAATTAATACTCGACAGTACGCAATCCAAACAGCATAGCTCTATTGGAATATGCGTTAAGGGGTGGTGTTTGTGGCAAAATCAAGTTTTAAGTATTATTAGTTTTCTGCAATAGTTTTGTGTATAGTAGTTTGCTAGTTTATAGGTTACCGTATAAATACCGTATCAGTTTTAATCATTTGTTCATAGTGGTTGGATAGTTTATAAGTTCAGCATTTAACTTTACAGATAGAATAGAACAAACCAGCAAATAATCCTGTCATTATCAATGACGACGAAGTAGTCAGTAGTTATAAGTATCTGGGAACTAGAATTGAGAATTTCTCTCAAAATATCGACCGCATTTACAGTAGTTGTCAGTCTTGCCTTCATTTCCCTGGGAAACTCCGATCTTTTCACATTGAATCAACCTTTTTGGACCTTTTCTATAAAACTTGTGTGCAATCCATCCTGTTCTCTATTCAGTGTCGGCTCGACTCCCCTTTCACTCAGTAATACAAACAAACTAAACAAGATTATAGAACAAGGAGAGAAAATTATGAATCGTATCTTTAAGAGAATCAATGACATTCATAGCGTAAAGCCTCTATATTATTATGGATCCCTCTCATGTTTCACCTGAATGTTATGAACGTTTAACCTCCGGTCGTCGGTTTAATTTACCCACGTGCAATTCCAAGCGTTATAAAATGTCTTCTGTACCATTATCAATTTCTTTGTTGACTAACCGTTAATGTTCTCCATTCTCATGCTTTGTACATTTGTAGGTAATTATGATCACGTTTCTATGTATTTATTTTAGATACATGCATTTATGCTCATTCAGATGTAAGACAAATTCCCTCACGGGCAATAAAGAATTATCTTATACATGGTATTGTACATAGTGCATTTCTCCCGAGGTATTATATTGTGCATAATTAAATGTAGCTAGTGGTTTTAACAATCAGTACAGTGGGTTGTCTGTGTAATCTATTAAAACTACATCATTTAATATCAATTTGCTATGTATATTAAACATGGTCTATGCGGTAGGTAAATGCCAGTTTAAACCTAATTAAACTAAATTATAACTTAAATATTGTATTAACCTATAATCGTATGAATGTGGTATGAAATAGTTGTAGGTGTGGGTGTGAGATTTCTTGTTTTTGTTGCAACTTGTTTTATATACAATTGTTACCATTATTAAGGTCGTGTTCTAAATCTTTACAGAATGACCCGCGATCCTTGACCGATCATCCTTGGCTGCATAATTGATTGTTAAACTCACTGCCACATAGTGGTAAGTGCAGGGTATAATCATATTGTATATATATAATTCTACATATTATCTTCATTATTATTTGTAATATATATTTATGGCAAGTCATACATGATGTAAGTTTTGTTAAATAGTTTTCTTCTTGCTATATATATTTAAAGATTTATTTATGCTAGTACTGTTTCTGGGCTAGCTATATCACTCTGAGAATATGTAGAAACTGTAATATATATATTATCCACGATATGTTTCATAATCAAATACTTAAAGAATAAAGATGTTTCTGCATATATACAGGGTTAATGAACATTCTTAGTTAATGATTATCATCATTTCGAAAATAAGATACATGTCTGTCATCTGTGGCCACGAGTATCGTTGTGTTGTGCATGTGCCACCCACCAACATCTACCCCATATCTGCTACTACGTGTCCATGGTGTGCTGGTGAACTTCTCACCTGGTGGACATCAGGCAGATAAACAAGGTGAAGTGAATATAATTGACAGTATGATCAAACAACACAGGCCAGACTGATATGTAAACATGTACAGTAAATGTGACACCGGTAAGAACCGTTATCACTGGACTCGTTTGTCAGTGATGTGAAAGCAAGTTAGGAACATTTTGACAAAAAATCACCGGGCAGTAATGCTGGAATAAGCAGCTGAAACACTGAGGCCTGTGGTTTGAGACCTCACAAGGGGTCAAGGTCGGCTGCTAACATGGCCATCAGGAAGGTGCCGTGCATGAGATAGTCCCAGCGACGTGCCAGTCTGTTATCGTTATGACGAATGCGGCAAACAGTGAAACGCATGGAACATAACGGAAAGTCCTACTGTGATTAACAACAAAACGTGTATTGCTTAAAGCAGAACTGGCGTGGTGTCACATCGTTCCACAATGAAGTTAATACAATGAATTACCTTTTATCTATTTGGTGTGATAGTAAACTAATGCATATATATAAATCTACTATAGCAGTATAATTCACATTGACCCCGTCTGTTTTGACATATCCAAAAGGTGTTGTGTACTATGCTTTTTGGAAAATGTCCACGTTCTTGACGGACAACAATACAATAGACCATAGAAAGCCGACATGATACTAACAGTCCACTTTACAGTTGACCATGCAAAGAAAATTTTGCTAGAAAAATTATTTTGCCGGCGATTGCTCAAGACATGCAACTAATACCTCAAAAAGGGGGGTCCAAAATTTGAAAATCATGACACACAACGTCTAGAGCAATCAGCATGGCCAGCATGAGAGAACAAATACTCGAGTCCTAGTATCTTCTTTCCGCATATTTCCGTCGTTTGTATTTTCGTCTACCTGCCCCACTCTTACAACAGATGACGACGATGGCGATGAGAAGCACGAGAACCAAGATTCCACCAAAAGCGGCAACACCAACAACGGCCTCAAGATCCTTGCCCAAGTAACTGGGGATCGGTGGTGCAGGAACAGTACTAGTACCAGGACCGGGACTAGTAGTAGCAGCAGCACCAGGACCGGGACTACTAGTAGCAGCAGCACTAGGACCGGGACTAGTAGTAGCAGCAGCACTAGGACCGGGACTACTAGTAGCAGCAGCACTAGGACCGGGACTACTAGTAGCATCAGCACTAGGACCGGGACTACTAGTAGCATCAGCATCACGACCGGGACTAGTAGCATCAGCAGCACGACCGGGACTAGTAGTAGCAGCAGCACCAGGAGGAGGGAGCTGGAATATATTATACAACAATATATTATTTAACTATTAAATAAAAAAACCCATAAATCACAGTTAAACAGAAGCATCAAGTTTGGCCGGTTTCGAACAGTCCCATTTCACAGAGCGATCGAAGCGCTGAGACAATCGTAGCTCGGTCCCAGCAATGAGATAAACCGAGTTCCCGTCAACCCATTCTGGCCTTGCGAAGCGACTCAATGGATCGGAAACTAGGTGGATTAGTTACCCGTACCACGTCATCTGTCCAGGCTCATGTTGCTGATAGGCTCAGTCACTGGATTATCTGGTCCAGACTCGAGTATTTAGAAGCCATCGTCACATCACTGGAATAGTGCAGCAACTTCACACTACTTACACCATGTTGCCGAGAAACAAAACTAATGCAAAAAAGTAACCACGCTTCACATTAAGTCCAACAAAACAAATTGATGATGAAAGACTGCATGTTCCACGCACAAAGTGACGGCATCTCCGAAATGTATGCATAATGAGAAATGAGCATGCCATCCGATGCCAAAAGGAAGAAATGTACGCATTATAGTTTCCCAAGTACGCTGAGACTTCATTGAACTGCCATCAAGTGTTGCGTTAACAATGTTGTTGTGGATGATAAACATATTTTGCAAATATAATGTACAGTTTTAGATAGTGATGAGTATACTTGCTGTAATTAGATTTAGCTTGGTCTGAGGGGCCTTCGCTTGAGCGAGACGAAGTATTATGTAACTAGAGGTACAGCTTGGGGTTTGATCAATTCAGCTTTGGTCGAATGTGGCCAGCCAGCTTATAGGGAGAAGCTCGGGGACTCGGATCTATTTGGGTAGTTTCTTGAGGACTGGATTTTTGCCAGCTGTTTTGTACCCATGATGTGAATGTTCAGCTGTGAATTCACAAACTTGCACCAACGACTGTGATAAATATGGAAAAAGAGAAACAAGGAAATCATGGTGTACACGGTTTTGGAAGGATTTTAAACTGAGGTGACTCTGCCGTATTGCTTTGCCAATAATATTATTGCTAAGACAATACCCTCTTCATTTACCACCCTTGTAAATCAGTATCTTGTACCAGCCTTCCGTTTTGATAGTATTAATAAATCTACCTAAATTGGTCAGATTGTTGTGTGATCCATTCTCATTGTGCGAGTGAATTGGTGTCATATTCCCCTTTATCGCACCTTTACTCGTAACAAAGTCCCTTAGGGAGTATTATGTAAAGTAGTTAATATGACGTCAACTGTGAAGCTACATTTCCCAACACGTTAATACATATGGTTTTTGTGTTCTGAACGATATTTGCCATGTAGTCTAAAGACTATTCATGTACTTTATGAATACTATGCTTGTCGGGGTTGTGTTTTTTATGTTCTGAACTGATATTTGTCATGTAGTATGTTTCTATGAAAATTATGCTTTCGTTAGGAATGTTTCATACAAGTATGTTTTGAACATATGAATATTATGCTTGTCGTTAGGAAGTGAAGTATGTTTCCATGAACATATGAATATTATGCTTGTCGTTAGGAAGTGTTTCATACAAGTATGTTTCCATGAACATATGAATATTATGCTTGTCGTTAGGAAGTGTTTCATACAAGTATGTTTCCATGAACATATGAATATTATGATTGTCGTTAGGAAGTGTTTCATACAAGTATGTTTCCATGAACATATGAATATTATGATTGTCGTTAGGAAGTGTTTCATACAAGTATGTTTCCATGGATATATGAATATTATGATTGTCGTTAGGAAGTGTTTCAAACAAGTATGTTTCCATGGATATAAATATTATGATTGTCGTTAGGAAGTGTTTCATAATTCCTGAACATATGAATATCATCCGCCAACTCATTAATTCTTGTGTTATTAATTTTTCAGGTTGAGAAATAGTTTGTTTCAGTATTCCTGGTTAGAGAAAAATGCATATTTATGGAAATATTTCCTCGATTTGAATGTTTGTTTGAAGGATGATATCACACAGGTTGTTTTGAGTGTGAACAGCATGCATTGATTGTTGAACCATCGGTTGTTCATAAATATACACTTTTGTTAACCGTAACGATTGTGTACTGTGACGACATGCCGGAAAATAAAGTCTACGCCAAGAAGGTATGCTACATCAGTTACCTGTGGCGAAGTTGAAAAAAAACGTTAACCCGGAATCTGTACGAAATAGGATTTGGTGTGAAACCAACACGCAGCGAAGACATGCGGTACAATTAACATTTGTTACAGAATCAGTAACTCAACCCAGTTTCAAATCAGACCACTCGGCGATATCAATGGCATTCAAACTATCAGACCTATCACGTGGAAAAGGGTTTTGGAAATTTAACAATTCTTTATTAAAGGACCAATCATATGTAATGAAAATTAAGGGCATTATTTCCCAAACAGTTAAGCAGTACAAAGTTGGGACAAACGAATATAGTATCAACGACCAGTTTCTGTTTGAAACTATTTTAATAGTTTCAAATGATAAGAGAAGAAACTATGAAGTACTCTTCATTTCTGAAAAAGGAAAGAATTAAGAAAGAAACACAACTTACAGATAAACTAAATGAAACAGAAGTTAAGCCAGATAAATCAAAGTATTATTTTCAATCGTAAAACATCCGGAACTATGCCAACTTTTCAGTACAAGTTGAAAGGTTTACTCAATATTACAATTCAACCACATATGCAGCTATGTTATGCTCCAGAATCGACGCTTTTTACAAATTCTGGTCGGCATGTCACAACCTGTTCAACGACTGATATATTTTGTATTGTCGTTGCTACATGCTCTGTATAGCCTCTATACAGAGGTAGCCCTCTACCCGGCATGTTGGAGCCCATGGGCAACTGTAAAAATGATATGAAAAATAAAGAAATTATAAAAAACACAATTCAACCAAGTCCACAACTCACTACTAATCGCTACAAAGGGATTACAAATCTGCAAAACCATGTAGCCAGTGACTTTAATGTATCATCACGTCCACAAGACAACTGTATTCAGTTGGTGTAGCAACAGAATTGTTACCAAACTGCCACATGGATAGCTCGGACAGTACCTGGGTTGAGACCAGTCAGTGACAGAATTGTCAGCTGCCGGTTGAGGGAGAACACCGCAGAACAACCAAACTAAACCCATTTCAGCCAGCTTTGTCATTCCTGGTTGTAGACAGCATATGAGGCTTGTAAGACCAGAATTACACAATATACCGATCTCATTTGAGTCAGGATTTATCAAGTGTCCATAGAAATCCAAGTGAAAGTTTCGGCGACGCTTACACTACTCAGCGTCGACTGTTTGAGGGATGGAAGGCAAGCGGTATGGAGTGACATCATAGCTCGTGGAAGGACACAACTCATCATCGTTAACAGAAATTGAACGGCGTAGCAACAGGAACAAATGCAAATGAAGGGAAGTGACGTCACGTTTGAGGAGGATGAAGATAATTCCAGCCCAGACGTGGAGCGTGTTGGAACAGACTTTGAGAGACATATCTAACATTGCCGTACTGTTCCTACATACCTCTCTCCCATGGAAATGTGTGGGATGAGAAAAATCGACACCTACGACCTGACTAGAACTAGCTGGTAACGCTAGCTCAGTCAGAGCCAATATTTGAAGTTTTGAACAACTAGACTTAACCCTCTGTGTCTTCAACGGTGCCACACCGGTATCGACGTAAATGGTTGTCACATAATAATGACATTGTTAATGGGTGCCTAGAGCACACCTGACCCTACTACGGATGGCATTAGTTTCAGGAACATTGGCACCACTTCTATATGAGGCATAGTTACTTTTGTCAGTCAGTATATATTGTTTTTCTCTTCTAAACAGATTTGGTACTCGATTTGAAAATTAATGTTTCACTATGTTCAGTGTTATGGAAAGTGTTATGTGGCAGTGTTATTCATGCAAACAGTTGTGCTGTTGTATTACATTGTACCTGTTAAGATTCAGTAGAAGGCAGCGGCGTGCAAGTATATTTACTATATTTTGACAGAGAGTCATGATTAATCTGGTAGCTTGTAGATCAGTGGGAATAATCCAGGTTAGTAAAGACTTGTCTGGAAGCCCTGTTGTGACCACTACTGTAGCCGTGTGTATACTGACATCACTGTCATTGTCATTATGCTGCCACTGTGGTTCGTATTTCGCAGTTTTCTGCATCGATTTGTTGACTCTAGCTAATTGTAGAATCTAAATGCTTATTGTATAACATTTCGCCGTTGTCTGTTGGATTCACACTAAATTCTTTACGGATATCTGGTTAACATTTCCTCAGACAATATGCTGACGCGGCTTGATTTAGGGACTGAGGGACTCACTCACCCACTCACTCACACTTACTCACTCACTGTATATTGATTTGGTAGACTTACTTGACACTGAGTTGTTGAGTTGCATGATCGAATAGGTTTAGTCAGTCCAGGGGAGAGATCAAACACACACTGACCGGTGTTACTGGCGATGTCGACCACGGTGATGAAGACGAGTGGATAACAGCAGTCGCTCCTGCAGGGATAGATATAACGTGTTAAGTTGTTGTTCCTGGGCAGTTATGGACAAATGGTCCTGAATACCATTACATAACGCTGATGTGGCACTGTCCGCCGGGGTGGGGGTGGGGGTGGGGTGGGGTGGGGGTGTGTATATACGTCAGCAGGAACAGACCGCCTCCGTGGTGTAGTGGTTACAGTGTCCGCCCGAGAGCGGAGAGCTGAAGGTCGCGGGTTCGATCCTCGGCCGCGTCATACCAAAAGACGTTAAAATATGGTACTTGTTGGTCCCTGCCTGGCGCTCGGCATGAATGGGTACAACAAGGACTGGTCGGCGTGGTATCTCAGTGAGCTAGCACTATAAAACCAGCTTACGTCTGGGCTAGTACAAGCTGCCACACATACACACGCATGCAAATCGTCATATGAGCAAAATATTCTTAAGTGCGACGTTAAACCCCATTTCACAGCACATCATATAAACAGGTTACCGTGATTCCATCCTCTATCATGTCCGTAGAAATTTGAGGCATGCAAATATTGTAACCACTCATGTTCTTGTGCCATGTTTTCTTAGTATATATACCGGTGCAAAAAGTTGGGGATAGAGGGGATCATGAAGACGTGTTCTGATTCACGTGCCATTGGCACGTGGAAATGATATGATCACACCCGCTGGTAAGTAGGCGATCAGATCAAATGGGTTCTAATGGTTGGTGTGAAGGTGGCACACTACGTTTTTGAAAAGATCAGGGTCAAATTCGAGATAAGCATATTGCACACTCATGTTGTTCGACTCAAAAGTGAGAGGAGGGTGGGTGACGTACATGCCATCTAATGACGTCCCGAATGTGTTCAATGGAGGGTAAGGTCAGGACTGGGCGTTGGCCTTCGCGTGGCATAGGTGGCCACAGTCCTGGAACGTTGAGGGTGTGCATGATTATCTTGTATCATGAATGAGTGATTAAATATTTATGGTAGCATGGGCAGTATATCGTGAATAAAATACGTTGTACATTAGTAATGCATTCTTAGACTATAAAACACGCGGAAGAGGGACAGTAAAAGAACTAGAGTATCACAGATTTAGGTGTAAAACTAAGCGTTAAAGTATGACTATTGATAACAATACAGGAATGGTCTACAGATCACCAACAGCCAAGCCACCACACATGGGGGCTTACGGTACTTCCGCTACCTATCACCTAACTAGATCTACATAATCAATCTGGCTTCTGGCGATTATTACAAATAAAAAGCAAGAAGTATACTACGTTTCAAACCATGAAGGATGAAAAACACTTTGAATGGAAAGTAACTTCCGTCCTCTCACAGAGGGACTAGTATGTCGTGTTCACTTCAGCCACAAAAAATCTCCGTCCTTTCTTCTTCCAAACTAAAACTTTACTTTCTATTTACTATATATATTTTATCAAAATATATCAATTAACTCAATTTGATACAATACAAATTAATGTTATCTGATATGTGCGTGAAACTTTGAACTAATTACTCCTTGTGAGAGAAAACTCAGTACAGTCAAGCATGACATGCTGGCCTGTTTCGTTCTTTATAGTGGAAACGGCACGATGCTCCTCGCCTTTCCGTAATATCCATGTGTGCATCTGTGGCGGCTACCCGACGTCATCGCATTACGACCTCTTCAAATTGGGACGAACATCCCAACCGGCATGAACTTATTGATACCTACTTGGCTGACCCAGTTTTCTGCATTAGATCTTTGATGTAACATGAAATTTCGGTCTTGATCAATACATTCGATTAGAAGTTCTGCCACAGATTTGTTGAGTGCTGACAGCGGTATCAGTACCAACGTGGCTTCGTAACTAACAGGAGACGATGTCGTATTGTCCAGCTGCAGTTTTTATGTAATTCTGTTTGCTAGGAAAATGTTACTCGCCTGTAAGCGGGGTATAATGATTGGCTCAGCCAATCAGAAAACGACATTTACGTGTCATACAAGGAACTGTTTTTATGACACGGATGCTGGTAGAAAGGATTTACAATAAAACCATAAGCTGGATTAGATTGATCTAAAAACTGTATTGATGTATTGTAGTTACAGTTTGAAACTCCGTCGTTGTAGTGTTCGCCCATCGACTTCTACTTACAGTTCTGAAAACACCATTGCAAAGTCTCAGGCCCTAATGATACATTGTGTCCAATAATTATATATGACCTTCACAGGCTCCACCACAGACGATGGCGCCATAATCCAGTTTCGACTGATATAGCTGGAGGTAGGGTTGCTGGTTCCCTCCTCATTTGGAATTTGAAACAACTTTCAACAGGTCAAGAGCTTTCAGGCATTTCTTTTTCAAACATTTGATGTGCGGTGAGAAGGTCAAGTGGTGATCTTTTACAACTTATTTCGAAAGGAGTGTCATGTGCAACTAGTCCTGTGTCTCAAGGACGTATGGTGACAGTTGAAAACCAAAAAAGCCCATTTCCATAGGACCATTTATGGTTTACATCAAGTCATAACCGCAGCCGCTTTTCAACAGTATTCATATTCTTTTCTTCACAGAAAATATTAAAATCATTCACAAAATCTATCCATCAATTTAAACATTTAAGACTTCATTTGAACATTGTACACTGTGGCAATTCCTCGTGAGACCTGACCATAATGGTGAGACATTATAATTATACGCGGGTATAATCATGAACGGCCTCAATCAAAACTAATTTAAATCTTTTAAGATATCATGTTTCCATATAGTGTCGTGTACTTTTGCTGAAATCGAAACCATGGATAGTGCATGCTGGTTATTAATGATGGCATGTTTAAACATTACACTATTCGGGCAAAATGGTCAACGGTACTTTTTTCGAAATGCACATTGGATATTTGCTATTATATTATTTGATTCTAAGTATCATGTTAGTCTTTTTCACCCTCCGTTCAAACATAGCTAGTCAATTAAATGAGTAGATAATTTGACGGCTCGGTAGGATCAAGTCATGGTTTTGCTATGCTCAAATGTATTTAACAAACTCCTAAACATGATTGTGGTGAATGTTTCAGGAGATGATGCTGTGTAATATCAGCCTCTGAAGCAGTCTCATGAGTGTGCCAAAGAGCAGCATGGAGCTCATGAATAGAAAATATATCACACTATTCTGCCCCTTCATCTCGTTATCTTGCCTTTCTACTTTTGATATTTTTGAAATTTAGATAGTTAGATAAGTAAGAATGTTTGACCAAAGATTCCTTACAAAATCTGAAGTAATACACTTCCTTTTTTAAGTTGTTGGATACTACATTACCTTTGAATATTCTGTATCATATTCCAAACCTTTGACATCGACGTTCGTGAATATGTTTTTTTTAAAAATAGCTTTGGCACTAAAATATTAGATTTATTCAAATTTTGAACCTTTGGAGGGTGACGGAAATAGTGTCTCGTCTTCTTCGTGCCTTTCTAGTCTGTAAACAGTCATCGATATACAATGGCTTACGTATGTGTCGATTTCTAGAGAATACATTCATCCGCTATTTTGTTTAGTTTATTATTTCATTTTAAAAAATCAAAACCAACAAGCCAGTGCTCTGTATTATGAGACTGGCCAAATGAACCACCACCTTCTGGCCTACTACTCTTGACAGAAACTATATTTTCATAATAAAGCGTATGATCGTTCATGTTCAAACTAGTTAGATGTGATATTTCTACATTTAGGTTTTCTGTCTGACCACCATGTTGATAGAACCGGACCCAGTCTACTAGCCGTCTAGTTGATGTAAGGGTCAAATGGTGTGTTGGACAAAATGAGCATCTGTTCCTGGCTCCAATGCCCTTAGAAGACTCCCCACCTCCACTGTCTGCGGCTGAAACCGCGGCAAACGGGTCGCCTAATTTATTCATCTTTTGCAACCGGGATTGAGTTGTGTGAGTGTCCTGAGTTCATCTGTTTAATGAAGCGTCTTTGAACTTTTGGTTCCAAGAAAACAATATGTGTCTACTCAATAGACAGACGACAGACGGACGGACAGACGGACAGACAGACAGACAGACAGACAGGTTTATTCGGTAATTTAGGCCCAAGGCCCATAATACATACATTTGGCAAAAGTAAATACATACTGAGTAAAGCTAAGTAAAGTTTCATATTACTTGTTTTACAGATAATCATTCCTTCTACGGCGAACTTGTGAAAGATATTTACTCAATGATTTTTAACTATGTATATTGTCTGGTGACAACGATCGGATGAAGGTTTCAATTGTCGGTGGTTGAGTCAGATGTATTGAAAAACAATCAGATCTTTGTTGGGAATATTTTGGACATATTAATTAAATATGGAGTTCATCTTAGATGTAATCAAGGCCAGCAGCATGACAAAAGAGGCAGAGACGTTCATTATACGGGGTGTTTGTATGACGGCCACATTCCACTGCGAGTCTGAAGTTACAGCACCGAAACTGAGTTATGATTTTACGTTGATTTGGTAGTAATTCACTGGTTAAATATGGTTCGAAGCTTAAAGATGATTTAAATTGTGAATAGTATTTACATTTGGGTGACGAAAATAGTGATGCCTGGCTGTTTTGAGTGAAGCAGTCATAGAATCTCTGTTTAAAAATATGTGCATACTAACACCCGTGAGTCTCAGTGGTAACCCTTGGCTACAACCACTAGCTGTCAATGGTCACCAGCTTGGGTCACTGCGATGATTTGGTGCGTGGGAGCTGAATTTCTTTGGCAAGTTTCATTTCACCTGAAAACAAAACACCCCCTTGCAATTTCTGCTGTCAAGAGGCTCTGTTTCCTTGTGGCAAACATAAAAGTCCCGTCTGAAAATAACTAAATGAGACTAACATTGTTTGGATATTGACATGCTTACGTGATGGTAGCTGATATGGTGCCGTTGTAACCAAGGGTGAAATTGTCGTGTCGGAACGATCCTGTTGCATTAATAGAAGCGGTCACTTGGTAGAGTCCGAACCCATTGTCTCTGATTTCAGCAGTCCCTGACCACTTGTACTGGCTGCACACACAAGGGTCAAGCATTGTGACGTCACAACTACCTGTCACCGAGGTGACGTTGCAGACAGGGATGGTGTCATCTTCTTCCTGAAATGAAAGGATACACTACAGAAATGGACGGCAAACATCACGCATGTTTGTGTGGAGAGATCTTTGCCACCCCTGTTGGCATATCACCCTCAAAAGTCCTCTTATACAATGCCTCTCCCGTTGTTTCCCGTGCACTTAAAAAACTCCAACATACTCGATGTAAGAAATTTATTTTGTACATGAATGGCTTATGGTCTAAAAAACAAGACAGCATCAGAAGCTGGGAAAAAATCACCGTCAGTAGTGAGTGAGTAAATATACTGAACATCATTGAAAACGCACCAGTCTAAAATTGTCCATATTTTCATCAAGATGGATTTCAGCATGACAATGATTAATGAATATAACTAAAATGAAGTCGAAGGGCATGTCCAGTTGAAAAAATGCTTTAGAAATCAATTCCTGTCCACAGTGGGACTCTTAATTCCAAAATGCATCAACATGCAGCCACGCCATGAAAAAAGCGCGAATTTCATTCTGAAATCATACTGACTGTGACATTGAAAGCAGGTGTATGAGAACCGATTCTCATTGCTTCACTAACGATTGTGAAACGAGGACAGAGATACCGAGGTTAACACCTCACGAAAGAGAACGTGCACTAGGCATGATTCAGGTTGGCACCAGCAGCAGGGATATTGCTCGACAACTTGCACTTGGCCACTCCACCATCGTTAAGCTTCATAGACGACATCAGTAGAAAGGCAGCACCCGTGACCTTCAATGACCTAGGCAACAACGTGTTACGACGCTCCATCAGGATTGCCATATTGACCTTGTCCATATCAGTGATTGAACACTGCCGACTGCTGGGACTACTGCACTACTTCAAGGTTGACGTCGGGGTCATCAGCTCTGAATCCATGCGACGCCGTCTACGCGCTACAGGCTCCATGCTAGACGTCCTTACGTTGCACCAATTCTGACTGACAGACACCGTAATGAGCGTATACAATGGGCTAGCAGGCATTTTCAGTAAAGGTTACAACAATGGCATGGTGTGGTAGTCACTGACGAGTCACGTCTTCATCTACGTAATGCTGACGGCCGATTACGTGTTTGGCGTAGACGTGGTGAACTTTATGCTGATGAGTGTGTGGTTCAGACAGACCTTTGGGTGGTGGGAGTGTCATGGTCTGGGGTGGAATAAATTACAATCACAAGACTGCCTTCATGTTTGTCAAGGGAGAGTTAATGCCCTTTATTACCGTGAGCAGATTCTTCAGAATCACATCGCATCTGTCTTCAATCACCACCAAGATGTCCATACGTTTCAACAGGACAACGCACGGGCACACACAACAAGACTTTCCATGCAGTATCTGGCCCAGCAACACATCCAGGTTATTTATTGGCCAGCACAGTTGCCAGATGTATCCCCCATGGAGCACTTGTAGGACGAAATTGGTCAAAGTCTTTTGCGGCGACAACAGATGCGAAACGTCCGGGAACTTGAGGCTGCACTACTACAGAAGTGGAATGCCATCCTCAAGAACACTATTCGGACGCTTATTGACTCAATGAGGAGACGTTGAACTGCATGTGTCAATGCAAATGGCGGTCACACGTAATATTGACTTTTCGATTTGACCCCACGTGTGTTTGATCCTTTCTGACTGTGGAACATTTGAATGAATGAGCGTTTTTCTGTGTTGTTGTTTTTGTCAGTCGTCCATCTGTTATTATCCACTCAAAAAATACCAATTCCTTACACGTGCTTTTAATAATCTGAACTTTTATAAGTGGTGCGTCTTCAATGATGTTCAGTACATTTGGCGCATGCATCAACAGAACTGCAGCTATTCACGGCTACATAGTTATAGAAATTATCACAGGCCAGGGAGTTTCTCCAAGAGGTAATGTCATTCAAGAGGAACACAGTAATTAACGAAATATGCACAGTTTAATTCTTACCCTTCGACACCATTTTCACTTCTGGGGCGAAAATAGTACGGTGTTAAGGCGTCAGCCTATCAGACTGAAGGCCCGGTTTCGATCCCCGGTGGAGGCACCTAGGTTCGGGTACCAAAGTGGACACATTTGCGTAGTTTCCTCGGACAAGATACTTAGATCCACATTGTCTCAATTCACCCAGCTGTAAAATGGGTACCCGTGATGATGTGCTGGCAATGTGAGTGTTTAGTTCAGTGCGCCCAGCAGGCAGCATGGCTGTATGATGCCCAGGGAGTTGAAAAGGTATCGGAAAGTACGATAGTGTCCTATGAGCGGATATAGTAATCTACGTAGCTTGAGGAGGCAATGTGATTGGATATGAGCGCCATATAAGCGGACTATGACTATAACTACTTCAGGGGGACTCTCTTCGGCCAACTGTTTAGACATACACAAACGTGAATTCTCATACCTGAGAGTGAAGCAGAAGAACGTAAAATAATTCAGTCCAGGTAAATTTTGTTCCCTCGAAACTGTGCCTATTTGGTTCCCTCTTAACTGTGTCTATTTGGTTCTATCGAAACTGTGCCTATTTGGTTCCTTCGAACCTGTGCCTATTTGGTTCCCTCGAAACTGTGTCTATTTGGTTCCCTCGAAACTGTGCCTATTTGGATCCTCAAAGATTGTTTAAAACATATTGTTCTTATCTTGACACATGACATTAACTCTTCACTATCCGAAGCACTTGTCACATCTCATCACAAAGGCTCGATCCAGAGCTTACTAAAGCACTATAGACCAGTATCAAATCCTTCCTTCATATCAAAAGTTCGTGAGTGCTTTGTGGCAACGGTTGGTGGATCACTGGGAACGTCATGGCGTATATGAAGCCATGCAGTCAGTTTGTAGACTTGTCTCAGCACTGAAACTGGCCCTGTCCGTGCCCCAAATGACCTTCTTGATTAACTGTATTTGTCTGCCGCAGTTGACACAGTTGACTAAAAGGTTAACATCCTAGAAACAAGAATAGGAGTGACTGGTGGTGCTCTATAGTGGATCGAATTCTGCCTCTCTAGCCAAAGCAGTCAGTACTCGTATATGGGATAGCATCCAACAATGTTCCTTATGGTGTTCCACAAGGTTCAGTCTTAGCACCTATTCTCTTTACTGTCTATGAATCATCAAACATTTCAATCGTCGTCAGTGTCTGCGTGTGAAATACTCACAAAACGCATCAGTGACAGTAAGGTATGGATGATATGGACTTCCTGAATTTGAATCATGATAAAACAGATTTCGTACTTTTGTGCTCGAATATGACTTGCTCGCAACTTCCCTACAATGCCACAATCCGTCCTAGCGATGAAACACGCAATTTGGATGTTATCCATGATTCTACAATGCAGTTAGAAGACAAAATTTGTGAATTTGCACATTCGAAAAATAGCCCTCATCAGGAATGAGGAAAACTACACAGATCCTAGCCCACGCGTATGTTGCATCCAGACTTGACTACTGCAATGCTTTGCTTTCCAGACTTCTTGAGTATCTCCTTGACAAGCTCGAGAAGGTCTAGAACTCAGCAGCAAGAGTCATAACCGCCACAAGGAGATATGTACATAGTACACCTGTACTAAAAGAATTATCCCGGCTTTCTATCTCCAGAAGAATTATGTAATTTTTAGAGTAAAATTGATATTTTATACTTATCCTGACTCATGCTCTTTTTGCTTGTCTTCTTCTTCTTGCGAACATAGTGGAACACTTGTATCTCCCTAATTGAAGCTCCCTTCAATGTAAAATCACTAATTAGTACACCACGAGTTACCTCCCTTCCACAAGCGCGGGAACGAGGGCGCCACCTCTACCCATGTGCCTCACTCTCTCCTCATATACTGAGCCCAACATTTGAATTTACAGGGAAATCCAAAGTGTTATGTGGGGAGGATGGGAGGGCATACCTCATGAGTCAGGATAAGTATAAAATATCAATTTTACTCTAAAAATTACATATTTTTCCTTATCCTGACTCATGCTCTTTTTGCTTGTAGAATCCTACGGAAAAGGAGGTGGGAATATATAATACTTTGGATTTTAATAATTAGTGATTTGAACTGTGATGATTGTAATAACCCTATGGGAACTTCATAAAGGCACTGAACTGATGAATTCCTGCTGCTAACTTATCAGCTGCCATATAAAGGTTATTACAATGTACTTATTACAATGTACTTATTATGATAAAGTATATATAACATTAATACAATGCTTAAGACTAATAGACTTAAGCTTGTTAAATTGCTAGTATAAACTCCTTAGAGTTTGTTAGCTAAATTACTTTAAGATATATAAACATAGTACTAAGCTTAAGATATGCTTAAACTTAAGCTAATTATATAATAGCAAAACTCTTTAGAGTTTGTTAGCTAATATACTTATATGATATAAACATAGTGCTGAGCTTAAGATATGAATAAGCTTTAGCTACATATATAATAGCAAACTCTGTAGAGTTTGTTAGCTAATATATTTTACAATATGAGTATAGTACTGTGCTTAAGATATAATTAACTTAAGCTACATATACAATAGCCAAAACCTCTGTAGAGTTTATTAGCTAATAGACTTATATTGTAACCATAGTATTAAGCTTAAGATATGATTAGACTTAAGCTAAATGTATATAGCAAAAACTCCTTAGAGTTTTTAACTAATATACTTTTATGTTAAAAACATACATAGTACTGAGCTTAAGATATGATTAAACTTAAGCTATATATATAAAAGCAAAACTCCGTAGAGTTTGTTAGCTAATACATTTTATAATGTAACCATACTGCTTAAGATATGATGAACTTAAGCTAAATATATAATAGCAAAAACCTTTAGAGTTTTGTTAGCTAATATACTTATATGATATAAATATAGTATTGAGCTTAAGATATGCTAGAAACCTTAAGCTACATATATAATAGCAAAACTCCGTAGAGTTTGTTAGCTAATACATGTTATAATGTAACCATAAAGCTTAAAATATGATGAAACTTAAGCCAAATATATAATAGCAAAACTCTTTTAGAGTTTGATAGCTAATATACCTATATGATATAAACATAGTACTGCGCTTAAGATATGAATAAGCTTAAGTTACATATATAATAGCAAAACCCGTAGAGTTTGTTAGCTAATACATGTTATAATGTAACCATAAAGCTTAAAATATGATGAAACTTAAGCCAAATATATAATAGCAAAACTCTTTTAGAGTTTGATAGCTAATATACCTATATGATATAAACATAGTACTGCGCTTAAGATATGAATAAGCTTAAGTTACATATATAATAGCAAAACCCGTAGAGTTTGTTAGCTAATACATGTTATAATGTAACCATAATGCTTAAGATATGATGAAACTTAAGCCAATTAGCAAAAACTCTTTAGAGTTTGTTAGCTAATATACTTATATGATATAAACATAGTACTGAGCTTAAGATATGAATAAGCTTAAGCTACCTATATAATAGCAAAACTCCGTAGAGTTTGTAAGCTAATATATTTTTATAATATGTGTATAGTACTATGCTTAAGATATAATTAACTTAAGCTACGTATATAATAGCCAAAAACTCTGTAGAGTTTATTAGCTAATGCATTTATAATGCAACCATAGTACTACGCTTAAGATATGATTAACTTAAGGTAAATATATAATAACAAACTCTGTAGAGTTGTTAACTTATATATTGTATGATGTAATAATCATAGTACTGTGATGATAAAAAAGAACTTAAGCAAATTATATATAGCATGTAGCTATTTAGTACTGTTATAAGATAAGTAGAAATCTGTAAGATTGACTTATCTTCTCCGAGGAACTGTCAACTGTTGTGCGAGGACCCTGGAACCGAATTGGTGGATACCTGAGACGTCCTTGACGGTGATATCTCTCAGATAATGGTTGGCAACCACCATATCGGATCTCCAGAAATAACCCCTCCATAATTTCAAATAACATTTGTGTAGATCAATTGTAGAAGTTAGCGCTCTAATATCATGAGTATTAGAAGCTCATGGAGGGTCGGATCGGGTCCATCAGTCTTGTAGGCACATAGTATGACAGTTCTGATCCAAGGAGATGGTAGTACATGAGACTTCAGTCTGCGTAACTTGAATATAGAGGAAATAATCTGATGCATTTTCCCTCCTGTTTGGTTCGGTGGAGATAAATTTACAGTGCTCTTGCTGGCCATCGTGATAGAATCATCGTATCATGAAGTCCAAGTATGTCATCCAGGCGTGTTCATAAACCTCACTTGTGAGGTGTTGGAGCACTATATACAGATCCCGAAGTTGGAGCGTGAAACTTCCGTTTTAATCCTCCAATCAGAAAGCTTAAGTAGGTTTACTCACCATCTAGTTGTGTTAGTAGTTTGATGATGAAATTCAGTTGTAGACTGAGACGCTGTGGATTTAGATCCACTTGTATTCCGTCGTCTAGGTAAATTCGCTGCGAAGTCCTTGACGATGTAGGTGCACAACCAGGTGTGTCTGTCCTCGTTGAACTTTTATGTAAAATCGCCTGACTGCCGTGCCCTCGTCCTAACTTGACAGGGGAGGTCTCTAACCTGAAGAAAGCAGCCCAATCATGAAGGTTCAGATTAACTGGACTGTAAGGAGGCTTGCTCGTTCACTGATATATAGTTGTCACTTGTAACGTGAGTCTTGAACTGTGAACTAAGACCGACCTCTGCGTAGGTCGTTGTCCATCGCGGTCCAATCAGAACAAGGCATTTTGATTCTGTAGAATACCCGCGCTGTGATGTCACCGGTGTAGCAGGAAAAAACCTTGTATAAAATCTTGCCGTCGTTTATATTAGCATAATCGTCGGTCTTCACCGTAGCTTTCGAAGTTACCCGAGTGACCACGTGTTTCGAGGGTTAATGGTAAACGCGCGAAACCTCCGGCGCGAAATACCTCGCTCTGTAATATTAATGCTGGGTAGGTTATTTTCCTGGCTGTCGTGAAAGTAACTTCAGTTTTGAATATAATTCCGACTTCCTTATATAAAGGTACAATAAACTTGCAAGTTGTCAGCTTGTAGACTGTATACATGAATGTATCGTCATAATTGTAGAATTAAAGCTGAACTTGTTGTACATATTACTTCTCAGAAACGTTGACGATTATGAGTTATACTCGCTGTAACAGGTTGCTGTTCAATTTCGATATTGAATTGTCTGCAGATCTGCGTAATGGTCACGCATGTAGATAATCGTATCGTAGTGTGGGATAGCATATTCTAGCAATCTATACGGAAAGTTGATTTCTGTGAATATCTATGAAACGTCGTTGACTAATTAATATAGCGACGTTCTGTGTTGTAAATAGCCTGTGCAATTGTCTTCGCGTAGGCTTATAGACGGCATATGGCATACAGTTGATAGACACTTTATGCGATGTCTTGAACGGACTGACGAGTAGCTATATATGACGAGTGGCTAGTATATGGAGACCTTGGAGGATACTTCCTCGGTGAACGCCGGAGACTTCACGAAGCTCTCGAAGTATCCCTTCTAGATCTTCTGGGTGAAGCAGACTTGGAGCCACTTAGCCTTCGCGACCTTCGCGAAGGTATCGAGTCAGAGCCCGATCAGTATATATATATGTAATTTTTAGAGTAAAAATTGATATTTTATACTTATCCTGACTCATGCTTGCTTCGTGAACGACCTCTGTGTTCAACAGGATGTGGGGTCGGCGAAGCGCTACTCCTCCGTGACGTCCCTTGTAACTGGTGAGGCTCTAGTTCCTTCGCGGAGGCGGCCTGGGACTTCCTTATCGAAGTGTCTAGAGTCCGATCAATATATGAGCGTTAGCTTCATACAGGGTGTGGTTCTTGCTGGTTCTGCATAAGTAGAGCCGAGTAGATCATCCTATCATCTTCAGAAGTCGTGTCACGAAATCTGGTGATAAGAATCTCATTGATCGTTCTAGATCTATTAAGGCCAAAGAACATACGCCTCTGGCGTTTGAACTTACATGCCTTTATGGTAGGCTGTGTCCACATTCTGTGGCACCGCAGCAATCGGGTCGATCGGAGGTAGGGTGACGACGTCTACATCGTCTTCCTTCATCAGGTATGTCTGCGCTGAGTTGCCACTCTTGGACGGTGAAGATAAATCTAGGTTGTTTACCATCCAATATCTTATCTCAGCGTCTGAGAAGATGATGTCTCCATCATCTTCTGTACCAGCATCGGTGATGAGAGGTTGATGCTCTTCTGATGGTGACCTGTGTGCTGCTATCTCTATGTCGGGTGACGCTGCCGACTTGTGTGGTGACCTGCGAGGTGATCGACGTGGTGATGTACGTGGAGATCGTCGTGGTGAACGGCGTGGAGATCGTCTAGGTGATCTGCGTCTATGGGATGACCTTGAGTCCGCATCTGAGGATGAGGCCGAGGACGGTGACGATCTCTCCCGTCTTCGCGAAAGCCTTCGCGAAGACTGTACATCTGGGTCCTTCGTCGAGGTGGTCTGTGACTTCCTTCTCGAAGGCTGCTTCGTCGTGGCTGCTACGCTGACTGGGGGTGCCTCTGGGGTGTTGTCTGCGTTGCTCAGGCCCTGGGCTGGCTGCTTCTCCCGTCTGTAGTGGCCCTCCATCATGGTCATGATCTGCCGCAACAGCTCGTCTGGGATGGTCTGCGACGAAGTGGTCGGTGCCCTCTCTGCGATGACAGCTGCTGAGCCCTCAGGGAAGTCGTCTGACATCAGTGTAGAGACATCAGGCTGCATGGCGATCTCTGCTGATGTCACTGGTCGCTTCTTGTGGCGTACGCCGGGGATGATGATCGGTTGATCATCGTAGAGGCCCAGTTCAGCGGCTGGAACAATCTCGGTTGAGAAAGTCCTAGTAGACTTCGTTGATTTCCCCTCAGAGGTCGACGCTGCCCTGGGGGTGCGAAGTCTGCGTTGAGTGTTGGTAGCGACGGGACCCTCAGGAAGATCATCGAATATCAGCGTTAGTACATCAGGCTGCATGTTGATCTGCGCTGACATCACTGTTGCCGACATCGGTCATTCTTTTGATGTACATCAGGTATGATGATCGGCTGATCATCATACAGGCCCAAATCTGCGACGGGAACAATCTCGGCTGAGAAAGTTCTAGTAGACTTCGTTGATTTCCCCTCAGAGGTCGACGCTGCCCTGGGGGTGTGAAGTCTGCGTTGAGATGCAGTAGAAGCCCTCTAGTCTTCGGCTGCGACGATGGGATGTCTGGGGAAGCAGGACGCTTCTTGGAGGCGGCGGACTACGTCCCACGCCTCTCCACCACTCTAGCGGAATACCAGACGGGAGGGGGGTCGACCAACAGCAGTAGACTGGCGAGGGTTCAGGTGTATCAGTCATGGCTAGACTCTGCATACGTGACCTATCTGCTGCGCGTCTCAAACATAAAGTATTTATTTATTAAAGGCAGAATTGGATAAATTAGTACCGCAACTGCCACGTGAATAAAATGAACATGGCGCAGTACAGCTAGGGCATATTAAATGCGGATCAGCAGCAGAATAAAAAACGTAATCTGCAACAGTACAGAATTTTCATCAACGTAATCCACAGAACAAACATGGCGTCCCGTGAATAAACAGTAGAAACACGACTAAATATCAATATATAATTGTTGAAGGATACTAGCTAAACCTCTATAGATGTCTATACGAGGTAACTAACTAAATATAATCCAAGGATATAGTGTGTCGGGAGACACAGGCGCTCTCACGTCCAGCTCACTGGGCGAAGAAGGAGAGAGTGAGGCACATGGGTAGAGGTGGCGCCCTCGTTCCCGCGCTTGTGGAAGGGAGGTAACTCGTGGTGTACTAATTAGTGATTTTACATTGAAGGGAGCTTCAATTAGGGAGATACAAGTGTTCCACTATGTTCGCAAGAAGAAGAAGACAAGCAAAAAGAGCATGAGTCAGGATAAGGAAAAAATAAACTTGAAATGTCTCTGGAAAACTGGATCTCCACGACGGAAATTACAGCACCTACCACCATTGAAAGGCATATATTGAAATACTCTAAGATAAACCGTTTCCTGAAGCATCAACTGTTCAAATCATGCTAGGAGTGAGTGAGTGTAGTTTTACGCCGCTTTTAGCAATATTCCAGCAATATCACGGCGGGGAAACCAAAAACGGCCTTCACACATTGTATCCATGTGGGGAATTCATGCCAGTATATGTCTGCATAACCGGCCATAGTAACACTTGAAACAGGTGCTTGTGCATACGGCAATATATGTTTCAAAGGTGCAGCTTCACATAAGAAATACGTCGGAAGTTACCGGGAAACGTGCGTGTATTTCCTACCATATTTATGTATATTTCAATTGGTGTACTGCCCGACGTTTGGACCCTTGATATAAAACATAATTTCCTAAATACGTACCCTGAGATCAGGCTTTTCTGCGACCAGATGTATTATGTCGTACTGGAACTCGCTCTCACTTGCGCTAGATGTCTTTGCAGTAAGCGTGAATGTCCTGGGGACGCATTGAGGATTATATTGAAAACATACACGGTAATACCATTTATAATAAACAAACCACAATCCCACTATGTATAAATCTTTGCATATGAGATAGATTATCATAATACTTGTCAAATTAACTACTATAAAACTTGGCATATTGTTACAAGTTATCAACTATTATAACACTTGGTATATTGTTGCGGGTTATCAGCTCAGCTACTATAACACTTGACATATTGTTCCGGGTTATTGGGTCAGGTTTTATAACACTTGACATATTGTTCCGGGTTATTGGGTCAGGTGCTATTACACTTGACATACCACTATGGGTTATCGGGTCAGCTGCAATAACACTTGACCTATTGCTAGGGGTTATCAGCTCAGCTACTATAACAATGATAAAATGTTATAGGTTATCAGCTCAGCTACTATAACACTTGGTATATTGTTACGGCTTATCAGCTCAGCTACTATAACAATGATAAAATGTTATAGGTTATCAAATCAGCTACTTAAATACTTGGCATATTGTTGCGGCTTATCAGCTCAGCTACTATAACACTTGGCATATTGTTAGTGGTTATCAGCTCAGCTACTATAACACTTGACATATTGATAGGGGTTATCAGCTACTAAAACACTTGGTATATTGTTATGGGTTATCGGGTCACCAACTATAACACTTGACATATTGTAAGGGGTTATCGGCTCGGCTATAAAAAACCCCAGATATAATGTTGTGTAGGCCTACTATAAGGCTTGGTATATTGTTTCGGGTTATAATCAGCTACTATAACACTTGGTATCTTGTTATGGGTTATCGGGTCACCTACTATATCACTTGACATATTGTTAAGGGTTATTGGTTTGGCTATTATAACACTTGGCATATTGTTGTGGGTTTGCAGCTCAGCTACTATAACACTTGACATATTGTTACGGGTTATCAGCTGTTATAACACTTGCTCTATTGTTACAGGTTATGAGCTCAGCCACTATAACACTTGGTATCTTGTTATTGATTATCAGCCCAGCTATAATAACACTTGGCATATTATTAGGGTTATTGGTTTAGCTATTATAACACATGGCATATTGTTGTGGGTATTCAGCTCAGTTACTATAACACTTGACATATTGTTAGGGGTAATAAGCTGTTATAACACTTGCTCTATTGTTACAGGTTATGAGCTCAGCCACTATAACACTTGGTATCTTGTTATTGATTATCAGCCCAGCTATAATAACACTTGGCATATTATTAGGGTTATTGGTTTAGCTATTATAACACATGGCATATTGTTGTGGGTATTCAGCTCAGTTACTATAACACTTGACATATTGTTAGGGGTAATAAGCTGTTATAACACTTGGTCTATTGTTCCAGGTTATGAGCTCAGCTACTATAACACTTGATATATTGTTATGGGTTATCGGGTTATCAGCTCAGCTACAGCTCAACACTTGGCATATTGTGAGGGGTTATCATGTATTATAACACTTGGTATATTGTTATTAGTTATTGGTTTGGTTATTATAACGCGTGACATATTGTTATGGGTTATCAGCTCAGCTACTATAACACTTGGTATATTGTTACGGGTTATCAGATCAGCTACTATAACACTTTGCATATTATTACGGTTTATCAGCTCAGCTACTAAAACACTTGGCGTATTGTTATGGGTTATCAGCTCAGCTACTATAACACTTGGCATATTGTTGTGGGTTTGCAGCTCAGCTACTATAACACTTGACATATTGTTAGGGGTTATCAGCTGTTATAACACTTGGTCTATTGTTACAGGTTATGAGCTCAGCCACTATAAGACTTGGTCTATTGTTACGGGTTATGAGCTCAGCTACTATAACACTTGGCATATTATTAGGGGTTATCAGCTCACCTGCAACAACACTTGGCATATTGTTTTGGGTTATCAACTCAGCTACTAAAATACTTGGCATATTGTTAGTGGTTATCAGATATTATAACACTTTGTATATTGTTACGGGTTATCAGCTCAGCTATCATAACACTTGACATATTATTAGTGGTTTTCAGCTCAGCAACTATAACACTTGACATATTGTCAGGGGTTATCAGCTATTTTAACACTTGGTATATTGTTACGGGTTATCAGCTCAGCTATTATAAAACTTGACATATTGTTATGTGTTATCGGGTCACCTACTATAAGATTTGAGATATTGTTAGAGGTTATCGGTTCGACTATTATAACACTTGATACATTTTGGTGGGTTACTGGCTAAGCTACTATTACACTGGCATATTGTTATGGATTATTAGCTCAGCTACTATAACACTTGGTATATTGTTGCGGATTATCAGCTCAGCTACTAAAACACTTGGCATATTGTTATGAGTTATGAGCTCGGCTACTATAACACTTGACATATTTTTAGGGGTTTTCAGCTCAGCTACTATAACACTTGGTATATTGTTAGGGGTTATCAGCTCAGCTACTATAACACTTGACTTATTGTTAGGGGTTATGAGCTCAGCTACTTTAACACTTGGTATATTGTTACGGGTTATCAGCTCAGCTACTAAAACACTTGGCATATTGTTATGAGTTATGAGCTCGGCTACTATAACACTTGACATATTGTTATTGGTTATCAGCTCAGCTACTATAACACTTGACTTATTGTTAGGGGTTGTCAGCTCAGCTACTTTAACACTTGGTATATTGTTACGGGTTATCAGCTCAGCTACTATAACACTTGACACATTGTTAGGGGTTATCAGCTCAGCTACTATAACACTTGACATATTGTTAGGGGTTATTAGCTGTAATAGCACTTGGTCTATTCTTTCAGGTTTTCAGCTCAGCTACTATAACACTTGGTATATTGTTATGGGTTATCAGCTCAGCTACTATAACACTTGACTTATTGTTAGGGGCTATCAGCTCAGCTACTTTAACACTTGACATATTGTTACGGGTTATCAGCTCAGCTACTTTAACACTTGACATATTGTTACGGGTTATCAGCTCAGCTGCTATAACACTTGGTATATTGTTGTGGGTTATTGGCTAAGCTACTGTTAGACTGGCATATTGGTACGGGTTACCAGCTGAGCTACTATAACACTTGGTATATTGCTACGGGTTATCGGCTCGGTGTTACACTGGCATATTGTTACGTGTTATCAGTTCAGGTACTAAAACACTTAGTATATTGTTATGAGTTATTACCTCTGCTATTATAACACTTTTTCACATTTCATATATTTTATGTATACATTTTTATATTTTCAGCACCTGTCACTACTGATTTTCAATGATCCATTCAGTAAATTTTCATGGCTTTTGTTTTCCTTTTACACCAAACGAAATTTGTTTCTGAGTATAGTCAAGCCAGGGTCTTGGATTGTACTAGCGTTCTATATTTGAAATGTGTCGTTACACAATGGGGGTATACCTGACATCGTAGTCGGTCACATCCAGTGTCTCTGACGCTGATTTACGTTCCCCGGGCTGTAAGGTGTAGTGGTACTCGCTACTAGTGACTCTGTGTGACAATCTGACTGTGATGTTGGACTCGGCTTCAGCCTTGTTGACCACCGTGAAGGGAATTGTATTCTCTCCTATAGTGTACGTGCTCCCTGTATTGTAGGAAACATGTTAATAAGTACCCGGATTTCATTTAAATTTGGTATGAATTGTGAAACGTATTAGTTTGAGCAAAAGGTTTTGTATGAATTTATACGGTTTGCAATCTAGGCATACTGATTCATTTAAACATTCTTATTTTTGAGGCAATAAGAACACACCTGGTTCCCAAATCTACTGGAAACATTACGAAGAATACAAAACAGGTCCGTACCATTATTGGGGAGAAACGCAAGGTCTATGCCAACAGGCACTATCACTCTTGTTTGAAGACGCAAAAACTTGTTTCCTCCTTTGTCGGTGCCTTCTACAGCCATTTGGAATGCCTTAATTATACAAAAACGGCATTAGCCAGTATATTCTGTAAGATTAAACAACTGCATGGTAGCATTTGACTTTAGTATCCAGGGCATGTAGCGATTAACCATGTCCCCACCGTGTGTATCGTACCACGGGGGCGTGGTACATGGTCCGTCTGATCGTGACCGTCGCCATCTGCTACAACAGCGTTAAGCAACATCATTCACTTCATGGGTGGGTTCACAGATACGTAGATGCAGGCGAGGCAGCAGCAGCACATGTGAGACACCATCCACGGGGTAGGTTCTTCTAACTGAACTAGCGTCGTTTTGGCCCTGTATATTTCATCCCAGACATGTTTTGTTGGGGAGACGTCTGGAATAACAGGAACAGTGCAGCAATATTGTGCTGCCTCAACAAGGGCACTATCCCCGAATAACAGGAACAGTGCAGCAATATTGTGCTGCCTCAACAAGGGCACTATCCCCGAATAACAGGAACAGTGCAGCAATATTGTGCTGCCTCAACAAGGGCACTATCCCCGAATAACAGGAACAGTGCAGCAATATTGTGCTGCCTCAACAAGGGCACTATCCCCGAATAACAGGAACAGTGCAGCAATATTGTGCTGCCTCAACAAGGGCACTATCCCCGAATAACAGGAACAGTGCAGCAATATTGTGCTGCCTCAACAAGGGCACTATCCCCGAATAACAGGAACAGTGCAGCAATATTGTGCTGCCTCAACAAGGGCACTATCCCCGAATAACAGGAACAGTGCAGCAATATTGTGCTGCCTCAACAAGGGCACTATCCAGTAACTTAACGGTCCTGCATTTTCTCAAAGGGTAAACATGATCCAGAATGACGTCGTCCCATTCCAGTTGACAATAACAATGACGTGTTGTGATGTCCAGTGCGTTGTAATGTCCATACATACTGTTACAGTCACACTCAGAAACTGATATAACCTTGACATCAGACGTGCATGACGTAGCAAGTCGTTGGTGTTGCCCTGCTGTAGATAACGTTTCCAAAGAGGTGATACTGCGATGAACAGCAAGTAAAGACTGGCAACATCCTTTGGCGCAGTTTCTCTTTTCATCACAAACAGCGTTTTGACCTTAATATTTAGCATCCACATTTCGCATTTTAAACCAGATGTTCACATTTAATCACCACGATCTGAATATCGCGCTCCAAACAAATACATACATATGCAAATCACGACCTTTATGTGGATGAGATGTCTTCACCAAAATGTGTTCAAACAAGCATTGTGTAAATTCGAACTAAAATATGAACTTTATATGAAACGCGGATACCCTTTCCGTCTCAATATGAGGTATTCAATACGTCTTTTAGTGGACATTTGAAAAAGCAAACGTTACAGCAAATACAATTGTGTGTTTTTACGTAAATATTTGAAATTTACATATTTGCTTAAAATGTGATCGAAATGCTGTAGGAATAGAATAAAGTGATCCAGTGATCCAGTTTTTACCTCCACAGGCAGTGAGAACGTGGTCCTGTAGGTCAGTGAATCAGCTCTTGACGCAACCTGTATCAGTCCGCCATGTCTTGCCAGCTCAGCTCCTTGAGGATCAGTTAAGATAACGTTGTCTACTGTGCGAACATCATCTGACGAAGGAATGCCAAGGATGACTGTGGCATTCTCACCTGGAAAAAGAAGATTTATGGAAGAGGTTTGTGTAATTGTATTCGCCCAATAGATGTTCAATCGGGTTTACGTCAACCCCAGACTCTCATTCTTACATGTGATACCAGCACTCCATGATGGACCCACCTTCCAATCTGTTTCTCAACACACGTCATATGCCCACACCATCACGGATCCAATCTGTCTCTCAACACTTGCCATATGCCCACACCGTCACGGATCCAATCTGTCTCTCAGCACACGACATATGCCCACACCATCACGGACTCACATTCCAACATGTCTCTCAATACACGTCATATGCCCACACCATCACGGACCCCATCTGTCTCTCTACACATGCCAAATGCCCACACCATCACGGACCCAATCTGTCTCTCTACACATGCCATATGCCCACACCATCACGGACCCAATCTGCCTCTCTACACATGCAAAATGCCCACACCATCACGTACTCACCTTCCAACATGTCTCTCAATACACGTCATATGCCCACACCATCACGGACCCAATCTGTCTCTCAACACACGCCATATGCCCACACCATCACGGACCCAATCTGTCTCTCTGCAAATGATATATGCCCACACCATCACGGACCCCAATCCGTCTCTCTACACCATCACGGACCCAATCTGTCTCTCTACACATGCTCTATGCCCACACCATCACGACCCAATCTGTCTCTCTACACATGCCATATGCCCATACCATCACGGACCCAATCTGTCTCTCTACACATGCCAAATGCCCACACCATCACGGACCCGATCTGTCTCTCTACACATGCCATATGCCCACATCATCACGGACCCAATCTGTCTCTCTACACATGCCATATGCCCACACCATCACGGACCCAATCTGTCTCTCTACACATGCCATATGCCCACACCATCACGGACCCAATCTGTCACTCTACACATGCCAAATGCCCACACCATCACGGACCCGATCTGTCTCTCTACACATGCCATATGCCCACACCATCACGGACCCAGTCTGTCTCTCAACACATGCCATATGCCCACACCATCACGTACTCACCTTCCAACATGTCTCTCAATACATGTCATATACCCACACCTTCACGGACCCAATCTGTCTCTCAACACATGCCATATGCCAATAACCATCACGGACTCACCTTTCAACATGTCTCTCAATACACGTCATATACCCACACCATCACGTACCCAATCTGTCTCTCTACACATGCCATATGCCCACACCATCACGGACCCAATCTGTCTCTCTACACATGCCAAATGCCCACACCATCACGGACCCGATCTGTCTCTCTACACAATGCCATATGCCCGCACCATCACGTACTCACCTTCCAACATGTCTCTCAATACACGTCATATGCCCACACCATCACGGACCCAATCTGTCTCTCTACACATGCCAAATGCCCACACCATCACGACCCAATCTGTCTCTCTACACATGCCATATGCCCACACCATCACGGACTCACCTTCCAACCTGTCTCTCAACAGATGCCATATGCCCACACCATCACGTACTCCAATTCCAACTTGTCTCTCAATTCACGTCATATACCCACACCATCATGGACCCAATCACACCACAATCTGTCTCTCTACACATGCCATATGCCCACACCATCACGGACCCAATCTGTCTCTCTATACATGCCATATGCCCACACCATCACACACTCACCTTCCAACATGTCTCTCAACAGACGCAATATGCCCACACCATCACACCACAATCTGTCTCTCTACACATGCCATATGCCCACACCATCACGGACCCAATCTGTCTCTCTACACATGCCAAACGCCCAGACCATCACGACCCAATCTGTCTCTCTACACATGCCATACACCCACACCATCACGGACCCAATCTGTCTCTCTATACATGCCATATGCCCACACCATCACACACTCACCTTCCAACATGTCTCTCAACAGACGCAATATGCCCACACCATCACGGACCAAAACTGTCTCTCAACACACGCCATATGCCCACACCATCACGGACTCAAATACCAACCTGTCTCTCAATACACGTCATATGCCCACACCATCACGGACCCAATCTGTCTCTCTACACGTGCCAAATGCCCACACCATCACGGACCCAATCTGTCTCTCAACACACGCCATATGCCCATACCATCACGGACTCACATTCCAACCTGTGTCTCAACACACGCCATATGCCCACACCATCATGGACCCAATCTGTCTCTCTACACCATCACGGACCCAGTCTGCCTCTCTACACATGCCAAATGCCCACACCATCACGACCCAATCTGTCTCTCTACACATGCCATATGCCCACACCATCACGGACTCACCTTCCAACCTGTCTCTCAACAGATGCCATATGCCCACACCATCACGTACTCCAATTCCAACCTGTCTCTCAATTCACGTCATATACCCACACCTTCACGGACCCGATGTATCTCTCAACACACGCCATATGCCCACACCATCACGTACTCACCTTCCAACATGTCTCTCAATACACGTCATATGCCCACACCATCACGGACCCAATCTGTCTCTACACATGCCAAATGCCTACACCATCACGGACCCAATCTGTCTCTACACACATGCCAAATGCCCACACCATCACGCTGGACTTCACCTTCCAACCTATATCTCTCTACACATGCCATATGCCCACATCATCACGGGACCCAATCTGTCTCTCAACAGACGCAGGTCTTGTTATGCCCACACCATCACGGACCAAAACTGTCTCTCAACAGACGCAATATGCCCACACCCATCACGGACGAAAACTGTCTCTCAACACACGCCATATGCCCACACCATGACGGACTCACCTCTCAACCTGTCTCTCAATACACGTCATATGCCCACACCATCACGGACCCAATCTGTCTCTATACACGTGCCAAATGTCCACACCATCACGGACCCACTCTGTCTCTCAACACACGCCATATGCCCACACCATCACGGACCCAATCTGTCTCTCTACACATGCCAAATGCCCAGACCATCACGACCCAATCTGTCTCTCTACACATGCCATATATGCCCTCACCATCACGGACCCAATCTGTCTCTACACATGCCATATGCCCACACCATCACGGGACCTAATCTGTCTCTTCTACATGCCAAATGCCCACACCATCACGTACTCACCTTTCCAACATGTCTCTCAATACACGTCATATGCCTCACACCATCACGGACCCAATCTGTCTCTCTACACATGCCAAATGCCCACACCATCATCACGGACCCCAATCTGACTTTCTACACATGCCAAATGCCCACACCATCACGTACTCACCTTCCAACAATGTCTCTTCAACAGACGCAATATGCTCACACCATCACGGACGAAAACTGTCCTCTCAACACACGCCATATGCCCACACCATGATTTGACTCACTTTCAACCTGTCTCTCAATACACGTCATATGCCCACACCATCACGGACCTTAATCTGTCTCTACACGTGCCAAATGTCCACACCATCACGGACCCAATCTGTCTTCAACACACGCCATATGCCCACACCATCACGGACTCACATTCCAACCTGTGTCTCAAACACACGCCATATATGCCCACACCATCACGGACCCATCTGTCTCTCTACACATGCCAAATGCCCAGACCATCACGACCCAATCTGTCTCTCTACACATGCCATATGCCCTCACCATCACGGACCCAATCTGTCTCTCTACACATGCCATATGCCCACACCATCACGGACCCAATCTGTCTCTCTACACATGCCAAATGCCCACACCATCACGTACTCACCTTCCAACATGTCTCTCAATACACGTCATATGCTCACACCATCACGGACCCAATCTGTCTCTCTACACATGCCAAATGCCCACACCATCACGGACCCAATCCTGTCTCTACACATGCCAAATGCCCACACCATCACGTACTCACCTTCCAACATGTCTCTCAACAGACGCAATATGCCCACACCATCACGGACCAAAACTGTCTCTCAACACACGCCATATGCCCACACCATCACGGACTCCAAATTCCAACCTGTCTCTCAATACACGTCATATGCCCATACCCATCACGGACCTAATCTGTCTCTACACGTGCCAAATGCCCACACCCATCACGGACCTAATCTGTCTCTCAACACACGCCATATGCCCATACCATCACGGTCTCTACATTCCAACCAGTGTCTCAACACACGCCATATGCCCACACCATCATGGACCCAATCTGTCTCTACACCATCACGGACCCAGTCTGCCTCTCTACACATGCCAAATGCCCACACCATCACGACCCAATCTGTCTCTCTACACATGCCATATGCCCACACCATCACGGACTCACCTTTCCAACCTGTCTCTCAACAGATGCCATATGCCCACACCATCACGTACTCCCAATTCCAACCTGTCTCTCAATTCACGTCATATACCCACACCTTCACGGACCTGATGTATCTCAACACACGCCATATGCCCACACCATCACGTGCTTCACCTTCCAACCTGTGTGTCTCAACACACGCTATATGCCCACACCCATCACGGACCCAATCTGTCTCTACACATGCCAAATGCCTAGACCATCACGACTCCAATCTGTCTCTCAATACACGTCATATGCCCACACCATCACGGGACCTAATCTGTCTCTCTACACGTGCCAAATGTCCACACCCATCACGGACCCAATCTGTCTCTCAACACACGCCATATGCCCATACCATCACGGACTCACATTCCAACCAGTGTCTCAACACACGCCATATGCCCACACCATCATGGACCCAATCTGTCTCTCTACACCATCACGGACCCAGTCTGCCTCTCTACACATGCCAAATGCCCACACCATCACGACCTTAATCTGTCTCTACACATGCCATATGCCCACACCATCACGGACTCACCTTCCAACCTGTCTCAACAGATGCCATATGCCCACACCATCACGTACTCCAATTCCAACCTGTCTCTCAATTCACGTCATATACCCACACCTTCACGGACCCGATGTATCTCTCAACACACGCCATATGCCCACACCATCACGTACTCACCTTCCAACCTGTGTCTCAACACACGCCATATGCCCACACCATCACGGACCCAATCTGTCTCTCTACACATGCCAAATGCCCAGACCATCACGACCTAATCTGTCTCTCAATACATGCCATATGCCCTCACCATCACGGACCATCACGGAATCTGTCTCTCAACACACATATGCCATATCACGGCTCCATTCCACCATCACGGACCCAATCTGTCTCTACACATCTCAGACCATACACTGCCATGCCAAATGCCCACGCCATCACGTACCAACATGTCTCTCAATACACGTCATATTCCACGTGGATAATCTGTCTCTACACATGCCTCAATACACGTCATATGCTTACACCATCACGGACCCAATCTGTCTCTACACATGCCAAATGCCCACACCCATCACGACCACAATCACTGTACTCTTCAACATGTCTCTCAACAGACGCAATATGCTCCACACCATCACGGACCAAAACTGTCCTCTCAACACACGCCATATGCCCACACCATCACGGACTCAATTCCAACCTGTCTCAATACACGTCATATGCCCACACCATCACGGACTCCAATCTGTCTCTACACGTGCCAAATGCCCACACTCATCACGGACCCAATCTGTCTCTCAACACACGCCATATGCCCATACCATCACGGACTCACATTCCAAACCAGTGTCTCAACACACGCCATATGCCCACACCATCATGGACCCAATCTGTCTCTCTACACCATCACGGACCCAGTCTGCCTCTCTACACATGCCAAATGCCCACACCATCACGACCCAATCTGTCTCTCTACACATGCCATATGCCCACACCATCACGGACTCACCTTCCAACCTGTCTCTCAACAGATGCCATATGCCCACACCATCACGTACTCCAATTCCAACCTGTCTCTCAATTCACGTCATATACCCACACCTTCACGGACCCGATGTATCTCTCAACACACGCCATATGCCCACACCATCACGTACTCACCTTCCAACCTGTGTCTCAACACACGCCATATGCCCACACCATCACGGACCCAATCTGTCTCTCTACACATGCCAAATGCCCAGACCATCACGACCCAATCTGTCTCTCAATACACGTCATATGCCCACACCATCACGGACCCAATCTGTCTCTCTACACGTGCCAAATGTCCACACCATCACGGACCCAATCTGTCTCTCAACACACGCCATATGCCCATACCAGCACGGACTCACATTCCAACCAGTGTCTCAACACACGCCATATGCCCACACCATCATGGACCCAATCTGTCTCTCTACACCATCACGGACCCAGTCTGCCTCTCTACACATGCCAAATGCCCACACCATCACGACCCAATCTGTCTCTCTACACATGCCATATGCCCACACCATCACGGACTCACCTTCCAACCTGTCTCTCAACAGATGCCATATGCCCACACCATCACGTACTCCAATTCCAACCTGTCTCTCAATTCACGTCATATACCCACACCTTCACGGACCCGATGTATCTCTCAACACACGCCATATGCCCACACCATCACGTACTCACCTTTCCAACCTGTGTTCTCAACACACGCTATATGCCCACACCATCACGGACCCAATCTGTCTCTCTACACATGCCAAATGCCCAGACCATCACGACCCAATCTGTTGTCTCAATACACGTCATATGCCCACACCATCACGGACCCAATCTGTCTCTCTACACGTGCCAAATGTCCACACCATCACGGACCCAATCTGTCTCTCAACACACGCCATATGCCCACACCATCACGGACTCACATTCCAACCTGTGTCTCAACACACGCCATATGCCCACACCATCACGGACCCAATCTGTCTCTCTACACATGCCATATGCCCAGACCATCACGGACCCAATCTGTCTCTCTACACATGCCAAATGCCCACACCATCACGTACTCACCTTCCAACATGTCTCTCAATACACGTCATATGCTCACACCATCACGGACCCAATCTGTCTCTCTACACATGCCAAATGCCCACACCATCACGGACCCAATCTGTCTCTCTACACATGCCAAATGCCCACACCATCACGTACTCACCTTCCAACATGTCTCTCAACAGACGCAATATGCCCACACCATCACGGACCAAAACTGTCTCTCAACACACGCCATATGCCCACACCATCACGGACTCAAATTCCAACCTGTCTCTCAATACACGTCATATGCCCACACCATCACGGACCTAATCTGTCTCTACACGTGCCAAATGCCTTACACCATCACGTGGACCCAATCTGTCTCTCTAACACACGCTATATGCCCATACCTATCACGGACTCACATTCCAACCTGTGTCTCAACACACGCCATATGCTTCCACACCATCATGGACCCAATCTGTCTCTACACCATCACGGACCCAGTCCGCTCTCTCTCTACACATGCCAAATGCCCACACCATCACGACCTAATCTGTCTCTTCACATGCCATATGCCCACACCATCACGGACTCACCTTTCCAACCTGTCTCTCAACAGATGCCATATGCCCACACCATCACGTACTCCAATTCCATCCTGTCTCTCAATTCACGTCATATACCCACACCTTCACGGACCCGATGTATCTCTCAACACACGCCATATGCCCACACCATCACGTACTCACCTTCCAACATGTCTCTCAATACACGTCATATGCCCACACCATCACGGACCCAATCTGTCTCTCTACACATGCCATATGCCCACACCATCACGGACCCAGTCTGTCTCTACACATGCCATATGCCCACACCATCACGTACTTCACCTTTCCAACATGTCTCTCAATACATGTCATATACCCACACCTTCACGGACCCAATCTGTCTCTCAACACATGCCATATGCCAATAACCATCACGGACTCACCTTTCAACCTGTCTCCCAATATCACACACGTCATATACCCACACCATCACGTACCCAATCTGTCTCTCTACACATGCCATATGCCCACACCATCACGGACCCAATCTGTCTCTACACATGCCTATATGCCCACACCATCACGTGGACTCACCTTCCAACCTGTCTCTCAATACACGTCATATGCCCACACCATCACGGACCCAATCTGTCTCTCTACACATGCTGTATGCCCACACCATCACGACCCAATCTGTCTCTACACATGCCATATGCCCACACCATCACGGACTCACCTTCCAACCTGTCTCTCAACAGATGCCATATGCCCACACCATCACGTACTCCATAATTCCAACCTGTCTCTCAATTCACGTCATATACCCACACCATCATGGACCCAATCACACCACAATCTGTCTCTACACATGCCATATGCCCACACCATCACGGACCCAATCTGTCTCTATACATGCCATATGCCCACACCATCACACACTCCACCTTCCAACATGTTCTCAACAGACGCAATATGCCCACACCATCACACCACAATCTGTCTCTCTACACATGCCATATGCACACCATCACGGACCCAATCTGTCTCTCTACACATGCCAAACGCCCAGACCATCACGACTCTAATCTGTCTCTACACATGCCATATGCCCACACCATCACGGACCCAATCTGTCTCTATACATGCCATATGCCCACACCATCACACACACTCACCTTCCAACATGTCTCTCAACAGACGCAATATGCCCACACCATCACGGACCAAAACTGTCTCTCAACACACGCCATATGCCCACACCATCACGGACTCAAATACCAACCTGTTCTCAATACACGTCATATGCCCACACCATCACGGACCCAATCTGTCTCTACACGTGCCAAATGCCCACACCATCACGGACCCAATCTGTCTCTCAACACACACCATATGCCCATACCATCACGGACTCACATTCCAACCTGTGTCTCAACACACGCTATATGCCCACACCATCATGGACCCAATCTGTCTCTACACCATCACGGACCCAGTCTGCCTCTCTACACATGCCAAATGCCCACACCATCACGACCTAATCTGTCTCTCTACACATGCCATATATGCCCACACCATCACGGACTCACCTTCCAACCTGTCTCTCTCAACAGATGCCATATGCCCACACCATCACGTACCTAATTCCAACCTGTCTCTCAATTCACGTCATATACCCACACCTTCACGGACCTGATGTATCTCTCAACACACGCCATATGCTTCCACACCCATCACGTACTCACCTTCCAACATGTCTCTCCAATACACGTCATATGCCCACACCATCACGGACCCAATCTGTCTCTACACATGCCAAATGCCCACACCATCACGGACCCAATCTGTCTCTACACATGCCAAATGCCCACACCATCACGGACTCACCTCTTCCAACCTGTCTCTACACATGCCATATGCCCACATCATCACGGACCCAATCTGTCTCTCAACAGACGCAATATGCCCACACCATCACGGACCAAAACTGTCTCTCAACAGACGCAATATGCCCACACCATCACGGACGAAAACTGTCTCTCAACAAACGCCATATGCCCACACCATGACGGACTCACCTCTCAACCTGTCTCTCAACACACGCCATATGCCCACACCATCGCGGACCCAATCTGTCTCTCTACACATGCCAAATGCCCAGACCATCACGACCCAATCTGTCTCTACACATGCCATATGCCCTCACCATCACGGACCCAATCTGTCTCTACACATGCTATATGCCCACACCATCACGGACTTCCAATCTGTCTCTCCACACATGCCAAATGCCCACACCCATCACGTACTCACCTTCCAACATGTCTCTCAATACACGTCATATGCTCACACCATCACGGACCCAATCACATCTAATGTCTCTACACATGCCAAATGCCCACACCATCACGGACCCAATCTGACTTCTATTACATGCCAAATGCCCACACCATCACGTACTCACCCTTCCAACATGTCTCTCAACAGACGCAATATGCCCACACCATCACGGACGAAAACTGTCTTCAACACACGCCATATGCACACACCATGACGGACTCACCTTCAATCTGTCTCAATACACATGCTATGGCGCCCACACCATCACGGGACCCCATCTGTCTCTACACGTGCCAAATGTCCGCACACCATCACGGAATCCACCTGCCTCAACACACGCCATATGCCCACACCATCACGGACTCACATTCCAACCTGTGTCTCCATTACACGCCATATGCCCACACCATCACGGACTCATCTGTCTCTCACACATGCCAAATGCCCAGACCATCACGACCCACCTGTCTCTGATGCTGCATGCCATATGCCCATCACGGACCAAAACTGTCTCTCTACATGCCTATGCCCCACACCATCACGGACCCAATCTGTCTCTACACATGCCAAATGCCCACATCACGTACTCACCTTCCAACATGTCTCTCAATACACGTCATATGCGCACACCATCACGGACCCACTCGTGTCTTTACACATGCCAAATGCCCACATTACGGACCTACCTGTCTCTATGTCTATGCCATATGCCCACACCATCACGTACTCACCTTCCAACATGTTCTCAACAGACGCAATATGCTTCACACCATCACGGACCAAAACTGTCTCTCAACACACGCCATATATGCCCACACCATCACGGACTCAAATTCCAACCTGTCTTCAATACACGTCATATGCCCACACCATCACGGACCCAATCTGTCTCTACACGTGCCAAATGCCCACACCATCACGGACCCAATCTGTCTCTCAACACACGCCATATGCCCATACCATCACGGACTCACATTCCAACCTGTGTCTCAACACACGCTATATGCTCCACACCATCATGGACCCAATCTGTCTCTACACCATCACGGACCCAGTCTGCCTCTCTACACATGCCAAATGCCCACACCATCACGACCCAATCTGTCTCTCTACACATGCCATATGCCCACACCATCACGGACTCACCTTCCAACCTGTCTCTCAACAGATGCCATATGCCCACACCATCACGTACTCCAATTCCAACCTGTCTCTCAATTCACGTCATATACCCACACCTTCACGGACCCGATGTATCTCTCAACACACGCCATATGCCCACACCATCACGTACTCACCTTCCAACATGTCTCTCAATACACGTCATATGCCCACACCATCACGGACCCAATCTGTCTCTCTACACATGCCAAATGCCCACACCATCACGGACCCAATCTGTCTCTCTACACATGCCAAATGCCCACACCATCACGGACTCACCTTCCAACCTGTCTCTCTACACATGCCATATGCCCACATCATCACGGACCCAATCTGTCTCTCAACAGACGCAATATGCCGACACCATCACGGACCAAAACTGTCTCTCAACAGACGCAATATGCCCACACCATCACGGACGAAAACTGTCTCTCAACACACGCCATATGCCCACAACATGACGGACTCACCTCTCAACCTGTCTCTCAATACACGTCATATGCCCACACCATCACGGACCCAATCTGTCTCTCTACACGTGCCAAATGTCCACACCATCACGGACCCAATCTGTCTCTCAACACACGCCATATGCCCACACCATCACGGAATCACATTCCAACCTGTGTCTCAACACACGCCATATGCCCACACCATCACGGACCCAATCTGTCTCTCTACACATGCCAAATGCCCAGACCATCACGACCCAATCTGTCTCTCTACACATGCCATATGCCCTCACCATCACGGACCCAATCTGTCTCTCTACACATGCCATATGCCCACACCATCACGGACCCAATCTGTCTCTCTACACATGCCAAATGCCCACACCATCACGTACTCACCTTCCAACATGTCTCTCAATACACGTCATATGCTCACACCATCACGGACCCAATCTGTCTCTCTACACATGCCAAATGCCCACACCATCACGGACCCAATCTGTCTCTCTACACATGCCAAATGCCCACACCATCACGTACTCACCTTCCAACATGTCTCTCAACAGACGCAATATGCCCACACCATCACGGACCAAAACTGTCTCTCAACACACGCCATATGCCCACACCATCACGGACTCAAATTCCAACCTGTCTCTCAATACACGTCATATGCCCACACCATCACGGACCCAATCTGTCTCTCTACACGTGCCAAATGCCCACACCATCACGGACCCAATCTGTCTCTCAACACACGCCATATGCCCATACCATCACGGACTCACATTCCAACCTGTGTCTCAACACACGCCATATGCCCACACCATCATGGACCCAATCTGTCTCTCTACACCATCACGGACCCAGTCTGCCTCTCTACACATGCCAAATGCCCACACCATCACGACCCAATCTGTCTCTCTACACATGCCATATGCCCACACCATCACGGACCCAATCTGTCTCTCTACACATGCCATATGCCCACACCATCACGGACCCAATCTGTCTCTACACATGCCAAATGCCCACACCATCACGGACTCACCTTCCAATCTGTCCTCTACATGCCATATGCCCACACCATCACGGACCCAATCTGTCTCTCTACACATGCCATATGCCCACACCATGACGGACCAAAACTGTCTCTCAAACACACGCCATATGCCCACCATGACGGACTCCTCTCAACCTGTCTCTCAATACACGTCATATGCCCATACCATCACGGACCCAATCTGTCTCTCTACACATGCCAAATGCCCACACCATCACGTACTCACCTTCCAACATGTCTCTCAATACACGTCATATGCCCACACCATCACGGACCCAATCTGTCTCTCAACACTTGCCAAATGCCCACACCATCACGGACCCAATCTGTCTCTCTACACATGCTATATGCCCACACCATCACGGACTCACCTTCCAACCTGTCTCTCAACAGATGCCATATGCCCACACCATCACGTACTCCAATTCCAACCTGTCTCTCAATTCACGTCATATACCCACACCTTCACGGACCCAATGTGTCTCTCAACACACGCCATATGCCCACACCATCACGTACTCACCTTCCAACATGTCTCTCAATACACGTCATATGCCCACACCATCACGGACCCAATCTGTCTCTCTACACATGGCAAATGCCCACACCATCACGGACCCAATCTGTCTCTCTACACATGCCAAATGCCCACACCATCACGGACTCACCTTCCAACCTGTCTCTCTACACATGCCATATGCCCACATCATCACGGACCCAATCTGTCTCTCAACAGACGCAATATGCCCACACCATCACGGACCAAAACTGTCTCTCAAACACACGCCATATGCCCACCATGACGGACTCCTCTCAACCTGTCTCTCAATACACGTCATGTGCCCACACCATCACGGACCCAATCTGTCTCTCTACACGTGCCAAATGCCCACATCATCACGGACCCAATCTGTCTCTCAACACACGCCATATGCCCACACCATCACGGACTCACATTCCAACCTGTGTCTCAACACACGCCATATGCCCACACCATCACGGACCCAATCTGTCTCTCTACACATGCCAAATGCCCAGACCATCACGACCCAATCTGTCTCTCTACACATGCCATATGTCTTCACCATCACGGACCCAATCTGTCTCTCTACACATGCCATATGCCCACACCATCACGGACCCAATCTGTCTCTCTACACATGCCAAATGCCCACACCATCACGGACCCAATCTGTCTCTCTACACATGCCAAACGCCCAGACCATCACGACCCAATCTGTCTCTCTACACATGCCATATGCCCACACCATCACGGACCAAAACTGTCTCTCTACACATGCCATATGCCCACACCATCACGGACCCAATCTGTCTCTCTACACATGTCAAATGCCCACACCATCACGGACCCAATCTGTCTCTCTACACATGCCAAATGCCCACACCATCACGTACTCACCTTCCAACATGTCTCAATACACGTCATATGCCCACACCATCACGGACCCAATCTATCTCTCTACACATGTCAAATGCCCACACCATCACGGACCCAATCTGTCTCTCTACACATGCCAAATGCCCACACCATCACGTACTCACCTTCCAGCATGTCTCTCAATACACGTCATATGCCCACACCATCACGGACCCAATCTGTCTCTATACACATGTCAAATGCCCACACCATCACGTACTCACCTTCCAACATGTCTCTCAATACACGTCATATACCCACACCATCACGGACCCAATCTGTCTCTCTACACGTGCCAAATGCCCACACCATCACGGACCCAATCTGTCTCTCTACACATGCCAAATGCCCACACCATCACGTACTCAAATTCCAACATGTCTCTCAATACACGTCATATGGCCACACCATCACGGACCCAATCTGTCTCTCTACACATGCCAAATGCCCACACAATCACGTACTCACCTTCCAACATGTCTCTCAATACACGTCATATGCCCACACCATCACGGACCCAATCTGTCTCTCTACACATGCCAAATGCCCACACCATCAGGGACCCAGTCTGTCTCTCAACACACGCCATATGCCCACACCATCACGGACTCAAATTCCAACCTGTCTCTCAATACACGTCATATGCCCACACCATGACGGACCCAATCTGTCTCTCTACACATGCCAAATGCCCACACCATCACGTACTCACCTTCCAACCTGTCTCTCAATACACGTCATATGCCCACACCATCACGGACCCAATCTGTCTCTCTACACATGCCATATGCCCACACCATCACGGACCCAATCTGTCTCTCTACACATGCCAAATGCCCACACCATCACGGACTCACCTTCCAACATGTCTCTCAATACATGCCATATGCCCACATCATCAAGGACCCAATCTGTCTCCCAACAGACGCAATATGCCCACACCATCACGGACCAAAACTGTCTCTCAACAGACGCAATATGCCCACACCATCACGGACCAAAACTGTCTCTCAACACACGCCAAATGCCCACACCATCACGTACTCACCTTCCAACCTGTCTCTCAATACACGTCATATGCCCACACCATCACGGACCCAATCTGTCTCTCAACACACGCCATATGCCCACACCATCACGGACCCAATCTGTCTCTCTACACCATCACGGACCCAATCTGTCTCTTTACACATCCATATGCCCACACCATCACGGACCAAATCTGTCTCTCTACACATGGCATATGCCCACACCATCACGGACCCAGTCTGTCTCTCTACACATGCCATATGCCCACACCATCACGGACCCAATCTGTATCTCTACCCATATCAAATGCCCACACCATCACGGACTCAATCTGTCTCTCTACACATGCCATATGCCCACACCATCACGGACCCAATCTGTCTCTCAACACTTGCCAAATGCCCACACCATCAAGGACGCAGTCTGTCTCTCTACACATGCCATATGCCCACACCATCACGGACTCACCTTCCAACATGTCTCTCAACCGATGCCATATGCCCACACCATCACGTACTCACCTTCCAACATCTCTCTCAATACACGTCATATGCCCACACCATCACGGACCAAATCTGTCTCTCTACACATGCCATATGCCCACACCATCACGGACCCAATCTGTCTCTCTACACATGCCAAATGCCCACACCATCACGGACCCAATCTGTCTCTATACATGCCATATGCCCACACCATCACGGACCCAATCTGTCTCTCTACACACGCCAAATGCCCACACCATCACGGACCCAATCTGTCTCTCAACACACGCCATATGCCCACACTATCACGGACCCAATCTGTCTCGCAACACTTGCCAAATGCCCACACCATCACGGACCCAGTCTGTCTCTCTACACACGCCATATGCCCACACCATCACGTACTCACCTTCCAACCTGTCTCTCAATGCACGTCATATGCCCACACCATCACGGACCCAATCTGTCTCTCTACACATGCCATATGCCCACATCATCACAGACCCAATCTGTCTCTCAACACACAAGAAGGTGTAGGGGGACATGGAAGAGTTCAAGGAGGTGTAGGGCCTTGGGATGTGTTGAAGGAGGCGAAGACGTGTATCTTGTCACTGTCATGCGTGACCACTTACAAACCTGCTATAGGTCGTCCGCTGATCTCATACTCAAACCCGGAGATGGGGTCCAGCTTCACAAATGTTGTAGATACGTCCAGGGTACTCTGAGCTGTCACCTCCACGTCCCAGGTTGTGGAACCCAGGCGGGCTAGTCTCCATACGCCCGTTGTTGGGGTCTGAAACGTCCATGAATGTTGAATATAAATGAAGCCTAAGGGTCACTGGGAGCGGTGTCACTCTTTTTAATTGGGTTGATCAAACCACGAGTCAGAACATCCCATACTTAGGAAACATTGGCAACTTATTCAACATAAGATAGCAATGCAAGTACTGTTCTTTTAGGCCAAAGCTGGTAGTAGATCTAAAACCAAATGATTTACCACGATTCGTACGTGCAAATGACCACACCATCGCACACTCAATGACTGTAATTGGTAAAGCTTGGTCACGGTTATCGAACGTGCAGTCCGTTGTCACCTTGGTGTTAGACTGACCTGACTTATCTTATCACATGTTCAAAGGCATGTTGCATGGCGCTTCGGCGAACAATTCTAAACCTACAAATATTGCTCTGGTGAGAAGACACGGCATACAGCAAATGGTTATTTTCATTGGGCGTTTTCTCTTATCTAAGGTAAGGGTAAGTATACATTTAGATTAAATGAGTGTGTGGAATGCGTTGCTTCAGTCGGGTACAACTGACTAGACTAAGGCGCATCTACACCCATAGATGATACGTCAACAAGTCATAAGATTAAACATCATAAGTCTGTGTCAGGTCTATAAATGCTTAATTATTGTTTTTTTCTGGAGAATCTATCAATATATCTATTCTCAATATATGATTTATGTCGTCACGATATGGCTGGAATATTGCCGATGTAACGTAAATTTTTAACTCAATCACTCACTCTGGAGAATCTCTTTTTACTTGCGTCATACAGTATGAAAATATACTGAGTCAAAAAAGAAACTTCACATCTTTTCTTCAGGGCATTATAAAAGAACAAGAGATGGTAAGATGGTTAAATTGTTATTATTTCATTGCTGAGATCTGTGTGATGTACTCGATACACTGACAGTGCCATAATCATTTCCATTGGGCTACACCGCGGTTCCAAAACATGGGTATACAGAATATCCAGTCACAAGAATAAAAATGCGAAATTGCTCAGATCAATATCGTGTGTGGCCGCCCCGCGCATTCACCATTGCCAAACACCGTCTCCTCATCGACTGCCTGATGCTTGTGAACACGTGGTTGGGGATTCTGCGCCAGAACGGTTGTTCCCACAGAAAGCACCCCACACCATGCAACTTCCGCCCTTGAATCTGTCGACTTCCTGCACACAACATTGGGCATACCGTTCACGACGTCGTCTCCAGACTCTATGCCTGCCGTCCGCGAATCTGAGGGTAAACCTGGATTCATCACTAAAGACGACTCGATTCCAGTCTCTCTGGGTCCATCGGAGGTGACGTTGGGCCAACAACAGACGTTGACATTGATGAAACGGCGTCAATATTGGCCCACGATATGGACGTCGAGAATGGAGATCGGTAGCCCGCAACCGATTTCGAATGGTCTGTGAGGACAGTCGACCTCTAAACATCTCAGCCCTGATTCGTGTAGCCGGCAGAAATCTGTCACGTAGGTGACGTAGGAAGATTTGACGGTCTTCTGCTCGTGACGTCACACGTGGACGACCCGACCTTGGGCGATCAGAAGTGGTGCCAGTTTGTTGTAGACGACCTCGCAAGTCATACACAGTATGACGGCTGCATCCCATTGCTCTTGCGACGTCAATAACTGATCTTCCCGTTTGCAACATGCCAACATGCATTTCAAGTACCGTTAGAACTGTGGTTTAAAAGTGTTTTTTTCAATTCTTGAGGCCAATGCAAACACGTGCATATGAAGAACTCCGATGCGAAGATCACGTGATCGACTGCACGTGCAAAACCTGATTTGGCACTAACGCCATTTCCACGACGAATAGATGGGTTTGAGTGGGTTTTGCTAACATTTTTCTAGAGTCGAAAGATAGGGATCCCATTTCGGATACATAGATGTATCATCAGAGAAAAATTATTCATTATTTTTCAAATTACATTTTGTGAAGTTTCTTTGTTAACTCAGTATATATGAATACTGACACCAACGCGCATGTGAAGAGAAGTAAAAAGTCACTTTTCTACCCGATAATGTTCAGATAATTGAATATCAAAGCCCTACAGGTATTTTGTATAATCAATGGCACTGTAGAACACTAGGTTAACGCGTTAGAATATAAATATTGGTCAGTTTCTGCTGCATACCTGAATCTTGACCACATGGATTCCATCGCCAAAGTCCTTTACGTTTGACGTAGCCTCAATATCTGAAAACACATGGGACCACAATCAGAAACAACCACCAGGTATTGGTGTGGATATCATTCGTTACATGAGGATGTAGAGGAAAACGGAGTTCAGCAACCGACAGGGATGTATGATATTCACAGCTGATAAAAGCCTCGTACAATTCCACCAGTGATGCATATTAAGAACTAGGAATCCACACATTACAAAAACCTAGTTTGGGAAAAGATATTTCTGTGTCAATTAAAACCAATTGTTACCTTTCAGCTGACGTTTTGTGACATGATATCATGGTGTCTGTAATGGTCGACCAATTAAATAATTGAATTTCTTAAATCACTCAAGATCCGTTTTGTAAAGAATAATATTAGTGAAAATATTATAACAATATTAAATAGAAGTAAATGGGCTTTACCATTAGGTTTATATAGTTTATACACGGGCGTCGCTCTGTCCTCTGTTGTAATCTTAAGTGTTGCTTGGAGAACTGTTCGGTCTAGAGGGAAGGCCACCATCATGTCAGGTGTTACTGTTGCCTTGACTATAGTCACCGAAGGACTACTAAATTCCTGAAATGCAACTCAGTCGATAGAAATAGATCGAGTCCAATCACATGCATGAAATTGTGAACCATTGGCCATTGGTTGACTAAGCATTCAGTTGTGTTAGGTGTAATGCCAGACAATTCCCATGTTCTATATGCTTAGAGGCAACAAGTTTCGGCTCTCACAGATATTGTGTTTTACAGGGTCTGGTTTTAACATCCAGATAAAAAAACCCATATAATCCAGTGGACAATATATAACTACAACTGCATGTGTTTTCGATACACAAGAATTTGATAGGTTATCGAGAGATCACACAACATCGAGAAGCGAGATTTCACTGATTAGAAAACTGAAAGGGTGTATCCTACTCACAAGAAATCCAAACACAGCCACACAGAGACATAGAGACAAACATAACACAGTCACAAACACGGCCACACAGATACATAGAGACAAACATAACACAGTCACAAACACAGCCACACAGAGACATAGAGACATAAATAACACAGTCACAAACACAGTCACACAGAGACACAAATAACACAGTCACAAACACGGCCACACAGAGACATGGAGACACACATAACAGAGTCACAAACACAGTCACACAGAGACACAAATAACACAGTCACAAACACAGCCACACAGAGACATAGAGACACACATAACACAGCCACACAGAGACATAGAGACACACATAACACAGTCACAAACACACCCACACAGAGACATAGAAACACACATAACACAGTCACAAACACAGCCACACAGAAACATAGACACAAACATAACACAGTCACAAACACGGCCACACAGAGACAAAGAGACAAACATAACACAGCCACACAGAGGCATAGAGACACACATAACACAGTCACAAACACGGCCACACAGAGACATGGAGACACACATAACACAGCCACACAGAGGCATAGAGCCACACATAACACAGTCACAAACACAGCCACACAGAGACATAGAGACACACATAACACAGCAACACAGAGACATAGAAATACACATAACACAGTCACAAACACGGCCACACAGAGACATGGAGACACACATAACACAGCCACACAGAGGCATAGAGACACACATAACACAGTCACAAACACAGCCACACAGAGACATATAGACACACATAACACAGCCACACAGAGACATAGAGACACACATAACACAGAGACATAGAGACACACATAACACAGCCACACAGAGACATAGAGACACACATAACACAGTCACAAACACAGCAACACAGAGACAAAGAGACAAACATAACACAGTCACAAACACGGCCACACAGAGGCATAGAGACACACATAACACAGCCACACAGAGACATGGAGACACACATAACACAGCCACACAGAGACATAGAGACACACATAACACAGTCACAAACACAGCCACACAGAGACATAGAGACAAACATAACACAGTCACAAACACGGCCACACAGAGACATAGAGACACACATAACACAGCCACACAGAGAGACATAGAAACACACATAACGCAGTCACAAACACGGCCACAGAGACATAGAGACACACATAACACAGCCACACCGAGACATGGAGGCACAAATAACACAGTCACAAACACGGCCAACACGGCCACACAGAGACATGGAGACACAAATAACACAGTCACAAACACGGCCACACAGAGACATGGAGACACACATAACACAGTCACAAACACAGCCACACAGAGACATAGAGACAAACATAACACAGTCACAAACACGGCCACACAGAGACATAGAGACACACATAGCACAGCCACACAGAGAGACATAGAAACACACATAACGCAGTCACAAACACGGCCACAGAGACATAGAGACACACATAACACAGCCACACCGAGACATGGAGGCACACATAACACAGTCACAAACACAGCCACACAGAGACATATAGACACACATAACACAGACATACAGAGACATAGAAACACACATAACACAGTCACAAACACGGCCACACAGACATGGAGACACACATAACACAGTCACACAGAGACATAGAAACAAACATAACACAGTCACAAACACGGCCACACAGACACATGGAGACACACATAACACAGTCACACAGAGACATAGAAACAAACATAACACAGTCACAAACACGGCCACACAGAGACATGGAGACACACATAGCACAGTCACAAACCCAGCCACACAGAGACATATAGACACACATAACACAGCCATACAGAGACATAGAGACACACATAACACAGTCACAAACACGGCCATACAGTGAGTGAGTGAGTGAGTGAGTTAATATTTAACGTCACATCGGCAATATTTCAGCCATATCGTGACGAGAACATCTTACATTGTAATGGAATATGTATATATTATAAAACCTGTCATCGAAGGACAGTAAAGCAACTAGTTTATCACAGATATATATATGTAAAACTAGTAATTGAATCTAAAACATTTTAACCATAGGGGACAACACAATCTAAAAATGGGCTATAGATCGCTAACAACAGAAGGTAGATCACCATACTAGGGACCATGGGGACTTACAGTACATTTGCTTCCTGCATGGGCCCTAGCTGGATTTATATCATCCCCTCAGCCGTTAGCAATTAAGACATATCTAGCCATACATTAAAATTACAAATATTCTACGATTAAAAACGGAAAGTTGAAATTGACTTTGAATGTTTTGGGACTTACGTACCCTCTCAGGAGGACAATAATTTTACAGTACTTTAACCCCCCTCGAGGATACAGCCACTAACAATCTATGTTACTAATTCAAACTTCCAATAATAAAATATTTAGCTATTTACAAATCTGTTAACAAATCTAATTCGTTTAAAAAGGCAATAACTAAATGAGAACTAACATTATTAAAAAGATCCTTCAATGTTTTGACATTAAAATACTTATCCCTTGTGATGGAATATTCAATGCAGTCAAGCAAGACATGCTTGACTGTGATCCTTTCATCACAAGGGATACAAAACGGAGGATCTTCGCCTTTCAATAAATATTCATGAGTATATCTGGTATGGCCAATGCGACATCGTCGCATAATGACCTCTTCAATTGAGTGAGTGAGTTAAGATTTTAAGTCACATCGGCAATATTTCAGCCATATCGTGACTAAAGCAAGTTATAAATATATCAACAATTTAAGTGAAATTATAAAATTCTGCCAACGAAGGACAGTAAAATAACTAGATTATCACAGATATATATGTAAAACTAGTAATTGAATCTAAAACACTATAACTATGGGGGACAACACAATATAAAAATGGGCTATAGATCGCTAACAACTGAAGGTAGATCACCATACTAGGGACCATGGGGACTTACAGTACATTTGCTTCCTGCATGGACCCTAGCTGGATTTACACCATCCCTTCAGCCGTGAGCAAGTTTTGACAAATTAGCCATAAGTTAAAATAACACATATTCTACGATTAAAACTAATGGTATATTTAAATTTAGTTTGAATGCTTTGGGACTTACGTACCCTCTCAGGAGGACAATAATTTTACGCTACTTCAAACCCCTTTGAGGGTACAGCCACTAACAATCTCAGTTACTAATTTAAACTACCAATAATAAAATATATATCTATTTACAAATCAGTTAGCAAGTCTAATTTTTTTAAAAGGCAATAATTAAATGAGAACTTATATGATTAAAAAGATCCTTCATAGTTTTACTTTGAAATAAATATCCCTTGTGATGGAATATTCAACACAGTCAAGCAGTACATGCTTGACCGTGATTCTTTCATCACAAGGGATACAAACGGAGGATCCTCACCTTTAATAGGTACTCATGAGTATATCGTGTGTGGCCAATACGACATCGTCGTATGATGACCTCTTCAAATCTGGACTGACAACCCAAGTAGGTGTAACCAATATAGGGGTTTATTTCATGTAATTTATTTATACCTACTTGGGTGTCCCACTTCTTCTGCATCAGATCACGGATGTAGGTTCTAATGCTTGCTTTATAATCAGAGTAAGGAATAAGAAGTGGTGTCACAGATTTGTTGAGTGCTGCCTTTGCAGCAAGATCGGCCATGGTATTCCCAGAAATACCAACGTGACTGGGTAACCAACAGAGGACGATGTCGCATTGGCCAGTTGCAAGATCATTATATAATTCTATAATTTCTATTAAAAGTGGATGTTTACAAGAAATATTTTTAATCGCCTGAAGGCAAGACAGAGAGTCAGAAAAGATTATGTATTGTTTATATTTAGGGTGTCTATTTATATATTTAAGAGCTGTTAGGATTGCGTTTGCTTCAGCTGTGAAAATGGAACTGGCAGTGGGTAATCTGGAAGATATTGTTTTGGACCCAATGACAGTGGCACAAGCAACCGCGCCACCATCCTTGGACCCATCTGTAAATACGGATTTATATGTATTATATTTACTTTTTAATTGATTATATTCTTGTTTATATTGTAAGTCATTAGTTTCTGATTTTTTAAATTTAGTGAGTGTTAGGTCGACTTGTGGCCTAAATCCAATTGCCAAGGAGGAGAAGAAAGAAGACGGGAAGGAGATATATTCTCCAACTCAATGCCAGCAGCAGAAATATATTGTTGGATTCTTATCCCAAGAGGTGGGACAAGTGAAGGTTTTTTATTATACAAATCCTCATAAAGAGGATTAAAAACGCAAGTGTGAGCAGGATTGGATTCATTAGAATATAACTTTGTGATATATTGTAGGGACAATTTGATACGGCGAAGTTTTAAAGATGGCTCATCGGCCTCAACGTAGAGACTGTCAATGGGAGAGGTTCTGAAAGACCCAAGACAAAGTCTTAGACCCTGGTGATGGATAGAATCAAGTAGTTTGAGGTTGCTTTTACAGGCCCCACCATATACGATAGAGCCGTAATCAAGCTTCGAGCGGACAAGTGATCTGTAAAGGTGTAGGAGTGTAGCTTGATCCCCTCCCCACCTTGAATTAGACACGACTTTCAATAAATCGAGTGCCTTCAGGCATTTAGTTTTCAGGGATTTGATATGCGGAAGAAAAGTTAAATGGGAGTCGAAAATGAGACCTAAGAACTTGGCCTCTTTTACAACCTTGATGGGAGTGCCACTTAAAAACAGTTCTGGGTCTTTATGTGGTTTATATTTACGGCAGAAATGTATGCAATTAGTTTTTTGATTTAGAAAATTTAAAGCCGTTTTCAAGACACCATTTATTTATTTTGTTTAAACACAACTGTAGTTGCCGTTCAATGGTATGCATATTCTTACCACGACAAGAAATGTTAAAATCATCCACAAAAAGTGATCCATCAATTGAATCGTTTAAAACCTTGGATAAACTGTTGATCTTAATGCTAAATAAAGTGACAGACAAAATACTGCCTTGTGGGACACCCTGATCCTGATTGTAATGGTCAGACAGGGTTGAACCCACTCGGACTTGAAATTGCCTGTCTTTCAAAAACCGTGATATAAAAAGAGGTAAACGACCCCTTAAACCAAAATCATGTAAATCCTTCAAAATGCCATGCTTCCAGGTGGTATCGTACGCTTTCTCGAGATCAAAGAATAGCGATACTGCATGTTGTTTATTGACTATTGCATTTTTTACAAAGGATTCTAATCGTACCAAATGATCAAGGGTACTACGATTTTTCCTGAAGCCACATTGAATATTTGTTATGAGATTATTGGTTTCAAGATACCATGTTAATCGATTATTTATTATTCGTTCCATGGTTTTGCAGACGCAACTCGTTAAAGAGATTGGTCTGTAATTAGACGGATCAGTATGATCCCGGCCAGGCTTTGGTATAGGGACTACAATGGCATTACGCCACGAAGTTGGGAAATTCCCTGAAGTCCATATTGTGTCAAAAATATTTAGAAGAGTTTCCAAACATGATTCCGGTAAATGCGTCAAGAGCTGATAGTGTATATTATCAGCTCCTGTTGCTGTATCATGAGCTTGCTCAAGGGCAGTACGTAACTCATGCATTGAAAATAATTCATTGTAGTCTTCTCCATTGTCTGATGTAAAATTTATTCTTTTCTTCTCCTGTTGTTTCTGATGTTTTTGAAACTCAGGGACATAATTTGAGGAAGACGAATGTTTGGCGAGAGTTTCACCAAGCTTATTTGCAATGTCAGTCTGATCAGTTAACAAAGTATCACCATCCTTCAGATGATGTACAGTAGATTTGGAACCTTTACCTTTATCCTTTGTATCATGTTCCACACCTTTGAAATTGGTGTCCGTGAGTTAATCTTGGAAACATAATGTCGCCAAGACTGACGCTTATTCTGTTTAAAAGCACGTCGAGCCTTGGCACTAGTGATTTTAACATTATTTAAATTATGAACTGTAGGATGTCGGCGAAAGTATTTCTCTGCCTTCTTCCTACACTTCCTGGCCTGTTTGCAATCATCAGTAAACCATGGTTTACGAATGTGTGGTGTCGCAGAGGACTTAGGAATAGTTTCATCAGCTATTCGATTCAGTCTATCCGAGAACAACTGAATAGGATCTAGAGCATTGACAAAAAGGTCAGATTTCAGTTCGTCAGTACAAAGTGTCTGATATAATGACCAGTTAGCCTTTGTAAAATTTCGCCTTGTTGCAGGAGGATAATCAGTTGGATTTACAGCTGAAAGTATTGTGGGAAAAATGGTCACTTCCACACAGGTCATCATGAACTGACCATTCGAATTCGTTATAAATATTTGGGTCTGTGAGTGATAGATCTAGTGCAGAATATGTTCCTGTACCAGGGTGTAAATACGTGGCTGATCCATCATTAAATATGCACAGGTCATTATTAGAAATGAAGTCTTCGAGGATTTTCCCTTTAATGTTAGTATCAGTACTTCCCCACAAAGGTTATGACCATTAAGATCACCCATGATAATACAGGGTTTGGGAAGCTGGTCGAATAGATCCTGAAGATCAGACTGCTGAAGAGCTGAAGATGGAGAAATGTACAATGAACAAAGAGTGAAGGTTATTTGTAACGAAAGACGGACAGCAACAGCCTGAAGAGGACTTTTAAGGGGGACAGAGCTATGAATCACACCCTGCCTCACCAAAATAGAAGCGCCTCCGGTGGCTTTATCACCTGGAGGTGAAAACGAATGGAATGAATTGTACTGACGAAATTCAAAGTTGTCTGTATTTTTCAGGTATGTCTCCTGTAAACTAAACACAGATGGCTTAAAAATCCTGCGATAATAATTGTAGATCCTGAAAATTGTTCCTAAGACCCTGCAATTCCATTGGATTAAGTTCATAAAAATGCTTATGGTGGTTTGACTGGAGATCGAGAATGCAAGGAGTCATCACTCCTACACGTTGTGTGTGAAGAAGCAATCTCCATGTCAAGTGGTTCAAACGAATTTTGAACCAGCACAGGAGGGCTCAAAGAAGGAGAATCTTCCAAATGCTGAAGTGCTCTGTTCTTTTTCCTTAACTTTTGTTTTCTTTTCTTGAAAGTTGGGTAACACTCTGTGTTGCCTGAGTTGAATTTATATTATCTGGTTGCGTTTCGTCAGTCTGGGAGGCTGATGAACGTTGACAATCGTTTGATGTTAGATCTGTGTCATTCAAGGTTATTTGATCATCAGTCACCCAAGATATAACCGTTTGGCATGCAGTTGAAACTGGTTGAGGTTTATAGACAGGTGTCGGAGAAGGAGAAGAAACTATGGCTGAGTATGTTGGTCCTGTAGAAGATTTAGACTCTGCATTTACTACTTTCTTTGCTTCCAAAGTATGATATGTTGTTAGTACATTTGATTTTGAGAACTTTGGCCTCATATACAAACTTTGGGCAAGATTTGGAAGATGCCAGATGATTACCACCACAGTTAGCGCATTGTATGGTATCACTGCAGTCATTACTCTCGTGACTTCCACTGCAGCGAGAGCATACAGATTTGCCTGTGCAAGACCTTGCACCATGTCCAAATTTTTGGCACTTATAACACCGGAGTGGATTTGGTACATATACCTCCACTCCGATGTTACAGTATCCAGCCTTAATGGATTTCGGAAGCTGTGTCATACCAAACGTGAATAGGTATGTATTTGTTTTTACAATGTTTGAGTCTTGTTTCCTGGTAGGGGCGGTGGGGTAGCCTAGTGGTTAAAGCGTTGGCTCGTCACGCCGAAGACCCGGGTTCGAATCCCCATATGGGTACAATGTGTGAAGCCCATTTTACCCCGCCGTGATGTTGCTGGAATATTGCTTAAAGCGGCGTAAAACCAAACTCAGTCAGTGTTTCCTGCTAAAACGCTTCACAGTAGTAACACCTTGGTCCTTTAACTCTGCCACAATCTCGTCTTCATCCATGTCGGATAAACAACGGGACCTGTCTCTCACAATACCTCTGCAAGTGTTCAATGTCTTATGCACTGAGACAACAACCTGTTTATTCACAAACTGCTGTAATCCCAGCAGATTGACAGATTGCTGCCTCCGAACACATTCTACCAAAAGTGAACCATTTCGGAGGCGGGTGACATTCTTTACCTCTCCGCAGACACCTTGGATGCCCTTGGAGACGGCAAAAGGATTGATATTTAACGGACTCCCATCATCAGTTGCAATAACCACAAATCTTGGCCAGGATTCAGTCAATAAAGGGGATACCTCCTCATCAGATGAAGAAGAAAGATGTCTCCGTTTATTTGTTTTAGACGAACCAGAATGCGTGTTTTGAGCCATAGTAAAATAATAAGGTTCGGCAACCCTGCCCCCCACCCGCCATCGAGTGTCAACATGGACGATGTTGCAGTGGAAACCAGACTGCAACACCAGGGTTACAGGGAGGCTATACTCCAGAAACACAGACATGAATAGCTAAGAAATCTAAAAGAATAAATGTCAGGCTGGTTCGGCCCATGACATTAATCTCAAGAAACTCAGAATTCAGAGATCCATATCACCAGATTGGCCCATGAGCCACCGCCTTCTGGCACAGGACTCTAGGCAATGTAATTTCAGCAAACATTTGAATATTCAAAGTCAAAATGGTCTGAATTGTTCAAAACAGCAAATATTGAAAGCAGTTTCCATGCACAGGGCATGACGTGACCAGCCGATTGATTGAACCGGGCCAGTTCAACCACCCGTCTAGGTGAAGTAAGGGCCAAAGTGGTGTGTTGGGCAAAGGAACACTGTTCCTGGAACCAGTGCCCTCAACCACCAGGATCCCGTCCTCCACCGACACAGGGGGCGCAACCCACGGCGAACAGGTTGGTGGACCAAATATGCCCCCGGGTCCACAACGGGGGGTTGAAGGGCGCTTGGCGTGACCCAGCACCCACCACGAGGAGGTGGCCCTTCATGGGTGCCTGACCTCTTCAAATCTGGACTGACAACCCAAGTAGGTGTAACCAATATACCATACAGAGACATAGAGACACACACATAACACAGCCATACAGAGACATAGAGACACACATCACACAGTCACAAACACGGTGCCACAGAGACATAGAGACACACATAACAACGCCACATTGAGACATAGAGACAAACATAACACAGTCACAAACACGGCCACACAGAGACATAGAAACACACATAACAAAGTCACAAACACAGCCACAAAGAGAAATAGAGACACACATAACACAGTCACAAAGACGGCCACACAGAGACACAGAGACAAACATAAAACAGTCACAAACTCGGCCACACAGAGACATAGAGACACACATCACACAGTCACAAACACGGCCACACAGAGACATAGAGACACACATAACACAGTCACAAACACAGACACACAGAGACACGCATCACACAGTCACAAAAACAGACACACCCTCATCACACAGCCACACAGAGACACACATAACACAGTCACAATCACGGCCAGACAGAGAGACACGCATCACACAGTTAGAAACACGGCCACACAGAGACACAGAGACACACACCACACAGTCACAAACACAGCCACACAGAGACACAGATACACGCATCACACAGTTACAAACACAGCCACACAGAGACATGGAGACACACATCACACGGTCACAAACACGGCCACACACAGAGATACAGAGACATGCATCACACAGTCACAAACACGTCCACACGGAGACATGGGGACACACATAACACAGTCACAAACACAGACACACAGAAACACGCATCACACAGTCACAAACACAGACACACCCTCATCACACAGCCACACAGAGACACAAATAACACAGTCACAATCACGGCCAGGCACAGAGACACGCATCACACAGTTAGAAACACGGCCATACAGAGACACAGAGACACACACCACACAGTCACAAACACAGCCACACAGAGACACGCATCACACTGTCACAAACACAGCCACACAGAGACACAGATACACGCATCACACAGTTACAAACACAGCCACACAGAGACATGGAGACACACATCACACGGTCACAAACACGGCCACACACAGAGACACAGATGCACGCATCACACAGTCACAAACACTGACACACCCTCATCACACAGCCACACAGACACACACATCACATAGTCACAAATACGGCCACACACAGAGATACACATCCCATTGTCACAAACACTGCCACACAGATACACGGAGACACGCATCACACAGTCACAAACACAGACACAGAAAGACACAGAGACACAAACACGGCCACAGCAATGTTAGAAATAGATTCAAAATGTCACTAGCCAGTGGCTCTAATGGTAAAAAAATGTCACTATTCTTCAGATACCTTACTGGCCCGAATAATTCATGATAATTTATAGACAATAAAACAGCGCATATGAGAATAGTTAGAGTATTCATTTCACACAAAAATTGTTTCAGACTATTAACTCTGAGCGTCTGACATTGATGGGACACACTCTAGGAATACCCATATATTTTCATATTATCTTCATATTAAATAACTTACGGACTTCAGTCATGTAGTCATTCCCAACGAAATTGCACAATTCAGAGAGGATAGCAAAAAAAAAGAATCACTTCAGTCAAAACAAAATGTTTATTTTCCAAAACTACAACTTGTAAATGAACAGTCTGTACTTTTTCAGCAGTCAGTGAACAATAATTAAATTTGCAGCACTGTTTGAAGTAAGGTACCCGTTAGCGCCCAAGTAATTTACGATCATGGGTAACTAGTAGTACCAACATAAACCGCGAGAAAATGAACTCTTTGGTTCTTGTTTTGATTCAAGCATCGAATAAAGAAACAATTAATACATCTGAAAACATAAAGAATGTGTACTCAGTGTAAAGCGTATTTCACACTGTTGACGCCACATAATACCTGTTCAAGATCCGGAATTGACTCCACCACGCATAGCACATTTACATTGCATCAAAGATTAAAATCAGAAGCCTGAAAATAAAACGTTCCCTTTCACGAAAACGCCATGGAATCATACAAAATGGGAATGAATATATTTTGCCTTTAACTGTTAAACACCTTCACCATCTTACGGTTCTACTGCGTGACGTACATTACGTTGTAACTTACGTTCATGTTAAATTCAAAGACTGAATTTTGATCAAACGCCATAGATGACAAAAACGGTAAAAATCTTTGCTCCAGATATGTAACATTTTTCTGAAAACATGACCGAGACAGTCGTGCAACACTGAGACATGTCCAAGCATCAATTACACAATGAGACATTGGAATAAAACATTTGTTTACTTTTGGATATATCCTTATTTAGAGTAAATTAATGAAGAATCTGTATAGTTGACAAAACGTACTCTTCAATTTCATCAACATGTTAAATCGTTTTATCATCTTAAGTAATGATTCCGAAAAGATATTCGTATGAAATTTACCTAACACCTCTAGTAATTTACGTTAGGGTAAAAAGGTAGCATGATCGACAATGGAATCCATTGAATGAGCATTGCTCTGCTCGCATGCAGAAATTCAAACGGGTACTAACACGTGATGTTTGGGGTTTTGGGGTTTCCCATGTAAAGTCATGAACCATTCTAAAAGTCAATTAAGCGTAAAATACATTTTGTTTATCTAAAGTGATCATCCGGGTTCTGAGGCTGTCTATCTGCGTCGATGCTGTATTAAACTATAGAAGGAAATGGTTGTTCATAACGCCTCGTAGCAACGCTACAATATTATCACCGTCACGTATGATTACGTTCTTAAAAAATCAGTCTTTAAAACGAACATTACTGGTCTGTCTACAACTGGCCAGAATCTCTCGTAGACATAACCTGCTTGTTGTCTAAACTATATCATTCGTTTTTTGGTATTGTAAAACTGTAAAATTATTGTCCTCCTGAGAGGGTACGTAAGTCCAAAAAAATTCAAAGTAAATTTAAACTCTCCACATTTTTAATCGTAGCATATGTGTATTTTTAATGTATGACTAATTACATCTAAATTGCTAACAGCTGAAGGGATGATGTAAATCCAGCCAGGGCCCATGCAGGAAGCAAATGTACTGCAATGCCCATGGCCCTAGTATGGTGGTCTGCCTTCAGTTGCTGTGATCTATAGCCAGCTTTTATATTGTATTGTACTATATAGTATATGATTTTAAGTTCAATGCTAGTTGTAAATCTCTAACTGTGATATGCTAGTTGTTAAGTGTCCTTTGGCGACAGATTGTATATGATAACATTATAAATTAGTTATATATTAACTGTTTTAGTCACGATATGGCTGAAATATGGCCAAAGTGACTAGATTTTAACTCAAACACTCACTCAATTTGATACTGTAACAGTTTCTAATTTTTAGTTGTGGGTAATACAATCTGACATAACGTAAATTACATCCGTGCTGTCGACAATTGTTTGTTGCTTACATTACAATTTTGTATGTTTGCACATGCGTACTTGATGGGTTTTTTTTCATAAATAGTTCCTGATTGCTTTAAAAACTTAATATAACTACATTTGACTTGTGGTAGCGGTGGTCATCTTAGAGGCAGCTTTTATTGACGAGAACGTGACTCACCGACACCAGAAAAACCGTACCCCCTACCCATGTATGTCAATCCATACTAGGCATATGTTTCAATGACGTGTTAGTTTTCTATACTCTACTTGTTATCATTAATGTATTTAAAGATCTAAAAGTGCTTTTGGCCTCATGAATCGCATCTTGCAAACTCAACGACTGCAATTGTCCACTCTCATTGGGAATGATAGTCTGTCACACAAACCCTGAAGCACATATATCTAAGAAATCCCACGCAAGTCTAGAAAATGTGGCAAGTCTAGATTTCCACAGCTTCTGAAAATGAAGAAAGTCCCTGGGCTCCTTTTTATTGTATTTCACGTCAGTGACACAATGTCAGGAAGACGACTGACTTTACTTTGGGTGCTGGTCCATTTTGTACGAACAGGACATAGACATTGGGACTATGCATCATCTTCCGCACAGCGGTTACATGGAGCATTGTTCTTGTATCTGTTTTTTCCTGGTTAGAGAACAGACTAGAATAATGATTAGTCCCTGAATATATATAATTTTGATAAACAAATAAACCCATTTAAATTGAAAAGGAGTCCCAGTGAGCCCAGAGATTCGGGAACCTGAACCTGAGGAAATCTAGACTTGCTTCATTTATAGCTTGAGCACTGCAGGGAGGGCTAGGCATTAGGGACAATAATGTGGTTCGGGGACTGTGAGACATACTAAACCCTCCTCAGCCGCCTGGGTTTTACTCATTCACGTTAGACATTATCCAGGCTATCAACAGCCATTCCATGTACACATGGGTAGTCTTTCCTTTACACTACAATAAAACACAATTTCTGGACAGCACTAAAATACTTCAACAGCCATTCCATGTACACATCGGTAGTCTTTCCTTTACAGTACAATAAAACACAATTTCAGGAGAGCACTAAATACTTAAAAGTGTGGTAAGTTTATACACATTATACACAATCACAGGCATACATAGTCACAAACACATCGCACACAGTCACAAATACAGGCACACACACAGCGGCAAACTCACAAACCACAAACTCACAAACATCCGCCTTTAGATTAATCCTTGGTTATACATCTCGTACACAGCCTACCACAGGCTACCAAAGCCTATCACAGGCTACCCTACAATGAGTCGAGGTGAGATGGGTTGGACCTTCTCGGCACGGTCCGGATTATTCCAGGGTCCTCGTGATCTGCGGTACAGATGTGTGTGTCAGTTCATCCTGTCCGATCTGAGGGCGGACTTTAAGACTACACTTACTCATAGAACACCGTGATCGGTACTCCCTACTTGCGTTTGGTTTCAAATGGAATTACAGCTCGATACCTCTTAAATGAAATAAGGGTCCTCCACACATTCTTAACACATTAAGAAATAATCTTTTAAACATAGAGTTGTTACCTTTAGTATCGAGGCAACCCTGGCGATACCGTCCTTGCTTGTGATGAAGACAGACCCTCCAGTATATGTGGCCAGTTTTCTGTAGTAATCCAGGGCGGTGCTCGACCCGCACAAGTCATCCGTCAGGAACATCTGCAGTCGAACATTCTTCTGTGTAGCCAGTGACTGTACTGATGACAACACCTCTGGGAATTTGGCAGATGCATCCGTGAAGAAGTACAGATCAGAGTTGTAATTGCACAAAGCCAGACCTAAAGGAAAGACATAAATGTATATGGGAATTAAGTGTGCATCTTGTTGCATCAAAGTTCAAATGATAATACACATCTGTATCAGACATTTAAACCTCGTGTTACTTTTATGGAAGCTCGGAATGTTCACTCGAGTTCCATCTGGTCACAGCATCTAACGATTATGAAGATAAAATGAACTATATAGTCTAACTCAGGTACCTGTTACATAACGGTGTTTCACCGCTACGGCTTTCATAAGCGTATGTTAAACTAGGGGACTCCTGTCACATTCCTATAGTGCATTGGAGTCATAGGCTGAGTGTTTTTTTTCTGTAGAGGTGTCCCTGATGCAAATGGATTTACACCGTTCTTAATATTCATGCTTTATGACAAAAAAAATACAATTTATAACCTCCAATAAAAGTGGGGGATATTAAATCATAACAGATGATGACAGAAATACAAAGAGGCTTTAGGAATGGCAACCGATGGACGAGAACGGGACAAGGTCCAACATGAGTGAGTGAGTGAGTTGGGTTTTACGCCGCTTTTAGAACTATTCCAGTACTATCACGACGGGGGACACCAGAATCCAACATAACAACCAACAGAACATCTTTGCTGTGTAAGGCCGCAAACAGCCACCTCATATGAGGGGGGAGTAAAACATCATTGTTCACTCCTCAAACGGCACCTGCCCCAAACAAAGTCGACGTCGGCGTGCACGTCTCCAAATAATTTCCCGGACGAGCTCCACATGGCAATGGCGAGGAATGCCGTTACATCCCCATCCACCCCTCCTCAGAAAAAAAGAAAACAGAAAATATATGTGACGACGTGTGATGCTGACGTTTGTATGGCGTTCATGTGGAACCCCACACACACGCAGCTTTCAAGGTCGGAATGCTCACAGTAGTCCATTCAACTCCTCATCTTGTTCTCGTGCATTGTTCGAATGATAACGTCGTACACTGACTAAACTCACTGCAGCATTCACTAGTTTAATAGGCCCGCACTTGTCTTTTCGCCTGTGATATACTCTTCGACAGTTCATCAAAGACACCTTTGTATCCGCTTACAGAGTGTCGGGCCGGCTGGCTGCACCTCAACTGAGCTCTCACATATTGTGCGATTTCACGAGAAAGAGACAAGCTTCAGAGCACATATTTGGCAGAGTTTTGTATGAAGATGTTGTGATCACATTTGTTAAAGCAGTTTTTCGAAATATCAACGTTAAGGTGGTTTATTTGTGAAAAAACACAAAGTTTACAGGCATGACTGGATTTGAGCTATTAACTCAGTCCAAGCTGATTGATCAGTTCACACACATTGTATTGTTCAAGTCAGGCCCAAGCATCCATCACTGATTGGAGAACAATAGCCATACCTAGATCATCAAGCCTACAGATTATTTATTTAGACTGTGTTCGTGTCTACTTTGTGGGTCTCCCAAATTATCTTATACACAAGCTTCAGAAGGTGCAGAATACTGCAGCCAGAGTGGTCTCTCAGTCAAAGAAATCAGACCACATTATTCCCGCTTTTCACTCACTTCACTGGCTTCCCGTCCGCTACCGCATAAAATATAAAACTCTACTCCTTGTTTTCAAAAGTTTACATGGTCTAGCTCCTCAGTACCTCTGTGACCTGTTCCACCATTATACTCCTGTACGTTCCCTCCTGTTGTACACAGGGGGGTTGAAGCCCAAATCCGCCATTTTCTTTTTATGACGTAACTTAGGTGTGACCTTTGTGTGACCTAATCGATTGTTGAACCCCACCCTCCCCTTTCTGGCCCCGGCGTGTGCGTCACCTTCAGGTTCACCTTAGTGGTCTGTGATTATTATTCAATTTTCTTATGAGTGGTATGAGTTTGCCGACTCGAGTGTTCACACAGCTTAGACTAATGCTTAGCCTCTGAATATATATATACATATAATTTTGATAGTAACAAACAAGCCCGTTTAAATTGAAAAGGAGCCCTAATGACCCCAGAGATTCAGAACCTGAGGAAATCCAGACTTGCTTTATTTAGGGCTTTAGCTCTGCAGAGAGGGCATGGCAGTAGGGAAAATAATGTGGTTCAGGGACTATGAGACAGACTCAGCATACGTGTTCAACGTAGAATTAATATCACACAATGAGGGGGAATTTAGCTGCTATTTATAAGGTCAAAATATCAGAGCGCATTTTGTTAAATCAAAGTTTAAAATACGCTGTCACACAAGGAACAAGTAGTTTACATATCTGTCAACAATAAACGGTTGTAGCTTTAGAATTGCACGTGGGCCTGTATATGCTTGAATGGGGCCCTGTCTATAGGCATTAATACATAACATTATGCTATTCTGCACAGCACAATCCCTTGTTCGCTGAGCCGTAACTGAAGAGACATGTGACAGCTGTGATTGGATGACATAGTGTAAGGTGTTTTGTTTGTTAAAAGCACCTCCATCCAGTCATTAAAACTGACCACCATTTTTAAGTATTTAATGCTGTCATTTGTATCAATTATGCTTATGCGTGTACAAATATGTTCAAGTAGGTGACAGTTGGTGCGGACCTGGGAGGGTTGATGTGTTTAGCTTCCTGTGTGTGGCTTCCTGTGCTCGCCCGTTCAAGTTGACCAGAAATTGTTTTATTGTAATTTATTGGTCAGACTGTAATCATGTCTACATGGTTGGTGATAATTTTCAGCGTGGTCACATACGGTCAGCTTTCCGCTTTTTAAAGGTCAGACTATAATCATGTGTACATGGTTGGTGATAATTTTCAGCGTGGTCACAAACGGTCAGCTTTCCGCTTTTTAAAGGTCAGACTATAATCATGTGTACATGGTTGGTGATAATTTTCAGCGTGGTCACATACGGTCAGCTTTCCGCTTTTTAAAGGTCAGACTATAATCATGTGTACATGGTTGGTGATAATTTTCAGCGTGGTCACATACGGTCAGCTTTCCGCTGTTTAAAGGTCAGACTGTAATCATGAGTACATGGCATGGATAATTTTCAATGTGATGTTGAATGTATGCTGACAAGTGGTCAGGTTCCGTTATGTAGGGAGACGAGTGTCTGACCGGAATTAAAGACAGGAAATAGTAAGCAGTTGACGACTTATGGTCACTGAATATCTCAAGTAGTTTGATTGTACAGTGATGAAATGATTTAGCATGTGTCATATATATATATATATTACTTGATAAGAAATATGTGTTCTCCTGTAAAACTTTCACTTTTACTCAACATTTTAAAACTTTACTCTCAAATTTCAAACATAAAAAACCCCAACAATCGGTTCAACAATCGATTAGGTCACACAAAGGTCACACCTATGTTACGTCATAAAAAGAAAATGGTGGATTTGGGCTTCAACCCCCCTGTGTATGTATGTATGTATGTATGTATGTATGTATGTATGTATGTATGTATGTATGTATGTATGTATGTATGTATGTATGTATGTATGTATGTATGTATGTATGTATGTATGTATGTATGTATGTATGTATGTACGCATGCATGCATGTATCCTGGATCTCGTAGTATAGGCCAGTCAAATTAGCAAAAAGGTCGGGAAAAAATGATGAAGAAATAAAACTTGGTAGATATGTTCTACAAACCTTCCTACATAACATACTAAAGGTCCCCTAAAATCCCACTTGAGCAAAATCCATAGTGCACGTGCAAACATGGCTACTCTATGCAACCTTTTGCTAAGCTAGAAGACAAATTGTGCTTGAACTTCCTTATTTCTGTACATAAGTACATAAATGTTTGACAACTGAGTGAAGATATCTCAAAATTGTTGACTATTATTTCAGAAAGAAAAACAATTCACATTTCGGAGTTGTGGCCCTTTTTGTGCTAAAAATAGAATTTGTATAGGTACAATACTAAGGCTTAGATATGTCCAAAATACCTTGAAGTGTATTGTTTAATGTCTTTTTCACAACAAACCACCAAATATAACATTTCCATGCTTTAAAACAAGTTATCGCCCTTGGATACTCACAATTTCAAGAAACTGTCATAACTCAACCTGACAGTACCTAAAATAACTGATATTCTGCAGAATACCAAGACTATCCAACGCTATTTACAAAATATGTAACAAGGCATCTCCAAACACGTATTATTAAAGATCTAAAAATGTAATTTTCTTTTCCTTGTCAGTCTGGAGGAAGCTGAAGGCTGTGTCTCATCTTCAACTTCACTCTCACCACCGTCGCTGGAAGACAATCCATGAGATGTTTCATCCTCCTCTGCAAGGTATACCGTGTTTGAATTGCTGCAATTACCGTGACAATATCCACCTAGACGCGAACATTTCAATCCTGCCTTTCCATCCCGCACCCACACATACGCTCACATCCTGTTTTACAATTGCATTTGATAATGTTGATCAATGTCTCTGGTGCCGCACTTGCAGATATATATCCTCAGACAATGTTCTCTCGCCGCTACCAGTATAGGTGGCAAGGCAGATAACTGCATTTGTGTGTGAATGGGACACTTGGCAACGGCTCTTCCCTGTCTGTTATATTTATTTCCGGTACTGAAAGGCCACAGGCCTGTAGTACAATGCATTTATAAATCAATATTTACACGCACGGATAATAAACATGAAGAAGGGAAAATAATCAACTTTAGGTTACATTGTGTTTGTGAGATATATTCTGTCCTAAACAACATGGCATAGTAAACAAACATGGACAAGTTGTGAAGTATAGTATGGGTTTGTTATTCAACAATGCTGAGAATTTATAAAGGTTTGGATGGGCACAATAATATTTCTTAATATACAACTTTCTGATTGAATTATAAGCAGGGCAAATTAAAAGAAAATGATATTCATCTTCTATTTGGTTAAGATCACATAGTTTACAAGTTCTATTTTCTTTTTTGACATTTTTAAATCTTCCACTTTCGATAGATAAATCATGTGAAGAACATCTCAATCTGCTTACGCTATCCTATACTTTTTTATGTTTAGACATGAAAGATAAGTTTCGGAGTCAAAAGTACATTTAAACATCTTATAATACAGACATTTACTGGAAAGTGATATCTTTTCAAACCATTCTTGCAAATAGATATCTTTTAATCTTTGTGTTAGTTCTAAAATAAACTTACCCTCAGAATCAACATACTGATCGTTCCATACAAAACCAAACCCTTTCGAGAATAGAAAATGTCTAACAGCAGAAACCCAATTTGTGTGTCCATTTTTATCGAATAGCATCATCATATTGTAACATTTCTTGGTAGCCTATAAGAAGGCATCTTCAGTAATTTTAACCAGTATTTTATAACTCTGATATTTGTAAATAAGTGCATCGGGTATTTACCGAATTCTCCATACACCATTGTATTCATCGAATTGGATTTAACACCAAGAAATCTTTTACATGTTTTCAATTGAACTCTTTCAATATCGCTGTAATAATTCAAACCCCATATTTCGGCTCCATACAATAGAATTGGTTTAATTTTGGCATCAAATATTTTAAAGTATGAACTTATATTTATGTCACCAAGTACATTTAATTGTTTAAAGATACCTATCATGACCTTTTGTGCTTGCAAACAAGCGTAATTAACATGTGTTGTCCAAGATAAACAATTACTAAAGAACATTCCCAAATATTTGTACGAACTGGTGCATTCTAATTCTTCACCTTTATACAACCATTTCTCATTTTTTGATAAACGTCCCCCTTTTTTAAAAACTACTACTTTAGTTTTATTTCTATTTACAGCTAATTTGTACTGGTCACAATAATTCTCAAGTTCTTGTATAAGTCTTTGTAAACCTGCAACAGTGCTTGAGAATAGCACGATATCGTCTGCAAAAAGCAGAAGAAAAATATGTACTAGGTCAGGGTGTAACTGTATTCCATACTCACAATTGTTTTCAATTTGAGTTGCTAATTCATTTATGAAAAATAAAAATGGGCTAAGTATACAGCCTTGTCTTACCCCGATTTGTAGTTCAAACGAATCTGAGAATTCATTGTTATTCTTAACACAAGCTTTAACATTTTCATACATATTATGAATAATTTTTTCCTTTTTAGGACTTAGACCATGGGTATTAAAAATAGACCATAGCTTTTGTCTATCAACTGAATCAAATGCTTTTTCGAAATCAACGAAAAGTGTATAGAGTTTACCACCTTTGATGTTGAGGTATCTCTGTATAATACTTTGCAATATAAACATATTGTCAGTAGTCGTATATCCATGTCTAAAACCTGCCTGAGATTCATTTTATTTTATTCAATGTCTCTCCCAAGCTACTAATCTTCTGTTAATGATAGAAGTGAAAACCTTACTAAAAATACTCAAAAGAGTAATGCCTCTATAGTTATTTGGATTATCGATACTTCCTTGTTTATGGAGCGGGACAATAATGCCGATTGTCCAACAAGTTGGAAAACTACCATTTTCTAATATTATATTGAATAATAATTCTAAATATGGTGCTAAAATATCTGCCGAATTCTTAATTAACTTGGGTATTACGTCATCAATACCTGGTGATTTATTGGGTTTTAAGCATTTAATGCTTTCCAGAATCTCGTCCCTACTAATAGGAGAGTCCAGCATATCCTCTGTTAGCGCAAAATTAGGGTCAGGAGACGTTGATGGATTTGCGTCGTCAACAAAGTTATCAGTATTATTATCCGTTTCTAAGTTGAGAAGATTTCTAAAATGTTGATGCCACTCATTCATACTAATATTGTTTTTTTGCTACGATAGAAGTGTTCAAAGTTTTCAGTTTAAAGAACCACTAAACTTTTTTTTTTGTTACTCTTTTAACCATTACATATGAAAGATTTGTGGTTAGTCTTATGCGGAACACCAAATTTATTCTTTAAAAACTTGTGGTTAATTAATACCGAGCGATTAAAAGTGGCCAAAAAGTCGCCTGCTTCTCTCTCGCCCGCCAACGAAACCACAGACAGGTTACGTAACTCTGTCGCCAGAGCACTGCAGTGACGTCATATGAGGAACGATTTTCAGTTAGTTGTATAGAAAGTGTGTAGCATGCTCATCATTTTGATGATTTCTCGACATCAACGACGACATGCCGAATCGTTGTTTTGTCGTCAATTGCTCCTAGGGGGTCGGGCGATGGTGTCACCATGCACAGATTTCCACAGGACCCCGCAGTTCGTGCTAAATGGATTATGTTTGTGAGTGCGAAGCGAGCGTTGTGGAAGCCTGAAACGATATCTTACTTGTGTTCAGATCGCTTCACGGAAGTTAAAGAATCAAAACTACTTACTAGTTGTAGTAAAATATGTATATGATTGATGACCATAAAGATTTTCCATGACACAACTTGTAACATAACGATTTCTTCCTCGGAAGTGAGGTTGTGGTCGAAGTAACAATAATATTGTAAGTAGTATTATATTGACACCCACCTCGCTGCCAGGAGAGAAATTGTTATGTTATAAGCTATGTCATGCAAAATCCTATTGGCCATCAATAAAATAAATATTTTACTACCAGTAGAAAGTAGTTTTGATTTTGTAACTCGGTGAAAACAAACCTAAATAGCATTTATCCACAGACTGGCGGATGTTCCCGACAGGGCGCCGCCATTTTTGAAAATTGTAAAGTCTGTTAGAATTAAAGAGATTATAGTTTGTTTTCATCAATTTAGAAAATCAAAACTACTTTCTACTCGTAGTTAAATATGTATTGGAATCATAACCAAAAGGATTTTGCATGACACAACTTATAACATAACGATTTCTTCCACGGAAGCGAGGTGGGTGTCGAAGTCACAATACTGCGCGATAAATTTCTTGCTACATTCACATGGTTAATGTCCACTCACCAGTATGTAGATACTAGTCAATGTGCGTCTTTATATTTGGTCTTATAATCCTAATTAGTTTATTATCATACTTTTATGCATTTTGAAACTAAATAAAAAGCTGACGATCTGCTGATACTTATAGTGAATTTATAACAGAACTGTAATATCTAGACATTTTATAGTTTGCCAATGTGAATCATAATTCGCACACACACCCTAGTGTATGTTGTCTGTCTCATTACACTTCACGGCGAAAACAATGATTCTGTTGAATGCTACGACAAATGATTAAAAAACAAAATGCAAATATTAAAATTAAAACAGATTAAAGTTATAGGAACAATATCAGGCCATTACCTTGTTCGAGGAATGTATCCATCAATATCCACGAAACTGTTCCAAATGATGTGTCTTTTAACAGTTTAATATACGAAAAAGTGATAAATCTTTTCAGGTATTGGTGTATAGTCTCATTGGTCACCCAAGATAGCACACCTGTCAACTAATTGCATAATGTCCGCCTTTCATTAAAAACAGTAATTTAGTTAGCCAATAATGGGCAATCAATCAATGTATTGCCGGTTAGTCCTTTGAAAGAAGGACGTTGTTTTTACGCAGACACCGACACGGCAGAGTGTATTCAGTATAGATTAGTAAATCTACATACATAAACACTACCTTTTGACAATTCCGCTGTGTAAGATAAAAGTAATAAATCAATCAGCGTGTTATCGGTTAATCCTTTGATCGATGTTCATCATGTTGAATATTTACTCCAGACACAAGAAATGCCAAATGGGAACCTTTGTCGGGTAATCTAAGTGTGTTACCACTAATTATACCTGTTATAAATTCATTAACTGACCATCAAGTGAATGATGACAAATAACATGTGTAGGTTTATACCACCTAACACAGGTTACAACAAGGGAGTATTAATTGCTGTATTGCATGTGAAAACTTATGGGCCGACACTGTTTTGAGAATACAAACAGATTTTTACATGACATGATTAAATATCGAGGTAAAAACACAGAAATGGGATCAATTTGGATCAGTCATTATACAAATAGGGCCTAACGACACCAATCAATTGTGACAGAAGCGTCTATGAAAACAAGTTGTAACTCGGAAACTAGGCAAAGCAGGAGACAAAATTAAATGCCAGTAGATTGTGAGAACATATAGCTTTCATTTTCCACAACAATTGTCACGATTTCAGGTTTATACAAGCCTGTAAACAAGATAATTTACCCCCTAAAATGTAGATGAATTCTGCATCGGCCCTCAAAGCTATTCCTCATATGACGTCACAGAGTCGCGCCGCTCTGATTGGTTGAAATTTCGTTCGCGGGTGAGAATTGTGCACTGTTGTCAAAAAGGTCGATTTAAGTCAATTAAAGGTCGAAATGAGTAGTTTTAATGACGGGGTTTCATTTATAACGATGCCAGTTAGTGATTTATGTATTTTTACCCCCTAGGGTTTATGTGACCTTTAAGCCAAAACATTTTTGAGTCCCATATGCTATTTTCTATGTCTAACCGCTTTTCTTTAAAGTAATCAAGTCGCTTTTGTTTACATACTACATTATATTCATTTCTTATCTGACAATATTCTTCAAATGACCTCTTATCTTTCGATTTTCTAAAATTATTTAATAGCTTACAACGTTTAGTTTTAAGTTTCTCACATGCACTATCATACCATTTGTTTGATATTTTCTTTGGTGTACCAATTTTTCTTTTCATATTTTCCGCAGCTAAGCAGAGAGCATTAGTGACATATTTAATGCTGTCATCAATATTTGTGAATGCATTATCAACTGATTTATCAAGTAATGATTGAACATGATCCGAAAACAGATTCTCTCTAAATTGTTCAGCTTTATCCTTTTCCCAGAAGAACTTATAAGCATTATTTGGATGTGTGTCACACCCGTCAGAATATCTAACATGATCTGTCTTTACTGATAGTGTTATTGGTAAATGATCTGACTCGATACGAGATTGTATGCTAAAAGCACCAACAAAGTCAAATAATATCGATGATGAGATAATGTAATCTATTAGGCTTGTACCATTATTGCCTATATACGTAAAATCCCAGTTTCTAGGTCGCTGCCACATCGCCCGTTCATAATATGGATATTCATGGTAGAACATAGATCTAGTAAGGTTTTACCAAAATTGTTTAGAGTTCTGTCGGCGGAAAAACGTTTTAGATTAAAAAAATCAATTAAAAAGTCCCAATAGGATTCTTTTTGATTTTCTGTGTATTCTAATAAATCATCCTCTACAAAGTCCAGGTTCGTGCCAGTTCGAGCATTAAAATCACCACCACAGAGAATATAAACATCTGGTAGATCAGATACAACATCTAATAATGAATCTTGAAATAAAATTATTCCATTTTTACAATGTGGATATAGTTTATCGTACCATGACGAGCCTTCTGGTTGAATGTATACACATGCGTAGAGGATATGTCTGTCCAGACCAAATAATGCACGATCAAATAGTATAAAAACAGCGTTTTCTGTTGTTTTAGTCCATTTCAGATATTTACAAAACTGGTCACGTATCAAGACTAATATCCCACCGGAAAGTCTTCCATGGGTAGATATTTTATCTGCAGCTTTTAAAATCACCTCAAAATCAAGGAAAATATTATGACAAGTTGACAAGTTTCACTAATTCCAATGACATCAAATGATTTGATATAATCAATAAAATCATTATCATATAATTTGTGTGTTATCCCTCCAATATTCCAAAACACAAAGTTCACAAAGTCCGATGTATTGTTAACAGTTGCAGAGGTCACATCTTTCTGCTCCGGTCGTTTCCGATGCGCCGTAAAATGTTTACGATAATCGTGGCCTTGGCCCCACCCCTAGTGGGAGTGTTCCCTTGGAGGGCGACGCGAATCCGACCTGAGACCACGACGGGGACGACCTTGGCTGTTGCTACGCTCTCGCGAGGTGTTCCCAGCATGGTGTGAGGGAGACTGGGTGAGTGCAGGTGTGTCTGTCGTCCTATCCGGGTCGTCCCAGGGTGCTTCCATCAGTTTGTTACCCTTGAAATAGTAACGTATGTTAGGGTTTTCACTGCGTCGTCGTTGAAGTTCCTTGCGTTGGTAAGTTGTGAGGTCGTTAGCAATCCCCACCCCCTGGTCCTTCAGAACACTCCTCATTTTCACCGATTGCCACTTATCCTCCCAATGACACATGCGAGCTATAATGGGCCTAGCCTTGTCACCCTTCTTAGTAGACAGTCTATGTGCCCTTTCTATATCCCTCGGGACTAAGGGTGGGAGATTCTTCACTACCCTGGCCTTATTGAGAACTGTCAAAAACTTTATTCTTACTCTCAGTGTATGTCTCTCGTTGACCGCTCTCAGGCACATTATATAGCACGACATTGTTTCGTCTGCTACGTTGCTCTTGATCCTCCAGTTTAGTGTCTAATTCTTCCAAATACTTCTCAATACCCACTGTCCTGTCATTCAAAGCCTCAATATCTAATTTCATCACATCCTGCTCTTGTTTACTAGTGTTTATGTCCTCTCTGAGCTCGTGGATGTCAGATTTCATGTCTCTAATGTCATCTTTGATAGATCTTATATCCCTAGATAATCTATCCTCACTCGCCTTTATCTGTTTCACAATGTCCCTCCTCATCTCATCTAGACCATCAATAGGACCGGGATTGAGTTCTATATCTCCTGACAGATGTAACGTTGAAGGAATCAGTTTGTGAAACAATGATATCTGTGCTCATTCAGGGATTTAACAGACTCCGGTGCTCCATACAATGCCAGTAAGAACTGCTCTCCTGCAAACGCAACCATATCCTTTGTGGATAATTGATTATGGAACGCTTTGACAAGTGGTTGCAAGTCCTGTCGTTTTGTGAACAACATGACACATTTTTTCTTTCCTTGTCTGTACAAGGCTGATGTAGTGTCACAACCAGTCATGGCATGGAGTAAGAGCAACCCAGAAATGAAGCTGTCTGGCAATGCTTGCCTTAACAACGAAATGTTATATAGACGATCATCAGTCTTTCCACTCCCAATTTTAAGGACGTACAATCTTTCTGAAGCACACAAATGAATAAGGAGCACCACCAGAAGATCAACATCAGACCCAACAACAATGGTTTTGTGCCCCTTATGAGTATAATCAATACCCGTTTGTACAATGAGAAGGTCAGCATCTACACTGGCTTGTTTCACTCGGATATTGATCTCATGAATTGTTGTGTCAGAGCCTTTATCAAATGTGACTTGTTTTTACCATTGGACAGGAATTTATCCTTTTTGATCGTCAATGATGTTTCAGAATTGAACACAATATCAGTGCTCAGATATCTGGATGCTCTCCTACTCTGTTCAACACCTTTTGTGGACACAGACTCGCCATATGGTCTAGAAGCCAGACTTCAAAAATGGTGAAAATGTGGTGCAGTTCTGGCGACCGAATGGAATGTGATTTTTCACAATCAGGAATGATTTGGCTTTGATTTAAAGCCGGTTGTCATCAGCTACCGTGCGTGACTACCGTGTAGGGGCCTTTTTAGGGTGCAACATGTCATGTCAGTTATGGCAATATTTTAACCGATAACTGGATGGTTTAATTTAATAACTCTTATTTGGTTTGACCGATTTTCATAACAGAAATAGTTTTGGAATGCTCAGACCATGATTTAAAATTGTGGACAATAATATTACATATATGCTCATCGCAAAAATATTTTGGTAAGGTCAAAGGTCAGTTTTAATAGAAAGGGCATTTGATGAGAAAATGTGAGTTGAACTTTACAAATTAAAGGTAATTTTTCCAAAATTATGTTTTTCTAATTCAGCTATATCATTTGAAGATCATATATACCTTTCGTTTGCAGTGTATGAATGAAAAAAACATTACAACGAAACAAAAGTTTGTACTTTGTATTGAGATCAGCAAAATATTATATAATGTCTGTTCAACAGTAACAGCTCCATGCTTTACATAGTCAACGATACCAAATATGTCGAAGATACTTTTGGACTATCTCTAAAATCACACAACATAACAGAAAGCTCTTAAATGTAAAATTCTATTATTCCAGATGTCTTTCTTTGCTCATCAAAGAATGATGAGTCAGTCATGTCATCATAACAAAAGCAACATTTCCTTCATATCAATTCGTGTCTATTGTTCCTCATACTCATAGTGTATTCCTAGTTGACATGTTAGCCAATGTCAACAATGTTAAGATCACGGAAACATGTTTCAAGTCCACATCCACATGCCGAAGTACACAACAGGTTCAACCTCTTTGACACCTTCCTGTACATTGACTTTTACATGCACAGTTATGAAGTTGAAGAAGGTCCACGGAAACCATTTAGTCTTAACTTATTTGCAACTTTATCAATTTTACAAATTTAAGTTAATTTTACCAAAATTATGTTTTTATAATTCAGCTATATCATTTGAAGATCATACATATCTTTGGTTGGCACTGCATGCAGGAAACACAACAATTCAACTGATGTCAGAAGGAGATATGTTTTGATAAGTGTCAATATTGTTTATATATGTGTCACTTCACGCTCCAGCTGCAATGACATGCTGTGAAACCCTTAAAGACCAATACCCACCAAACACAATGATGCAATTGTTTTCAATGTCTATTGATGTATGTCAGATAAGCATCATAAACATCATTAAATGTTCTGCTTTGGGGCCATATCACTTTTCTCAGCAAGTATCCACCATCAACTATGTACACAGCATCTGGAGGAACTTCCTCATTATGTGGAAGGCTTTGTTTGCCTGACAAAGAATCAATGACAGAGTACATGACAGATTTTTTCTGTTTTTCTCATTGAGTACTCATCTAGAAGTAATAGAGGACATGGAGAATATTCATATTTCAAACAGGATTAGGATTTCAGGGCGAATGAACTGGCGTATCAAAGAAACTTGCTCAAAATATTGACACCACAACTTGGCAGTTCTGCTTTGAGACGATTCAAATTCCATTTCTGCAGTCAGTTTTTCGACAAGGTTTGTGACATTGGCAATTGCTGGAAGTTCATCAGGGATCACATAGTTGGTTTGTACATCCTTATGCAAAGTTTTCAGACAAGTTTTAATTGTTTCATCCAGGCTGACATCATCAACTGAAGCTAGAGTACGTTTGTTCTGGTGGTAAGCTACAATATCAACAGCTTTCTCATATCGAGGTTGGTCAAATGTCACAAAACATGTTTTCTGTTCATATTTCCTGCATTTGTCAAGCGAATATGGCAGCACAGAATATATTGCGCCTGGATTCGATGCCTGCAAGTTGACAAATGGCAATGGGATCACTTTGGATACTTCATGATTGTACGCTCCATGTATCCACTCCAGCAGGGAGCGTTCTCCAATTTCAACCATACTCCACTCATCCAAAGCGTATTCAAAAGAATATGCACAGAGCTAGAAGAGGTCAGCTTTTTGACATTGGAAATGTCATCAACAGTCAAACCAAGCAAACCTTTCTTGCTCTGAAATGAACAAGTCAAAATATCGATTGCCTTGGACCTGACATTGTCTGATGAAACAGCTTTCTTATGCTTGATAACATCAGATAGCAATTGTGGTCTCAGGGTTTTTCCACTACATTCAATCTCACCATCAACATGAAATTCTCTCAGTTTGCTCACGGGATCCTCTGTTGAGTACTGATATTCATCATTTTGTTCCAGAAATTCAAACAAATCATCAAACGTTCTGCTAAGTATTTCATCTGCAGGTCCACCCATCCCTCAGATAGAACGCGGTCTGTTAAAGAATTTCTTATAACATGTATGGTGATATCTACGGCAGCCACTAAATCTATGGCGCTTGATATCCGTTCAATAATAGCTCGACCCTACACATCACCACGATATTCAGCCATGTCAAGAATGGAATCTGTGGAACTAATCATTCGAACTTCAAACATACCCCATTTGTGTTTAGGTTTTTTAGTCTCTGAAACTATATCACAAATTTCTCCACAGAACAAGCAATTCATTTTGAAATTGAAAGTTGACAGTGATGATCTTAAGGACACCGTCTTTCGAGGTGAGTGATTCACAGCTGCTAAAATAGAAGATTCACGTGTGTAATCTATGCGGCAGTTTACATGAACTTAAACTGAAGATATTCCAGATACATTTTCAGCAATTGCATCTTTGCGCCTTATACTACTTTGAAGTAAGGTAGTTAGACCTCTTGTGACGGTGACAATATCATCAGGAAATAATGTTTGCTGCATATAATACAACACTCTGTTGGATCCATCGTGAATTAAAACTTGTCCGTGGAACTAGCAGGTTGAAATGTGGATATGCTTCACTCTGTCATTGCTAGAGACCCTCTCAAAACTATCTTGAAGAGAAGAGATGGAAGCAAGCATAGAAATGTTGTGAGAAGCGCATGCAGTCGAGTTCTCACAAATCAAATTGGTCCATCAAACTAGAAACTTTATAAAACTGTTACTGCATTTGCTTCAGTGAATGGTAATACCAGAGGCCTCAAATCACTTGGAAGAGAAGGTTTGTGACAAGATATGCATTCCTTACCAACCATGTAAGCTACACAGAATGGAAGCTGTTCAACTTAATTGCTAACTGTTCGTGTTAAACTATTCGCATGACAAAAAGTCAAACATTTGATCAATGCTATGCATTTTAGGACCCCTTAAGTGGAAGATGATAGTTGATGAGCAATTATGGGAGAAAAGAGCAAGTGGTAGTTTACCGCCTCAGGGAATTGTTTCAGCCATTCGTGGTTTTGTGAAATAATTGTTGGTTATGTATCAGTGCTTTTATAATTGTTGCGATATTTCAATGGAAATGAAATTATATTCATAAGTATAGTTATTATATTAAAACTGTCAGATTATGTTCAATTTGCCATGAAAGTATTAAAATGTTTACTTATCAGTAACTTTGATGAGTATTATTGTGATAAGACTCATGCACACTGGTTATTACAAAGCGAGGGGATAGGGGTCGAGGACAACACAGTTTTCTGGCTGGTATGCAAATCAATGAAATTTCGCCTTTTGCCAGTTTCAATTTAAATGTTTATATGAAATATGTCTTCCAACTATTTGGTGCCATTGGATAGATAAATCATAGGGCAATTTATTCATACCTGCCATTGTATAAGACCAATTAAACTTCACATCAAAATCAAAAAGTTTGAGGCCAAAATTCAGACCCAGGATCAATTTTTCCTAGAAATCCTTTTTAGAACAAAACGGGAAGTGCACGTGAGGCAAATAATTATTTTCTGCTTTTTAAAGTATTTTTATATACGTGCACTATAATCCATTATATCTGTCAAATTCGATGAGATTATATTCATAAAAAAGATTTTATGAGCATTTCTGTTTTTAAGACAGGCTTTTCTTAGAAGAAACATTATCGTAGGGTATGCACTGTGGATTTAGCTCAAGTCGGACTTTAGTATGTTATGCAGGAAGGGCCATAGAATATATATGCCAAGTTTCTTTTTTTCATCATTTTTTCCGACCTTGGCCCAAAAAAATGGCTAATTTGACTGGCTATAGGGCTATAAGCTGTTCTGTTTGGTTTTGTAAACCAGGAATACTATGTAACCTATGCTATATTTGGGATTACACTTTCTTTGTAAAGTACAAATTCTAGTTCTTTTTAGATTGATTCCCATCCGGGATTCGAACCCGCGCCCTCAGAGTCAGGCACCTAATCGCCAGCACACAAAGTCAGCCGCCTAACCCGCTCAGCCACCGCTACTTAGGAATACTACTTGATAACAATAAATTATCTCCAGCAAAAGTATGTTCCTTTAAAATAATCTATGTCTAATGTCTCAGCACGGAATCATCATCGTTTCTAAATCGGGAAATAAAGCGTAAAACTTTCCACAGTTAATACCTTGATATGTTTAAAAGAGTGACGGAAGTATTAACACCGTATCCAATTTTGAATGTCACGCTTCTATCTTGAAGAGGTGGGATGCCCTTGTGCATGTAAGTACCAGTGTTATCTAAAGTGCGTTGTTGGCGCATCAGATCTCTTACAGACACGTCGGTTAATCTTGACAATGCCGTACGATGGTTTTAATGGCCGAGTGTTCATAGTAACTTTAATGTTTTGGTTTGGTTCGGTTGTTGTTTAACGCCGCACTCAGCAATATTCCAGCTATATGTCTGTAAATAATCGAGTCTTGATGAGCATATCTAGCGATCAATAGCATGAGCATCGATCTACGCAAGTGGGATACGATGACATGTGTCAACCACGTTAGCGAGCCTGACCACCTGATCTTGTTAGTCGCCTCTTACGACAAGCATGGGTTGCTGAGGACCATTTTCAAGCCTGATCTTCACTGGTAAACTTTAATGTACCATCTTTATATCGAGTACCATATGTAAATATTTCGAAGATCTAGGTGTGACTATGGCCTTCACTCTTCCTGATGCTTGTATCGCGTAATGATGGCGACACCGTTCAGATAACCCAGCTTCATAACGGGATCATTCTTACCGTTAAAGAGTCCATCCATAGCATATTCTGGACAATCACCACCTCCACTGACACTGATCCCCTCAAGATAGCTCAGAGCATTATTCCCATCATTGGTCCTGTAAGTCGTGCTTTTGGACACTGTTATATATAAACAAGTGGATGTATGTATATCATACTTCTGGATACTATCACATATACACCTGTGTATGTATATCATACTTCTTGACACTATCACATGTACACATGTGTATGTATATCATACTTCTGGACACTTTCACATATACACATGTGTATGTATATCATACTTCTTGATACTTTCACATGTACACATTTGTATGTATATCATACTTCTGGACACTTTCACATATACACCTGTGTATGTATATCATACTTCGGGACACTTTCACATATACACATGTGTATGTATATCATACTTCTTGATACTTTCACATGTACACATTTGTATGTATATCATACTTATGGACACATATACACATGTGTATGTATATCATACTTCGGGACACTTTCACATATACACATGTGTATGTATATCATACTTCTTGATACTTTCACATGTACACATTTGTATGTATATCATACTTCGGGACACTTTCACATACACACATGTGTATGTATATCATACTTCTTGATACTTTCACATGTACACATTTGTATGTATATCACACTCCTGGACACTTTCACATATACACCTGTGTATGTATATCATACTTCTGGACACTTTTATATATGCTCGAGTTTGAGGCAATTTCGATCTTAGGCAATGATGAAACCATGATTGTGGAACGCTTCATACTTACACGGGTCATTGAAGAGGGAGAAAATGAAGTTCGCTGGCTCCTCCAAAGTCCCAATCTTACTTGACATGATATCCCGAATTACAGATTTAATTCCTTCGAGGTCGTCTCCCATGGAACCAGAATAGTCTATGATGAATGCAAGCGAGGGTCCAGATGTCAGTTGAAGTAAATCGTTGAATTTGTTGGTCCCGATGATACCCCTGATTCCGTATTCTGGTCAGAAACAAAGTGTCAAAGAAATAATGGTCAATAGCAACTGAAATATCTGTACATTGTTGAACATCGTGCAACAAGAGAGTACAAAAAACTGCAACGGATGCATAGGTTCATGAACGATTACCTTCGTCATCAAAGAAGTACGAGGTGTGTTCAATGGCTGCCTGTGCTGCCACCAGGTGGAGATGACTGTGGGGGGACAGGGACACGAGGAAGGAGTCTTTGTTGATTCCCCCCAGGGCTGCCACTGATGAACTGCTCTCGTCCCACGGGCCACCATGACTGCATTTGCCCGTTGTGGAGACACTAGGGTCTTCTGAAAATACAGTTGCAATTGTACTTTGATGGGAGTGGAAGAAATGTTATAACATTTGAATATGGGTTAAATGTAATGCAACGATGCCTGTCAGAAATATCTACATAGATCAAGGAAATAAACATGAAGCATGTTTTGATTCATACACGTGTCCCAATAGCCATATCACCACAACAAATAGGGAGATGGTCAAATACATGTCTTAGAAAATGAAAATGTAATACTGTATGGTTTGATAACATCTTGCCCGCTTCTGTAGCCGCTTGTGAGAATCTTGTCATCCAAAATCATATTGCCATCACACGTTGCGTTCACAGCTTCACTGTAAGAAAAGTAAAATGTGTAAGTGATGTCTTTTTAGAGTTAGTGAGTGAGTTTAGTTTTACGCCGCTTTTAGCAATATTCCAGCAATATCACGGCGGGGTACAGCAGAAATGAGCTTCACACATTGAACCCATGTGGAGAATCGAACCCGGAACTTCGGCGTGACGATTGAACGCTTTAACTACTAGGCTACCCAACCGGCCCTCTTTTCTGAGAACGACAAAATATGACCATCGCCTTTAACGTCTTGTGGTGAAGTAGTATGTCCTTAACGTTATGTAGCAGTGAAGTTCACTGTAAAACAGTAAAAGTAAACTCATTCACTCACTAGACCAGCCGGAATAATCCAGCTTTTTCTGGAACCTTTCTCATATATATCAAGGGGCTTGCCCCTTTTCTCCCAATTAATATGAGGTCCAGTAGTGTGTGAAGATTGTTATTTCACCCGGCAGCCTGTTGCCGAAGCCTAATCATTCCTGGCTAAAAAATATGTTCACCGATTCTATTGCCACAGCTGTTTCATATTGTATTGTATCACAGGCAAATTGTAGCGCAAATAGGGTTGCGCATCAAACAGAAAATGACCAGTCTTCCCATATGCGAGCGAAGCGAGCAAAGGTTGGCAACCTTCTTCCCTCGCTTCGGTTCGAAAAATATTTTTAATGTCAAAATAAAATACCGCCATCATCAAAGGTAGACACCCATTTCCTCACAGAGTTGTGCTCTCAGATTTCCAACCTCATATTTAATAATTACTCACGTACAATATATTTAACTCAACATTTTAAGCGCCATTCGTGGCATGTCAAATCGTTCTTCGCCTTCATTACCGCTGCCAGGAACAAGAATGAGCAGAAATTAAACACCAATATCATTTTGTATAATTTTACCGTTAAACTGTTATTTTTCTTAACTGCCGTCGTAATTGTTAGAATTTATTCTCCAGAAACATTTCTGGCGTAACGGGTAAATGAAAGCATATTTAAATTTGACTCCCCTGTTCCTTCTCTCCGTTGAACCGGAAGCTGGCAGGGGTAATGGAGGCGAAGAACGATTTGACATGCCACGAATGGCGCTTAAAATGTTGAATTAAATATATTGTACGTGAGTTATTATTAAATATGAGGTTGGAAATCTGAGAGCACAACTCTGTGAGGAAATGGGTGTCTACCTTTGATGATGGCGGTATTTTATTTTGACATTAAAAATATTTTTCGAACCGAAGCGAGGGAAGCAGGTTGCCAACCTTTGCTCGCTTCGCTCGCATATGGGAAGACTGGTCATTTTCTGTTTGATGCGCAACCCTATTTGCGCTACAATTTGCCTGTGATTGTACTGCCATTAAATTTTGTACTACAAGACCGATCTCCATTGCTACTACAGATTCCGGTGAACTTATTGTTTCAACTTGGAAACCGACACGTTATGGAAAAATACCCCGAATGATTATTTTGCTCTGTTAGTGATAAGATAACTAATTATTGATACATGTGCTTCACATTTTACCTAGAAGATATGCAAGTATCCATTTCAGGGAGTGCTTCACCAAGAAGTGTCTTGTTTCGTATCCCTTTAAAAACAATAAAAAATATATCATACATAGAAAGGCATTCACTGATCGTAATAGCATGTACGATTATGTTATTTATACACGTTGATACAAACAGTCAACCATGTGATACGTAGGATGAACAAAGGACTGGAAGCCCTGGTTATATTTTGAGTTACATCATTCTTTAAATAATATGTAAATCATTACAATAGCCAACCCAGCACAATAACCTGGACAAGCACATCGCCACAGCACAATAACCCGGAGAAGCACATCAGCACGGCACAATAGTGAGTGAGTTTCAGTACTTCAGCCATGTTGTGAGTCGATCAAGTTATACAATACTACGAAAGTATTAAACAATAGATTTCAAACTAAAAGCTAACTGGTAAAGTAACTAAATGATTCGAGACAGAAATTTAAAACTAGTATGAAAATCTATACAACTTTAACTATAGATGACAAGACAATATAAAAACAGACTACAGGTCGCAACTGAGGGTAGATCACCAGACTAAAGTACTGTCGGAAATGCTAGAAAAAAGCTTTTTAGCCTTAATATCTTTATAAAGGTGATAAATGTACTATGTTGTCAATATATCAACTCGTCTATTGTCTACCTAATATTTATTGCAACTGATTTAACATTCCCATGCATTTAAAGGGCAGTTTACAGGAGAGAATTTGGTACCAAAACAGCAACTTAAGATTTTTTCAAAGTTCAACAACAGAAATCTAAAATAGTCTTTACATTTATGCTAATGATACAGGTGGTGTAAAAATATGAATTAACGTGTTTTTAAACGAATAAATGTTGAATGTTTGTGTAACTTTACTTAATTATCGTTTCTTTATTGAAGAAATATAATATAAATGTTAAGTCTTGATAAATAAGTTTCCCGTTATGCATGCACATCTTTATCACAGCGTCCACTATGGCCAACGATTTGTAGTCGATTGTTGCAAAGGTTTATAGTTTTTTTCTGCTTAAAAAAAAGACAGAGGTAAACCTTTCATTAGTTTAGAAAGGGTTTATTACAGAACTTGTAGAGCTGTTGGCATGTCTTACCAACAAGTTTACAATATTGTAAACAAATCAGACAAGACAGGGACCGTCTCAAATGCAAAACCGGGACGTAAAACCTTCCTTGACAACTTTGACAAGGGAGTGCTTAGACGGGCGGTCTACAAACTTTATGAGAAGAAAAAATACATATATTCTAAAGAAGCTGCAACAGTGACTTCGTTAAATCTTTGGCCAATGTTCACAACTAGATTAAACTGACCGAATTACATCCATATTTTTGCAATGAAATATACTGTTGACATGCAAAACATTTATTAAAACGTTGCACATTTCTACAATCAATCGATAAGATAACACAAGTGATAGGATTCTTTCCAATGTACAGTAATTCGTATGTTTATTTCAAAACAAACACACATACACAAATGATCCCTTACATAACCGATACGTATGCTATACGTACACATATTCAACATTTTGCAGAAAACACCTATTGAGATGACCCCTCGTCCGAGCGTGTGCTCAGGTGTCAATTTCACCTGTCGATACCGTGGATGCTGATGACGTAACACAGGCAGTTAATGTTTGTATCAAATAACGTCCCACTACCCCTTATTTTTCTAAGTTTTTTGGTATTTTCATCAGTAAAAACACATTTTAGAGCATGTCTCAAAATTTATTCCCTCGGTCTACATTAGGTAGATGTTTCTTGAAGTGATATTTGTTATTTAAAGGTCACATGCAACCAAAAAATCAAACATAATTGAAACACAATTATCACTTATTCATGACATATAATATACATTGCTGGTTAAGAAAAAATATATAAACAAAATTATAAGCGTACAATCGCAAGTCGAAAGTGCAAAATTGTGTACTTCGGTTTACTTCCCAAGAAACGAAGCAGTCGGGATACCGAACCCAGTCAGAGCGGGTGGGTGTGCACTCAAGTGTAACGGCTGGTTCATTTGCAGATGCCTTCACGGCTAATTGTGCGTATATATAGAGAGAGATGTTGGGTTTTGTAAATACATGCTCATTTTTTTGTGTGTAACATTTTGCAATCAACAGACATCATAACATGTCATGTGTTCAAGTATCACACCTGCCTGTCTGTGTAATTACATAATGTGACAGAGACCGAACTCGGGCCATAAATCAATGCAGTTTGTTTATGGTGTATAGCCTGATTGGTGTTAAGTTTAAATTGCATGTGGTCAGTGATAGCAGCTGTGTATTAAATATTGTCATTAGCAGACAGGCAGGCAGACACACAGGTGTCAATAAAACAAGACATTGAGTTTTGTCTGTGACAACGACATATCTATATCACAGTTAGAAATTCTGTCAACGCTAAATAATGACATTGCTTTCAAGTATCGAACTGAGAAAGTGTCTCGGTAAGAAGAACGTGTGGTGAAATAGACAAATGAAATTATATATACAGTTTATTTACTGTCATAACATATAAAAAGCTCGCGCCTGTGAGATATCAACAAAACATTAGAAAAATAGCTCACACCAAAGCCTTCACCGAGTATTCACCCGACAACCCGCTTCCAAGCTGCGCGAACCTATTTACTTGCGCACGTACTATGAGCGCAGCCCAGCTGTTGAAACCCGTTTTCCCCAGAAAAGTCGGGGGAAAATTAGTGAAACGTTTGAACTCCGATTTCGCGCGTTTTTTTTCATCGCGTTATTTTTCAACTTTATAAGTTGAATTTGCATTTTTGACGATTTGTTTCGGTATGTCCATACCGAAAGGTATCAGAATCTGCAAAGTTGTGTTTTACGTTGCATGTGATTAAGTAACTGTAATATCTCTGAATTTTAAATATAAGTCAAAAAGCATTTTTCTAGCAATTCCGACAGTACTTTAGGGACCAAGGGGACATACAATGCCTTTGCTACCTGCAAGGACCCTAGCTGGATTTACACCATCCCTTCATGATGTTAGCAATTGTAGGCAAATCTAGCCACGCATTAAAATAACATAAGTACTACAATTAAAGATAGTGGCAGATCTAAAGTTAATTTGAATGTTTCAGGACTTCCGTACCCTCTCACGAGGACAATACTTTTACGATGCACATGACAATCACCTGGGCAGGCACATAAGCACATCACAATAAACTGGACAAGTACATTTGTACATCAGCACAACACAATCACCTTGACCCGCGAACAGGGGCATTTTGCTGACAGACCGGGACACAATATCAGGCCATTTACACGAACGGAATTCACGAGATTAGTTTCATTATCTGATTCTGTACTCCAGTTCTGTTCCGTTTTAGACGACATCCCCCGTCGTGCTCTGATACCCAACCTTGTCGCACATAACTGCACAACACATCTAACGCACATTGTCATCATATTGAATAGCCACGTTACCCACATCGTGACTCAACTGAAATGTAAGATAGGACTTACCGAGAGAGTGGTACATAACACCTCCACTAAGTTCAATCCAGTTGGTGTTGCTGTAGAACATTTGCATGATGTGCAGATACTGTCCAATCAAGGTTCTCGCCAGGTCAAAATTTGTACTGCTTTGTGACAAAACCTCTATGGCCCGTTCCCTAAGAGATATCATCTTCTTGTTGGCTGCAATGTATGAAAGTGTGCCATTTGCAATATTATTTAATAGCATTATTTGTTAAAAAACTCTTCTCGTTGGCTGCAATGTATGAAAGTGTACCAGTGTTAGATCCATTCTCCCCTTTTCTTCTTGTTCACAATGAACATATAACCATTTACACAAATGTATTTTCACCACGAGAAGTTAGAGGAAACTTATTGCGCATTTGTCATAACTGAAGTTGTGGAAATGATGATGAAAACTGTCAGTTTCAACATTCTGAATTCATGCCAGTTTATGTAAGAAATTGAAAAACTCACTACTAATTAGCTAAATTCACTCACGAAACCCGCTGGTACACATGTCATATTTTGTTGCCTGTGTGAACACATTTTACATTTTGCAGAAAACCAGAGTCCTAATCCCTTAAAACAACACCGTTTTCACAACATCAAACATCAAAGCCATTTTTCTTCGACCCAAACGTCGAACTTACGGGACTACCCCGGGTATTTATATAGCGCTATAGTCCATCCCATGTGCATGTTCAAAGAGCTTTGTTTTTATGTTTTTCCCCCTCGATCATTGGATGTCAATATCAACTGCACATCGTATTTTTCAATCTCAACTCCCTGGGGATCATACAACTCGTGCAGCCACTAGGCACACCAAGTTAATGTGGCCTTCTCATCCTTACAAGGTACCCATTCACAGCTAGGTGGACTGGACCACGTAGTCACATTACTTTGTCCAAGTTTCACTGCACGTTGCTGTACCCGCAACTAGGTGTTTGCACGTATTCATGTAGCCACCCACTGGCCACTAACGATACATCATTTACACATTGCATAGCATTGCCTCAATGTGGATGTCATGACATGCTATCATCCTTTATTTGCTGAAAATGAATGATCTCAAATGATCTGGCTTACCCTCCCTGATTGTCTCCCCGTTACAGTGCCACGCCGCCGTCCGGAACAGATCCAGATTCACCTGGTTATTGGCTTTGATGATGCTGTTAATGGCGTCCCGAAAACGGGATTCTGGAACGCCTTCTGTAACGACAAAAGTGTTATCTTGTAATGGATGGACATCTGTTTATAGCACATGCTGATCATGGCAAAGATCCAGGTTAAATACCCACATCCTCATCTTTTCCGTTATGGTCTCTGCTTCCTTCTACGACACTGCTCTATCTCCAGTATACATTTGGTATGGACACACTTATTCACAAGTGAGTGAGTGAGTGAGTTAATATTTAACGTCACATCGGCAATATTTCAGCCATATCGTGACGAGAACATTTGATATTGAAATGAAACATATGTATATTATAAAAACCTGCCAACGAAGGGCAGTAAAACAACTAGAATATCACATATACAGATAAAACTAGTAATAGAGTCTAAAACATTTTAACCACAGGGGACAACACAATATAAAAATGGGCTATAGATCACCAACAACTGGAAGTAGGTCACCATACTAGGGTCCATGGGGACTTACAGTACCTTTGCTACCTGCATGGACCCTAGTTGGATTTACACCATCCCTTCAGCCGCTGGTGATTGTAAGACAATTTAGCCGAAATCTAAATGAACAAAATACTACGTTTAAAAACTTGGTATGTGAAAAGTCTACTTTGAAAGTTTTGGGACTTACGTACCCTCTCAGGAGGACAATAATTTTACAGTACTTTAACCTCCTTTGAGGGTACAGCCACTAACAATCTAAGGTACTTATCTAAATTACCAATCTTTAAAATATATCTATTTATAAACCACATTAATCAGAATTCATCAAAGAAATCAATTTCTTTTAAAAAACCAATAATTAAATGATAATTAACATTTGTAAAAAGATCCTTCATTGTTTTTACATTGAAATATTTATCCCTTATGATGGAGTACTCAACACAGTCAAGCAAGACATGCTTGACCGTGATTCGTTCATCACAAGGGATACAAAACGGAGGATCCTCACCTTTTAATAGGTACTCATGGGTATATCTAGTGTGGCCAATACGACATCGTCGCATAATGACCTCTTCAAATCTGGACTGACAACCCAAGTAAGTGTAACCGATATAGGGTTTTATTGCATGTAATTTATTGATACCTACTTGGGTGTCCCACTTCTTTTGCATCAGATCACGAATATAAGATCTTATAGCAGCTTTGTAATCAGAGTATGGAATAAGAAGTGGTGTCACAGATTTGTTGAGTGCTGCCTTGGCAGCAAGATCAGCCATTGTGTTCCCAGAAATGCCAACGTGGCTGGGTAACCAACAAAAGACGATGTCGCATTGGCCAGTAGCAAGATCATTATATAATTCGATTATTTCAATAAAAAGTGGATGTTTGCAAGAGAGATTTTTAATTGCCTGAAGGCAAGAAAGAGAGTCAGAAAATATTATATATTGTTTATATTTACGGTGTTTATTAATATATTTAAGAGCTGTTAAGATGGCGTTTGCTTCTGCTGTGAAAATTGAACTGTCATTGGGTAGTCTGGAAGATATTGTTTTGGACCCAATGACAGTGGCACAAGCAACCGCGCCACCATCCTTGGATCCATCTGTATATAAGGATTTATAGGTATTATATTTGTTTCTTAATTGACTAAATTCTTGTTTATATTGTAAATCATTAGTTTCGGATTTTTTTAAATGTGGTTAATGTTAAGTCAACTTCTGGCCTCACCAATTGCCAAGGAGGAGAAGAAAGAAGACGAGAAGGAGATATATTCTCCAGCTCAATGCCAGCAGCAGAAAGGAATGGTTTAATTCTGTGCCCAAGAGGCGGAACAAGAGAAGGCTTTTTGTTATACAAATCTCATAAAGAGGATTGAAAACACAGTTAAATGCAGGATTGGACTCGTTAGAATATAGTTTTGTTAAATACTGTAAGGATAATTTTATACGCCGTTGTGGAAGAGAAGGCTCATCGGCCTCGACATAGAGACTGTCAATAGGAGAAGTTCGAAAGGACCCAAGACAAAGTCTCAGGCCTTGGTGGTGGACAGAATCTAAAAGTTGAAGGTTGCTTTTGCAGGCTCCACCATATACGATGGAGCCATAATCAAGTTTCGAGCGAACCAATGATCGATATAGATGTAGGAGAGTGGCTTGATCCCCTCCCCACTTAGAATTTGAAACGACTTTCAATAAATCAAGTGCCTTCATGCATTTAGTTTTAAGGGATTTAATATGCGGAAGAAACGTTAAATGAGAATCAAATATTAAACCCAAGAACTTGGCCTCCTTTACAACTTTGATGGGAGTGCCATTGAGAAACAGTTCTGGGTCTTTATGCGGTTTATATTTTCTACAAAAATGTATACAATTAGTTTTTGATTTAGAAAATTTAAAGCCGTTTTCAAGACACCATTTATTTATTTTATTTAAACACAGCTGCATTTGCCGTTCAATAGTATGCATATTCTTACCGCGACAAGAAATATTAAAATCATCCACAAATAGAGATCCATCAATTGAATCATTTAAAACCTTTGACAAACTGTTAATCTTGATACTAAATAAAGTGACCGACAAAATACTGCCTTGAGGGACACCCTGATCCTGATTATAATGGTCAGACAGGGTAGAACCCACTCGGACTTGAAATTGCCTGCCTCTTAAAAACTGTGATATAAAAAGAGGTAAACGACCCCTCAAACCAAAATCATGTAAATCCTTCAAAATGCCATGCTTCCGGTATCGTATGCTTTCTCGAGATCAAAGAATATCGATACAGCATGTTGTTTATTTACGATTGCATTTTTAACAAAGGATTCTAAACGTACCAAATGATCAATGGTACTACGATTTTCCTGAAACCACATTGAATATTTGTTATAAGGTTATTGGTTTCAAGATACCAAGTTAGTCTATTATTCACCATACGTTCCATGGTTTTACAGACACAGCTAGTGAGAGATATTGGTCTGTAATTAGACGGATCTGTATGATCCTTGCCAGGTTTTGGTATTGGGACTACAATGGCATTACGCCATGAAGGAGGAAATTCTCCAGACGTCCATATTTTGTCAAATATATCTAAAAGTGTCATCAGACATGGTTCAGGTAAGTGTTTCAGTAGCTGGTAATGGATATGATCATCACCCGCTGCAGTGTCATGAGCTTGCTCAAGAGCAGTATGTAGCTCATATAATGAAAACACTTCATTATAATCTTCACCGTTATTGGATTCGAAATTAAGTTTAGTCTTTTCCTGTTGTTTCTGGTATCTCTGAAACTCAGGGACATAATTTGCCGATGAAGAATTTTTGGCAAGAGTTTCGCCAATTTTATCTGCAATTTTAGACTTGTCAGTAATTAAATTATCACCATCTTTAAGATGATGAACAGCAGATTTGGAACCTTTGCCTTTAATTCTTTGAACCATGTTCCATACTCTGGACATTGGCGTACGTGAATTAATTTTGGAGACATAGTTCCTCCAAGATTGTCGTTTGTTTTGTTTGAAGGTACGACGTGCCTTCGCATTGAGTATTTTAAATTTATTTAAGTTATGGACAGTTGGGTGATGGCGGAAATAGTTCTCCGCCTTTTTCCTCGCTTTTCTGGCTTGCCTACAATCTGTATTAAACCATGGTTTCCGTACATGTGGAGTTGTAGAGGACTTTGGTATACATTCATCAGCTATTTCATTTAAAACGTCAGAATAAACCTCAATAGGATCAGTTATATCACTGAAATATTCGGGTCTTAGTTTAGATGTGCATAACGTTTGAAATAAGGACCAGTCTGCCTTGGAAAATTGCCATCTTGTATAAGATGTAGAATCAGATGGATAAATTGCTGATAGGATAGTTGGAAAGTGGTCACTTCCACAGAGGTCATTGTGGACTGACCAATCAAATTCATTGAGGAGGTTAGAGTCTGCAAGAGACAAATCTAGAGAAGAGTAGGTGCCGGTTGCAGGATGCAGGTAAGTGCTTGAATCGTCATTGTATATACACAAATCATTATTGGATATAAAATCTTCCAGTACTTTACCTTTTGGGCTAGTGTTTGTACCACCCCAGATCGGGTTATGGCCATTGAGATCACCCATTATAAGACAAGGTTTAGGAAGTTGGTCATAGAGAGCTTGAAGATCAGACTGCTGGAGTGTTGAAGAAGGGGGAATATACAGAGAGCATAGTGTAAAGGTAACATGAAGAGTAAGTCTCACTGCAACGGCTTGAGATTACTTGAGAGTGTTACAGGACTATGGATAACATCCTGCTTAACAAGTATCGAAGACCCTCCAGTGGCCCTGTCACCCGGAGGTGAAAAAGAATTATATGCAACGAACTGACGTAAATTAAAAAATATCTGTCTTCTTCAGATAAGTTTCCTGCAGACAGAAAGCTGATGGTGCAAAATCTTGGATTAATAGCTGTAACTCATTAAAATTGGACCTTAATCCTCTACAGTTCCACTGTACTATAGTTTTGGAATGGACTATCGTTTAGGAGGGTTGATTGGGGATCTACCCCGCACTGTCTTTGAGGGCGACATGCTATGTGCCCTGGGATGGGTGCATTCAGATACATCCATTTCCTCCAGTGATCCAAACTTGTTAAACAATTTTATTTTATTTTCTGACCCTTTAGGTGTTCGATTTGATTTGGACGTTTCAGTTCTGGTCTTGAATTTCGATTTGGCAGTTTGTTTTTCATTTCTATCAAACTGAGAAGGAGTGATGGTTGTAGGAGATACGATTTGTTCGGTAGAAACTATTGTATCTGTCTGAGTAGACTGTTCAGGGAGATAGACTTGGGAATATCTGTATTCACCCATGTCAGGTCAGTCTGACATGAACTTGACGCAGTCATTATTGGTGAAGGTGATCGTTTTGAGGACGTTTCAGGTGTTTGGGTGACTGAGGCGTACGTTTCCGTGTGTTCAGTAGATAGGACAATCTTTTGCTTCAGCAAAACTGATATTCTGGGAAAATTTGATTTTATTAACTTCCATTTGCCTTTTCCAAATTGGACAGTCTTTAGAAAAGGATGAATGACTTCCAGAACAGTTTGCACATTTTTGTAATTACTGTCACAATCTTCTGTTACATGTGTATTCTCAGCACAGTGAGCACATGTAACAGACAATGCAAGTATTAACACCATGTCCGTACTTTTGACACTTGAAGCAGCGCAGAGGATTAGGAATATATAGGTCAACATTCAGATTGCAGTAACCTGCTTTGATTGACTTAGGAGGATTTGGAGCTGAAAATGAAAACAGATAGGTATTGGTTTGTACAGTCTCATTATTTTTCCGAGTTGTAAAACGTTTGACGAAAGATACTCCTTGATCTTTCATCTCGGATACAATATCGAGCTCAGTCATGTCTGCGAGAAGATGATCACGGTCTCGAACAATACCTTTGCTAGAATTCAGCGTTCTGTGAGCAGAAACTAACACCGGGACTCCGATAAACATATCAGTTGATAACAGGTTAGTAGCTTGTGGTTTTCTGCTACATTCAATTAGTAGCGATCCTGAGCGCAAGCGTTTGATGTTTTTTACCTCACCTGCAATGCCAGAGACCCCTTTTGAAATAGCAAATGGATTTAATTTCAACGGAGTCTTGTCAAGAGTCTCTAGAACCAAAAACCGAGGCCAGTAATCAATGAGTATAGAGGGACGTTGCTGATCATCATTTTCCAGTGGACGTTTGGTTTTTTTGTTTGGGGTTTGGTAATCCATGATTGTTGGTATATTGTTTCGTCATCCCAGCTCCCCACCCACCACGGAGTGTCATCAAAGACGATGCTATATACAAGTGGATCTCCGACTTGTAGCACCAAGGATACTGGGATGATATACTCAAGCAGAAAGATTAAACAAGTAATCAATCTACCAGATTGGCCCATGAGCCATCGCCTTCTGGGCATAAGACTCTAGGCAATTTAAATGGTACATAATTCAAAATCAAGTGATGTTTTATACACAAAATGCGTCAAGACCTAAAGGCAAAATGTAGTACAGAATATAAATTTTGTGCAGATATAATTGAATGCACAGGGCTCGACATGACCAGCCGATTGGTAGAACCGGGCCCATTCTACCACCCGTCTAGGTGAAGTAAGGGGGGCAGTGGTGTGTTGGGCAAAGGAACACTGTTCCTGGAACCAGACTTATTCACAAGCTTCTTATACCATGGTATCATGGCTCAATTAAAAAACAAAGAACAATAGCCCATAATACATTGACACAATCACATACATGAAACATCTGAGCTTAATTTAAACGATATGATTCCAAGCATCGCCAACAGCATGACGTGAAGGCATATATTAGGTAAGAATTGGGATGACTGCACACATGGTGACCGTGCAATAAAGGCACATGTAAGGTAAGGATTGGGATGACGGTACACATGGTGACCACTCAATAAAGGCACATGTTAGGTAAGGATTGGGATGACGGTACACATGGTGACGGTGCAATAAAGGCACATAGTTAGTAAGGATTGGGATAACAGCACACACTGTGACCGTGCAATCAAGGCACATGGTAGGTAAGGATTGGGATAACAACACAAATGGTGACCTTGCATTAAAAGCACTTAGTAGGTAAGGATTGGGATAACAGCACACATTGTGACTGTAGAATAGAGGCACATAGTAGGTAAGAATTGGGATAACAGCACACATGGTGACCGGGCAATAAAGGCACAAGTTAGGTAAGGATTGGGATTGGGATGACTGCCTACATGGTGATCGTGCAATAAAGGCACATGTTAGGTAAGGATTGGGATTGGGATGACTGCACACATGGTGACCGTGCAATAAAGGCATATGGTAGGTGAGGATTTGGATAACAGCACACGTGGTGATCGTGCAATAAAGGCATATGGTAGGTGGGGATTGGGATAACAGCACACATTGTGACCGGGCAATAAAGGCACATGTTAGGTAACGATTGGGATAACAGCTCAAACTGTGACCGTGCAATAAAGGCACGTAGTAGTTAAGGATTGGGATGTTGGTACACATGGTGACCGTGCAATAAAGGCACATAGTTGGTAAGGATTGGGATAACAGCACACATTGTGACCGTGCAATAAAGGCACGTAGTAGTTAAGGATTGGGATGATGGTACACATGGTGACCGTGCAATAAAGGCACATTTTAGGTAAGAATTGGGATAACAGCACACATGGTGATCGTGCAATAAAGGCAGATGTTAAGTAAGGATTGGGATGACGTTCACATTCTGACCGTGGAATAAAGTCAAACAGTAGGTAAGGATTGGGACAACAGCATACATTGTGACCGTGCAATAAAGGCATATAATAGGTAAGGATTGGGATCACAGCACACATTGTGACCATGCAATAAAGGCACACGTTAGGTAAGGATTGGGATGACAGTACAGATGGTGACCGTGCAATAAAGGCACATAGTAGGTAAGGATTGGGATGACGGCAGACATGGTCACAGTGCAATCACCCGCTGCAGTGTCATGAGCTTGCTCAAGAGCAGTATGTAGCTCATATAATGAAAACACTTCATTATAATCTTCACCGTTATTGGATTCGAAATTAAGTTTAGTCTTTTCCTGTTGTTTCTGGTATCTCTGAAACTCAGGGACATAATTTGCCGATGAAGAATTTTTGGCAAGAGTTTCGCCAATTTTATCTGCAATTTTAGACTTGTCAGTAATTAAATTATCACCATCTTTAAGATGATGAACAGCAGATTTGGAACCTTTGCCTTTAATTCTTTGAACCATGTTCCATACTCTGGACATTGGCGTACGTGAATTAATTTTGGAGACATAGTTCCTCCAAGATTGTCGTTTGTTTTGTTTGAAGGTACGACGTGCCTTCGCATTGAGTATTTTAAATTTATTTAAGTTATGGACAGTTGGGTGATGGCGGAAATAGTTCTCCGCCTTTTTCCTCGCTTTTCTGGCTTGCCTACAATCTGTATTAAACCATGGTTTCCGTACATGTGGAGTTGTAGAGGACTTTGGTATACATTCATCAGCTATTTCATTTAAAACGTCAGAATAAACCTCAATAGGATCAGTTATATCACTGAAATATTCGGGTCTTAGTTTAGATGTGCATAACGTTTGAAATAAGGACCAGTCTGCCTTGGAAAATTGCCATCTTGTATAAGATGTAGAATCAGATGGATAAATTGCTGATAGGATAGTTGGAAAGTGGTCACTTCCACAGAGGTCATTGTGGACTGACCAATCAAATTCATTGAGGAGGTTAGAGTCTGCAAGAGACAAATCTAGAGAAGAGTAGGTGCCGGTTGCAGGATGCAGGTAAGTGCTTGAATCGTCATTGTATATACACAAATCATTATTGGATATAAAATCTTCCAGTACTTTTACCTTTTGGGCTAGTGTTTGTACCACCCCAGATCGGGTTATGGCCATTGAGATCACCCATTATAAGACAAGGTTTAGGAAGTTGGTCATAGAGAGCTTGAAGATCAGACTGCTGGAGTGTTGAAGAAGGGGGAATATACAGAGAGCATAGTGTAAAGGTAACATGAAGAGTAAGTCTCACTGCAACGGCTTGGAGATTACTTGAGAGTGTTACAGGACTATGGATAACATCCTGCTTAACAAGTATCGAAGACCCTCCAGTGGCCCTGTCACCCGGAGGTGAAAAGAATTATATGCAACGAACTGACGTAAATTAAAAATATCTGTCTTCTTCAGATAAGTTTCCTGCAGACAGAAAGCTGATGGTGCAAAATCTTGGATTAATAGCTGTAACTCATTAAAATTGGACCTTAATCCTCTACAGTTCCACTGTACTATAGTTTTGGAATGGACTATCGTTTAGGAGGGTTGATTGGGGATCTACCCCCAGACTGTCTTTGAGGGCGACATGCTATGTGCCCTGGGATGGGTGCATTCAGATACATCCATTTCCTCCAGTGATCCAAACTTGTTAAACAATTTTATTTTATTTTCTGACCCTTTAGGTGTTCGATTTGATTTGGACGTTTCAGTTCTGGTCTTGAATTTCGATTTGGCAGTTTGTTTTTCATTTCTATCAAACTGAGAAGGAGTGATGGTTGTAGGAGATACGATTTGTTCGGTAGAAACTATTGTATCTGTCTGAGTAGACTGTTCAGGGGAGATAGACTTGGGAATATCTGTATTCACCCATGTCAGGTCAGTCTGACATGAACTTGACGCAGTCATTATTGGTGAAGGTGATCGTTTTGAGGACGTTTCAGGTGTTTGGGTGACTGAGGCGTACGTTTCCGTGTGTTCAGTAGATAGGACAATCTTTTTTGCTTCAGCAAAACTGATATTCTGGGAAAATTTGATTTTATTAACTTCCATTTGCCTTTTCCAAATTGGACAGTCTTTAGAAAAGGATGAATGACTTCCAGAACAGTTTGCACATTTTTTGTAATTACTGTCACAATCTTCTGTTACATGTGTATTCTCAGCACAGTGAGCACATGTAACAGACAATGTGCAAGTATTAACACCATGTCCGTACTTTTGACACTTGAAGCAGCGCAGAGGATTAGGAATATATAGGTCAACATTCAGATTGCAGTAACCTGCTTTGATTGACTTAGGAGGATTTGGAGCTGAAAATGAAAACAGATAGGTATTGGTTTGTACAGTCTCATTATTTTTCCGAGTTGTAAAACGTTTGACGAAAGATACTCCTTGATCTTTCATCTCGGATACAATATCGAGCTCAGTCATGTCTGCGAGAAGATGATCACGGTCTCGAACAATACCTTTGCTAGAATTCAGCGTTCTGTGAGCAGAAACTAACACCGGGACTCCGATAAACATATCAGTTGATAACAGGTTAGTAGCTTGTGGTTTTCTGCTACATTCAATTAGTAGCGATCCTGAGCGCAAGCGTTTGATGTTTTTACCTCACCTGTAATGCCAGAGACCCCTTTGAAATAGCAAATGGATTTAATTTCAACGGAGTCTTGTCAAGAGTCTCTAGAACCAAAACCGAGGCCAGTAATCAATGAGTATAGAGGGACGTTGCTGATCATCATTTTCCAGTGGACGTTTGGTTTTGTGTTTGGGGTTTGGTAATCCATGATTGTTGGTATATTGTTTCGTCATCCCAGCTCCCCACCCACCACGGAGTGTCATCAAAGACGATGCTATATACAAGTGGATCTCCGACTTGTAGCACCAAGGATACTGGGATGATATACTCAAGCAGAAAGATTAAACAAGTAATCAATCTACCAGATTGGCCCATGAGCCATCGCCTTCTGGGCATAAGACTCTAGGCAATTTAAATGGTACATAATTCAAAATCAAGTGATGTTTTATACACAAAAATGCGTCAAGACCTAAAGGCAAAAATGTAGTACAGAATATAAATTTTGTGCAGATATAATTGAATGCACAGGGCTCGACATGACCAGCCGATTGGTAGAACCGGGCCCATTCTACCACCCGTCTAGGTGAAGTAAGGGGCAAAGTGGTGTGTTGGGCAAAGGAACACTGTTCCTGGAACCAGACTTATTCACAAGCTTCTTATACCATGGTATCATGGCTCAATTAAAAAAAACAAAGAACAATAGCCCATAATACATTGACACAATCACATACATGAAACATCTGAGCTTAATTTAAACGATATGATTCCAAGCATCGCCAACAGCATGACGTGAAGGCATATATTAGGTAAGAATTGGGATGACTGCACACATGGTGACCGTGCAATAAAGGCACATGTAAGGTAAGGATTGGGATGACGGTACACATGGTGACCACTCAATAAAGGCACATGTTAGGTAAGGATTGGGATGACGGTACACATGGTGACGGTGCAATAAAGGCACATAGTTAGTAAGGATTGGGATAACAGCACACACTGTGACCGTGCAATCAAGGCACATGGTAGGTAAGGATTGGGATAACAACACAAATGGTGACCTTGCATTAAAAGCACTTAGTAGGTAAGGATTGGGATAACAGCACACATTGTGACTGTAGAATAGAGGCACATAGTAGGTAAGAATTGGGATAACAGCACACATGGTGACCGGGCAATAAAGGCACAAGTTAGGTAAGGATTGGGATTGGGATGACTGCCTACATGGTGATCGTGCAATAAAGGCACATGTTAGGTAAGGATTGGGATTGGGATGACTGCACACATGGTGACCGTGCAATAAAGGCATATGGTAGGTGAGGATTTGGATAACAGCACACGTGGTGATCGTGCAATAAAGGCATATGGTAGGTGGGGATTGGGATAACAGCACACATTGTGACCGGGCAATAAAGGCACATGTTAGGTAACGATTGGGATAACAGCTCAAACTGTGACCGTGCAATAAAGGCACGTAGTAGTTAAGGATTGGGATGTTGGTACACATGGTGACCGTGCAATAAAGGCACATAGTTGGTAAGGATTGGGATAACAGCACACATTGTGACCGTGCAATAAAGGCACGTAGTAGTTAAGGATTGGGATGATGGTACACATGGTGACCGTGCAATAAAGGCACATTTTAGGTAAGAATTGGGATAACAGCACACATGGTGATCGTGCAATAAAGGCAGATGTTAAGTAAGGATTGGGATGACGTTCACATTCTGACCGTGGAATAAAGTCAAACAGTAGGTAAGGATTGGGACAACAGCATACATTGTGACCGTGCAATAAAGGCATATAATAGGTAAGGATTGGGATCACAGCACACATTGTGACCATGCAATAAAGGCACACGTTAGGTAAGGATTGGGATGACAGTACAGATGGTGACCGTGCAATAAAGGCACATAGTAGGTAAGGATTGGGATGACGGCAGACATGGTCACAGTGCAATCACCCGCTGCAGTGTCATGAGCTTGCTCAAGAGCAGTATGTAGCTCATATAATGAAAACACTTCATTATAATCTTCACCGTTATTGGATTCGAAATTAAGTTTAGTCTTTTCCTGTTGTTTCTGGTATCTCTCTGAAACTCAGGGACATAATTTGCCGATGAAGAATTTTTTGGCAAGAGTTTCGCCAATTTTATCTGCAATTTTAGACTTGTCAGTAATTAAATTATCACCATCTTTAAGATGATGAACAGCAGATTTGGAACCTTTGCCTTTAATTCTTTGAACCATGTTCCATACTCTGGACATTGGCGTACGTGAATTAATTTTGGAGACATAGTTCCTCCAAGATTGTCGTTTGTTTTGTTTGAAGGTACGACGTGCCTTCGCATTGAGTATTTTAAATTTATTTAAGTTATGGACAGTTGGGTGATGGCGGAAATAGTTCTCCGCCTTTTTCCTCGCTTTTCTGGCTTGCCTACAATCTGTATTAAACCATGGTTTCCGTACATGTGGAGTTGTAGAGGACTTTGGTATACATTCATCAGCTATTTCATTTAAAACGTCAGAATAAACCTCAATAGGATCAGTTATATCACTGAAATATTCGGGTCTTAGTTTAGATGTGCATAACGTTTGAAATAAGGACCAGTCTGCCTTGGAAAATTGCCATCTTGTATAAGATGTAGAATCAGATGGATAAATTGCTGATAGGATAGTTGGAAAGTGGTCACTTCCACAGAGGTCATTGTGGACTGACCAATCAAATTCATTGAGGAGGTTAGAGTCTGCAAGAGACAAATCTAGAGAAGAGTAGGTGCCGGTTGCAGGATGCAGGTAAGTGCTTGAATCGTCATTGTATATACACAAATCATTATTGGATATAAAATCTTCCAGTACTTTACCTTTTGGGCTAGTGTTTGTACCACCCCAGATCGGGTTATGGCCATTGAGATCACCCATTATAAGACAAGGTTTAGGAAGTTGGTCATAGAGAGCTTGAAGATCAGACTGCTGGAGTGTTGAAGAAGGGGGAATATACAGAGAGCATAGTGTAAAGGTAACATGAAGAGTAAGTCTCACTGCAACGGCTTGGAGATTACTTGAGAGTGTTACAGGACTATGGATAACATCCTGCTTAACAAGTATCGAAGACCCTCCAGTGGCCCTGTCACCCGGAGGTGAAAAAGAATTATATGCAACGAACTGACGTAAATTAAAAATATCTGTCTTCTTCAGATAAGTTTCCTGCAGACAGAAAGCTGATGGTGCAAAATCTTGGATTAATAGCTGTAACTCATTAAAATTGGACCTTAATCCTCTACAGTTCCACTGTACTATAGTTTTGGAATGGACTATCGTTTAGGAGGGTTGATTGGGGATCTACCCCGCACTGTCTTTGAGGGCGACATGCTATGTGCCCTGGGATGGGTGCATTCAGATACATCCATTTCCTCCAGTGATCCAAACTTGTTAAACAATTTTATTTTATTTTCTGACCCTTTAGGTGTTCGATTTGATTTGGACGTTTCAGTTCTGGTCTTGAATTTCGATTTGGCAGTTTGTTTTTCATTTCTATCAAACTGAGAAGGAGTGATGGTTGTAGGAGATACGATTTGTTCGGTAGAAACTATTGTATCTGTCTGAGTAGACTGTTCAGGGGAGATAGACTTGGGAATATCTGTATTCACCCATGTCAGGTCAGTCTGACATGAACTTGACGCAGTCATTATTGGTGAAGGTGATCGTTTTGAGGACGTTTCAGGTGTTTGGGTGACTGAGGCGTACGTTTCCGTGTCATGTTCAGTAGATAGGACAATCTTTTTGCTTCAGCAAAACTGATATTCTGGGAAAATTTGATTTTATTAACTTCCATTTGCCTTTTCCAAATTGGACAGTCTTTAGAAAAGGATGAATGACTTCCAGAACAGTTTGCACATTTTTTGTAATTACTGTCACAATCTTCTGTTACATGTGTATTCTCAGCACAGTGAGCACATGTAACAGACAATGTCAAAAGTATTAACACCATGTCCGTACTTTTGACACTTGAAGCAGCGCAGAGGATTAGGAATATATAGGTCAACATTCAGATTGCAGTAACCTGCTTTGATTGACTTAGGAGGATTTGGAGCTGAAAATGAAAACAGATAGGTATTGGTTTGTACAGTCTCATTATTTTTCCGAGTTGTAAAACGTTTGACGAAAGATACTCCTTGATCTTTCATCTCGGATACAATATCGAGCTCAGTCATGTCTGCGAGAAGATGATCACGGTCTCGAACAATACCTTTGCTAGAATTCAGCGTTCTGTGAGCAGAAACTAACACCGGGACTCCGATAAACATATCAGTTGATAACAGGTTAGTAGCTTGTGGTTTTCTGCTACATTCAATTAGTAGCGATCCTGAGCGCAAGCGTTTGATGTTTTTTACCTCACCTGCAATGCCAGAGACCCCTTTTGAAATAGCAAATGGATTTAATTTCAACGGAGTCTTGTCAAGAGTCTCTAGAACCAAAAACCGAGGCCAGTAATCAATGAGTATAGAGGGACGTTGCTGATCATCATTTTCCAGTGGACGTTTGGTTTTGTTTGGGGTTTGGTAATCCATGATTGTTGGTATATTGTTTCGTCATCCCAGCTCCCCACCCACCACGGAGTGTCATCAAAGACGATGCTATATACAAGTGGATCTCCGACTTGTAGCACCAAGGATACTGGGATGATATACTCAAGCAGAAAGATTAAACAAGTAATCAATCTACCAGATTGGCCCATGAGCCATCGCCTTCTGGGCATAAGACTCTAGGCAATTTAAATGGTACATAATTCAAAATCAAGTGATGTTTTATACACAAAAATGCGTCAAGACCTAAAGGCAAAAATGTAGTACAGAATATAAATTTTGTGCAGATATAATTGAATGCACAGGGCTCGACATGACCAGCCGATTGGTAGAACCGGGCCCATTCTACCACCCGTCTAGGTGAAGTAAGGGGCAAAGTGGTGTGTTGGGCAAAGGAACACTGTTCCTGGAACCAGACTTATTCACAAGCTTCTTATACCATGGTATCATGGCTCAATTAAAAAAAACAAAGAACAATAGCCCATAATACATTGACACAATCACATACATGAAACATCTGAGCTTAATTTAAACGATATGATTCCAAGCATCGCCAACAGCATGACGTGAAGGCATATATTAGGTAAGAATTGGGATGACTGCACACATGGTGACCGTGCAATAAAGGCACATGTAAGGTAAGGATTGGGATGACGGTACACATGGTGACCACTCAATAAAGGCACATGTTAGGTAAGGATTGGGATGACGGTACACATGGTGACGGTGCAATAAAGGCACATAGTTGGTAAGGATTGGGATAACAGCACACACTGTGACCGTGCAATCAAGGCACATGGTAGGTAAGGATTGGGATAACAACACAAATGGTGACCTTGCATTAAAAGCACTTAGTAGGTAAGGATTGGGATAACAGCACACATTGTGACTGTAGAATAGAGGCACATAGTAGGTAAGAATTGGGATAACAGCACACATGGTGACCGGGCAATAAAGGCACAAGTTAGGTAAGGATTGGGATTGGGATGACTGCCTACATGGTGATCGTGCAATAAAGGCACATGTTAGGTAAGGATTGGGATTGGGATGACTGCACACATGGTGACCGTGCAATAAAGGCATATGGTAGGTGAGGATTTGGATAACAGCACACGTGGTGATCGTGCAATAAAGGCATATGGTAGGTGGGGATTGGGATAACAGCACACATTGTGACCGGGCAATAAAGGCACATGTTAGGTAACGATTGGGATAACAGCTCAAACTGTGACCGTGCAATAAAGGCACGTAGTAGTTAAGGATTGGGATGTTGGTACACATGGTGACCGTGCAATAAAGGCACATAGTTGGTAAGGATTGGGATAACAGCACACATTGTGACCGTGCAATAAAGGCACGTAGTAGTTAAGGATTGGGATGATGGTACACATGGTGACCGTGCAATAAAGGCACATTTTAGGTAAGAATTGGGATAACAGCACACATGGTGATCGTGCAATAAAGGCAGATGTTAAGTAAGGATTGGGATGACGTTCACATTCTGACCGTGGAATAAAGTCAAACAGTAGGTAAGGATTGGGACAACAGCATACATTGTGACCGTGCAATAAAGGCATATAATAGGTAAGGATTGGGATCACAGCACACATTGTGACCATGCAATAAAGGCACACGTTAGGTAAGGATTGGGATGACAGTACAGATGGTGACCGTGCAATAAAGGCACATAGTAGGTAAGGATTGGGATGACGGCAGACATGGTCACAGTGCAATAAAGGCATATGGTAGGTAAGGTTTGGGATAACAGCTCACATGGTGATCGTGTAATAAAGGCACGTGTTAGGTAAGGATTGGGATAACAGCACACATTGTGACCGTGCAATAAAGGGATATGGTAGGTAAGGATTCGGATGACGGCACACATTTTGATTTTGCAATAAAGGCATATAGTAGGTAAGGATTGGGATAACAGCACACATTGTGACCGTGCAATAAAGGCACATAGTAGGTAAGGAATGGGATGACGGTACAAATGGTGACCATGCAATAAAGACACATGTTAGGTAAGGATTACGATCACTGTACACATGGTGACTGTGCAGTAAAGGCACATGGTAGGGAAGGATTGTGATGACGGTACACATTGGACCATGGAATAAGGGCACATCTTAGCTAAGGATTAGGATAACAAGCACACATGGTGACCGTGCAATAAAGGCTCACGTTAGGTAAGGATTGGGATGACAGTACAGATGGTGACCGTGCAATAAAGGCACATAGTAGGTAAGGATTGGGATGACGGCAGACATGGTCACAGTGCAATAAAGGCATATGGTAGGTAAGGTTTGGGATAACAGCTCACATGGTGATCGTGTAATAAAGGCACGTGTTAGGTAAGGATTGGGATAACAGCACACATTGTGACCGTGCAATAAAAGGGATATGGTAGGTAAGGATTCGGATGACGGCACACATTTTGATTTTGCAATAAAGGCATATAGTAGGTAAGGATTGGGATAACAGCACACATTGTGACCGTGCAATAAAGGCACATAGTAGGTAAGGATTGGGATGACGGTACAAATGGTGACCATGCAATAAAGACACATGTTAGGTAAGGATTACGATCACTGTACACATGGTGACTGTGCAGTAAAGGCACATGGTAGAGAAGGATTGTGATGACGGTACACATTGGACCATGGAATAAGGGCACATCTTAGCTAAGGATTAGGATAACAAGCACACATGGTGACCGTGCAATAAAGGCACATCTTAGGAAAGGATTGTGACGACGGTGCACATTGTAAACGTACTGTAAAGGCACATGTTAGGTAATAATTGGTATGATGGTCCAGATGGTGATCGTGAGTGAGTGAGTGAGTTAAGATTTTAAGTCACATCGGCAATATTTCAGCCATATCGTGACTAAAGCAAGTTATAAATATATCGACAATTTAAGTGAAATTATAAAATTCTGCCGACGAAGGACAGTAAAATAACTAGATTATCACAGATATAGATATAAAACTAGTAACAATAATCTAAAACATTTGAACTATACAAGACGATACAATAGAAAAAATAGGCTATTGATCGCCAACAACTGAAGGTAGATCACCATACTAGGGACCATGGGGACTTACAGTACATTTGCTTCCTGCATGGACCCTAGCTGGATTTACACCATCCCTTCAGCCATTGGCGACAGAAGAGAAACCTAGCCATAAATTAAAAGTACACATATTCTACGATTAAAAACCTGGTACACTTAAATTGACTAAATGTTTTGGGACTTACGTACCCTCTCAGGAGGACAATAATTTTACGCTACTTCAACCCCCTTTGAGGGTACAGCCACTAACAATATCAGTTACTAATTTAAACTACCAATACTAAAATATATATATATTTACAAATCAGTCAACAAATCTAATTTTTTTAAAAATGCAATAATTAAATGAGAACTGACATTATTAAAAAGATCCTTCAGAGTTTTGGATTTGAAATAGACATCCCTTGTGATGGAATATTCAATGCAGTCAAGCAAGACATGCTTGACTGTGATTCTTTCATCACAAGGGATGCAAAACGGAGGATCTTCGCCTTTAAGCAAATATTCATGGGTATATCTAGTATGGCCAATGCGACATCGCCGCATAATGACCTCTTCAAATCTGGACTGACAACCCAAGTAGGTGTAACCAATGTAGGGTTTTATTGCATGTAATTTATTAATACCTACTTGGGTGTCCCACTTCTTCTGCATTAGATCGCGGATGTATGCTCTAATGCTGGCTTTGTAATCAGAGTAAGGAATAAGAAGTGGTGTCACAGATTTGTTGAGTGCTGCCTTAGCAGCAAGATCGGCCATTGTATTCCCAGAAATGCCAACATGGCTGGGTAACCAACAAAAGACGATGTCGCATTGGCCAGTTGCAAGCTCATTATACAATTCAATAATTTCTAATAAAAGTGGATGTTTACAAGAAATATTTTTAATAGCCTGAAGGCAAGAAAGTGAGTCAGAAAAGATGATATATTGTTGATATTTAGGGTGTTTTTTAATATATTTTAAGGCTGTTAATATGGCGTTTGCTTCTGCTGTAAAAATAGAGCTGTTATCTGGTAAACGAGAAGAGATTGTTCTGGATCCAATGACAGTGGCACATGCCACCGCGCCACCATCCTTGGACCCATCTGTAAATAAGGATTTATATGTATTATATTTACTTTTAATTGATTATATTCTTGTTTATATTGCAAGTCATTAGTTTCGGATTTTTAAATTGAGTGAGTGTTAGGTCGACTTGTGGCCTAACCAATTGCCAGGGAGGAGAAGAAAGAAGACGGGAAGGAGCTATATGTTCTAGCTCAATGCCAGCAGCAGAAAGGAAAGGTTTCACTCTTATACCAAGAGGCGGAACAAGAGAAGGCTTCTTGTTATACAGATCTTCATATAGTGGATTAAAGACACAGTTATATGCAGGGTTTGACTCATTTGAATAAAGTTTTGTAATATACTGTAAAGTTAATTTTATACGGCGTTGTGTAAGAGATGGCTCATCAGCCTCGACGTAGAGGCTGTCAACAGGTGAAGTTCTAAAGGAACCAAGACATAGTCTTAGACCTTGGTGGTGGACAGAATCTAAAAGTTTTAGATTACTGTTGCAGGCTCCACCATACACGATGGAGCCATAATCAATTTTGGAACGTACCAATGATCGATATAATTGTAGGAGGGTAGCTTGATCCCCTCCCCACTTAGAATTGGAAACGACTTTCAACAAGTCAAGTGCCTTCAAGCATTTAGTTTTAGGGACTTGATATGGGGAAGAAAAGTTAGATGCGAGTCAAAAATTAAACCCAAGAACTTGGCTTCCTTAACGACTTTGATGGGAGAGCCATTTAGAGATAGTTCAGGGTCTTTATGCGGTTTATATTTTCTACAAAAATGGATACAATTGGTTTTGGATTTAGAAAATTTAAAACCGTTTTCAAGACACCATTTATCTATTTTGTTTAAACACAACTGCAGTTGCCGTTCAATAGTATGCATACTTTTACCGCGACAAGAAATATTAAAATCATCCACAAAAGTGACCCATCGATTGAATCACTTAAGACCTTGGATAAACTGTTGATCTTAACACTAAACAATGTGACAGACAAAATACTACCTTGTGGGACACCCTGATCCTGGTTATAATGGTCAGACAGGGTAGAACCCACGCGGACTTGAAATTGCCTATCAGTTAAAAATTCGGATATAAACTGAGGCAAACGGCCTCGTAAACCAAAAATCATGTAAATCTTGTAAAATGCCATGCTTCCATGTCGTGTCATAGGCTTTCTCTAAATCGAAAAATATTGACACTGCATGCTGCTTGTTAAGAATGGCATTCTTAACGAATGACTCCAATCGCACTAAATGGTCAATGGTACTGCGATTTTACGAAAACCACATTGATATTTGTGATTAAATTATTGGACTCTAAGTACCAAGTTAATCTGTTATTGACCATGCGCTCCATGGTTTTGCAAACGCAACTAGTCAAGGAAATGGGCCTATAATTTGAGGGATCTGTATGATCACGTCCAGGTTTAGGTATGGTACACAACAATGGCATCACGCCAAGATGAAGGAAATTGACGAGATGTCCAAATGTCATCAAAAATATTTAATAGTGTTTCTAAACAGGATTCAGGTAAGTGTTTCAGGAGTTGATAATGAATGTTATCAGCTCCTGTTGCAGTATTGTGGGCTTGGTCAAGAGCCGTATGAAGCTCGTGGATAGAAAAGATTTCATTATAGTCTTCCCATTATCTGAATGAAAATTGATTTGTTTCTTTTCTTGCAATTGTTTGTATTTTTGAAATTTAGGAACATAGTTTGACGAGGAAGAATGCTTTGCAAGTGTTTCACCCAGTTTATTTGCGATATCAGATGTATCTGTTAACAATTGGTCCCCAGTTTTGAGATGATTAATGCTTGATTTGGTACCCTTACCTTTAATTCTCTGGATCATGTTCCATACCTTGGACACCGGCGTCCGTGAATTTATTTTCGAAACATAATTTTGCCAAGATTGGCGCTTATTTTGCTTAAATGTTCGACGTGCTTTAGCGTTTAAAATTTTAAATTTATCTAAATTATGCACCATTGGGTGGCGACGGAAATAGTGTTCAGCTTTTTCCGTGCCTTTCTAGCTTGTTTGCAGTCATTATTAAACCATGGTTTACGTATATGTGGATTTGTAGAGGACCTAGGAATACACTCATCGGCTATTTTGTGTAGTTCATCAGAGAATAATTGTACTGAATCAAGAGCATCAATAAAACGAGCAGGAGTTAGTTTGTCAATACAGAGTAATTCAAACAAAGGCCAGTTTGCTTTGTTGAAGTTCCATCTTGATGATGGAGCAACATCAGCAGGAGTGATTGTTTTAAGAATGGTCGGGAAATGATCACTGCCACACAAATCACTGTGGACAGACCATTCAAATTCATTAAGCAGACCGGAATCAGTAAGAGATAAATCTAGACAAGAGTACGTACCTGTACCAGGATGTAAGTATGTTTTCGAATTATCATTGAAAATACACAGATCGTTGTTAGAAATAAAATCTTCCAATATGTTCCCATTTCTGTTTGTATCAGAACTACCCCAAAGTGGATTATGACCGTTTAAATCACCCATGATGACACATGGCTTGGGGAGCTGGTCATAGAGAGTCTGAAGATCAGTCTGCTGAAGAGAAGAAGATGGTGGTACATACAGTGAGCATAATGTGAAAACGATGTTTAGAGTCAGTCTGACAGCAACAGCTTGAAGACATGTAGTTAGGGGAACAGGGCTATGTATAACACCCCGTCTAACCAAAACGGAAGAACCCCCAGTAGCTCTAGGCCCTGGAGGAGAAAAGTAGTTATATGAATTATATTGTCTTACATCAAATTGATCTGTATTTTTAAGATAGGTTTCCTGTAAACAAAATGCCGATGGTTTGAAATCTTGAATCAGTAACTGTAAATCATTATAATTGTTCCTTAGTCCTCTACAATTCCACTGAACAATATTATTTGAGCAGTTCATGGAGGCTCAATGAGAGGTCGTACATTGGAGTGGGGTTTCCTCCCATGGCTAGGGAGCGAAGAATCGACCTCTATCTCCAAAGGTTCAAACTGATTTTGAACCTTTACGGAAGGTGTCTGAGAGGAAGGCACCTCCAAATGCTGGAGAGTTCTGGTCTTATTTTTTGATTGCTTTTTCTCTTTTCTTCCAATTTTTGATATGTTTGATTGTGCAGGTGTTGATTCCGGCACAGATACTGGTTCAGATGAATGATCCATTGAAAGTTGTGATGCTACACGTTCTGTCTGGGAAGCTGAAGAAGATATATTTGACGGAGATGGAGTGATCTGATCATCGATAATGATTTTTTTCATGAACCCAAGATAGGGATGTTTGACAGGCTGTTGAAGTCAGGGAAGGTCTGGAGGCAGTGGTACGAGAGGACACTGCATCTGAGTACAATATAGTTGAAGCAGTTGAGAGAGGAACAAGCTTTTTCGCTTCAACATAGGAAATATTGTTCGTGTGTTTGATTTTTTTGAATTCTTGTTTCACGATCATATAATGGGCAGGATTTTGATGAGGCCAGGTGGTCTCCGTCGCAGTTCGCACATTTGATGTTATTGGTGCATTCAGAAGACTCATGAGCGCCTCCACAACGGGAACAGACCGTGTTGTTCCGGCAGAACTTGGACCCATGGCCAAACTTTTGACATTTAAAACATCGGAGTGGAGTTGGTACATATACCTCCACCCCAATGTTAAAGTATCCGGCTTTTATACACTTCGGAAGAGTCGAAAGTGCAAATGTAAACAGATAAGTAGTAAGTTTAGTAATACTGCCATCATCTCTTTTTTGGTAAATCGCTTTACAGCGATCACCCCTTGATTTTTCAGCTCAGCTGCAATGTCCTCCTCACTCATATCAGAAAGACAATGAGCCCTGTCTCTGACTATACCTCGGCAAGAGTTTAAAGTTCTATGTACCGAGACAACAACGGGTGTATTGACGAACTGGTTTAATAGTAACAGATTATCCGATTGTTGCTTCCGCAGACATTCCACTAACAATGATCCGTTCCGGAGACGTGTCACGCCCTTCACCTCCCCACAGACACCTTGAATGCCCTTGGAAATAGCGAATGGGTTCAGTTTCAAAGGATTGTCATCTATAGATGAAAGCACAATGAATCTTGGCCAAGAGTCAACTGAATCAGGAGATCCTTCATCTGATGATGTAGATACTACATGTCTACGTTTGTGTTTTGATGAACCAGATTGAATGGAAAAAGCCATGGTGTAGGAAAAGTGTTCAACATCCCTGCTCCCCACCCGCCATGGAGTGTCAACAAGGACGGTGTTACAGCGGAAGCCAGGCTGTTCCACCAGGGCTACAGGGATGTTATACTCCAGCAAATAAAACATAAATAGCTGTAGAATCTGAAAGAAAAATGTCAGGCTGGTTCGCCCATGACATCATTCTGGAGAAACACAGAATTCAGCGGTTTATATTGCCAGATTGGCCCATGAGCCACCGCCTTCTGGCATAGGACTCTAGGCATATTAATCTATTAATAATTTGTACATAATAATGCAAAATAGCCAAGACCAAAATAATAAAGTTTGTGCAAAAAGATGAACCATGCACAGGGCTCGGCGTGACCAGCCGATTGGTAGAACCGGGCCCATTCTACCACCCGTCTAGGTGAAGTAAGGGTCGAAGTCGAAGTGGTGTATTGGGCAAAGGAACACTGTTCCTGGAGCCCTTGCCCTCAACCACCAGAATCCCGTCCTCCACCGACACAGGGCGCAACCCACGGCAAACAGGTTGGTGGACCTAATGTCCCCCGGGTCCACAACGGGGTTTGAAGGGCGCTTAGGCGTTACCCAGCACCCACCACGAGGAGGTGGCCCTTCATGGGTGCCGTAAAGAGTGGGATAACAGCTCACATGGGGATCGTGCAATAAAGGTACATGTGATTATGCAATAAAGGCATATAGAAGGTACGGATTGGGATAACAGCACACATTGTGACCGTGCAATAAAGGCATATGGTAGGTAAGGATTCGGATGACGGTACACATTGAGATTATGCAATAAAGGCACATAGTAGGTAAGGATTGGTATAACAGCACACATTGTGATCGTGCAATGAAAGCATATGTTAGGTAAGGATTGGGATAACAGCACACACTGTGATTGTGCTATAAAGGCATATAGTAGGTAAGGATTGGGATGACGGTACACATTTTGAATGTGCAATAAAGGTACATAGTAGGTAAGGATTGTGATAACAGCACACATTGTGATCGTACAATCAAGGAACATTGTAGGTCAGGATTGGGAAAACAGCACACAATCTGATCGTGCAAAACGGAACATTTTAGGTCAGGATTGGGATGACGGTACACATGGTGACCGTGGAAGAAAGGCACAGAGTAGCTAAGGATTGGGATAACAGCAGACATTGTGACCGTGTAATAATGGCATATGGTAGGTAAGGATTTGGATAACGGCACACATGGTGAAAATGCACTTAAGGCACATCTCAGGTAAAGATTAGGATGACTGTAGACATGGTAACCGTCCTATAAAGGCACATGTTAGGAAAGGATTGGGATGACTGTACACATGGTTACCGTGCAATAAAAGCACATGTTAGGTAAGGATTGGGATGACAGTGCACATGGTGACCGTGCAATAAAGGCACATAGTAGGTAAGGATTCGGATGACTACAGACATGGTCACAGTGCAATAAAGGCATATGGTAAGTAAGGCTTCGGATAACAGCACACATGGTGATCGTGTAATAAAGGCAAGTGTTAGGTAAGAAAAGGGATAACAGCACACATTGTGACTGTGCAATAAAGGCACATGTAAGGTAAGGATTGAGATGACTACACACATGGTGACCATGGAATAAAGGCACATCTTAGCTTAGGATTAGGATAACAGCACACATTGTGACCGTGCAATCAAGGCATATGGTAGGTGAGGATTGGCATAACAGCACACATGATGACCGTGCAATAAAGCCATATGGTAGGTGAGAATTTGGATAACAGCACTCATGGTGATCGCGCAATAAAGGCACATGTTAGGTTATGATTGTTATGACGGTACACATGGTGACCGTAACATAAAGGCACGTGTTAGGTTACGATTGGGATAACAACTCAAATTGTGACCGTGCAATAAAGGCACATAGTAGTTAAGGATTGGGATGATGGTACACATGGTGACCGTGCAATAAAGGCCAATTTTAGGTAAGGATTCGTATAACAGCACACGCGGTGATCGTGCAATAACGGCACTTGTTAAGTAAGGATTGGGATGACGTACACATAGTGACCGTGGAAGAAAGGCACACACTAGGTAAGGATTGGGATCACATCACACATTGTGACCGTGCAATAAAGGCATATGGCAGGTAAGGATTCGGATGATGGTACACATGTTTACCATGTAATAAAGGCACATAGTAGGTAAGGATTGGGATGACGGCACACATGGTGATCGTGCAAAAAAGGCACATAGTAGGTAAGTATTGGGATAACAGCACACATTGTGACCGTGCAATAAAGGCACATTTTAGGTAAGGATTGGGATAACAGCACACATGGTGATCGTGCAATAAAGGCAGATGTTAAGTAACGATTAGGATGACGTTCACATTCTGACCGTGGAATAAAGGCAAACAGTAGGTAAGGATTGGCACAACAGCATACATTGTGACCGTGCAATAAAGGCATATAATAGGTAAGGATTGGGATCACAGCACACATTGTGACCGTGCAATAAAGGCACACGTTAGGTAAGGATTGGGATGACAGTACAGATGGTGACCGTGCAATAAAGGCACATAGTAGGTACGGATTGGGATGACGGCAGACATGGTCACAGTGCAATAAATGCATATGGTAGGTAAGGTTTGGGATAACAGCTCACATGGTGATCGTGTAATAAAGGCACGTGTTAGGTAAGAATTGGGATAACAGCACACATTGTGACCGTGCAATAAAGGGATATGGTAGGTAAGGATTGGGATGACGCAACACATTTTGATTATGCAATAAACGCATATAGTAGGTAAGGATTGGGATAACAGCACACATTGTGACCGTGCAATAAAGGCACATTTTAGGTAAGGATTGGGATAACAGCACACATGGTGATCGTGCAATAAAGGCAGATGTTAAGTAACGATTGGGATGACGTTCACATTCTGACCGTGGAATAAAGGCAAACAGTAGGTAAGGATTGGCACAACAGCATACATTGTGACCGCGCAATAAAGGCATATAATAGGTAAGGATTGGGATCACAGCACACATTGTGACCGTGCAATTAAGGCACACGTTAGGTAAGGATTGGGATGACAGTACAGATGGTGACCGTGCAATAAAGGCACATAGTAGGTACGGATTGGGATGACGGCAGACATGGTCACAGTGCAATAAATGCATATGGTAGGTAAGGTTTGGGATAACAGCTCACATGGTGATCGTGTAATAAAGGCACGTGTTAGGTAAGAATTGGGATAACAGCACACATTGTGACCGTGCAATAAAGGGATATGGTAGGTAAGGATTGGGATGACGCAACACATTTTGATTATGCAATAAAGGCATATAGTAGGTAAGGATTGGGATAACAGCACACATTGTGACCGTGCAATAAAGGCACATAGTAGGTAAGGATTGGGATGACGGTACAAATGGTGACCATGCAATAAAGACACATGTTAGGTAAGGATTACGATCACTGTACACATGGTGACTGTGCAGTAAAGGCACATGGTAGGGAAGGATTGTGATGACGGTACACATTGGACCATGGAATAAGGGCACATCTTAGCTAAGGATTAGGATAACAGCACACACGGTGAACATGCAATAAAGGCACAAGTCAGGTAAAGATTGGGATGACTGTACACATGGTGACCGTGCTATAAAGGCACATGTTAGGTAAGGATTGGGATGACTGTAAACATGGTGACCGTGCAATAAAGGCACATGGTAGCTCAGGATTGGGATGACAGTACACATTGTGACCGTGGAATAAAGGCAAGCAGTAGGTAAGGATTGGGATAACAGCACACATTTTTACTGTGCAATTAATTCTTATAATAGGGAGGGATTGGGATGACAGCACACATTGTAACGTTGCAATAATTGCATATGGTAGGTAAGGATTGGGATAACAGCACACATTGTGATTGTGCAATAAAGGCATGTAGTAGGTAAGGATTGGGATGATGGTACACATTGTGACTGTGCAGTAAAGGTACATTTTAGGTCAGGATTGGGATAAAGGTACACATGGTAACTGGGCAATAAAGGTGCATAGTAGGTAAGGATTGGGAAAACAGCACACATTGTGACCGTGCAATAAAGGCATATGGTAGGTAAGGATTGGGATGACTGCACAAATTGTGATTATGCAATAAAGGCATATAGTAGGTAAGGATTGTAATAACAGCACATTGTGATCGTGCAATAAAGGGACATTTTAGGTCAGGATTGGGATAAAGGTACACATGGTGACTGGGCAATAAAGGTGCATAGTAGGTAAGGATTGGGAAAACAGCACACATTGTGACCGTGCAATAAAGGCATATGGTAGGTAAGGATTGGGATGACGGCACAAATTGTGATTATGCAATAAAGGCATATAGTAGGTAAGGATTCGGATAACAGGTCACGTGGTGATAGTGCAATAAAGGCACGTGTTAGGTAAGGATTGGCGTAACAGCACACATTGTGACCGTGAAATAAAGTCATATGGTAGGTAAGGATTGGGATAACGGCACACATGGTGATCATGCAATAAAGGCACATGTCAGGTAAAGATTAGGATGACGGTACACATGGTAACCGTATTATAAAGGGACATGTTAGGTAAGGATTGGGATGACTGTACACATGGTGACCGTGCAAGAAAGGCACATGTTAGGTAAGTATTTGGATAACGGCACACATTGTGACCGTCCAATAAAGGCTCATGTTAGGTAAGGATTGGGATAACGGCACACATGGTGAATATGCAATAAAGGCACATGTCAGGTAAAGATTGGGATGACGGTATACATGGTAACCGTGTAAGAAAGGCACATGTTAGGTATGTATTTGGATAACGGCACACATTTTGACAATGCAATAAAGGCACATGTTAGGTAAGGATTGGGATAACGGCACACATTGTGACCGTGCAATAAAGGCACATAGTAGGTAAGGATTGGGATGACGGTACAAATGGTGACCATGCAATAAAGACACATGTTAGGTAAGGATTACGATCACTGTACACATTGTGACTGTGCAGTAAAGGCACATGGTAGGGAAGGATTGTGATGACGGTACACATTGGACCATGGAATAAGAGCACATCTTAGCTAAGGATTAGGATAACAAGCACACATGGTGACCGTGGAATAAAGGCAAGCAGTAGGTAAGGATTGGGATAACAGCACACATTTTTACTGTGCAATTAATTCTTATAATAGGGAGGGATTGGGATGACAGCACACATTGTAACGTTGCAATAATTGCATATGGTAGGTAAGGATTGGGACAACAGCACACATTGTGATTGTGCAATAAAGGCATGTAGTAGGTAAGGATTGGGATAACAGCACACATTGTGATCGTGCAATAAAGGCACATAGTAGGTAAGGATTGGGATGACAGTATACATGGTGACCATTCAATAAAGGCATATGGTACGTAAGGATTGCCATAACAGCTCACATTGTGATCGTGCAATAAAGGCAGATGTTAAATAAGGATTGGGAGAACGGTACACATTGTGACAGTGGAATAAATGCACACAGTAGGTAAGGATCGGGATAACAGCACACATTTTGATCGTCCAATACAGGCATATGGTAGGTAAGGATTTTAATGACGGCACACATTGTGATTATACAATAAAGGCATATAGTAGGTGAAGATTGGGATAACAGCACACGTTGTGACCGTGCAATAAAGGCATACAGTAGGTAAGGATTGGGATGACGGCACACACGATGACCGTGCAATAAATGCAAATTTTAGGTAAGGATTGGGACAACAGCACACATTGTGACCGTGCAATGAAGGCATATGGTAGGTGAGGATTGGAATAACGGCACACACGGTGAACATGCAATAAAGGCACAAGTCAGGTAAAGATTGGGATGACTGTACACATGGTGACCGTGCTATAAAGGCACATGTTAGGTAAGGATTGGGATGACTGTAAACATGGTGACCGTGCAATAAAGGCACATGGTAGCTCAGGATTGGGATGACGGTACACATTGTGACCGTGGAATAAAGGCAAACAGTAGGTAAGGATTAGGATAACAGCACACATTTTTACTGTGCAATTAATTCTTATAATAGGGAGGGATTGGGATGACAGCACACATTGTAACGTTGCAATAACGGCATATGGTAGGTAAGGATTGGGATAACAGCACACATTGTGATTGTGCAATAAAGGCACATAGTAGGTAAGGATTGGGATGATGGTACACATTGTGACCGTGCAATAAAGGTACATAGTAGGTAAGGAATGTAATAACAGCACATTGTGATCGTGCAATAAAGGGACATTTTAGGTCAGGATTGGGATAAAGGTACACATGGTGAATATGCAATAAAGGTGCATAGTAGGTAAGGATTGGGAAAACAGCACACATTGTGACCGTGCAATAAAGGCATATGATAGGTAAGGATTGGGATGACGGCACAAATTGTGATTATGCAATAAAGGCATATAGTAGGTAAGGATTCGGATAACAGGTCACATGGTGATAGTGCAATAAAGGAACATGTTAGGTAAGGATTGGCGTAACAGCACACATTGTGACCGTGAAATAAAGTCATATGGTAGGTAAGGATTGGGATAACGGCACACATGGTGATCATGCAATAAAGGCACATGTCAGGTAAAGATTAGGATGACTGTACACATGGTAACCGTATTATAAAGGCACATGTTAGGTAAGGATTGGGATGACTGTACACATGGTGACCGTGCAAGAAAGGCACATGTTAGGTAAGTATTTGGATAACGGCACACATTGTGACCGTGCAATAAAGGCACATGTTAGGTAAGGATTGGGATAACGGCACACATGGTGAATATGCAATAAAGGCACATGTCAGGTAAAGATTGGGATGACGGTATACATGGTAACCGTGCAAGAAAGGCACATGTTAGGTAAGTATTTGGATAACGGCACACATTTTGACCGTGCAATAAAGGCACATGTTAGGTAAGGATTGGGATAACGGCACACATTGTGACCGTGCAATAAAGGGATATGGTAGGTAAGGATTCGGATGACGGCACACATTTTGATTATGCAATAAAGGCATATAGTAGGTAAGGATTGGGATAACAGCACACATTGTGACCGTGCAGTAAATGCACATAGTAGGTAAGGATTGGGATGACGGTACAAATGGTGACCATGCAATAAAGACACATGTTAGGTAAGGATTACGATCACTGTACACATGGTGACTGTGCAGTAAAGGCACATGGTAGGAAGAATTGTGATGACGGTACACATTGGACCATGGAATAAGGGCACATCTTAGCTAAGGATTAGGATAACAAGCACACATGGTGACCGTGCAATAAAGGCACATCTTAGGAAAGGATTGTGACGACGGTGCACATTGTAAACGGACTGTAAAGGCACATGTTAGGTAATAATTGGTATGATGGTCCAGATGGTGATCGTGCACTAAAGGCATATAATAGGTAAGAATTTGGGATGACGGCACACATTGTGTTCGTGGAATAAAGGCGTATAGTAGGTTAGGATTGCGATGACGGTACACATGATGATCGTGCAATAAAGGCACATGTTAAACAAGGATTGTAGATAAGGTACACATGGTGATCGTGCAATAAAGGCAGACAGTAGGTTAGGATTGGGATAACAGTACACATTGTGATAGTGCAATAAAGGCATATAATAGGTAAGGATTGGGATCACAGCACATATGCTAGGTAAGGATTGGGATGACGGCACACACGATGACCGTGCAATAAATGCATATGGTAGGTAAGGATTCGGATGACGGCACACATTGTGATTATGCAATAAAGGCATATGGTAGGTAAGGATTTGGATGATGGTACACATGTTTACCATGCAATAAAGGCACATAGTAGGTAAGTATTGGGATAACAGCACACATTGTGATCGTGCAATAAAGGCATATAGTAGGTTAGGTTTGGAATAACAGCACACGTTGTGATTGTACAATAAAGGCACATAGTAGGTAAGGATTGGGATGACAGTATACATAGGTGACCATTCAATAAAGGCATATGGTACGGTAAGGATTGCCATAACAGCTCATTTGTGATCGTGCAATAAAGGCAGATGTTAAATAAGGATTGGGAGAACGGTACACATTGTGACAGTGGAATAAAAGCACACACAGTAGAATAAGGATCTGGATAACAGCACACATTTTGAATCGTCAATAAAGCCATATGGTAGGTAAGGATTCGGATGACGGCACACATTGTGATTATACAATAAAGGCATATAGTAGGTGAAGATTGGGATAACAGCACACATTGTGACCATGCAATAAAAGGCATACAGTACGTAAGGATTGGGATGACAGGCACACACGATGACCGTGCAATAAATGCAAATTTTAGGTAAGGATTGGGACAACAGCACACATTGTGACCGTGCAATGAAGGGTATATAGTGAGGGTGATTGGGATGACGGCACACACGGTGAACATGCAATAAAGGCACAAGTCAGGTAAAGATTGGGATGACTGTACACATGGTGACCGTGCTATAAAGGCACATGTTAGGTAAGGATTGGGATGACTATACACATGGTGACCGTGCAAGAAAGGCACATGTTAGGTTAGGATTAGGATGACTCTAAACATGGTGACCGTGCAATAAAGGCACATGGTAGGTCAGGATTGGGATGACGGTACACATTGTGACCGTGGAATAAAAGCAAACAGTAGGTAAGGATTGGGATAAAAGCACACATTTTTACTGTGCAATTAATTCTTATAATAGGAGAGGGATTGGGATGACAGCACATTGTACGTTGCAATAATGGCATATGGTAGGTAAGGATTGGGATAACAGCACACATTGTGATTGTGCAATAAAAGAATCATGTAGTAGGTAAGGATTGGGATGACATTATACATTGCGGACTATTACAATAAAAGGTTTGCATAGTAGGTGGGATTGTAATAACAAGCACATTGTGATCGTGCAATAAAGGGACATTTTAGGTCAGGATTGGGATAAAGGGTACACATGGTGACTGGGCAATAAAGGTGCATAGTAGGTAAGATTGGGAAAACAGCACACATTGTGACCGTGCAATAAAGGCATATGGTTAGGTAAGGATTGGGATGACAGCACAAATTGTGATTATGCAATAAAAGGCATATAGTAGGTAAGATTCGGATAACAGGTCACATGGTGATAGTGCAATAAAGGCACATGTTAGGTAAGGATTGGCGTAACAGCACACATTGTGACCGTGCAATAAGAGTCATATGGTTAGAGTAAGAGTTGGGATAACGGCACACATGGTGATCATGCAATAAAAGGCACATATGTCAGGTAAAGACTAGGATGACTGTACACATGGCCAACCCACTTATAAAGGCACATGTTACAGTAAGGATTGGGATGACTGTTACTGCCGGTGACCGTGCAAGAAAAGGCACATGTTAGGTAAGAGTTGGGATGACTGTACACTTGGTGACCGTGCAAGAAAGGCACATGTTAGGTAAGTATTTGGATAACGCACACATTGTGACTGATACAAATAAAAGGCACATGTTAAGGTAAGGATTGGGATAACGTCACATGGTGAATATGCAATAAAGGAGCATATGTCAGGAGTAAAGATTGGGATGACGGTATACATGGTAATCGTGCAAGAAAGGCACATGTTAGGTAAGTATTTGAATAACGGCACACATTTTGACCGTGCAATAAAGGCACATGTTAGGTAAGGATTGGGATAACGGCACACATGGTGAATATGCAATAAAGGCACATGTCACGTAAAGATTGGGATGACGGTACACATGGTGACGTACAATAAAGGCACATAGTAGGTAACGATTGAGCTGACGGTACAAATGGTGACCATGTAATAAAGGCACATGTTAGGTAAGGATTAGGATGACTGTACACATGGTGACCGTGCAATAAAGGCACATGATAGGTAAGGATTGGGATGACTGTACACATGGTGACGGTGCAATAAAGGCCACATAGTAGAGTAAGGATTGTGATGACGGTACAAATGGTGACCTTTTGTACAATAAAGGCCCATGTTAGGTAAGGATTAGAGAATCACTGCTACTACATTGATCAATGCAATAAAGGCACATGGTAGGGAAGGATTGTGATGACGGTACACATGGGGACCATGGAATGAGGGCACATGTTAGCTAAGGATGAGGATGACAGCCACACATGGTGATCGTGCGATAAAGGCACATAGTAGGTAAAAAATAGTATAACAGCACACATTACGATCGTGGAATAAAGGCATATAGTAGGTAAGGATTGGGATCACAGCACATATGCTAGGTAAGGATTGGGATGACGGCACACACGATGACCGTGCAATAAATGCATATGGTAGGTAAGGATTCGGATGACGGCACACATTGTGATTATGCAATAAAGGCATATGGTAGGTAAGGATTTGGATGATGGTACACATGTTTACCATGCAATAAAGGCACATAGTAGGTAAGTATTGGGATAACAGCACACATTGTGATCGTGCAATAAAGGCATATAGTAGGTTAGGTTTGGAATAACAGCACACATTGTGACCGTACAATAAAGGCACATAGTAGGTAAGGATTGGGATGACAGTATACATGGTGACCATTCAATAAAGGCATATGGTAGGTAAGGATTGCCATAACAGCTCACATTGTGATCGTGCAATAAAGGCAGATGTTAAATAAGGATTGGGAGAACGGTACACATTGTGACAGTGGAATAAAAGCACACAGTAGGTAAGGATCGGGATAACAGCACACATTTTGATCGTCCAATAAAGCCATATGGTAGGTAAGGATTCGGATGACGGCACACATTGTGATTATACAATAAAGGCATATAGTAGGTGAAGATTGGGATAACAGCACACATTGTGACCATGCAATAAAGGCATACAGTACGTAAGGATTGGGATGACGGCACACACGATGACCGTGCAATAAATGCAAATTTTAGGTAAGGATTGGGACAACAGCACACATTGTGACCGTGCAATGAAGGTATATAGTAGGTAAGGATTGGGATGACGGCACACACGGTGAACATGCAATAAAGGCACAAGTCAGGTAAAGATTGGGATGACTGTACACATGGTGACCGTGCTATAAAGGCACATGTTAGGTAAGGATTGGGATGACTATACACATGGTGACCGTGCAAGAAAGGCACATGTTAGGTTAGGATTAGGATGACTCTAAACATGGTGACCGTGCAATAAAGGCACATGGTAGGTCAGGATTGGGATGACGGTACACATTGTGACCGTGGAATAAAGGCAAATGTTAGGTAAGGATTGGGATAACTAGCACATTTTGACCGTGCAATAAAGGCACTATAATAGGTAAGGATTGGGATGACAGCACACATGTGTGACCGTGCAATAAAGGCATATGGTAGGTAAGGATTGGGATAACAGCACATATTACCAGGATCGTGCAATAAAGGCACATAAGTAGGTAAGGATTGGGATGACTGGTACACATATTGTGACCGTGCAATAAAAGGCACATAGTTAGGTAAGGATTGGGGATAACAGCACACATTGTGACCGTGCAATAAAGGCACATTTTAGGTAAGGATTGGGATGACGGCACACATGGTGACTGGGCAATAAAGGTGCATAGTTAGGTAAGGATTGGGATGACAGCACACATTGTGACCGTGCAATAAAGGCATATGTTAGGTAAGGATTGGGATGACGGTACACATGGTGACCATGCAATAAAAGGCATATAGTAGGTAAGGATTCGGATAACAGGTCACATGGTGATAGTGCAATAAAGGCACATGTTAGGTAAGGATTGGGATGACAGCACACATGGTGACCGTGCAATAAAGGCATATGGTAGGTAAGGATTGGGATAACGGCACACATGGTGATCAAAAAAGCAATAAAAGGCAGCATATGTCAGGTAAAGGATTAGGATGACTGTACACATGGTAACCCTATTATAAAGGCACATGTTAGGTAAGGATTGGGATGACTGTACACTTGGTGACCGTGCAAGAAAGGCACATGTTAGGTAAGGATTGGGATGACTGTACACTTGGTGACCGTGCAATAAAGGCACATGTTAGGTAAGTATTTGGATAAACAGCACACATTGTGACCGTGCAATAAAGGCACATGTTAGGTAAGGATTGGGATGCACGGCATTGGGATACATGGTGAATATGCAATAAAGGCACATGTCAGGTAAAGATTGGGATGACGGTATACATGGTAATCGTGCAAGAAAGGCACATGTTAGGTAAGTATTTGAATAACGGCACACATTTTGACCGTGCAATAAAGGCACATGTTAGGTAAGGATTGGGATAACGGCACACATGGTGAATATGCAATAAAGGCACATGTCACGTAAAGATTGGGATGACGGTACACATGGTGACGTACAATAAAGGCACATAGTAGGTAACGATTGAGCTGACGGTACAAATGGTGACCATGTAATAAAGGCACATGTTAGGTAAGGATTAGGATGACTGTACACATGGTGACCGTGCAATAAAGGCACATGATAGGTAAGGATTGGGATGACTGTACACATGGTGACGGTGCAATAAAGGCACATAGTAGGTAAGGATTGTGATGACGGTACAAATGGTGACCTTGCAATAAAGGCCCATGTTAGGTAAGGATTAGAATCACTGTACCCATGGTGATCGTGCAATAAAGGCACATGGTAGGGAAGGATTGTGATGACGGTACACATGGGGACCATGGAATGAGGGCACATGTTAGCTAAGGATGAGGATGACAGCCACACATGGTGATCGTGCGATAAAGGCACATAGTAGGTAAAAAATAGTATAACAGCACACACTACGATCGTGGAATTAAGGCATATAGTAGGTAAGGATCGGGATAACGGTACACATGGTGACTGTCAATAAAGGCACATGTTAGGTAAGGATTAGGATGACGGTACACATGGTAACCGTGCTATAAAGGCACATGTTAGGTATGGATTGGGATGACTGTAAACATGGTGACCGTGCAATAAAGGCACATGGTTGGTCAGGATTGGGATGGCGGTACACATTGTGACCGTGCAATAAAGGCAAACAGTAGGTAAGGATTGGGATAACAGCACACATTTTTACTGTGCAATTAATTCTTATAATAGGAAGTGATTGGGATGACAGCACACATTGTAACGTTGCAAAAATGGCATATGGTTGGTAAGGATTGGAATAACAGCACACATTGTGATTGTGCAATAAAGGCATGTAGTAGGTAAGGATTGGGATGATGGTACACATTGTGACTGTGCAATAAAGGTACATAGTAGGTAAGGATTGTAATAACAGCACACATTGTGATCGTGCAATAAAGGGACATTTTAGGTCAGGATTGGGATAAAGGTACACATGGTGAGTGTGCAACAAAGGTGCATAGTAGGTAAGGATTGGGAAAACAGCACACATTGTGACCGTGCAATAAAGGCGTATGGTAGGTAAGGATTGGGATGACGGCCAAATTGTGATTATGCAATAAAGGCATTTAGTAGGTAAGGATTCGGATAACTGGTCACATGGTGATAGTGCAATAAAGGCATATAGTAGGCAAGGAATTAGATGACAGTACACACGGTGACCATGGAAGAAAGGCACATGTTAGGTAAGGATTGGCGTAACAGCACACATTGTGACCGTGCAATAAAGTCATATGGTAGGTAAGGATTGGGATAACGGCACACATGGTGATCATGCAATAAAGGCACATGTTAGGTAAACATTAGGATGACTGTACACATGGTAACCGTGCTATAAAGGCACATGTTAGGTAAGGATTGGGATGACTGTACACATGGTGACCGTCCAAGAAAGGCACATGTTAGGAAAGTATTGGGATAACGGCACACATTGTGACCGTGCAATGAAGGCACATGTTAGGTAAGGATTGGGATAACAGTACACATGGTGAATATGCAATAAAGGCACATGTCAGGTAAAGATTGGGATGACGGTACACATGGTAACCGTGCCATAAAGGCACCTGTTAGGTAAGAGTTGGGAGGACTGTACACATGGTGATGTACAATAAAGGCACATAGTAGGTAACGATTGGGCTGACGGTACAAATGGTGACCATGCAATAAATGCACATGTTAGGTAAGGATTAGGATGACTGTACACACGATGTTCATGGAAGAAAGGCACATGTTAGGTAAGGATTGTCGTAACAGCACACATTACGATCGTGGAATAAAGGCATATAGTAGGTAAGGATCGGGATGACGGTACACATGGTGACCGTCAATAAAGGCACATGTTAGGTAAGGATTGGGATGACGGTACACATTGTGACAGTGGAAGAAAGCCACATAGTAGGCAAGGATTTGGATAAATGCACACATGGTGACCATTCAATAAATCCACATTTTAGGTAAGGATTGGGATGACGGTACACATGGTGACCATGCAAAAACGGCACATGTTAGCTAAGCACTGGGATGACGGTATACATGGTGACCATGCAAAAAGGCACATGTTAGGTAAGGATAGGGATCACAGTACACATTCTGACCGAGCAATAAAGGCAAATGTTAGGTCAGGATTGGGATGGCGGTACACATTGTGACCGTGGAATAAAGGCAAACAGTAGGTAAGGATTGGGATAACAGCACACATTTTTACTGTGCAATTAATTCTTATAATAGGGAGGGATTGGGATGGCAGCACACATTGTAGCGTTGCAAAAATGGCATATGGTAGGTAAGGATTGGGAAAACAGCACACATTGTGACCGTGCAATAAAGGCATACGGTAGGTAAGGATTGGGATGACGGCACAAATTGTGATTATGCAATAAAGGCATAGAGTAGGTAAGGATTCGGATGATGGTACACATGTTTACCATGCAATAAAGGCACATAGTAGGTAAGGATTGGGATGACGGCACACATTGTGATCGTGCAAAAAAGGCACATAGTAGGTAAGTATTGGGATAACAGCACACGTTGTGATCGTGCAATAAAGGCATATAGTAGGTAAGGTTTGGGATAACAGCACACATTGTGACCGTACAGAAAACGCAGATGTTAAATAAGGATTGGGAGAACGGTACACATTGTGACAGTGGAATAAAAGCAGACAGTAGGTAAGGATCGGGATAACAGCACACATGGTGCAATAAAGGGACATTTTAAGTCAGGATTGGGATAAAGGTACACATGTTGACTGTGCAATAAAGGTGCATAGTAGGTAAGGTTTTGGGAAAACAGCACACATTGTGACCGTGCAATAAAGGCATATGGTAGGTAAGGATTGGGATGACGGCACACACGATGACCGTGCAATAAATGCATATGGTAGGTGAGGATTGGGATGACGGCACACGCGATGACCGTGCAATAAATGCAAATTTTAGGTAAGGATTGGGATAACAGCACACATTGTGACCGTGCAATAAAGGCATATGGTAGGTAAGGATTGGGATAACGGCACACATGGTGAACATGCAATAAAGGCACAAGTCAGGTAAAGATTGGGATGACTGTACAAATGGTGACCATACAATAAAGGCACATGTTAGGTAAGGATTAGAATCACGGTACCCATGGTGATCGAGCAATAAAGGCACATGGTAGGGAAGGATTGTGATGACGGTACACATGTTGACCATGGAATAAGGGCACTTGTTAGCTAAGGATTAGGATGACAGCCACACATGGTGATCGTGCAATAAAGGCACATAGTAGGTAAAAAATGGTATAACAGCACACATTATGATCGTGGAATAAAGGCATATAGTAGGTAAGGATCGGGATGACGGTACACATGGTGACAATGCAAAAATGGCACATGTTAGGTAAGGACTGGGTTGACGGTACACATGGTGATCGTGCAAAAAAGGCACATAGTAGGTAAGTATTGGGATAACAGCACAGATTGTGATCATGCAATAATGGCAGATGTTAAATAAGGATTGGGAGAACGGTACACATTGTGACAGGGGAATAAAAGCACACAGTAGGTAATGATCGTGATAACAGCACACATTGTGACCGTGCAATAATGCCATATGGTAGGTAAGTATTCGGATGACGGCACACATTGTGATTATACAATAAAGGCATATAGTAGGTGAAGATTGGGATAACAGCACACATTGTGACCGTGCAATAAAGGCATAAAGTAGGTAAGGATTGGGATGACGGCACACACGATGACCGTGCAATAAATGCAAATTTTAGGTAAGGATTGGGATAACAGCACACATTGTGACCGTGCAATAAAGGCACAAGTCAGGTAAAGATTGGGATGACTGTACACATGGTGACGGTGCAATAAAGGCACATAGTAGGTAAGGATTGGGATGACGGTACAAATGGTGACCATACAATAAAGGCACATGTTAGGTAAGGATTAGAATCACGGTACCCATGGTGATCAAGCAATAAAGCCACATAGTAGGTAAGGATTGGAATGACGGTACAAATGGTGACCGTGGAAGAAACCACATAGTAGGCAAGGATTTGGATAAATTCACACATGGTGACCATTCAATAAATCCACATTTTAGGTAAGGATTGGGATGACGGTACACATGGTGACCATGCAAAAAAGGCACATGTTAGGTAAGGATTTTAATGACGGTACACATTCTGACCGAGCAATAAAGGCACATCTTAGGTAAGGATAGGGATGACGGTACACATTGTGACCGTGGAATAAAGGCAAACAGTAGGTAAGGAATGGGATAACAGCACACATTTTTACTGTGCAATTAATTCTTATAATATGGAGGGATTGGGATGACAGCACACATTGTAGCGTTGCAAAAATGGCATATAGTAGGTAAAGATTGGGATAACAGCACACACTGTGATTGTGCAATAAAGGCATGTAGTAGGTAAGGATTGGGATGACGGCACAAATTGTGAGTATGCAATAAGGGCATTTAGTAGGTAAGGATTCTGATAACAGCTCACATGGTGATCGTGCAATAAAGGGACATTTTAGGTCAGGATTGGGATAAAGGTACACATGGTTACTGTGCAATAAAGGTGCATAGTAGGTAAGGTTTGGGAAAACAGCACACATTGTGACAGTGCAATAAAGGCATATGGTAGGTAAGGATTGGGATGACGGCACACACGATGACCGTGCAATAAATGCATATGGTAGGTAAGTATTGGGATAACAGCACACATTGTGATCGTGCTATAATGGCAGATGTTAAAGAAGGATTGGGAGAACGGTACACATTGTGACAGGGGAATAAAAGCACACAGTAGGTAATGATCGGGATAACAGCACACATTGTGACCGTGCAATAATGCCATATGGTAGGTAAGTATTCGGATGACGGCACACATTGTGATTATACAATAAAGGCATATAGTAGGTGAAGATTGGGATAACAGCACACATTGTGACCGTGCAATAAAGGCATATAGTAGGTAAGGATTGGGATGACGGCACACACGATGACCGTTCAATAAATGCATATGGTAGGTAAGGATTCGGATGACGGCACAAATTTTGATTATGCAATAAAGGCATATGGTAGGTAAGGATTCGGATGATTGTACACATGTTTACCATGCAATAAAAGCACATAGTAGGTAAGGATTGGGATGACGGCACACATGGTGATCCTGCAATAAAGGCAGATGTCAAATAAGGATTGGGAGAACGGTACACATTGTGACAGGGGAATAAAAGCACATAGTAGGTAAGGATCGGGATAACAGCACACATTGTGACCGTGCAATAAAGCCATATGGTAGGTAAGGATTCGGATGACGGCACACATTGTGATTATACAATAAAGGCATATAGTAGGTGAAGATTGGGATAACAGCACACATTGTGACCGTGCAATAAAGCCATATTGTAGGTAAGGATTGGTATGACGGCACACGCGATGACCGTGCAATAAATGCAAATTTTAGGTAAGGATTGGGATAACAGCACACATTGTGACCGTGCAATAAAGGCATATTGTAGGTAAGGATTCGGATAACGGCACACATGGTGAACATGCAACAAAGGCACAAGTCAGGTAAAGATTGGGATGACTGTACACATGGTAACCGTGCTATAAAGGCACATGTTAGGTAAGGATTGGGATGACTGTACACATGGTGACGGTGCAATAAAGGTGCATAGTAGGTAAGGATTGGGATGACGGTAAAAATGGTGACCATACAATAAAGGCACATGTTAGGTAAGGATTAGAATCACGGTACCCATGGTGATCGAGCAATAAAGGCACATTGTAGGGAAGGATTGTGATGACGGTACACATGTTGACCATGGAATAAGGGCACTTGTTAGCTAAGGATTAGGATGACAGCCACACATGGTGATCGTGCAATAAAGGCACATAGTAGGTAAAAAATGGTATAACAGCACACATTATGATCGTGGAATAAAGGCATATAGTAGGTAAGGATCGGGATGACGGTACACATGGTGACAATGCAAAAATGGCACATGTTAGGTAAGGACTGGGTTGACGGTACACATGGTGACCATGCAAAAAAGGCACATGTTAGGTAAGGATTTTAATGACGGTACACATTCTGACCGAGCAATAAAGGCACATCTTAGGTAAGGATAGGGATCACAGTATACATTCTGACCGAGCAATACAGGCAAATGTTGGGTCAGGATTGGGATGACGGTACACATTGTGACCGTGGAATAAAGGCAAACAGTAGGTAAGGATTGGGATAACAGCACACATTTTTACTGTGCAATTAATTCTTATAATAGGGAGGGATTGGGATGACAGCACACATTGTAGCGTTGCAAAAATGGCATATGGTAGGTAAGGATTGGGATAACAGCACACACTGTGATTGTGCAATAAAGGCATGTAGTAGGTAAGGATTGGGATGATGGTACACATTGTGACTGTGCAATAAAGGTACATAGTAGGTAAGGATTCTTATAACATCACACAATGGGATCGTGCAATAAAGGGACATTTTAGGTCAGGATTGAAATAAAGGTACACATGGTGACTGTGCAATAAAGGTGCATAGTAGGTAAGGATTGGGAAAACAGCACACATTGTGACAGTGCAATAAAGGCATACGGTAGGTTAGGATTGGGATGACGGCACGAATTGTGATTATGCAATAAAGGCATTTAGTAGGTAAGGATTCGGATAACAGCTCACATGGTGCAATAAAGGGACATTTTAGGTAAGGATTGGGATAAAGGTACACATGGTGACTGTGCAATAAAGGTGCATAGTAGGTAAGGATTGGGAAAACACCACACATTGTGACCGTGCAATAAAGGCATATGGTAGGTAAGGATTGGGATGACGGCACACACGATGACCGTGCAATAAATGCATATGGTAGGTAAGGATTCGGATGACGGCACAAATTTTGATTATGCAATAAAAGCACATGGTAGGTAAGATTCGGGATGATTGTACACATTGTTTACCATGCAATAAAAGCACATAGTAGGTAAGGATTGGGATGACGGCACACATGGTGATCGTGCAAAAAAGGCAGATGTCAAATAAGGATTGGGAGAACAGCACACATTGTGACAGGGCAATAAAAGGCACATAGTAGGTAAGGATCGGGATAACAGGCACACATTGTGACCGTGCAATAAAGCCATATGGTAGTGTAAGTATTCGGATGACGGCACACATTGTGATTATACAATAAAGGCATATAGTAGGTGAAGATTGGGATAACAGCACACATTGTGACCGTGCAATAAAAGGCATATAGTAGGTAAAGGATTGGGATGACGGCACACACGATGACCGTGCAATTAATGCTAATTTTAGGTGATGGGATAAAGCACACAGGTGCAATAAAGGCATATGGTAGGTAAGGGATAACAGCACACATGGTGACCATGCAATAAAGGCACAAGTCAGGTAAAGATTGGGATAACTGTACACATGGTAACCGTGCTATAAAGGCACATGTTAGGTAAGGATTGGGATAACTGTACACATGGTGACCGTGCAAGAAAGGCACATGTTAGGTAAGGATTAGGATGTCTGTACACATGGTGACTGTGCAATAAAGGTGCATAGTAATTAAGGATTCGGAAAACAGCACACATTGTGACCGTGCAATAAAGGCATATGGTAGGTAGGGATTGGGATGACGGCACACACGATGACCGTGCAATAAATGCATATGGTTGGTAAGGATTCGGATGACGACACAAATTGTGATTATGCAATAAAGGCATATGGTAGGTAAGGATTCGGATGATTGTACACATGTTTACCATGCAATAAAGGCACATAGTAGGTAAGGATTGGGATGACGGCACACATGGTGATCGTGCAAAAAAGGCACATAGTAGGTAAGTATTGGGATAACAGCACACATTGTGATCCTGCAATAATGGCAGATGTTAAATAACGATTGGGAGAACGGTACACATTGTGACAGGGGAGTAAAAGCACACAGTAGGTAATGATCGGGATAACAGCACACATTGTGACCGTGCAATAAAGCCATATGGTAGTGTAAGTATTCGGATGACGGCACACATTGTGATTATACAATAAAGGCATATAGTAGGTGAAGATTGGGATAACAGCACACATAGTAGGTAAGGCTTGTGACCGTGCAATAAAAATGCAAATTTTAGGTAAGGATTGGGATAACAGCACACATTGTGACCGTGCAATAAAGGCACAAGTCAGGTAAAGATTGGGATGACTGTACACATGGTAACCGTGCTATAAAGGCACATGTTAGGTAAGGATTGGGATGACTGTACACATGGTGACCGTGCAAGAAAGGCACATGTTAGGTAAGGATTAGGATGACTGTAAACATGGTGACCGTGCAGTAAAGGCACATGGTAGGTAAGGATTGGGATGACTGTACACATGGTGACGGTGCAATAAAGGCACATAGTAGGTAAGGATTGGGATGACGGTACAAATGGTGACCATACAATAAAGGCACATGTTAGGTAAGGATTAGAATCACGGTACCCATGGTGATCGAGCAATAAAGCCACATAGTAGGTAAGGAATGGGATGACGGTACAAATGGTGACCGTGGAAGAAACCACATAGTAGGCAAGGATTTGGATAAATTCACACATGGTGACCATTCAATCAATCCACATTTTAGGTAAGGATTGGGATGACGGTACACATGGTGACCATGCAAAAAAGGCACATGCTAGGTAAGGATTTTAATGACGGTACACATTCTGACCGAGCAATAAAGGCACATCTTAGGTAAGGATAGGGATCACAGTACACATTCTGACCGAGCAATACAGGCAAATGTTAGGTCAGGATTGGGATGACGGTACACATTGTGACCGTGGAATAAAGGCAAACAGTAGGTAAGGAATGGGATAACAGCACACATTTTTACTGTGCAATTAATTCTTATAATATGGAGGGATTGGGATGACAGCACACATTGTAGCTTTGCAAAAATGGCATATGGTAGGTAAAGATTGGGATAACAGCACACACTGTGATTGTGCAATAAAGGCATGTAGTAGGTAAGGATTGGGATGACGGCACAAATTGTGAGTATGCAATAAAGGCATTTAGTAGGTAAGGATTCTGATAACAGCTCACATGGTGATCGTGCAATAAAGGGACATTTTAGGTCAGGATTGGGATAAAGGTACACATGGTGACTGTGCAATAAAGGTGCATAGTAGGTAAGGATTGGGAAAACAGCACACATTGTGACCGTGCAATAAATGCATACGGTAGGTAAGGATTGGGATGGCGGCACACACGATGACCGTGCAATAAATGCATATGGTAGGTAAGGATTCGGATGACGGCACAAATTGTGATTATACAGCCAAAGGCATATGGTAGGTAAGGATTCGGATGATTTGTACACATGTTTACCATGCAATAAAGGCACATAGTAGGTTAGGATTGGGATGACGGCACACATGGTGATCGTGCAAAAAAGGCACATAGTAGGTAAGTATTGGGATATCAGCACACATTGTGATCGTGCAATAAAGGCAGATGTTAAATAAGGATTGGGAGAACGGTACACATTGTGACAGGGGAATAAAAGCACACAGTAGGTAAGAATCGGGATAACAGCGCACATTGTGACCGTGCAATAAAGCCATATGGTAGGTAAGGATTCGGATGACGGCACACACGATGACCGTGCAATAAATGCTAATTTTAGGTAAGGATTGGGATAACAGCACACATTGTGACCGTGCAATAAAGGCATATGGTAGGTAAGGATTGGGATAACGGCACACATTGTGACCGTGCAATAAAGCCATATGGTAGTGTAAGTATTCGGATGACGGCACACATTGTGATTATACAATAAAGGCATATAGTAGGTGAAGATTGGGATAACAGCACACATTGTGACCGTGCAATAAAGGCATATAGTAGGTAAGGATTGGGATGACGGCACACACGATGACCGTGCAATAAATGCAAATTTTAGGTAAGGATTGGGATAACAGCACACATTGTGACCGTGCAATAAAGGCACAAGTCAGGTAAAGATTGGGATGACTGTACATGGTAACCGTGCTATAAAGGCACGTGTTAGGTAAGGATTGGGATGACTGTACACATGGTGACCGTGCAAGAAAGGCACATGTTAGGTAAGGATTAGGATGACTGTAAACATGGTGACCGTGCAGTAAAGGCACATAGTAGGTAAGGATTGGGATGACTGTACACATGGTGACGGTGCAATAAAGGCACATAGTAGGTAAGGATTGGGATGACGGTACAAATGGTGACCATACAATAAAGGCACATGTTAGGTAAGGATTAGAATCACGGTACCCATGGTGATCGAGCAATAAAAATAACCACATAGTAGGTAAGGAATGGGATGACGGTACAAATGGTGACCGTGGAAGAAACCACATAGTAGGCAAGGATTTGGATAAATTCGCACATGGTGACCATTCAATCAATCCACATTTTAGGTAAGGATTGGGATGACGGTACACATGGTGACCATGCAAAAAAGGCACATGTTAGGTAAGGATTTTAATGACGGTACACATTCTGACCGAGCAATAAAGGCACATCTTAGGTAAGGATAGGGATCACAGTACACATTCTGACCGAGCAATACAGGCAAATGTTAGGTCAGGATTGGGATGACGGTACACATTGTGACCGTGGAATAAAGGCAAACAGTAGGTAAGGAATGGGATAACAGCACACATTTTTACTGTGCAATTAATTCTTATAATATGGAGGGATTGGGATGACAGCACACATTGTAGCTTTGCAAAATGGCATATGGTAGGTAAAGATTGGGATAACAGCACACACTGTGATTGTGCAATAAAGGCATGTAGTAGGTAAGGATTGGGATGACGGCACAAATTGTGAGTATGCAATAAAGGCATTTAGTAGGTAAGGATTCTGATAACAGCTCACATGGTGATCGTGCAATAAAGGGACATTTTAGGTCAGGATTGGGATAAAGGTACACATGGTGACTGTGCAATAAAGGTGCATAGTAGGTAAGGATTGGGAAAACAGCACACATTGTGACCGTGCAATAAATGCATACGGTAGGTAAGGATTGGGATGACGGCACACACGATGACCGTGCAATAAATGCATATGGTAGGTAAGGATTCGGATGACGGCACAAATTGTGATTATGCAATAAAGGCATATGGTAGGTAAGGATTCGGATGATTGTACACATGTTTACCATGCAATAAAGGCACATAGTAGGTTAGGATTGGGATGACGGCACACATGGTGATCGTGCAAAAAAGGCACATAGTAGGTAAGTATTGGGATAACAGCACACATTGTGATCGTGCAATAAAGGCAGATGTTAAATAAGGATTGGGAGAACGGTACACATTGTGACAGGGGAATAAAAGCACACAGTAGGTAAGAATCGGGATAACAGCGCACATTGTGACCGTGCAATAAAGCCATATGGTAGGTAAGGATTCGGATGACGGCACACACGATGACCGTGCAATAAATGCAAATTTTAGGTAAGGATTGGGATAACAGCACACATTGTGACCGTGCAATAAAGGCATATGGTAGGTAAGGATTGGGATAACGGCACACATGGTGAACATGCAATAAAGGCACAAGTCAGGTAAAGATTGGGATGACTGTACACATGGTAACCGTGCTATAAAGGCACGTGTTAGGTAAGGATTGGGATGACTGTACACATGGTGACCGTGCAATAAAGGCACATGTTAGGTAAGTATTGGGATGACTGTACACATGGTAACCGTGCCATAAAGGCACATGTTAGGTAAGGATTGGGATGACGGTGCACATGGTGACCGTGCAAGAAAGGCACATGTTAGGTAAGGATTGGGATGACAGCACACATTATGATCGTGCAATAAAGGCATATAATAGGTAAGGTTTGGGATAACAATACAGATTGTGACCGTACATAAAAGGCACATAGTAGGTAAGGATTGGGATGACGGTACACTTGGTGACCATTCAATAAAGGCATATGGAAGGTGAGAATTTGGATAACAGCTCACATTGTGATGGTTCAATAAAGGCACATCTTAAATAAGGATTGGGATAACGGTACACTTTGTGACCGTGGAATAAAAGCACACAGTAGGTAAGGATTGGGATAACAGCAGACATTTTGACCGTGCAATAAATCCATATTGTTGGTAAGGATTCGGATGACGGCACACATTGTGATTATGCAATAAAGGCTTATAGTAGGTAAGGATTGGGATAACAGCACACATTGTGACCGTGCAATAAAGTCATATGGTATGTAAGGATTGGGATAACGCCTCACATGGTGAACATTCAATAAAGGCACAAGTCAGGTAAAGATTGGGATGACTGTACACGTGGTAACCGTGCTATAAAGGCACATGTTAGGTAAGGATTGGGATAACTGTACACATGGTGACCGTCCAAGAAAGGCACATGTTAGGTAAGTATTGGGATAACTGTACACATTGTAACCGTGCTATAAAGGCACATGTTAGGCAAGGAATCGGATGACAGTAAACACGATGACCATGCAATAGAAGGACATGTTAGGTAAGGATTTGTGTAACAGCACACATTGTGACCGTGTAATAAAGGCATATAGTAGGTAAGGATTGTGATGTTGGTACACGTAGTGACCGTGGAAAAAGCACATTTTATGTAAGGATTGGGATAACAGCACACATGGTGAATATGCAATAAAAGCACATGTCAGGTAGAGATTGGGAAGACGGAATACATGGTAACCGTGCTATAAACGCACATGTTAGGTGAGGATTGGGCTGACTCTACACATGGTGACGTGCAATAAAGGCACATAGTAAGTAAGGATTGGGCTGACGGTACAAATGGTGACCATGCAATAGAGGCACATGTTAGGTAAACATTAGGATGGATGTAAACATGGTGACCGTGCAATAAAGGCACATAGTAGATAAGGATTGTGATGACGGTACAAATGTTGACTTTGCAATAAAGCCCCATGTTAGGTAAGGATTAGAATCACTGTACACATGGTGACTGTGCAATAGAGGCACATGGCAGGGAAGGATTGTGATGACGGTACACATGGTGACCATGAAATAAGGGCACATGTTAGCTAAGGATTAGGATGACAAGCACAAATGGTGATCGTGCAATAAAGGCACATAGTAGGTAAAAAATGGTATATTAGCACACATTACGATCGTGGAAAAAAGGCATATAGTAGGTAAGGATTGGGATGACGGTAGACATGGTGACCGTCAATAAAGGCACATGTTAGGTAAGGATTGGGATGACGGTACACATGGTGACCGTGGAGAAAAGCCACACAGTAGGTAAGGATTGGGATGACGGTGCACATGGTGACCATGCAATAAAGGTACAAGTTAGGTAAGTATTGTCATGACGGTACACATGGTGATTGTGCAATAAAGGCACATGTTGGGTAAGGATTGGGATGACAGTACACATTCTGACCGAGCAATAAAGGCACAAGTTAGGTAAGGATAGGGATGACAGTACACATGGTGATCGTGCACTAAAGGCACAAGTTAGGTCAGGATTGGGATGACGGTACACATGGTGACTGCGCAAAAATGGTAAATAGTAGGTAAGGATTCCGATAACAGCACACATTGTGATCGTGCAATAAAGGCACATGTTAGGTCAGGATTGGAATGACGGTACACATTGCGACCTTGGAATAAAGGCAAAGTGTAGGCAAGGATTGGGATGACAGCACACATTTTGATCGTGCAATAAAGGCATATGTTAGGTAAGGATTTGGATAACAGCTCACATTGTGACTGTGCAATAAAGGTATTTGTTAGGTAAGGATTGTAATAACAGCACACATTGTGATCGTGCAATAAAGGGACATTTTAGGTCAGGATTGGGATAAAGGTACACATGGTGACTGTGCAATAAAGGTGCATAGTAGGTAAGGATAAGGATAACAGCACACATTGTGACCGTGCAATAAAGACATATGGTAGGTAAGGGTTCGGATGACGGTACACATCGTGATTATGCAATAAATTCATATAGTAAGTAAGGATTCGGATAACAGCACACATTGTGACCGTGTAATAAAGGCATATAGTAGGTAAGGATTGGGATAACGGTACACATGGTGACCGTGCAATAAAGGCACATGTTAGGTGAGGATTGTGATAACAGCGCACAGTTTTACCGTGCAATCAATTCTTATAATAGGGAGGGATTGGGATGACAGCAGACATTGTGACAGTACAATACTGGCATATGGTAGGTAAGGATTGTAATAACAGCACACATTGTGATCGTGCAATAAAGGGACATTTTAAGTCCGGATTGGGATAAAGGTACACATGGTGACTGTGCAATAAAGCTGCATAGTAGGTAAGGTTTGGGATAACAGCACACATTTTGACCGTGTTATATAGGCATATGGCAGGTAAGGATTCGGATGACGGCACACATTTTGATCGTGCAATAAAGGGATATTTTAGGTCAAGATTGGGAAAAAGGTACACATGGTGACTGTGCAATAAAGGTGCATAGGAGGTAAGGATTGGGATAACAGCACACATTGTGATCGTGCATTAAAAGGGACATTTTACGTCAGGATTGGGATAAACGTACACATGGTGACTGTGCAATAAAGGTGCATAGTAGGTAAGAATTGGAATGACAGCACACAGTGTGACCGTGCAATAAAGGCATATGGTAGGTAAGGATTTGGATGACTTTACACATGGTGACCGTGCAATAAAGGCACACTTTAGGTAAGGATTCGGATGACAGTACACATAGTGACCGTGCATTAAAAGCACATTTTACGTAAGGATTGGGATGACTGTACACATGCTGACCGTGCAATAAAGGCATATAGTAGGTAAGGTATGTAATAACGGCACACATTGTGACCGTGCAATAAAGGCAAATGTTACGTAACGATTGGGATTTAAGCACACATGAGTGATCGTGCATTAAAGGCACATAGTAGGTAAGGATTGGGATGACTGTACACATGGTGACCGTGCAATAAAGGCACATAGTAGTAAGGCATGTTATAACGGCACACATTGTGACCGTGCAATAAAGGCACATGTTTCGCAACGATTGGGATAACAACACACATTGTGACTGTAGAATAGAGGCATATGGTAGGTAAGATTGTGATTGCGATGACTCCACACATGGTGACCGTGCAATAAAGGCATATGGTACGTGAGGATTGGGATGACGGTACACACGATCACAGTGCAATAAATGCAAAATTTAGGTAAGGATTGGGATAACAGCACACATTGTGACCGTGCAATAAAGTCATATGGTAGGTAAGGATTGGGATAACGCCTCACATGGTGAACATGCAATAAAGGCACAAGTCAGGTAAAGATTGGGATGACTGTACACATGGTAAACGTTCTATAAAGGCACATGTTAGGTAAAGATTGGGATGACTGTACACATCGTGACCGTGCAAGAAAGGCACATGTTAGGTAAGTATTGGGATGACTGTACACATGGTAACCGTGCTATAAAGGCACATGTTAGGCAAGGAATCGGATGACAGTAAACACGGTGACCATGCTAGAAAGGGACATGTTAGGTAAGGATTTACGTACCAGCACACATTGTGACCGTGTAATAATGGCATATAGTAGGTAAGGATTGTGATGTTGGTACACGTAGTGACCGTGGAAAAAAAGCACATTTTAGGTAAGGATTGGGATAACGGCACACATGGTGAATATGCAATAAAAGCACATGTAAGGTAAAGATTGGGAAGACGGTATACATGGTAACCGTGCTATCAACGCACATGTTAGGTAAGAATTGCTGTTATCCCAAACCTTACCTAACATATGCCTTTATTGCACGATCACAATGTGTGCTGTCATCCCAATCCTTACCTACTCTTTGCCTTTATTCCAAGGTCACAATGTGTACCGTCATTCCAATCCTGACCTAACATGTGCCTTTATTGCACGATCACAATGTGTGCTGTTATCGCAATCCTTACCTACTATTTACCTTCGTGCAATTCTACACATGGTGACGTGCAATAAAGGCACATAGTAAGTAAGGATTGGGCTGATGGTACAAATGGTGACCATGCAATAAAGGCACACGTTAGGTAAGCGTTAGGATGGATGTAAACATGGTGACCGTGCAATAAAGGCACATAGTAGATAAGGATTGTGATGACGGTACAAATGGTGACCTTGCAATAAAGGCCCATGTTAGGTAAGGATTAGAATCACTGTACACATGGTGACTGTGCAATAGAGGCACATGGCAGGGAAGGATTGTGATGACGGTACACATGGTGACCATGAAATAAGGGCACATGTTAGCTAAGGATTAGGATGACAAGCACAAATGGTGATCGTGCAATAAAGGCACATAGTAGGTAAAAAATGGTATAACAGCACACATTACGATCGTGGAATAAAGGCATATAGTAGGTAAGGATTGGGATGACGGTAGACATGGTGACCGTCAATAAAGGCACATGTTAGGTAAGGATTGGGATGACGGTACACATGGTGACCGTGGAGAAAAGCCACACAGTAGGTAAGGATAGGGATGACGGTACACATGGTGACCATGAAATAAGGGCACATGTTAGCTAAGGATTAGGATGACAAGCACAAATGGTGATCGTGCAATAAAGGCACATAGTAGGTAAAAAATGGTATAACAGCACACATTACGATCGTGTTAAAAAGGCATATAGTAGGTAAGGATTGGGATGACGGTAGACATGGTGACCATCAATAAAGGCACATGTTAGGTAAGGATTGGGATGACGGTACACATGGTGACCGTGGAGAAAAGCCACACAGTAGGTAAGGATTGGGATGACGGTGCACATGGTGACCATGCAATAAAGGCACATGTTAGGGAAGTATTGTCATGACGGTACACATGGTGATTGTGCAATAAAGGCACATGTTGGGTAAGGATTGGGATGACAGTACACATTCTGACCGAGCAATAAAGACACAAGTTAGGTAAGGATAGGGATGACAGTACACATGGTGATCGTGCACTAAAGGCACATGTTAGGTCAGGATTGGAATGACGGTACACATTGTGACCTTGGAATAAAGGCAAAGAGTAGGTAAGGATTGGGATAACAGCACACATTGTGATCGTGCAATAAAAGGCACATGTTAGGTCAGGATTGGAATGACGGTACACATTGTGACCTTGGAATAAAGGCAAAGAGTAGGTAAGGATTGGGATGACAGCACACATTGTGATCGTGCAATAAAGGAATATGTTAGGTAAGGTTCGGGATAACAGCTCACATTGTGACTGTGCAATAAAGGCATATAGTAGGTAAGGATTGGGATGACGGTATTCATTGTGACTGTGCAATAAAGGTATTTGTTAGGTAAGGATTGTAATAACAGCACACATTGGGATCGTGCAATAAGGGCACATTTTAGGTCTGGATTGGGATAAAGGTACACATGGTGACTGTGCAATAAAGGTACATAGTAGGTAAGGATTGGGATAACAGCACACATTGTGATCGTGCATTAAAAGGGACATTTTACGTCAGGATTGGGATAAACGTACACATGGTGACTGTGCATTAAAGGTGCATAGTAGGTAAGGATTGGGATAACAGCACACATTGTGACCGTGCAATAAAGGCATATGGTAGGTTAGGATTTGGATGACTTTACACATGGTGACCGTGCAATAAAGGCACACTTTAGGTAAGGATTCGGATGACAATACACATAGTGACCGTGCATTAAAAGCACATTTTACGTAAGGATTGGGATGACTGTACACATGCTGACCGTGCAATAAAGGCATATAGTAGTTAAGGAATGTAATAACGGCACACATTGTGACCGTGCAATAAAGGCAAATGTTACGTAACGATTGGGATTTAAGCACACATGAGTGATCGTGCATTAAAGGCACATAGTAGGTAAGGATTGGGATGACTGTACACATGGTGACCGTGCAATAAAGGCACATAGTAGGTAAGGCATGTTATAACGGCACACATTGTGACAGTGCAATAAAGGCACATGTTTCGCAACGATTGGGATAACAACACACATTGTGACTGTAGAATAGAGGCACATGGTAGGTAAGATTGTGATTGCGATGACTCCACACATGGTGACCGTGCAATAAAGGCATATGGTACGTGAGGATTGGGATAAGAGCTCAAATTGTGATTGTGCAATAAAGGCACATGGTAGTTGAGGATTGGGATGATGGTACACATGGTGACGAAGCAATAAAGGCCCATTTTAAGTGTTGATTGGGATAACAGCACACGTGATGATCGTGCAATAAAGGCACATGTTAAGTAAGGATTGGGAAGACGTACACGTAGTGACCGTGGAATAAAGGCACACACTAGGTAAGGATTGGCATCACAGCATGCATTGTGACCGTGCAATAAAGGCATATGGTAGGTAAGGATTCGGATGATGGTACACATGTTTACCATTCAATAAAGGCACATAGTAGGTAAGGCCTGGGATGACGGCACACAAGGTGATCATCCAATAAAGGCACATAGTAGGTAAGTATTGGGATAACAGCACACATTGTGATCGTCCAATAAAGGCATATAGTAGGTAAGGTTGAGGTAACAGCACACATTGTGACCATACAATAAAGGCACGTAATAGGTAAGGATTGGGATAAAAGCACACATTGTGACCGTGCGATAAAGGCATATGGTAGGTAAGGATTCGGGTGACGGCACATATTGTGGTTATGCAATAAAGGCATATAGTAGGTTAGGATTGGGATGACGGTACACACGATGACCATGCAATAAATGCAAATGTTAGGTAAGGATTGGGATAACAGCACACATTGTAACCATGCAATAAAGGCATATGGTAGGTAAGGATTGGGATAACGGCAGACATGGTGAACATGCAATAAAGGCACACGTCAGGTAAAGTTTGGGATGACTGTGCACATGGTAACCGTGCAAGGAAGGCACATGTTAGGTAAGGAATGGGATAACGGCACACATTGTGACCGTGCAATAAAGGCATATAGTAGGCAAGGAATCGGATGACAGTAAACACGGTGACCATGCAAGAAAGGCACATGTTAGGTTATTAGGATTTGCGGAACAGCACACATTGTGACCGTGAAATAAAGGCATATGGTAGGTAAAAAGTGGCATAACAGCACACATTACGATTGTGGAATGAAGGCATATAGTAGGTAAGGATTGTGATGATGGTACACGTGGTGACCGTTCAATAAAGGCACATGTTAGGTAAGGATTAGGATCACTGTACTCATGGTGACTGTGCAATAAAGGCACATGGTAGGGAAGGAATGTGATGACAGTACACATGGTAACCGTGGAATAAGGGCACATGTTAGGTTAGCTAAGGATTAGGACGACAAGCACACATGGTGATCGTCCATTAAAGGCACATGTTAGGAAAGGATTGTGATGACGGTACGCATTGTAAACGTTCTTTAAAGGCACATGTTAGGTAATAGTTGGTATGACGGTCCACATGGTGATCGTGTACTAAAGGCATATAATAGGTAAGAATTGGGATGACGGTACACATGGTGATCGTGCAATAAAGGCACATGTTAAATAAGGATTGTGATTAAGGTACACATGGTGATCGTGGAATAAAGGCACACAGTAGGTAAGGATTGGGATAACAGCATACATTGTGATCGTGCAATAAAGGCATGTTAGGTAAGGATTGGGTTTGTGTTACAAATGGTGACCGTGCAATAGAGGCATATAGTAGGTAAGGATTTGGATGACTGTACACATGGTGGCCATGCAATAAAGGCACATAGGAGGTGATTATTTTCTGATGACTGCACACATGGTGATCGTGCAATAAAGGGACATGTTAAGTAAGTTTTGAGAGGACAGTACACATGGTGAATGTGCAAAAAGGTAGATAGTTGGTAAGGATTGGGATGAGGGCACACATTGTGAACGTAGAATAAAGGTACACAATAGGTAAGGATTAGGATAACAGCACACATTGTGACCGTGCTATAAAGGCATTTAAAAGTTGACAATTGGGATAACAGCACACATTGTGACCGTGCAATACAGGCAATATAGTAGATAAGGATTGGGAAAACAGCACGCATTGTGACCGTGCAACAAACGCATACATTAGGTAAGGATTGTGATGACGGCACACATGGTGACCTTGCAATAAAGGCATATGTTAGGTAAGGATTGGGATAACGGCACCCATGGTGACCTTGCAATAAAGGCATATGTTAGGTAAGGATTGGGATAACGGCACCCATGGTGACCTTGCAATAAAGGCACATGTTAGGTAAGGATTGAGATGACGGTACTCATGCTGACCGTCCAATAAAAGCACATGTTGGGCGAGGATTGGGATGACTGTACACATGGTGATCGCACAATAAGGGCACATGTTAGGTAAGGATTGGGACAACAACACACATTGTGATCGTGCAATAAATGCATATAGTAGGTAAGGATTCGGATGACTGTACATATAGTGACTGTGAAAGAAAGGCACATGTTAGGTAAGGATTCGGATGACGGTACACATGGTGACCATTCAATAAAGGCAAATGTTAGGTAAGTATTGAGATGAGGGTACACATGGTGATTGTGCAATAAAGTCACATAGAAGGTAAGGATTGGCATGACAGTACAAATGGTGACCATGCAATAAAGTCACATGTTAGGTAAGCATTGGGATGAGAAGCACACATGGTAACCGTTCAATAAAGGCACATGTTAGGTAAGGATAGGGATGACAGTACACATGGCGATCGTGCACTAAAGGCACATGTTAGGTCAGGATTGGGATGACGATACACTTGGTGACCGTGGAATAAAGGCACACAGGAGGTAAGGATTGGGATAACAGCACACATTTTTTACCGTGCAAAAAATTCTTATAATATGGAGGGATTGGGATGACAGCACACATTGTGACAGTGCAATAATGGCATATGGTAGGTAAGGATTGGGATAATGGTACACATGGTGACCGTAAAATAAAGGCATATATTAGGTGTGGATTTGGATGACCATACACATGGTGACCATGAAAATAAAGTCATATAGTTGGTAAGGATTTGGATGACGGTACACATGGTGACAATGGAATAGGCATATGGTAGGTAAAGATTGGAATAACAGCTCACATGGTGATCATGCAATAAAGGCGCGTGTGATTATGCAATAAAGGCACATAGAAGGTATGGATTGGGATAATAGCACACATTGTGACCGTGCAATAAAGGCATATGGTAGGTAAGGACTGGTATCACGGTACACATTGTGATTATGCAATAAGGCACGTAGTAGGTAAGGATTGAGATAACAGCACACATTGTGATTGTGCAAGAAAGGTACATAGTAGGTAAGGATTGTGATAACACCACACATTGTGATCGTGCAATAAAGTCACATTTTAGGTCAGGATTGGGATAAAGGTACACATGTTGACTGTGTAATGAAGGTACATAGTAGGTAAGGATTGGGATAACAGCACACATTGTGATCGTGCAAAAAGGCATATTATAGGTCAGGATTGGGATGACGGTACACATGGTGACTGTGCAATAAAATGGCATAGTAGGTAAGGATTGCGGTAACAGCACACATTGTGATCTTGCAATAAAGGCAATTGTTAGGTAAGGATTGGGATGACGGTACACATGGGGACAATGGAATAAGGGAATATGGTATGTTAAGACTGGGATAACAGCTCACATGGTGATCGTTCAATAAAGGCACATGTTAAGTAAGGATTGGGATGACGGTACACATTGTGACCGTCTTAGAAAGGCACATGTTAGGTAAGGATTGGGATTAGAGCACACATTGTGAACGTGCAATAAAGGCATATAGTAGGTAAGGATTCGGATGACGGTACACATTGGGATTATGCAATGAAGGCATATAGTAGATAAGGATTTGGATCAGAGCACACATTGTGAAGGTGCAATACAGGCAAATGGTAGGTAAGGATTGGGATAACATCAGATATTTTTACCGTGCAATAAAGGCATATGGTAGGTAAGGATTTAGATAACAGCACACATTGTGACCATGCATTAAAGACATATGGTAGGTAAGGATTGGGATGACGGTACACATTGTGATCATGCAATAAAGGCATATAGTAGGTAAGGATTGGGATAACAGCACACATTGTGACCGTGCAAATAAGGCATATGGTAGTTGAGGATTGGGATAACAGCAGACATTATGATTATGCAATAAAGGCATATGGTAGGTAAGGATTGGGATAACAACACACATTTTGACCGTGCAATAAAGGCATAAGGTAGGTTAGGATTGGGATGACAGTACACATTGTGATTATGCAATAAAGGCATATAGAAGGTATGGATTGATAATAGCAGACATTGTGACCGTGCAATAATGGCATTTGGTAGGTAAGGATTGGGATTCCAGCACACACTGTGATTGTGCAATAAAGGCATACAGTAGGTAAGGATTGGGATGACCTTACACATTGCGACTGTGCAATAAAGGTACATAGAAGTGAAGGATTGGGATAACAGCACACATTGTGATCGTGCAATAAAGGGACATTTTAGGTCAGGATTGGGATAAAGGTACACATGGTGACTGTGCAATAAAGGTTCATAGTAGGTAAGGATTGGGATAACCGCACACATTGTGATCGTGCAATAAAGGCACATGTTAAGCAAGGATTATGATGACGGTACACATTGTGACCTTTGAAGAAAGGCACACAGTAGGTAAGGATTGGGATAACAGCAGACATTGTGACCGTGCAATAATGGCATATGGTAGGTAAGGATTGGGATTATTGTACACATGGTGATCATGAAAATAATGGCACAAGGTTGGTAAGGATTTGAATGACGGTACCCATGGTGACTGTGCAATAAAGTAACATAGAAGGTAAGGATTGGGATAACAGCACACATTTTGATCGTGCAATAAGGGCAAATTTTAGGTCAGGATTGGAATGACGGTACACATGGTGACTGTACAGTAAAGGTTGATAGTAGGTAAGGATTGCGATAACATCACACATTGTGATCGTACAATAAAGGCACATGTTAGGTCAGTATTGGAATGTACGACATATTGTGACCGTGGAATAAAGGCACATAGTAAGTAAGGATTGGGATAACAGCACAAATTGTGACTGTGCAATAAAGGCATATGGTAGGTAAGGATTCGGATGACGGCACACATTTTGATTATGCAATAAAGGCATATAGTAGGTAAGGATTGGGATAACAGAACACACTGTGATCGCGCAATAAAGGCATATAGTAGGTAAGGATTTGGGTGACGGTACAAATGGTGACTGTGCAATAAAGGTACATGGTAGGTAAGGATTGGGATAACAGCACACATTGTGACCGTACAAAAAAGGCACATTTTAGGTCAGCATTGGGATGACGGTACACATGGTGACCATGGAATAAAGGCATATACTGTAGAAGGAAAAGATTGGGATAACAGCTCACATGGTGATCGTGCAATAAAGGCACATGTTATGTAAGGATTTGGATGACGGTACACATTGTGAGCGTGGAATAAAGGCACAGAGTAGGTAAGGATTGGGATAACAGCACACATTGTGACCGTGCAATAAAGGCATATGGTAGGTAAGGATTCGGATGACGGCACACATTGTGATTATGCAATAAAGGCATCTAGTTTTTAAGGATTGGGATAACAGCATACATTGTGACAATACAATAAAGGCATATAGTAGGTAATGATTTGTATAACGGTATACAAGGTGACCGTGCAAGAAAGGCATATGTTAGGTGAGTGAGTGAGTGAGTTAAGATTTAAAGTCACATCGGGAATACTTCAGCCATATCGTGACTAAAACTAGTTCTAAATTTATACATACATATAATATATAAAACCCTGTCAACAAAGGACAGTAAAACCACTAGATTATCACAGATTGAATTAAAACTAGCTAGCATATATCTTTAATAGTAGAAAACTATTTTGGGACAATACAATGTAAAATTGGGCTATAGATCGCCAACAACTGAAGGGAGACCACCATACTAGGGACCATGGGGACTTACAGTGCCTTTGCTACCTGCATGGACCCTAGTTGGATTTACATCATCCCTTCAGCCGCTGGCGATTGTAGGGCAAGTTTAGCCGAAATTTAAATGAACAAATATACTACGTTTAAAAATCAGGTAAGCAAAAAGTTAACTTTGAAAGTTTTGGGACTTACGTACCCTCTCAGGAGGACAATAATTTTACACTACTTCAACCCCCTTTGAGGGTACAGCCACTAACAATCTCAGTTACTAATCTAAACTACCAATAATAAAATATGTATCTATTTACAAATCAGTTAACAGGTTTAATTCTTTTAAAAATGCAATAATTAAATGAGAACTTATATTACTAAAAAGATCCTGCATAGTTTGTGATTTGAAAGAGATATCCCTTGTGATGGAATATTCAACACAGTCAAGCAGGACATGCTTGACCGTGATTCTTTCATCACAAGGGATACAAAACGGAGGATCCTCACCTTTTAATAGGTACTCGTGAGTGTATCTTGTGTGGCCAATACGACATCGACGTGTGATGACTTCTTAAAATCTGGACTGACAACCCAAGTAGATGTAACCGATAGTTGGTTTTATTGCATGTAATGTATTAATACCTGCTTGGGTGTCCCACTTCTTCTGCATCAGATCACGGATGTAAGTTCTTATGCAAGCTTTGTAATCAGAGTAAGGAATAAGAAGTGGTGTCACAGATTTGTTGAGTGCTGCCTTGGCAGCAAGATTGGCCATAGTGTTCCCAGAAATGCCAACGTGACTGGGTAACCAACAGAAGACGATGTCGCATTGGCCAGTAGCAAGATCATTATATAATTCGATTATTTCAATTAAAAGTGGATGTTTGCAAGAGAGATTTTTAATAGCCTGAAGACAAGAAAGAGAGTCAGAAAATATTATATATTGTTATGTTTGGGATGGCTTTGAATATATTTAAGAGCTGTTAAGATGGCGTTTGCTTCTGCTTTAAATATAGAGCTGTTATCAGGTATTCTAGAAGATATTGTTCTGGATCCAATGACAGTGGCACATGCCACCGCACCACCGTCCTTGGACCCATCTGTAAATAAGGATTTGTATGTATTATATTTGATTTTGAATTGATTATATTCTTGTTTATATTGTAATTCATTAGTTTCAGATTTCTTAAACTTTGTCAGAGTAAGGTCAACTTCGGGCCTCACCAGTTGCCAAGGAGGAGAAGAAAGAAGACGGGAAGGAGATATATTTTCCAGCTCAATGCCGGCAGCAGAAAGAAATGGTTTAATTCTTAAACCAAGAGGCGGAACAAGAGAAGACTTTTTGTTGTACAGTTCCTCATACAGGGGATTAAAGACACAGTTATATGCAGGATTCGACTGATTAGAATATAGTTTAGAAAGATACTGCAAAGATAATTTGATACGGCGTTGGTTTAGGGAAGGCTCGTCAGCCTCAACGTAAATACTGTCAATGGGAGAAGTGCGGAAAGATCCAAGACAAAGTCTTAGACCTTGGTGGTGGATAGAATCAAGTAGTTTCAAGTTGCTTTTACAGGCTCCACCATATACGATGGAGCCATAGTCAAGTTTTGTACGGATTAGTGATCTGTACAAATGAAGGAGGGTAGTTTGATCCCCTCCCCACCTTGAATTTGACACGACTTTTAATAAATCTAATGCCTTAAGGCATTGAGTCTTCAAATACTTAATGTGTGGTAAAAAGGTCAAATGTTTGTCAAAAATCAGTCCCAGAAACTTGGCTTCCTTTACAACGTTAATTGGAGAGCCATCTAAGAACAGTTCCGGATCTTTATGAGGCTTATATTTCCGACAGAAATGTATACATTTGGTCTTAATCTGTGAAAATTTAAAGCCATTCGCAAGTGACCATAAATGAGTTTTATTTAAACACATCTGTAATTGTCTCTCGATGGTATGCATATTTTTACCACGACATGAAACGTTAAAATCATCCACAAACATAGACCCATCTATTGAGTCATTTAATACTTTCGAGGGACTATTTATTTTTATGCTAAACAAAGTAACAGACAAAATACTGCTTTGTGGAACCCCCTGATCCCGATTATAATGGTCAGACAGGGTTGATCCAACACGAACCTGAAATTGTCTGTCTGCTAAAAACTGTGATATAAACTGAGGCAAACGGCCTCTCAAACCAAAGTCATGTAAATCTCTTAAAATTCCATGTTTCCATGTTGTATCATAAGCTTTTTCCAGGTCGAAAAAGATTGATACAGCATGCTGGTTATTTACACTGGAATTTTTAACAAATGATTCCAGCCGAACCAAATGGTCAATAGTGCTTCTATTTTTGCGAAAACCACATTGAATGTTAGTAATAAGATTATTGGATTCTAGAAACCATACTAATCTGTTATTGACCATGCGTTCCATGGTCTTGAAAACACAGCTTGTTAATGAAATAGGTCTGTAGTTAGATGGATCTGTATGATCTCGGCCAGGCTTAGGTAGTGGTACAACAATGGCATGACGCCACGAAGGAGGAAAGTGTCCTGTTGTCCAAATATTATCAAAAATGTTCAGAAGTATTTCAAGACATGCATTGGGTAAATGTTTCAGAAGCTGATAGTGGATATCATCAATAGTAGAAGTAATGATAGTCCGAGACCAAGTGCAACAAAAGCCTCTGCAAAGCTTTATTTCACAAATAAAGCTTTTGTCAGGCCCTTAGATCTCGCCCCAGTATATCTACTACTTTTGAGCCCCCAGTTAATTTCCCGCCCACACGTTGCACTACTGTGCCGCTATGTCACGTTGACCTCGATGAAACAGTTTAATGTGAATCGCCTATGATCTCTTTGGTGTTTGTAATAAAGGCTTGATGGGCTTTTTGTATCCCCTGTGCTATGTACCTTTTTTCTCGTCCTCGCTGATAGCAGACTTACGAGACTTGGGCCTGATTTCTTGTTTCATCTTACGGTACTTATCAAGTTCAGAGAGGATTGAATGAAACTCCTCCTCTGAGATCTTGCTGTCAGTGAGTGCCGTGGAAATACGCTCACTTACTCCGTTCAGCTTTGCTTCGGCCAGAACCCTGATCTCGTCGTGTTTCAACGCTTTACGATGCGGTCTGCGTGACGCAAACTTAAACACCAACCCTGCCACCCCTACAACCCCAGCTGTTATTTCAATGCCTAGCACTATAGGTGCGGCCACAATGGTGGCTAACAACCCAACACCTGCCGCCCCTAGTCCCATGCTGGTTGCCATAAGGGCAGTATCAGTCCCGTCCACGATATTGAAAGCTCTATGGTACTTCTTATGTAGTGCTTTCCGCGTGTCGCGGTCTTATTCTAGTTGGCGTTTTACATCACATAACTGTCTCAAGCGGAACCCGTCTACGGTTTCCAGGGTCTTCGCGACTTCCTCTACGACTGGGTACAGCCCCATTCTTTGTGCATATAATATATCTTATGAGATATTTTTCAATTGGGCTTCAGTTAACAGTCGATCAATGTAGTTGAAGCTTATAAGGCCTACATTCTCGGGTAGGCTAATACAGGAAATGTCAATAGGTAAATCTTGGGTTATACTAAATATATAGGAGCTTATTAAGGGGGGCAGCAACCCCTCACCGGGGCCCGAGTCCCATCGTATGACGATACTACAATGGTGGTCTTTAGACGAATCAATAGATGATCTTATTTCCACCCCAGATAAAAGGTCCCATGAGACCCTACGGGCGTTTTTTAAAAAGAGTTTTATGATTAATGTGGAGCCTGGAGGCATAAACCTAGAAAATGGTAGGCCAGCGTATATTCCAAATGATAACTGTGCATTCCCAGTTGTATCTAACATGTAACCCGAATGATTTGGGGTTTGGGAAACTCTTATATTTTGAGGGCCCGCGGATCGAAACCTCCCGAGCAAGATACCACTGTTCTTAATTTCGGCGATATCCCTATCACTAGGCCCACCACTACGAAAAGAGACGTAAGGTGTGGTGAGGGTCATGTTGAGCAACCAAATGGGTTCTATAAAGTGCTCGTGCAGACGCCACCGCACGTACACACCACCTCTTAAGTGTAGGACGTACGAGGTGTCTTCCTCGCCACGCTGATCGAATCCCTCCGTGTCTCCTAGTTCACGACGCCCAGTTCATAGATGTGTTCACCCGGTATAGGGTTTCAGTGACTACCGCTGAGGTAGTTCATGCTTGGTTCAACAAACCGATGCAGTTCTGGCAGAATCAACTCAACTTCGCTGTGTGGTGCGCTACAATGGGGTGTGGTGTGACATTAACCGGCACTCGGCGTGGACCGCTGAGTCAGTCTGTGTTCACATTCCACGTGTACTACCAGATCAGATGTATCCTCACTGAGATCACTGCCCCGCTCCCACAGGACAACGCATGGAATGCAGTAAACAACCAGTACGATAGACGGGCCTACGAACGTATTTGCAACGAATTCAAACTAAACCCGAAGACAGATTGGCGTTTGCCGGGGCCGAACCACGGGTTGGGTATCCCCATCGTTCACAACATGCCCCTCGTGGATGCCAGCAAGAAGATGAAAGAATGGGGTTACATGTCGTATCATCACCTCACAACAAACGAGTGGGATGACCGTTACATGGCTTTCGACAACAGCAAGGATTACCGAGTCTGGAGGTTCGAGCAATGGCAGCGGATGACTGAAAAAAGTTCATTTTGGACACGTCGAGAGGGTTCACTCGTGCCGGTGTAATCAGGTTGAACGACTCGATTCGAACGTACGTGTGGGCGCTGTTGGGTGCGCAGACGCAAACGCGTTCCAACATCCTCGGTAAGGGGACTGCTTACGATGCTCAGAAACTGTTCGTTGTTAACGTTGAGGATGTTATCAATGCTCCAGTTGATCTCCCGAGTGCCATCAAACGCTACCAAGACATGTTGGAATACGCCAGGTCGAAAGTCGACTATGTCTTCGACGTGGGACTGTACATGGCTCCGAGCGATATGCAGCTGAGAGTAAAAAAAGTGGTGGGTTACAACAACGAAATAGTCATAGCCACGGCAGACCAAAAGTTGGGCGTCAACCCCAATGTCAACGTCTCCCATGTCCCACCACCCACGACCGGTGAAACGGGTATAGTGGCGCCACCCCCGGAGTCCAGGGCTCAACCAACACCCCCTGTGGGGTCACACACACCTGCACAATCCAATCAGCAGCACATCGATCGTAAAACAGCCCTGGTGGTTGGTGGGGTAGCGGTCGGTTTGGGGCTCATTTGGTTAAAAATTCCTTAGCCGCTATGTACACCAGACCCGCCACGGCGACAATGCCTGCCCACAGGTTTTGACTAAGCCACATGGCAGTTTTAGCCAGAGCGCTCAGCAACCAAGAGACGATGCTACCCAGGATGCCGGGTAGGGCTTCGGCGGCCTTACTAGCCAGTTTAGCCAGGGCCTCTCCGAGGGATTTAAGGTGTTTTTTTATCCAGTCTTTGACGCCCCCGCCACTTGGCGGTGTGCTACTGCCGCCGGCAGGCGTGGCGGTACCCCCACTCAGTGACACCACCAGGGTTGATATGATAAAGCCCAATGCAGTCAGAACGCTGTCGGTGATGCCTTGCTCTCGGAAGAGGATTCGAATCCTGTCGGCTAGCGTGGTGTCCTCATTTAGGACTCAATCGATGGTTTTTATTCTCTCCTTGATACAACGTTTCATATCATCGTCCTCAGTTTCGGTGAGTTTTATTTTCTCGCGAGCGATGTGCTCATCGACTTCGTTCAGTTTCCCCATGTTGTTCACGAGTTCTCCACGTACATGTTTCAAGGCTTCGTCTAGACCGTACAGTTCCCTCAGGGGAAATTCGAGACCCGTCAAAGGCTTGTTCCAGTGCGCGCTCAACAGTTTTTCGACGCTGTCCGACATTTTTTTAGCACGTTGGGGTATGTCCCCGGTATTACTGAGCAGATCTTGGACGACCTTCGCACGCCACTGTAATCTATGAAGCCTAGTTCATCACGGATCAGTTGACTCCCACCAGGGTGACTGGTGAGTGTTGACAAAGCATACGGCTTCCCATCTTTTTTCATGATATCGACCCCCGGGTGAGCCTTCAATCGCAGCGTGCCCTTCTTATCGATGGTAAACTTGGCATAGTCCCGTCCTAACGGCTTGATGTTGTCTCTATTTTCAACTGTGTCATAATAATCATCGACGGCCGACTGTACAAGTTCAGTGCTTAAGGGGAACGAGGTTTCATCCTCCCCGAATGCCTGGGCACTATCATCCCACATATCATCCATAGGTATGTCCTCATGACCGCCTTCAGCCATTTTTTAGTATTAAAACTTATATATTTCATTTATATAACAATGTATGGTAGAAAACTAGATCCTTTCAGAAGATCAAGAGAGCCTCTAGGCATACTATCAGCTGCGTGCTGTACCACAAATATGGTATGTTTTTAGCCCCGGTGACGGCGGCGATTATCACGGCAAAGCATTGCCAATTTAAGGAGGGGAAAAATAATAATGATAGTATAGAAGGATACTGCACAGGAGGAAACCCCAACTGGAGGAGACCCCACCTCAAACCCCCACGTTGGGGAAACCCAAACTGGGGGAAACCCCAAGGGAGGTGAACCCTCACGAGGTGAACCCTCCCGAGGTGAACCCTCCTACAGTCACCAGGCAGAAGAACCCTAAGAGAGTAGCTGCCGGTAAAAAAGGTGGTGTAACCAACATAAAAGTATCACGTGGAACCCGGCTCCATTCCTGTTGATTGCAGGTGCAACTGCTGCCGTGGCTATCTCATGGTTATATACACGACCCAGGGAGGGAAACCCTCCCCAGGAGAAACCCCCGCAATTAGAGGTCAACCCACATAGCAACCCAATATATATTTTTATATCATATACATAATGTCTGAGGGGAAAACGTTCGTCGACGACGCATACCACGCCACCGTGGTCGCCAGTCTAGCTGTAGGGTACGCTCGGTTGACCAAAATGGTGCTTAAACAACCAACTATCAAGCTAGATTTCAACCTGCAGGATATGGGTATGCTCATAATGAACCTTTGTATGGCGATGGCCACCAAGGACATCCTAGTAAAACAAGGGATACTACCGGAAAATATTATGAAGTAAATGTCATTATATATAGGATGGCTACGATTGCCATGATGGTTGGCAGGGCGTTAGTAAATGCCCTGGCATTTTCCGGGAGTAATTCCCTCTTCTCGAAACTACGAGAGTCACACGCGGCTGAGATTCAGGCAGAGAGGAAGCGCCATGACCTTGTTGTTGAGAAATTACAAGCCGCGCAATCCGAGTACGCGAGAAAACGTGTCCAGAGGATCGATTACATTAACGAACAACTCAGGCATGAGAACCATGCCGTTAAACATTCCACGATGTTGCCGACGCAGCGAGAGAATACTACCTACTAACAGGTAAACAGCTAGAGCAACTCCCTCCTAAACCCACACTCGCTCAGTACTACACACCATCCCCGGGACAAATGGACCAGGAACTGGTCTTTATCGCGCTGGGGATAGCAGCGACTGCGTTGGTTGCATACTAATTAGACTAAGTACTCATATAAGTATACCAAAGATGAGACCTGCTCCGTACCGATGCGAATACATACTTATGGGGAAGAAAGAAGCCTTTGGTAGGAGATGCAGGACTGAGGGGTACTGTTGTTTCCACATGAGAAGCCCTAACTACACGTGTTCTGTGTGTGGTATCGGGGTGAAAGGGCACTACTGCCTATGCAAAGCTCACGGAGCAAACGTAGTCAGACATCATCTCATCTATGAGAATAAAAAGGCCTACATAAAAGAACGTAGGCGCCTTCTTAGGATAAGTCCCCAATTAGAGACTGTGCACACCCAGGTATAACTATGTTTGTGGAAATTGAGCCCAGGGAAAGTTGCCTGAGAAGCTGGCAGATGGATGTGGGGGAAAGTATAGATATCAGTGCCCTAAAACCCATGATTGTTAGTGAACTATATAAGGGGTGCTCGTTTACAATCATGGTGAAAGTAGGGTTGATGTGCCGTGGGCTGGGCACACTTGGAATTACTTTGATGGGGGACGAGTAGATGTGCATGGGGAGATAGATATACTTGTTGCCGACTCGTTGCAAGTAATACAAAACACCCTACTATGCTGCGCATGTTCCGGGTGGGTCAAGGTAATAATCGATAAGGTCTATCTAGATATTTACTAAAGGATTTTATTGGTGCCTCACTATTTTTTTATCAAGGTTGTCCCTTGCCGGCGGCCAATTAGAGATTGATATACTTAGGTGTGCACGCGACTATGTCTACTACTCGGGAGCTCAAGCAGATCGCCAGGCAACGGGGTGTGATTGGTTACTCTAGAATGAGGAAACCAGCCTTGTTGAGGTTACTAGGCCGGCAAGCTCCTCCCACGGTAAAACAACTAAAACTCCGAGCAAAAGAGCTGGGGTTGACGGGTTATTCCCGCCTGGGGAGAGCCGGGTTAGTCGCATTATTATCACATGACCCCGTAGCAAAACTTCCCACTGTAAAACAACTAAAAGCTGAGGTACGCGATTTGGGGTTAGGTGGTTATTCCCGTATGAGGAAACCACAGCTTGTAGAACTATTACGGCAGAATAGAGCTATTGACCTACAGTTCATACCCACTGAGCGCGCTGTAGGTAACTATTTGAGAGGCTGGCACATGCATGTTGATAGGAACATAGACATCACAGATATCAAGCCTCTGATCGCTGATAAAGCCAATCAGGAACTAAACAATCTGGGAAGTATAAAGTTTCAGATCACAGTGAAAATGTCACTCGATAAGCAGTTGGGGGGAACCCCCACTGCTGGGGTCACTGAGTACGTTCAGCCTTACTTCCGAGGTAGACAAGAGGTTGTTACTCATACAGAGACTCTAGACGCATCAATCGATACCAGTTTTCAGCAGATACGAGAATACCTAGAACGTTACACACAAATGGGGTCCGGGTGGGCCGTAGATAAAATCGATAATGTCTATCTAGACATAGCTAACTACGTGCCATTCAGAGGCGGGTCATACCTAGACTTTTCCCCCTACTATAAGAAAAAACAGGCCATGGTCAACGTCAAGACTGACTGACTGACTGAGTTTGGTTTTACGCCGCTTTTAGCAATATTCCAGCAACATCACAGCGGGGGACACCAGAAATGGGCTTCACACATTGTACCCATGTAGGGATTCGAACCCGGGTCTTCTGCGTGACGAGCCAACGCTTTAACCACTAGGCTACCCCACCGCCCCTCAACGTCAAGAATAGAGGAGACGATTGCCTGAGGGTAGCTATCAGGTCAGCCTTGTTTCCAGTTGACACTCTTTCAGACAGGCTTTCTAGCTATCCCCAAGACGATGGGCTCAACTGGGATGGTATAGATGAACCCGCCCCAATATCTCAGATCACCAAAGTACAAAAACAGAATGATATAGCCATAAACGTCTTAGGGCACGAAGGTAACACAACAATAGTACACAGGGTCAGCCCAGCGTTGGGGGAACCCCAACTGGGGGAAGTAGGTCGCCGCGTGATCAATATATTCATGATCCAGCGAGGTGAAAAGTATCACTACACGTGGATAAAACATCTCAGTCGGCTGTTGCACAACCAGTCGAAGCACGTTGGGAAAAAACACTTTGCATACGATGCCTACATGGCTTCACACGAGCTGCTTTATTAGAATCCCACCGGGAGGATTGCCAAGGTGTGGGGCAGACAGCCATACGAGTCGACATGCCTAAGGAAAGTGACAATATCCTAAAATTCGACAACCACAAGAACCAAATGTCTGTGCCTTATGTCATCTACGCCGACTTTGAAGCCTTGGTCAAACCCGTTGAGGTTGTTGGGGGTACCCCAACCACACAGAAAAACACAAAAGCATGAGGCCTGTGGGTTTAGATACGTGGTCGTCCGTTGTGATGGGGAAACGAAAGCTCCCGTAGTGAATAGGGGGTCCCGACGCGGCTGAAAAGTTTCTAAAGTGTTTGCAGGAGGAACAAAAAACTATCAGGAATGCACTGTATACAGTCGCTCCAATGCGTATGACCCAAGCCGACCGGCTAGCTCACGCTTGTAGCACTAACTGCCACGTGTGTGACTCACCACCGAACGGTGATTCGGTGAGAGATCACTGCCACGTCACCGGTAAGTATGGAGGCGCCGCTCACAGCGCGTGTAGCCTCAAGCTTAGAATCACCCCCAAGACAATAAACATCCCCGTGGTCTTCCACAACTTGAGAGGGTACGACTCTCACTTGATCATGCAGGCCATCGCGAAAAGTTGACGGCAACCTAACATGCATCCCCAACAACATGGAGAGATACATCTCCTTCAGCTTGAATGGCCTGAGGTTCATTGACTCGGTTCAGTTCCTCCTGTCGTCATTCGACAGTCTGGTCAAGGCCAATGATACCTTCCCCATCACCGATCGATGTACCGACGCCGAGACTCGACCCCTGCTGATGAGGAAGGGTGTGTACCCCTATGAGTACATGGACGGTTGGGCCAAGTTCGCCGAGACCCAGCTACCCCCATCAGAGAATTGTACAGCAACCTGACCGACTCGACAATATCCCAAGACGATTACTCGCACGCGATTAACGTATGGAATAAACTGGGCTGTAAGAATCTGTGTGACTATCACGACCTGTACTTGAGGACAGATGTACTGCTGCTAGCCGATGTGTTTGAGACGTTTAGGCGGACATGTTTCAAGCAGTATAAACTCGACCCCGCATGGTATTACACCAGCCCAGGTCTGTCGTGGGATGCCTTGTTGAAAAAGACCGGAGTTAAGTTGGAATTGCTCACCGATTACGACATGCACCTATTCATTGAGAAAGGCTTGCGAAGTGGGATTTCCATGGCAACCAAACGATACGCGAAAGCAAATAATCAATACGTGAAGGGCTACGACCCGAGCAAGCCAACCAATCATATTCTCTACCTCGACGCCAACAACCTGTACGGCTGGGCCATGAGCCAGTATCTACCCACAGGGGGATTTGAATGGGCATCGCACGAGGTCGGCCAGGTATCGTCTGATATCGATGTTATGAGCATCGCACCAGATTCGAACAAAGGTTATATCCTCGAGGTGGACTTGGAATACCCCAAGGCATTACACACATCACACAACAGCTACCCCCTGGCCCCCGAACGTATGAGGGTTAACCCAGACTGGATGTCTGAGTACCAACATAACTTGTTAGGTTGGCAGGTGGCAGACGTTGAAAAACTCGTGCCCAACTTAATGAATAAGACCAAGTACATCGTTCACTATCGCAACCTACAGCTGTACCTGTCGTTGGGTATGAGGCTGACCAAAATACACAGGGTGCTCGTGTTCAACCAGAGCCCCTGGATGGAGCCTTACATCAGAATGAACACAGACCTCCAAAAGCTTGCTACGAGTGACTTTGAGAAAAACCTCTACAAGCTCATGAACAACTCGGTGTTTGGTAAGACTATGGAAAACCTGAGGAAACGCGTGACCGTGAAGCTGGTTTGGTCGAATGAGGAAGACAAGCTCAGGAGACTGATAGCCAGCCCAGCATTCAACCGTAGCAAGATATTCACCGACGACCTGGTTGCCCTACACATGAAGAAAAGCCACATCAAATTCAACCGGCCTGTTTACGTGGGGATGAGCATCCTCGATTTATCCAAACACCTGATGTACGACTTTTACTACAACGAGCTTAAGAAACAGTACGACGACAGGTGTGAAGTGCTGTACACTGACACGGATTCCCTGCTGATGGAGATTCGAACCGAGGACGTGTACGAGGACATGAAGAAACGCCTCGATTTGTATGACACCAGTGACTACCCCAAGGACCATGCCATACACAGCACTGTAAATAAAAAGGTCCTAGGTAAGATGAAGGACGAGTGTGCTGGCACGCCCATAGCCGAGTACATAGGTTTGAGACCTAAGATGTACTCCATCCTGAAGGCCAACAATGGTGAGATCCGGAAGGCGAAGGGTGTTAAGAAGTACGTGGTGAAACAACACATCAAACACGCCAGATTCAAGGAAGCCCTGTTCAAGACCCGTACCTTCAGGCATAAAATGAACACGCTTAGAAGTGATTGGCATAGGATATACGGACTGACTATAAACAAGACGTCCCTGTCGCCGATGGACACTAAACGTTGGATAGCTATTGATGGGATCAACACGTACGCGTACGGGCATGAGAAAATTGAACCAAGAGCATAGGTGTACATATCGGGATGTCACGGAACCAAAGAAAGTTTGAGGCTATTTACTACAGCCCGTGTGGGTACTGGAAAGGAGCTAGCGCTGTACATAAGCTGGCTAAAATGGCACGAGTACCCCTCGAGGAGGCCAAAGCGTGGCTTGAAAAACAAGCCCTGTGGCAGATCTATTTACCGGCACCACGCTACCTGCCAAGAAGGAAGTTCGGTATTAACATACCCAATAGCGTTCACCAGGCCGACCTCCTGTTCCTACCCCACGACAGGGTGAGGCGCAAAACTTACAAGTATGCCCTGACTATTGTGGATGTGGCCAGCTGGTATAAGGAGGCTGAACCGTTGACGACGAAAGATTCGAACGAAGTTGCTTAAGCCTTTGAGCGCATATACAAGCGCAGTCCACTGACGTGGCCAACAGAGATCCAAGTTGACCCCGGATGGGAGTTCATGGGTGCCGTGTCACAACTACTAACCAAACATGGTACCAAGGTCAGGCGTGGTGCTGTCGGGGCTCACCGCAGCCAAGCCATAGTTGAGAGGTTCAATAGGACTTTGGCTGAGCGCTTATCCGGGCATCAGTACGCTCAGGAAATGTCTAAATAAACCCAACACTGAATGGGTAGCGCGACTACCACAGGTGGTGTCGGCCATCAACCATGAAGCCACTCGGCTCCCGGCAAGAAACCAGCAGACGCTATCAAACTAAAATCAATAGTGGCTGAGCCGGCTGCACCATTGCGTGGGAAGGAGAAACAAATACCAGATAGGTCCCTCGTGAGGTACCTATACCAGCAGGGGGGAACACGAGGGTGATAGCCGTAAGCGAGCCACCGATCCTATATGGTCAGTCAAAACTTACAACATAGATAAAGTGGACATCAAAGCCGACGAGCCGAACTTGTACTACTTGAGGGATGGGCCAGGTAGAACTTTCTTTAAGGAGGAATTATTGATCGTACCGTACGGCACAATGTTACCTCCTGCCAACGTGGCATAGGGCGATCACGTGATCACGCGTGGCTGGGAAGTTAACAAAATATTTAACACTTACTGTTGAGTATCACATCCCCGAGGTCAACACAACATGTCACATGATCAGGAAAGTGCTAGTTCACTATCTCAGGATAGACCCGTTAAACCGAGATTATTCAGCTAAGTCCCCGGGTAGCTCAATCGCTTGAGTGGTGCTGCCCATTATGTATAGTTTGCGCGAGCTATACATGTGGGTTCGTATCCCGCCGTTGCCTCAGTGGATTCCTTGCAACTTTCGTGTGATGTGAGGTGTTTCGGTAAGGTATCCCTGAGTGGGGCACTCTCATGATGAGAGAAAGGCAGCCGACGCAATTCCCCTTGGGAGAAGCGCAACATCATCTTTCGATTTCTCCCTTGGGGAATTGTGGCTGCCGGGGACATTTTACTACTTTTAGAACCTTTCTATCTTTCTATAGCGGCACAGTAGTGCAACGTGTGGGCGGGAAATTAACTGGGGGCTCAAAAGTAGTAGATATACTGGGGCGAGATCTAAGGGCCTGACAAAAGCTTTATTTGTGAAACAAAGCTTTGCAGAGGCTTTTGTTGCACTTGGTCTCGGACTATCACTACTTCTACTACTATCATCAGCACCTGTTGCTGTATCATGAGCTTGCGCTAAGGCAGTATTTAGCCCATGTAGTGAAAATACTTCATTATAATCTTCACCATTATCAGAATGAAAGTTAATTTTAAGTTTTTCTTGATGATCTTTTTATTTCTGAAACTTTGGATTATAGTTTGATGAAGAGGAATGTCTAGCTAAAGTTTCACCCAACTCGTTTGCAATGTCAATTTTACTAGTTAAAAGATCGTCGCCATCTTTGAGATGGTGAACACTGGAATTTCTACCTTTGCCCTTGATTCTCTGTACCATGTTCCATACCTTCGTCATTGGTGTACGGGAATTAATCTTTGATACAAAGTTCTTCCATGACTGGCGTTTACTTTGTTTAAAAGTACGTCGAGCCTTGGCATTGTTTATTTTAAAATTATTTAAATTGTGAACTGTAGGGAGGCAGCGAAAGTATTTCTCTGCCTTTTTCCTACACTTTCTAGCTTGTTTACAATCGTCAGTAAACCATGGTTTACGAATATGTGGTTTAGCAGAAGCCTTAGGAATAGTTTCATCGGCAATGTTTTTCAGTTTATCAGAGAACAACTGAATCGGATCTGTAACATTAACAAAAAGGTCGGATTTTAATATGTCAGCACACAGTGTCTGAAATAATGGCCAGTTGGCCTTATTAAAATTCCACCTTGTTGTTGGTGGATCATCGTTTGGGTTTATAACAGAAAGGATTGTGGGAAAATGGTCACTTCCACACAGGTCATCGTGTACTGACCATTCAAATTCATTATAAATATTTGGGTCCGTGAGGGACAGATCAAGTGCAGAATAAGTTCCAGAACCAGGGGGTAAATATGTGGCTGATCCATTATTGAAAAGACATAAATAATTATTAGACATGAAGTCTTCAAGGATTCTCCCTTTACTGTTAATATCGGCACTTCCCCACAAAGGGTTATGACCATTAAGATCACCCATTATGATACAGGGTTTGGGAAGCTGGTCGAATAGATCCTTAAGATCAGACTGCTGAAGAGCAGAAGAAGGAGAAATGTACAAAGAACAAAGAGTAAAGGTTACCTGTAAAGTTAGACGGACAGCAACAGCCTGAAGATTGCTTTTAAGAGGGACAGGGCTATGAATAACACCCTGCCTCACCTTGGGGTGAAAACGAATGATATGATATGTACCGACGTAATTCAAATTTATCTGAACTTTTCAGATATGTCTCTTGTAGACTAAAAGCCGAAGGTGTAAAATCTTGACATAATCATTGCAGATCGTTAACATTGTTCCTAAGGCCTCTGCAATTCCATTGTATTAAGTTCATTAAAATGTTTAGGGAGTTTCCACTGGAGATCGTGAGCGCGCGGCAGCGCCACTCCTACAGCCTGTTTGTGAAGGAGTGATCTCAATGTCAAGCGGTTCAAACAGATTTTGAACCGCCACAGAAGGTGTTAAAGGAGAAGGCTCTTCTAAATGTTGAAGGGCTCTGGTCTTTCTTCTCAACTTTTTCTTTTCTTTATTTGAGAGTTTAAAGGGCAAGTGTACACGAATAAATCACATTTATTCTTATGTGAATCAAAGTGAACTGTTTTAATAAGTTAATACCAATGTTTGAAAATATACACTCATTTTTTTTACAACGTAAGTATAACCCTCAAAATAAGTGCTGAAATGTTATGCCAATATGAGGTATTTTTTTGCCGAGCTAAACAGGCCAGAGTTACCGCCCTTTGATTATGACGTAATTGGTGCCACTTGAATTTAAACTGGTCTCCTGTCTAGTCCCAAATCAAAAGATAATAATACTGATATTAATCACGTGAAAAAAAGTTCGTGAAAATACGAAGAAGCATAAGAACAGAAAATGTAAGCAGCAGGACGGATTAGTCGTGTGTATTTTCATTCATAACCTCGCCTCAATGAAAATACCAAATATGTATAACAATGTTGACGTCCGTATGACATCACTATCGGGAAGCGACTTTTGCAAAATGGCGTGTTCACTGACACGAATTTTCGAAGGACATTTTCGTTGTTTCAAGCAACGTATATGCATAAATGTGACATGTAAGTAGTCCGAAACTTCTGACAGTCTGCTGGTTGTTATTTTCTTTTTGTTTTCATTGTGACCAAGGGAAATAGTCAGAAATTAAGAGAAGTACCGTCATCGTTGTGCGTGAGTTTGCGTCAGTTATGGCGTCATGCTTTCAAAAACTATAATATGTTGTGATGTATCTAGAAAATCATTGGCATACACCTGTTTTATTTAACTATCGCTTGCTACGATACCTTTCCCATGCATGTTCTAAAACTAATGAGCAATTGTATGCAACAAGTAGGCGAACGGATACAAAGTGTAAAATCTGAGATTGGCTTTGTATACATTTCAAACAAGTATTCTTTCACAGCGCGGCAACTCATATCTTCGATATATTTCGTTAGATTTCACTGAAACACTTCCTATTGGTGACAAAGTCCATTTGTCAGTTTATTTTGAACTGTATGAGGAATTCAGGGATTCATGTAAGGAAGATGGTGTTGAATTTTATGGACGAAACATAACCGACATACATGTGACGTGATTTTATAAACACTATGTAATATGGCTGAAACTTCACTTTGACGTTTGCGTATTTTTCAAAACATTCTCAGCGATTCTCGGTTCATTGATAATGTTTCAGAACGAGCATTGGTGATTCGATCATACAACAACAAAACTATTGCTGATCACAATGATACATCTTTTTCTTTTAAATTCAATTCTCCCAGTAAAATTTGACATTTTACCATAAATTACGCAAAACGCAGTGAATGGTGATTTAGTAATGTGTCAAAACTGGCGAGATTTACGATGCATGTAATTTTCAGTAAATTTTATCTACAATCAGCGGATGCTATCATAGAAAAACGAATTTCAAACAGTGTTCAAAACTGCAAATTGCATTTATCTGCGTGATGTAGAGTACTATCGATATAAAAGTGAATTAGGTGGAAGAGGAGTGACATATCGTACGATTTATGTAAGAACTTTAGTTACAAACGTAGAATGCCGGCATATTCACCGATGGCAAGCAAGATGTAGTGCATCTACGTTTTATAGGTTTCATGAAAAAAGGTACTGTTGGAAAGACGACCGACTCAGGTTGTATATGTTATACAATTTGGTTACGTGGTAACACTCTTAGTACAATGTATACGTTTTTTCAAACTGCAACGTCATTACAGTGTAGAACTGACCACATAGCAAGCTGACGGCCAAGCAACAGGTGGATTAAAACAGTAGCCTGCGCATCGAGACACAAGAACCACACCTATACCTGCACCACGTGAAATGGGTCTAATAAGGTCTGACGACGTCATTCGTTTATCGTTTGGGCACCAATGACGTCATTTCTAAGGGACATAAGCCATGGTGTGTTTATTGTGGACATGGAACTCTTGGTAAATGTTGAAAATATGAATTGATATAACGCAAATAATAAATTAGTTACTTCTGGTATATGTACGAGTTTGGATATAAAACGACTTGATAAACACTTTTTATGAAGAAAACGTGCAAGACAAAAAGGTTAATTTTCGTGTACACTTGCCCTTTAACAATGCTCTGAGTATCTGGAGTTAAATCAATATCTGATATTTGTCCTGGTTGGTTCTCCTCAATCTGGGAGGCTGATGAGCGCTGACAATCCTGTGATGATTGAGTCGTGTCATCCAAGGTTATCTGAGCGTCATTCACCCAAGATATGTTAGTCTGACAAGATGTTGAAACGGATGCAGCTTTTTTGACAGTAGAGGGAACAGGAGAAGATACTTTAGCAGAATAGGTAAGACCTGTTGCTGGTCTTGACTGAGCCTGAACCAATTTCTCTGCTTCAAAGTACGAAATACTATTATTGCACTTCAATTTTAGAATTTTGCACTCATACTCAAATTTTGGACAAGATTTCGATAATGCCAGATGTTCCGCACTGCAGTTGGCACACTTCATGTCATTAGTACATTCAGTGCTGTCATGAGCCCCACTGCAGCGTGAGCACACTGACTTACCTGTGCAAGATCTCGCACCATGTCAATATTTTTGGCATTTGTAACACCGGAGTGGATTTGGTACATATACCTCCACTCCGATATTACAGTAACCAGCTTTTATGAATTTTGGAAGACTTGTCAAACCAAAAGTGAAAAGATATGTATTTGTTTTGACAAAAGTTGACTCTTGTTTCCTGTTAAAACGTTTGACAGTAGTAACACCCTGGTCTTTCAGTTCTGCTACAATCTCTTCTTCCGTCATATCGGACAGACAGCGGGCCCTGTCTCTGATAATACCTCTACATGTGTTGAGAGTTTTATGAACAGAAACAACTACCTGGTTGTTTACAAACTGCTTTAATCCCAGAAGATTGACAGACTGTTGCTTACGCAAACATTCAATTAAAAGAGAACCATTTCGTAGACGAGTGACGTTTTTAACCTCTCCGCAGATACCTTGAATACCCTTGGAGACGGCAAAAGGATTGATCTTTAAAGAATTTCCATCAGAACTTTCAATGACCAAAAACCCTGGCCAGGAATCTTTAATGAAGAAGATATCTCTTCATCGGATGAAAAAGACAGGTGACGGCATTTACTCGTTTTCGATGAACCAGATTGAGCGTTTTTAGCCATAATGTAATAGTATAATTCAACAACCCTGCCCCCCACCCTCCAAGGAGTGTCAACAAGGACGATATCGCAGTGGAAACCAGACTGCAATACCAGGGTTACAGGGATGCTATACTCCAGAAAATACAGACTTGAAAAGCCATGGTATCTTAAAGAATAAGTGCCAGACTGGTTCGGCCCATGATGCTTTTCTAAAGAACACGGAATTCAGAGGTCTATATAACCAGATTGGCCCATGAGCCACCGCCTTCTGGCATAGGACTCTAGGCAAGTAAATATATCAATAATTACCGTCCTCCACCGACACAGGGGCGCAACCCACGGCAAACAGGTTGGTGAACCAAATATACCCCCGGGTCCACAACGGGGTGGTTGAAGGGGGCTTAGCATTACCCAGCACCCACCACGAGGAGACGGCCCTTCACGGGTGCCTCATATGTTAGGTAAGGATTGGGATAACAGCATACACTGTGATTGTGCAATAAATGCATATAGTAGGTATGGATAGGGATGACGGAACACATGGTGACCATGCAATAAAGGCACATAGTAGGGAAGGAATGGGATGACGGTACAAATAATGACCGTGTAATAAAGGCACATAGTAGGTAAGGATTGGGATAACGGTAGACATGGTGACCATGTAATAAAGGCACATGTTAGCAAAGGATGGGGATGACGGTACACATGGTGACCGTGCAAGAAAGGCACATGTTAAATGAGGATTGGGATGACGGAACACATGGTGACCGTGCAATAAAGGCACATGCTGGGTAAGGATTGGGATAGCGGTACACATGGTGATCGTGCAATAAGGGCATATGTTAGGTAAGGATTGGGATAACAGTACACATTGTGACCGTGCAATAAAGGCATATAGTAGGTAAGGAATGTGATGACGGTTCACATGGTGATCGTGCAATAAGGGCACATGTTAGGTAAGGATTGGGACGACGGTACACATGGTGACTATGCAATAAAGGCACATGTAAGGTAAGGATTGGGGGTTTATGATAAACACGGTGATCGTGCAATAAGGGCACAGGAAAGGTAATGATTGGGATAATGGTACACATGGTGACCATGCAATAAAGACACATGATAGGTAAGGATTGGGATGACGGTACACATGGTGACCGTGCATTAAAGGCACATGATAGGTCAGGATTTGGATAACGGCACACATGGTGACCATGCAATAAAGGCACATGATAGGTAAGGATTTGGATGACAGTACACATGGTGACCGTGCTATAAAGGCACATGATAGGTAAGGATTGGGATGACGGCACACATGGTGACTATGCAATAAAGCCACATGTAAGGTAAGGATTGGGGGTTTACGATAAACATGGTGATCGTGTAATAAGGGCACATGATAGGTAATGATTGGGATAATGGTTCACATGGTGACCGTGCAATAAAGGCACATGATAGATCATTATTTGGATAAGGGCACACATGGTGACCATTCAATGAAGGCACATGTTAGGTAAGGATTGGGATGACAGTACACATGGTGACCGTGCAAGAAAGGCACATGTTAGGTAAGGATTGTGATGACTGCACAGATGGTGATCATGCAATAAAGGCACATAGTAGGGAAGGAATGGGATGACGGTACAAATAATGACCGTGCAATAAAGGCACATAGTAGGTAAGGATGAGGATGACGGTAGACATGGTGACAATGTAATAAAGGCACATGTTAGGAAAGGATGGGGATGACGGTACACATAGTGACCGTGCAAGAAAAGCACATGTTAGATAAGGATTGGGATGACGGAACACATGGTGACCGTGCAATAAAGGCACATGATAGGTAAGGATTGGGATAAGGGCACACATGGTGACCATGCAATAAAGGCCCATGTTAGGTAAGGATTGGGATGACAGTACACATGGTGACCGTGCTATAAAGGCACATGATAGGTAAGGATTGGGATGACGGCACACATGGTGACTATGCAATAAAGCCACATGTAAGGTAAGGATTGGGGGTTTATGATAAACATGGTGATCGTGTAATAAGGGCACATGATAGGTAATGATTGGGATAATGGTTCACATGGTGACCGTGCAATAAAGGCACATGATAGATCATTATTTGGATAAGGGCACACATGGTGACCATTCAATGAAGGCACATGTTAGGTAAGGATTGGGATGACAGTACACATGGTGACCGTGCAAGAAAGGCACATGTTAGGTAAGGATTGTGATGACTGCACAGATGGTGATCATGCAATAAAGGCACATAGTAGGGAAGGAATGGGATGACGGTACAAATAATGACCGTGCAATAAAGGCACATAGTAGGTAAGGATGAGGATGACGGTAGACATGGTGACAATGTAATAAAGGCACATGTTAGGAAAGGATGGGGATGACGGTACACATAGTGACCGTGCAAGAAAAGCACATGTTAGATAAGGATTGGGATGACGGAACACATGGTGACCGTGCAATAAAGGCACATGATAGGTAAGGATTGGGATAAGGGCACACATGGTGACCATGCAATAAAGGCCCATGTTAGGTAAGGATTGGGATAGCGATAGACATGGTGATCGTGCAATAAGGGCACATGTTAGGTAAGGATTGGGACGACGGTACACATGGTGACTATGCAATAAAGGCACATGTAAGGTAAGGATTGCGGGTTTACGATACACATGGAGCAGTAGATATAATGATAGTCCTGGATCAAGTCCAACAAAAGCCTCTGCAAAACTTTTTTTCACAAATAAATCTTTTGTCAGGTCCTTAGATTCCGCACCAGTATATCTACTACTTCCCGGCCAAACGTGGCACTACTGTGTCGCACGTGACACTACTGTGCCGCACTTGGTACTACTGTACCACTATGTCACTTTGACCTCGATGAAACAGTTGAATGTGAATCGCCTATGATCTCTTTTGTGTTCGTAATAAAGGCTTACTGGGCTTTTCGTACTCCCTGTTCTATAGGGGACTTTTGGGCTATACCAACCCCCGGCAGGTCTATCGAATAGAGAAGTTATGTCCGTTGGGCCCCCAATTGTATGACGATACGGCAACGTATGGGGATTGATACGGTGTCATCCCAATATACTGACACCCCAGGTAAAAGGCGCAGGCCTGAATCCCTAACAGTTCTACCCCTTAGCATGACTTCTATGATGAGTGTGGAGCCTGATGCCATAACTACTAAGGTATCGGGCTTCAACTCTGACTCCATGGGTGCCATTAACAGGTTGCCCGGGTAGTTGTGTATTGGGTAAGCTCGCACCTCTCCATAACTCAGTATGAAAGACGTGAGGGTGAAGCCGGTGTTCTTAATTTCGGTGACATGCCCCTCTTCATTTAAAGAGATGTAAGGTGAGGTGCGGATTATGTTGATCAGCCATTTGGGTTCTTTAAAATCTGATAATGACACCCGCCTATACACGTTTTCTTTCAAGTGTAGGAGGACGTACAAGGTGTCTTCCTTACCAGGCTGATCGAATCCCCCCGTGTGTCCCCTAGGTCGTTAAGCGTAGCGTTTGGACGGTGCCTAGTCATTGCTATAATACTATTACGATATAGTTTCCAACTGTTTTTCTGATAATAGTTCAGGGCCACACTTCAACCCCATGAAGTGTATGTTGTCGTGTAGGAAGATCTTGGTTAGTGATATCGTGTCTTCCACGGCCACGATGACCCCCTGCAGACTGGTGTGGGAATCGACACCCACCCGCACGTAAACGGTGCAAACCTGATACTGGTGCCGTTTAGCCCACCAGAGTTTGACCCCCCTTCACGATTTCGACTTCACCCTGAGATGGTTCCCCTAGGTAGACTTTGATGATCAGAGTGGCGTTCTCCGGTAGGCTCACCAGGACGTTGAACACGCCAGCAAATTCAGACACCAACTGCAATGTCACGTCTTGCACTCCCGGTTTACTCGATAGCATGTGGGCGGCCATACTGGCGACTGGGCTGATGACTATGCTACGCCTCTGAGCCGGGACGTAAGCCACGAGCAGGTTTCCGTTGTTCACGACTTTGTTTAGGTAGTTGTCTTTGTTATCCGTGAACACGTAGGGGGAGCCTAGCCTATTATTGAGAAACCTGTCGCCTTTAGCGGGTAGGTAACAACACCCACTTGTCGCCGTCGGTGAAGACGAGCGTATATGGCTTGTTTCCGGCGACGGTAGTGCTCTCAACATCTTCTAAGTTGAACAGTTTGCCCCCGAACGATGGGTATACCATCTACTCCGGGGTCGTCGAAACCGCATGTGTCCCCGAGGTCAGAGATCCCCACATTGATGCATTTTTTCAACCTCATCCCGGGCCCTTGTGCGCTGGTCATTTTATGTGCAGCGTTATGCTGAGGTATCCTATATTCACGGGATTATGATTTATATCTAACACCGAAGTTATCAGCTCAGGGATGTTGCTCCGGGTTGACCTCTTATACTGCTGCAATGAAAACGACTCGGTTCTACCGTCGTTGTATTTCTCCGTTTTCACCGGCACTGCTCTCAGTATCATGGAAGGGTGCCCACCTTGAATGTTGTCCATTGTGCTTACCTGGCCGAGATGAATGCACAGCTCTCGATACGGTACTAGGTCGGGTAACTTCGTGCCTGTGACGGTAGTTGTTGGTTTTATCTCGTCAGGCGACATAACTAGTGTCCTCGCCAATGGTCGACCGAGCCTCAAGGAGTTTCTTCCGTTGTTGATTAACACCACTGTGCCGTTTGAGTCGTTCATCTTGAGTTCAGCTCCCAGGGGCTTGAAGACCTCATCGTTTAGAGAGCACACGCTGTAGTAGCCGTCAGTTATCTGGCTGCGAGCTCCACTGACGAACAGCTTATTGTTGCAGCTGGTGTTGATGTTAGTCCATCGCGGTAGGTAGGTGATATCGAGTGCGAGTGCGACTTCGAGTTGACCCGATGTGTTATCGATCGCGTGCATCAGCTGAACGGCCTCGCCGCTCGTTATTCCTGGAAGTGTTTTAAAATGTACTCCCCTGGAGTGTTTTACCCTAAACTGGACATAGATTTCCCACACAAGATCGTGGTCACTGATGGGCTGTATTTCGACGCCCAGTTTATAGATGTGTTCAACCGGTATAAGCTTTCAGTGACTAACCCTAAGGCAGTCCACGTTTGGTTCAACAACCCGATGCAGTTCTGGCAGAATCAACTCAACTTTGCTGTGTGGTGCGCTACAACAGGGTGTGGTGTGACATTGACCAACACCGCTGAGTCAGTCTGTGTTCACGTTCCACGTGTACTACCAGATCAGATGTATCCTCGAAGAGATCAGCGCCCCGCTCCCACAGGACAAGGCGTGGAACGCAGTAAACAACCAGTACGATAGACGGGCCTACGAACGTATTTGCAAAGAATTCGAACTAAACCCGAAGTCGGATTGGCGTTTGCCTGGACCGAACCACGGGTTGGGTATCCCCATCGTTCACAACATGCCCCTCATGGATGCCAGCGAGAAGATGAAAGAATGGGGTTACATGTCGTATCATCACCTCACAACAAACGAGTGGGATGACCGTTACATGGCTTTCGACAACAGCAAGGATTACCGAGTCTGGAGGTTCGAGCAGGGGGCAGCGGATGACTGGAAAAAGTTCATGTTGGACACGTCGAGAGGGTTCACTCGTGCCGGTGTTATCAGATTGAACGACTCGATTCGAACGTACGATCGGGCGCTGTTGGGTGCGCAGACGCAAACGCGTTCCAACATCCTCGGTAAGGGGACTGCTTACGATGCTCAGAAACAGTTCGTTGTTAACGTTGAGGATGCTATCAATGCTCCAGTTGATCTCCCGAGTGCCATCAAACGCTACCAAGACGTGTTGGAATACGCCAGGTCGAAAGTCGACTACGTCTTCGACGTGGGACTGTACATGGCTCCGAGTGATATGCAACTGAGAGTAAAAAAAGTGGTGGGCTACAACAACGAAATAGTCGTAGCCACGGCAGACCAAAAGTTGGGCGTCAACCCCAATGTCAACGTCCCCCACGTCCCACCACCCACGACGTGTGAAACGGTTATAGTGGCGCCACCCCCAGAATCCAGGGTTCAACCAACACCCCCACAACCGGCACAATCCAATCAGCAGCACATAGATCGTAAAACAGCCCTGGTGGTGGGTGGGGTAGCGGTCGGTTTGGGACTTATTTGGTTAAAAATTCCTTAGCCGCTACGTACACCAAACGATGGCTGCCCACAGGTTTTGACCGAGCCACGTGGCAGTTTTAGCCAAAGCGCTCAGCAGCCACGAGACGATGCTACCCAGGATGCCGGGTAGGGCTTCGGCGGCCTTACCAGCCAGTTTAGCCAGGGCCTCCCTGAGGGATATCAGGTGTTTTTTTATCCAGTGGGTGTTGGTGTGCCACTGCCGCCGGCAGGCGTGGGGGTACCCCCACTCAGTGACACTACCAGGGTTGATATGATGAGTTGAGTTGAGTTGAGTTGGGCTTTACGTCACATCGGCATTATTCCAGCCATATAGTGACGAGAACAAGTCTGCATTAATATACATTGTAAGTACAAAGTGGTTTCGTTTCAAAGACACACATTCATTACATTGTCATTTTGGAACAGAATGTCACAGCACTAAATTGAAAAGCAGGTAAATTCGTTAGTGACATTACACAGTTACAATTCATGATTTAGATCAACTTCCCTCAGGTAGTTCAGTATCAGATGAGCGCTCACGCTGGAGAACAGATCTTTCAGATTGGTTGCATGATAATGCGAGTCCCTTGCAGATGTAAAGTCCACACAGTCAAGCAGAATATGCTTGAAGGTGAAAGCCTCATCGCAGGAGAGACATATGGGGGGTCCATCCCCATTCGTTTTTAGCAGATAGTCATGTGTAAATCGACTGTGGCCAATACGACATCGTCGTAAAATTACTTCATCACGTCTTAACTGGCATCCCAAGTAGGTATAACCGATTGTTGGCTTCAATTCATGGAGTTTGTTTCTTCCTACTTGAGAGTTACACCTTTTCTGCATCAGGTCCCGAGTATAGCTTCTGATAGTGGGTTTGTAATCACTGTACGGGATTAGCAGTGGAGATAGGGGCTTTTCAAGAGCTGCTTTTGCTGCAGCATCGGCCTTAGTGTTACCTGCTATGCCGACGTGACCTGGCAACCAGCAGAGGACGATGTCATATTGGCCAGTAGAAAGGTCGTTGTACAGTTCTAGTATGTCCAGGATGATTGGGTGACTTGAAGTCACGTTTAGAAGTGCTTGAAGGCAGGATAATGAATCTGTAAAAACGATGAAGTTTTTGGACTGATTTTGCTGTTGAATGTACGTCAAAGCTGAGAAGATAGCTTTGGCTTCAGCGGTTTAAATGGAACTGTTGTTGGGGATCCTAGAGGAGACAGACAGTCTTGGATCCAATGACTATAGCGCTGGCAACTTGGCCATCGTCCTTGGATCCGTCTGTGAAAATGGATCTGTGAGTGTTATACTTCGAACGTAACTGGTTGTATTCCTGTTGGAACACCAAGGGATTTGTTTCAGACTTTTTGAGTTTGGTGAGGGTAAGATCGACCTGTGGTTTCACCATTTGCCATGGTGGTGAGGACAGAAGTCGGTATGGTGCAATGATGTTGAGGTCAATTTTAGCTGCAGATATGTGTGGTTTGATCCTGATTCCAAGTGGTGGAACCAGGCTTGGCAGTTAAGAAAATAAGTTTTCATAGAGCGGGTTGAAAACACAATTGTATGCTGGATTGGACTCGTTTGAACGTAATTTAGTGATATACTGTAGTGAGAGTTTAATGCGGCATTGTTCAAGGGAAGGTTCATTGGCCTCCGCATATAGACTGTCTACCGGAGAGGTCCTAAAAGCTCCCAGGCAGAGCCTCAGCCCTTGGTGGTGGATAGAGTCTAATTTTTCTAAATTGCTTTTGCAGGCTCCACCATAGACAATGGAGCCATAATCTAATTTACTGCGAACTTATGATCTGTACAAGTGAAGGAGGGTGGTCTGATTCCCTCCCCACTCTGTATTTGAGACTACTTTTAGCAAGTCTAGAGCCTTCAAGCACTTTGTTTTCAAATATTTTATGTGTGGTAAGAATGTCAGGTGGCGGTCGAAAATGAGTCCCAGGAATTTGGCCTCTTCTACTACCTTGATGGGAGAACCATCTAAAGTTAGGTCTGGATCCTTGTGTGGTTTGTATTTACGACAAAAGTGAATACAATTTGTTTTGGATTTTGAAAAAACTTAAAACCATTTTCATTGGCCCATTTTTGGATTTTGTTAAGGCAGAGTTGTAGCTGCCTTTCTATTGCATGCATGTTCTTACCACGACATGAAATATTGAAGTCATCCACGAAAAGGGACCCGTCAACGCAACTGTTCAGAACGTTAGTGAGGCTGTTAATTTTGATGCTAAAAAGTGTGACAGACAGGATGCTGCCTTGTGGGACGCCCTGATCTTGGTGGAAATAGTCAGACAGTGTGGAACCCACCCAAACTTGGAATTGTCTGTTATTTCAAAACTGAGATATGAATTGAGGTAGTCTACCCCTAATTCCAAACTCGTGTAAATCTTTTAGGATACCATGTTTCCACATTGTATCATATGCTTTTTCTAAGTCGAAAAAGATAGATACGGTATGTTGTTTGTTGACAATGGAGTTTTTGATGAATGATTCGAGACGCACCAGATGGTCAATGGTACTTCGGTTTTTTCGGAAACCACATTGGACGTCACTGAGGAGGATATTGGTCTCCAAGTACCAGATTAATCGCATGTTGACCATGCGCTCCATGGTTTTGCAAACGCAGCTAGTTAGTGATATAGGACGGTAGTTTGAGGGATCAGCATGATCGCGGCCGGGTTTTGGTATAGGGATGATAATGGCATTGTGCCACGAAGGGTGTCCGGATGTCCAGATGTCATCAAATATATTTAGGAGTGTTTCCAAGCCTGTGTCAGGGAGGTGTTTCAGAAGCTGATAATGGATTTTATCAGCTCCTGCAGCAGTGTCATGAGCCTGTCCTAGGGCAGTATGTAATTCATGGAGGGAAAACGTTTCGTTGTAATCCTCCCCATTATCAGAGTTAAATTTGACTGGTTTCTTTTCTTGTTGGGTTTGGTATTTCTGGAACTGAGGGTTATAATTTGATGAGGAGGAGTGGTTTGCCAAAGTTTCGCCAAGTTTGTTTGCCATTTCAGATTTATTTGTTAGGAGGGAGTCACCATCTTTCAGGTGGTGAACTCCTGATTTTGACCCTTTGCCCTTAATCTTTTGAATCATGTTCCACACCTTGGACATGGGTGTGCGGGAGTTGATTTTTGACACATATTTCCTCCATGACCGGCGTTTAGTTTGTTTGAAAGTACGTTTTGCCCTGGCATTTGTCATTTTAACAGCATTCAGGTTATGCACTGTAGGATGCTGTCGGAAATATTTTTCCGCCTTCTTCCTATTTTTCCTAGCTTGTTTGCAGTTTGTATCAAACCATGGTTTGCGTATGTGCGGGTTTGCAGAGGACTTAGGAATAGTTTTGTCTCTGATGGCATTTAGGACGTCTGAAAATAGTTCCATGGGGTCAGGAACATTCCTGAAGTTGTCTGGCTTAAGTTTTTATGAACATAGGGTTTGGAATAAAGGCCAGTTGGCCTTAGTAAAATTTCATCTTGTTGATGGTGGTTCATCCGTGGGGTTGATAGGAGTAAGAATTGTTGGGAAGTGGTCGCTTCCACAAAGGTCGTCATGGACCGACCATTCAAACTCATTTAAAAGATTAGAATCTGTAAGTGATAGATCGAGAGCAGAGTATGATCCAGTGGCAGGATGGAGGTAGGTGTTTGATCCATCGTTGAAGATGCATACATCATTATTGGAGAGAAACTCTTCAAAGACCTTTCCCTTACTATTTGTATCAGTACTCCCCCATAGGGGGTTATGGCCGTTGAAGTCGCCCATGATTATACAGGGCTTTGGAGTTGATCGTATAAGTTCTGAAGATCTGATAGGCGAACAGTTGAGGTGGGAGGTAGATAGAGGGAACATAGTGTAAACCCTATGTTCAGAGTCATGCGGACAGCAACATTTTGTAGGTTGGTGTTGAGTGGAACAGGGCTATGGAGGATGCCCTGCCTCACCAGGATAGAAGTGCCTCCTGTAGCTTTTACACCGGGAGGAGAAAAGGAGTGGTAGGAACTGTACCGACGGATGTCAAATTTATCAGTCCATTTTAGGTAGGTTTCTTGGAGACAAAACGCGGATGGTTTGAAGTCTTGAATCAATAACTGTAATTCATTATAATTATTCTTAAGTCCTCTGCAATTCCATTGGATCATGTTTTGTGGGTTCGGATCCTGTCAGCTAGCGTGGTGTCCTGGTAGAGGACTCGATCAACGGTTTCCCGCGCATGGCTGATCTGGGATCGAAGCTGGTCTCGGAAGGAGGATGCCGTTTCCAGACGGGTCTTCCTTTCCTCTTCCAAATTACGTATTCGTTCCTCGATGGTGGCTTTCAGAGACTCGTCCTCCGTTTCACCGAGTTTGACCTTTTCATGGGCGATGTGGTCGTCTATGGCGTCCAGTTTGGCCGTGTTGTTCACGAGATGTCCGCGAATGGTTTGCATGGCCTTGTCCAGCCCCCACAGTTCCCGAACGGTAAATTCGAACCCGGGTAAGGGTTTGTTATGGTAGGTGGCCAACAGCTTTTCAATGTTATCAGCCATGTCTTGATCCGATGTGGCGCCCCTGACGTCTTGCAGATCTTGAACGGCCTCCGGCTTAGGCCATGCGCCACCGTAATCTATGAAGCCTAGTTCATCGCGGATAAAGTCACCCCCATGGCGACTGCCGAGTGTTGATAAGGCAAGCGGTTCTCTCGTACACTTATTCATGAGATCGATCTCCGGGTGATCCCTCAGTCGCAGCGTGCCCTTGCCATCGACAAAAAACTTGGAATAGTCTCGTCCCAACAACTCGACATAATTTTTATCCCCTTTTAAACCATCGTAAAACCCGTTGACGGCCTGCTTAACGAGTTCTTTGCCTTGCATGAACGAGGCCTCCTGCTGGTCGAATGCCTGGGCACTATCATCCCACATATCATCCATAGGGATGTCCTCATGACCGCCTTCAGCCATTATTTAATATTAAAACTTATATATTTCATTTATATAACAATGTATGGTAGGAAGCTAGATCCGTTTCGAAGATCAAGAGAGCCTCTAGGCGTCAGAGCCGTGCGCCAGTCGGTGACCATCACCAACAATCCCAGCAAGATAGACCAGAATCAAACGCTTCTGGTTAGATTCCCAAACCTGGGCGAGAATGACCTCATCGTACCAGGCACGGTTCGACTGGCGTTCAACCTCACGCTGACCACCGACAACTACAAACGCGAGCTAGTGCGGTACGTAGGTCGGGCCATCATCAAGAAAACCACCATCAAGATCAGCGGTAACGAGGTGCTGAGCATCGACGCGTCAATGACGTGCACCAAGGCATCAGCAAATCGACCCGGCTGCGCATGGGATACGGCTTCACGCAAGACCAGCTAGACAAGATATCGGACGGTGAAAAGGCCATCACCCAAGCGTACGGGAACAGGTTCTGCGTGCCGCTCGACTACGAGTTGCTCACGGGACACGTGCCGTTTTACCAGGCACCAGAGATTCTATGACGGGTATACTTTCCCCCTCCCACCGACGACCTGGTTGCCCTACACATGAAGAAAAGCCACATCAAATTCAACCGGCCTGTTTACCTGGGGATGAGCATCCTCGATTTATCCAAACACCTGATGTACGACTTTTACTACAACGAACTGAAATAACAGTACGACGACAGGTATGAAGTGCTGTACACTGACACGGATTCCCTGCTGATGGAGATTCGAACCGAGGACGTGTACGAGGACATGAAAAAAACGCCTCGATTTGTTTGACACCAGTGACTACCCCAAGGACCATGCCATACACGGTAAATAAAAAGGTCCTAGGTAAGATGAAGGACGAGTGTGCTGACACGCCCATAGCCGAGTACATAGGTTTGAGACCTAAGATGTACTCCATCCTGAAGGCCAACAATGGTGAGATCCGGAAGGTGAAGGGTGTTAAGAAGTACGTGGTGAAACAACACATCAAACACGCCAGATTCAAGGAAGCCCTGTTCAAGACCCGTACCTTCAGGCATAAAATGAACACGCTTAGAAGTAATGGGCATAGGATATACGGACTGACTATAAACAAGACGTCCCTGTCGCCGATGGACACTAAACGTTGGATAGCTATTGATGGGATCAACACGTACACGTACGGGCATGAGAAAATTGAACCAAGAGCATAGGTGTACATAAGCACGATACCCTGCCGGGATGTCACGGAACCAAAGAAAGTTTGAGGCTATTTACTACAGCCCGCGTGGGTACTGGAAAGGAGCTAGTGCCGTACATAAGCTGGCTAAAATGGCACGAGTACCCCCGGAGGAGGCCAAAGCGTGGCTTGAAAAACAAGCCCTGTGGCAGATCTATTTACCGGCACCATGCTACGTGCCTAGAAGGAAGTTCGGTATTAACATACCCAATAGCGTTCACCAGGCTGACCTCCTATTCCTACCCCACGATAAGAGGTACAAGTATGCCTTAACCGTCGTGGACGTGGCCAGTCGCTACAAGGAAGCCAAACCCTTAACCGCGAAGACTCGACCCAGTTAGCCTGCGGATTCGAACGCATTTACAAACGCAGTCCACTGACATGGCCTATTGTATTGCAAGTCGACCTCGAACGCGTGTTTATGGGAGCTGTGTCGCAGTTGCTGGCTAAGCACAAAGTACAAGTGAGACGAGGTGTGGTAGGAGCTCATCGCAGCCAAGCCATAGTCGAGAGATTCAATCGGACTTTGGCCAAGCGCTTATTTGGGCACCAGTACGCTAGAGAGATGACCAACCCGGGAAAACGATCGACAGAATGGGTCGAACGGCTACTTCAAGTGGTGTCTGCCATCAACCATGAAACCACTCGGCTCACTGGCAAGAAACCAGCCGACGCTATCAAACTAAGATCAGCGGTATCTGAACCAGCTGCATCATCACGGGTTGGTAAGGAGAAGCTAGTACCCGACCGAGGTCTCGTGATGTACCTCTACCAGCCGGGAGAACATGAGGGCGATAGTCGCAAGCGAGCCACCGATCCGATATGGTCAGTCAAAACTTACAACATAGATAAAGTAGACATCAAAGCCGACGAGCCGAACTTGTACTACTTGAGAGATGGGCCAGGCAGAGGGTTCGTTAGAGAGGAATTATTGATCATACCGTACGGTACAATGTTACCTCCTGTCATCGTGACATAGTGGTACAGTAGTACCACGTGCGGCACAGTAGTGTCACGTGCGACACAGTAGTGCCACGTGTGGCCGGGAAGTAGAAGATATACTGGTACGGAATCTAAGGACCTGACAGAGGCTTTTGTTGGACTTGATCCAGGACTATCAATATATCTACTACTCATGGTGATCGTGTAATAAGGGCACATGATAGGTAATGATTGGGATAATGGTACACATGGTGACGATTCAATAAAGGCACATGATAGGTAAGGATTGGGATGACGGTTCACCTGGTGACCGTGCAATAAAGGCACATGATAGGTAAGGATTTGGATAACGGCACACATGGTGTCCATGCAATAAAGGCCCATGTTAGGTAAGGATTGGGATAGCGGTACACATGGTGATCGTGCAATAAGGGCATATGTTAGGTAAGGGTTGGGATAACAGCACACATTGTGACCGTGCAATAAAGGCATATAGTAGGTAAGGAATGTGATGACGGTACACATGGTGATCGTGCAATAAGGGCACATATTAGGTAAGGATTAGGATAATGGTAGACATAGTGACCGTGCAATAAAGGCATATGATAGGTAAGGAATGGGATAACGGTACACATAGTGACCATGCAATAAAGGCACATGTTAGGTAAGGATTGGGATGATGGTACACATGGTGACCATGCAATAAAGGCACATGTTAGATAAGTATTGGGATGACTGCACAGATGGTGATCGTGCAATAAAGGCACATAGTAGGTAAGGAATGTGATGACGGCACACATGGTGACTATGCAATAAAGGCACATGTAAGGTCAGGATTGGGGGTTTACGATACACATGGTGATCGTGCAATAAGGGCACATGATAGGTAGGGATTGGGATAATAGTACATATGATGATGATGCAATAAAGGCACGTAATAGGTAAGGAATGGGATCACGGTAAACATGGTGACGATGCAATAAAGCCACATGATAGGTAAGGATTGGGATGACGGTACACATGGTGACGATGCAATAAAGGCACATATTAGGTAAGGATTGGGATGACGGTACACATTGTGTCGATGCAATAAAGGCACGTGTAAGGTAAGGATTGGGGGTTTGCGATACACATGGTGATCGTGCAATAACGGCACATGATAGGTAAGGATTGGGATAATGGTAGACATGGTGACGATGCAATAAAGGCATATGATAGGTAAGGAATGGGATAACGGTACACATAGTGACCATGCAATAAAGGCACATGTTAGGTAAGGATTGGGATTATGGTAGACATTGTGACCGTGCAATAAAGGCATATGGTACGATATGGTGATGACGGTGCACATGGTGACGGTGCAATAAAGACATATATCAGGTAAGGATTCGGATGACGGCACACGTGGTGTCCATTGTGATCGTGCAATAATGGCATATAGGCGGTAAGGATTTGGATGACAAGCACACATTGTGATCGTGCAATAAAGACATATAGTAGGTACGGATTGGGATGACGGTAGACATGGTGACCGTGCAATCAAGGCATATGTTAGGTAAGGATTGTGATGACAAGCACACATTGTGACCGTGCAATAATGGCATATGGTAGGTAAGGATTGGGATGACAAGCACACATTGTGACCGTGCAAAAAAGACATAATGTATGTTAGGATTGGGATGACAGTACACATTGTGGCCGTGAAATAAAGGCATATGGTAGGTAAGGATTGGGATGACAGCACACATTGTGATCGTGCAATAAGGGCACATATTAGGTAAGGATTGGGATAATGGTAGACATAGTGACCGTGCAATAAAGGCATATGATAGGTAAGGAATGGGATAACGGTGCACATAGTGACCATGCAATCAAGGCACATGTTAGATAAATATTGGGATGACTGCACAGATGGTGATCGTGCAATAAAGGCACATAGTAGGTAAGGAATGTGATGAGGGCACACATGGTGACTATGCAATAAAGGCACATGTAAGGTCAGGATTGGGGGTTTACTATACACATGGTGATCGTGCAATAAGGGCACATGATAGGTAGGGATTGGGATAATAGTACATATGATGATGATGCAATAAAGGCACGTGATAGGTAAGGAATGGGATCACGGTAAACATGGTGACGATGCAATAAAGCCACATGATAGGTAAGGATTGGGATGACGGTACACATGGTGACGATGCAATAAAGGCACATATTAGGTAAGGATTGGGATGACGGTACACATTGTGTCGATGCAATAAAGGCACGTGTAAGGTAAGGATTGGGGGTTTGCGATACACATGGTGATCGTGCAATAACGGCACATAATAGGTAAGGATTGGGATAATGGTAGACATGGTGACGATGCAATAAAGGCATATGATAGGTAAGGAATGGGATAACGGTACACATAGTGACCATGCAATAAAGGCACATGTTAGGTAAGGATTGGGATTATGGTAGACATGGTGACCGTGCAATAAAGGCATATGGTGCGATATGGTGATAACAGTGCACATGGTGACGGTGCAATAAAGACATATATTAGGTAAGGAATCGGATGACGGCACACGTGGTGTCCATTGTGATCGTGCAATAATGGCATATAGGCGGTAAGGATTTGGATGACAAGCACACATTGTGATCGTGCAATAAAGACATATAGTAGGTACGGATTGGGATGACAAGCACACATTGTGACCGTGCAATAAAGGCATAATGTATGTTAGGATTGGGATGACAGTACACATTGTGGCCGTGAAATAAAGGCATATGGTAGGTAAGGATTGGGATGAGAGCACACATTGTGATCGTGCAATAAGGGCATATGTTAGGTAAGGATATTGATGACAAGCACACATTGTGACCGTGCAATAAGGGCATATGTTAGGTAAGGATATTGATGACAAGCACACATTGTGACCGTGCAATAAAGACATATGGTGGGTAAGGATTTGGATGACAAGCACACATTGTGACCCTGCAATAAAGGCACATGTTAGGTAAGGATTCTGATGACAAGCACACATTGTGACCGTGCAATAAAGACATATGGTGGGTAAGGATTTGGATGACAAGCACACATTGTGACCGTGCAATAATGGCACACAGTAGGTAATGAAATTGATGGTATATGGTAGGTAAGGATATTGATGACAAGCACACATTGTGACCGTGGAATAAGAGCATATAGTAGGTAAGGATTGGGATGACAAGCACACATTGTGACCCTGCAATAAAGGCATATGTTAGGTAAGGATTCTGATGACAAGCACACATTGTGACCCTGCAATAAAGGCATATGTTAGGTAAGGATTCTGATGACAAGCACACATTGTGACCGTGCAATAAAGACATATGGTGGGTAAGGATTTGGATGACAAGCACACATTGTGACCGTGCAATAAAGACATATGGTAGGTAATGAAATTGATGGTATATGGTAGGTAAGGATTGGGATGACAAGCACACATTGTGACCGTGCAATAAATGCATAGGGTAGGTAAGGATTTTGATGACAAGCACACATTGTGACCCTGCAATAAAGGCATATGTTAGGTAAGGATTCTGATGACAAGCACACATTGTGACCCTGCAATAAAGGCATATGTTAGGTAAGGATTCTGATGACAAGCACACATTGTGACCGTGCAATAAAGACATATGGTGGGTAAGGATTTGGATGACAAGCACACATTGTGACCGTGCAATAATGGCACACAGTAGGTAATGCAATTGATGGTATATGGTAGGTAAGGATATTGATGACAAGCACACATTGTGACCGTGCAATAAAGGCATATAGTAGGTAAGGATTGGGATGACAAGCACACATTGTGATCGTGCAATAAAGGCATATGTTAGGTAAGGATTTGGATGACAAGCACACATTGTGACCCTGCAATAAAGGCACATGTTAGGTAAGGATTCTGATGACAAGCACACATTGTGACCGTGCAATAAAGACATATGGTAGGTAATGAAATTGATGGTATATGGTAGGTAAGGATATTGATGACAAGCACACATTGTGACCGTGGAATAAGAGCATATAGTAGGTAAGGATTGGGATGACAAGCACACATTGTGACCGTGCAATAAAGGCATATGTTAGGTAAGGATTGGGATGACAAGCACACATTGTGACCCTGCAATAAAGGCATATGTTAGGTAAGGATTCTGATGACAAGCACACATTGTGACCGTGCAATAAAGACATATGGTGGGTAAGGATTTGGATGACAAGCACACATTGTGACCGTGCAATAATGGCACACAGTAGGTAATGAAATTGATGGTATATGGTAGGTAAGGATTGGGATGACAAGCACACATTGTGACTGTGCAATAAATGCATAGGGTAGGTAAGGATTTTGATGACAAGCACACATTGTGACCCTGCAATAAAGGCATATGTTAGGTAAGGATTCTGATGACAAGCACACATTGTGACCCTGCAATAAAGGCATATGTTAGGTAAGGATTCTGATGACAAGCACACATTGTGACCGTGCAATAAAGACATATGGTGGGTAAGGATTTGGATGACAAGCACACATTGTGACCGTGCAATAATGGCACACAGTAGGTAATGAAATTGATGGTATATGGTAGGTAAGGATATTGATGACAAGCACACATTGTGACCGTGCAATAAAGGCATATGGTAGGTAAGGATTGGGATGACAAGCACACATTGTGATCGTGCAATAAAGGCATATGTTAGGTAAGGATTTGGATGACAAGCACACATTGTGACCCTGCAATAAAGGCATATGTTAGGTAAGGATTCTGATGACAAGCACACATTGTGACCGTGCAATAAAGACATATGGTGGGTAAGGATTTGGATGACAAGCACACATTGTGACCGTGCAATAATGGCACACAGTAGGTAATGAAATTGATGGTATATGGTAGGTAAGGATTGGGATGACAAGCACACATTGTGACTGTGCAATAAATGCATAGGGTAGGTAAGGATTTTGATGACAAGCACACATTGTGACCCTGCAATAATGGCATTTGGTAGGTAAGGATTGGGATGACAAGCACACATTGTGACCGTGCAATAAAGGCATATTGTATGTTAGGATTGGGATCACAGTACACATTGTGACCGTGAAATAGAGGCATAAAGTAGGTAAAGATTGGGATGACAGCACACTTTGTGTCCGTGCAATAAAGACATATGGTAGGTAAGGATTGGGATTATGGCACACATTGTGACCGTGCAGTGAAGGCATATGGTAGGTAAGGATTGGGATGACAGCACACATTGTGAGCGTGCAGTAAAGGCATATAATAGGTTAGGATTGGATGACTGTATACATTACGACCGTGCAAGCGTAAGCAAAAACAGAAGTGTTAATTTATTTTTTCCTTCCCACAGATTGAACACTAAACCTGTATGACCCTTTGATCCTTAAGCTGTTGAAGTATTTCCTCATCAAAGTCATTCCTCATTTTTCCAGTTGCATAGCCTTCCCTGCAATGCTAAGGCCCTACATGAAGCAAGTCTAGATTTCCCCAAGTTCAAGAATCTCCCAACTGACTGGGTCTTATTTGTTACTGTCAAAATTATACATTGTCAAGGACTAAGCGTTAGTCTTGTTGTTTTTCGTGTCTTCGGTTTTTTGTTTGAGTTGTTTTGATAAGCTGACTTTTTTATTCATCCTGGTTATATGGACATTCTTATGTTTCTGTTACTTACTGCTTTCTTATTGTTACCTGTCAATTAAAAACAGTGAACAGTTTCTCTCTAATCCACCTTCAATCCTTTTGTTCTCCTGGTTAATTAGTTTTCTTTATCAATTATCTTTATAACAATAATGACCAGACTGGTTCCTCTCTAATTCCTTTCGTGCATTTGAATTACCTACAACGTGGACATGATATATAAACTGAGTTAAGTTATCTGAACCATTGCTGTTATGGCTGGTTTACAGAGAGTTGTGTTTATCACTTCCCAGACTGGAGGTCGTCAGCAAGTCCTGTAAGAAGGGTTCATGTATCGCCTGAACAACCGCAGGCAGACTGTGACTCACTGGAAGTGTGCCTTTGCCAACTGCCGTGGAAAGATGAGCACTGTTGATGAGTTTCTTCGTCGAAACTCATTGCCACATAACCTTGGTGTAATAAAAGATCCGACTAATCCGCGGCTGACGAGTACCTTGAGGACCATGCCAGGAAAGAAGTCACTATTCAACAGATCTTCGACGATGAGATGAGAACCTTGACCGTCGATGAAGCTACCACAACATCCTCCTTTGCTAGCACTGAATCTTCCTCCACTCCCGAAGACCCTGGCTGATGTGTGCATAGAATGACAAGTGGGCTGAAACCAGTGACGGAAGTCAATTCCTCGCCACAGAGATGGTGTCGACGAGAGAATCCTGGCGTTCTCTACAGAAGACATGATGGAGACTATACAGAGTTTCGACACCGTATGCATGGATGGTACATTCTGTTCCTGTCCCAGCCTTTGGAACCAGCTGTATGTTGTTCACTGTCTCTTTGGTTCAAACATGTTCCCCGTTGCGTTTTCCCTAATACCTAATAGACCGTGTTGAATCAATATGATAACACCGGTCCACGCACCAACAATCACTTGGAGTGCTGGCACCCTAGACTGATCAGGTCCCTTGGTAAGTCCCACCCAAACCTGTTCGAGTTTATCAATAAGTTGAAGGACATTGAATCAACAGACGGAAAGAAGAAAATTCAGCTGGAGCATGGTGGTAAACCGAATGGCAGAAAACGAGTGTATCTCGAACTTGATTCTCGTTTACAGAGACTAAAGGTTGAAGGACAAAGTTTCAGTTTTTAGAAGCCTCTGGTCATCTCTTGAAATTGAAATTTTAGATTGATGATGATGATGTCATTACAATTATAATAATGCCGATACTGACAGGGGAATATGATATGATATTTCTGGTATACAAATGTCTATATTTCATGTATATCATGTTATCTACTATAAATAAAATATGAATACAATCAGTTCGACTGCATACTTTCGCTTGGATTAGATGAAAATTAACTGCATTCTGTTATTAAGTATGGTTAGACCAGTGTTTGACTTCATAATGTTTCCAGTTTTGATTAGAAGAACATTTGACTGCATCTTTTTATTTGCTCGGATTAGACGGGAGTTTGACTGTTGAATGGTTCTCTTATTGCAGTGAGGTACCATTGTGCTTTTCGGAGCGATTTTAGTTAAAATAGGTGAAAATCTTCAGTTAATAAACCCTCAAAGTGCCAAGTGATAACATAGCTAAAAGGGGAGAACAATAAGAAGATTAAAATAATATATTTACACTAAAATACATGTGCCACAAAAATATTGTTATAGGGACTAATTCAGGACAGCCATCGTCCAAATATTTAAAAAGTCCAAAACTATGTACTCAAGACATGTGAGACTTTATTGTAATATATATATATGATGCTAAGCTGTATTTTTTATCACTACTGTACATCCTTATCACTATGTCTTGTGTTTTTGTTTGTCATGTAACTAAAGACGTTTGAACTCAATTATGCCTTCGACTTCATCAACGCACACTTCATCTTAATTATGAGCTAATTCCCCAGTTGACGCATATATCCACGCGTTGACAACATGTTCAGAACAACATGCACGTCATATATATGCAGCCACATATATCCTGTGGCGCTGTAGACCCTTGTGTTGCCTGTATTTAATTTGTTCCGGTAATAAATATTGTAAACCAGCTTTATGTGGCTGAGATACTTAGGAAAGACAAATTGTCAAAATTTATCAATGCACATCAGTCTATGTCTGTGCTGAAATCAATTATGTCGATAAGGCACCACATTTACAGTAAATCTATTCACCACAAGTGTTCACGTAAACTCATGTTGTTGAAAATCTCATCTGTGATAACATTCATCGCAAGCTGGATGCGCGACCGTAAAAATGGCATTGTTTAACTTTCTTTCATGTTTCAAACAATACTTCGTTGTGTATCACTATGTCATCTGTGTAAGGTATATATTAATCCTATTAATAATATTACACAAGTGATAAAATAACCTTTCAAGTAAACTGCGGACATGTCACGCGTATCTCCTACAACCAAGTAGGACGGGCGTTAGTGCTGCTGTCTCACAACCCCGGGATACAAATCTAGATTTCCGAAGCTCTCTTAGCGATAAGATTGTCGTAAGTTAATGTTAATGTATGGCACTTACGACTATCTTAGCGCTAAGAGAGCTTCGAAAATCTAGGCTAAGGTGTGTAAAAGAGGAAAAGACCCCTACTTGTTGGACCTGCGTTTAACAGTACATGTACATGACGTCATTTAAGTCAATATAATAGGACATGTTTGTTTCCATCAATTCAATTTGTGTGTGTGCGTGTGCGTGTGAGTGTGTGTGTCTTTTCAGACACTAAGCGTCAGTCTATGCAATGGGGTAATGAAGGTTTTAGAATGGTACCTCACCTCCGTAGTAGGCTTGGAACAGTTTCCTCGTTGTCATGTTCTTCATCTGCGTCAGATCTCCAGCTGCAAGGGTGGTGTTGGGTCTCGGGTTGGCCTCAAAGTAGGCGGCTACAGCCTTCAGAATCCCCATCTCTGTAATGTCTGCATGAGTCCATGTTCCATCTCCTATGTCGACACTTGACAGTCTGCTGGGGAAAAAGGAGTATACTCTGTCAGAACAGAGAATTAACAACAAGCTTGTTACGAGACGCATGTCGACAGATGTCTTCAAGAGCACAAGAAGGTTGGTGTGCAGTCATCCGATGTCCGTAACTGCTATGTAAACTGGGTCATGTAAACTGGTTCCATGTAGTTTCGCCATATACTCGAGTAATTACAAACCCGAACGTGAAGTAAATATCGTTTATTTGCTAACCCTTCCTTGCCTAAAATGATTCCTACATGGCATCAATCAGAAACTCATTCTCACAATTACCCATCACGCATTCTCTCTCCCATCATTCAGCAATCTCGCACATAATACCCCACTCCAGTGGGCCAGACCAGGGATAGACCTCATGCTCATCGATCTACTCATTTGGGAAGCAATGACATGCACCAAACAAGTCAACGAGTCTGTCAAGGTTTTCTGCTGTATTCGCTTCTTACGATAAGCATGGGTTGCTCAAGACCAGAGAAGATAGCTCGTTCAACATGCGTCTCGTAACTAGCTTCTTGCCGAGTGTCTGCTCTGAGGGCGTAAACTCCTTTTTCTCCCAGCAGACTGCGAGGTGTCGACATGGGAAATGGAACATGATGAGAGAGTAGTGCTGGTATTGGCATACAACCTTCGATACGATACATCACTATACTAAAATTTTAGTCACGACGATATATTGCCCAAGTATTGTGCACTTAAGCTGCGATACGATACGAATCCGGATATAAGGATGGCGATACGATAAGCCTTTTCCCTTGACAGATATCGCGATTCGGCAGTATTCAAAGTTAAACATCGATGTATTGTGGCCCATTTGATTATCGTATGGGGATATACAACAATGTAAAACATTGTACCGATTCACTGTATCGGTACCATGGATCGATGCATCGATGCGTATCGATGAATCGTCACACCCCTATGAGAGAGTGAGTTAAATTTTACATGGCATCGGCAATATTGGCCCCATGCAGCGACGAGAACAAGTTGACTATAAATATATGTCTGTCTACAAAGGACAGTAAAACAATATGTTTCGTATCACAGTTATGGTATAAAACAAACCTTCCAGTAATAAGCCTCTAATACACCTTCCTGGGGATCAAGGGGAAGATGGACTCATCCTGACATTACAGAGATCGCAATTCTGAAGGCTGTAGCCCAGCTTTTGTTACTATTATTACAGTCTAACGTCTGTACATTACCCCCTCTGAGTTATTGTGACATCACGACTTGGCGCCCCACTAAGTAATGATTACGCTGCCTTTCAGTCGTTTGGTCGCCGAGTGTACATTACACGAGATGGCCACTCACATCGCATGTTGTGCATGACTTCGTATGAATACTGGTAGTAGCCTAGCCCCTCTGTCACTGTCGACAAATGAAATTTCAGTTATCCCGGGAAGTGGACAAACTGAGTCCCGGTTTGTAGACAGGTGCTGTACCGCTTTTGTCGACTTCCCGGGTAGTGTTTAGATAATTAAGTAGTGATGTTTTGAGAGTAGTTGCCTGTGAACTTACAGGTTCAACAGGTGCTGTACTCCTCTTGTTGACTTAGGTTTTGTCGGGTAGTGTTTATATATTAAGTAGTGATGTTTTGAGAGTAAATGATATACTCCAGTGAGTATATAATTAGTGTTTAAATATCAATCTTTTTACATTTTAAGAACAAAAGAACAAAGTCAATGATAATCCTTTGCTCAAATCTCATGACTTTGGATTGTTTTAGTAAATCGGCTATTGAGTTAAAGCAATTAGTATCGTTGGTGAATATAAGTCAGTTGCAGAATGAATTCATCACCAAGTGCGAAATCGGCTAGTTGTGCTGGTTAAATCTCCAAAGACGAACGAACGAACGAATTCATCCTATCATTATGGCGAATTTTACACGTGTTGATCATGCTCGTTTTATGCTTTATATTTGTTTGAAACATTTCGCATATTCAGATTCCATTGAATGTTTAAACCAGTGCTAATCCTTGTTGTGTTCGCTGTTTGCCTATTAGATTAAGTCAGTGGGGGGTGAAACCAGCCAAGCGCAACAATAGTCCGCGATGCCCGCAGAGTCGACACCAATTTTAGGTGGTAAATCTTCATTTGTCGACTTCTCGGGCGTGAACCCCCATGAATCTGCACGTGCACTCGATTCACACTCTGGACAGAACCTCAGGTTCAAGTGGACTGATGACTGCTTGCCAAGCTATCTATGATGTAAATCAATCAGTTGAATCGTTTACTAATGCCTTACTCAAGGCTGCTGACTTTACAAAGAAACGCTGCAATAACTATACTAAATCTAACCAGCCATGGTTTGATTACGAATGTAACTTCCTTAGGTTAGAAACCCAAAGATTGTTAAAAATATTCAGAAGGGTTAAATCTGACATATCCCGACAATCATATGTCGATTGCAGAAACAAGTACAATGATACTTTACGAAACAAGAAAAGACTCTACAATATGTCAATAAAGGACAAATTACTACAGAATATATATAATGCAAAAATATTCTGGAATACGCTTAAAACATATACAGCCCCCAGAGCGAAAATGAGCAATGTTGATATTCATGTATGGTTTTCCTTTTTTAAGAACTTGTATCAAGACAAAAGCACTGTGTCTGATCATGCCGAGCCCCATATTAGTGAATGTTATTTTGATTATGACGTTGATGACATAACATGTACTATATTAGATTCACCCATTACTAGGGACGAAATATCTGAGGCTATTCTTAAGCTTAAATCTTCAAAGTCGCCTGGTGAAGATAATTTATTGCCGGAGTTTTTTAAGCATTCAATGGATATTTTATTACCGTATATGGAGCTATTGTTCAATATTATGTTCGAGTCCTCCACTTTTCCAGACAGCTGAAGTACAGCAATTATTGTACCTTTATTTAAGAAGGGTGATCGTAATGATCCAAATAATTACAGGGGAATATCCCTTCTTAGTACTTTCAGCAAAATATATACATCTGTACTTAACAATAGAATAACATTTTGGGCAAATACATACGAAAAGGTTGTGGAATCACAAGCGGGGTTTAGGGAATGTTATAGTACAATTGATCATATTTTTATTCTACAATCTGTTATCCAACGTTATCTATGTAAGAAAAAGGGGAAGTTCTATGCTATATTTGTCGATTTCAAAAAGGCTTTTGATTTTGTTAACAGGGATAAACTATGGGCCATTCTCAAATATAGAGGCGTTTCACCTAAGATGCTTAAAGCCTTAACTTCTATCTATAAGTGTGTTAAGGGACAGGTGCGTGATATTTCTCTCTCTCAGTTGTTTAATTGCCCACAGGGTTTGCGACAAGAGTGTGTTTTAAGCCCGCTATTGTTCTCATTCTTTATCAATGAATTAGCTCTAGAAATTGAATCCACATGTTACCCAGGTGTACAGCTTCACCCTGATGTTGTACAAATGTTCCTACTACTTTTTGCTGATGATATTGTACTTTTGCAGACTCTGTATTTGGGTTTACAAAAACGTATAAATATTTTAGAAAGTTTCTGTAAAAGTCATCAATTAACTGTTAACTTGGAAAAAACCAAGATTGTTGTATTTAAAAATGGTTGTAAATTATCAAAATATGAAAAATGGCATTTCAATGGAATTCTTTTGGAAACTGTTTCATCTTACAAATATTTGGGTATTTTATTTGCACGTTCTCTATCTTGGTCTCCCCATGTGAATAACGCTGCTTTGCAAGCTAAGAAAATGGCATACGGAATTCTAAAATCTCTTTATACGTTTAATCCACTTCCTTATGATTTATTTTTAAGATATTTGATACAAAAATTAGTCCGATTCTTTTATATGGAGCCGAAATATGGGGAGTTGATAACTTTAAAGAAGTCGAAGTTGTACATATGTTTTGTTGTAAACGTTTTTAAATGTCAAACGGTCGACTTCGAACCATGTAGTTAGGGGAGAATGTGGCCGTTATCCAATGTATGTATGTATATATAAAAAGTTGTTAAATATTGGTGTGAAATATGCAAAATGCCCGATTCCAGATTTGTAAAGAAATGTTATAACATGTTAGTTTTAGACTCTGTAAATGGTAAAACAAACTGGGCATCAAAAATTAAGAATATTCTTTACTCTTTTGATTTGGCTTTATGTGGGAACAGCAGCAAAATTTATGTAATGTCGATAAATTCATATCAGAATTTGTTTTAGATTAAGAGCAAGTTATGAACAAGAATGGCACACATCGCTTTTAAATAGTCCTAAATTTTCACTTTATTCTTGTTTTAAAATCTCATTTAATGTTGAATTTTACATAAAAGACTTATCAATTTCAAAATTCCGATCGGCCCTTGCTAAATTCAGATGTTCTTCACACCGCCTCCAAATTGAAACCGGTCGCTATATTAATCAACCCAGATCAAACAGATTATGTTTTGTATGTAAAGATAACTTTATTGAAAATGAATTCCATTTTATTTTGGTATGTAAATGTTATCAAAATCTGAGATGTTTGTATTTACCACATAACTTTTATTCGAATCCCACTATTCATAAGTTCAATATGCTCATGTCAACTGGCAATCCATATACTGTAAGAAACCTAGCTATTTATATACACAATGCAATGAAACTTAGAGATTCACTTCTTTGCCAATAATATCATACTTCCTTTTGTATACTTTGTAAATTAACTTATCGTCTTCTAAACTATATATGCTCATATGTACCGCTCTGAAATCCTGAAGTGTAGCCTGGGCCTATGGCCTCCACTACAAAGAAAATAAAGATTCAAAGAATCTGTATGGAACAAGTTTTTATGGATAACAACTTCTTTATTTCGTGAGTGCGACGTTTCGATACAGATTCTTGTACCGTTGTCAAGCAAACTGTGCCAAGGAATCTGTGCCAAGGGATCGCACCAGGATTGAAATCACCCAACCGTAAAATGGTGATAGGTAAAGAGGACCTGTAGTTTAAAACTTGTCTACGTCAGTTAGGTTCAAGTATTCAGAATATGTCCCTCTGGATTCATATTATTGGAAATTATGTCTTTATGGTTATGTAAGTTGGAACTGTTAATAGCTTTAGGAAGATAGTCACAAATACTTTGAAAATGTGTCCCACGATTGTTTCTAGATACAAACGTAATTCCCCATTTTCAGTGAAAACATCGAACTTCAGTGATCGACGAGTCGTTTATTAATGTAGACAGGAAATCTGTTTCAGCAATATCACAACAATCAAAATATTTTCAATGCATATGCAAATTTTCAGCAGCGATAAAAAGCACCTTCATAGTTAATTTTTAATGTTAATTAACCATAGGTACAAGACTTATGTGTTGTGAGGAGTTATATCCCTTTACTCAGGGCACAGATGCACGAACAGGTCTAGAGATCCTGGCTAGGTCTCTCAGCAGGGAAGGCAATTAAGCCAGACAGTGAGTGCATCGGGTCCTCTGTAATAACACTGTATGTTATTTAATTGCGATTCACAATTTTAACAAAATAAACATTGTATTCCAAGAGATGTATTTACAACATAAGCACTCACAAATCAGAATCACATGACATTGCATTATACACAATACATTTCAGAAAAAGTTGTAACTAATCAATGAACTTTGGGGTAAACATTCTATCCATATCATGGCATCACACTAAACATGTGTAACCGACCTCATGTATCTCATCTCTCATATTCCCAGTACTCAAGCTTACGTTTAGTGTAGGGTCGTTTTGGTCGAGCCAAATGTGATTGACTTCCACACGCTTTCGGACAGTCATAGCCTCAATGGGACCATCCCACTTTGGGGTTTTCTGCTGATGAATCCTTTTGATGTCATCCTCCATTTTTCCCAGGGCCTGTCCACTAAAACTACCAATGTTCCCGTGCGTCGACATAAACACAGGAACATGGGTACACTAAACAGTGCATGTAGGGCGTGATGTTCTTAGACAAGCACCCCTTCTTTTTCTCTCCTACTCTAAAAATCAGCTGTATCCACTCCCTCGCCATGTCGTACAACTATCATGCGTCGTTGCTGTCCCCGCTAACAACCAACTTGTAGATGTCCCTAAACTCAAACTCAAACTCTTTATTCTCTACAAACCGCCAACGGCGGTACATGAGATAAACGTATATACATTTACATAATATACAAGACAGCAGCTTAAACGATAGAAAGATATAAGATAATTACAATATTTCATTTTTTAAATGTATTAAATACCTGGTTTAGTAATTTAGAAAGGCCTTTAAGGCCGCTTATGCTGGTAGTAGACAAGAGTTTCTTAAAGATGGACACATTTGGAAATTCTAGGTATTTAGTGTTCAGAGACTGACGTCGGAATTGGAGAAAAGCTTCACATCTAAACAAGTAGTGAAACTCGTCTCCAACAGCGTTTGATTCACAAAGTGGACATTGTCTGTCTTCGCGTGGAATGCCCAACCATCGGCCTGTCTCAATTGGTAATTTATGGTTAGATGTTCTAAGCTTCAAAATTGGGTAGTATATATTTTTTGGAAGAAGAAGATATTTTCTAAGATTGGTTGGGTTTTGAAATATTATAATAATCCCCCTTGGAACTTGAATCAACATTTGACTTCCAATTTTGGAAAAACTGGGCTCTATAGGTGTTTTCGACCATTGAAACAAGCCAGGGCGTAGAACATACAGACGGATTTAGAAACACGTAGGCGCAGTTATCAAGGATATATTTCACAAAACGTAGCCATGGAACTTTATTTGTATTGTCACAGATGTGGTTAACACAGTTATATATAATCTGGGATGGCTTCCAATATGTGTTCTCAGAGGCTAATTTATGCCAATGTGAAATAAATCGCTTATAGATTTTAATACTCAAAGGCTCTCTTCCAAATTCGTCGTAAAGCATAACTTGGGGTGCTATTTCTCAAACCGGAAGCTAATTTCAGAAATTTTAAGTGAATTCCTTCTATTATTTCTAAGTTCTCGTGTCCCCATATTTCTGAGCCATACAATAGAATTGGAACGACCATTAATATAAACTCTGTCAAAAGAAACGCAACCCCTGTCCTCAGATATGAAAAATTCGTTTGAATGAAGTTATTGCTTCCAAACTAAATGTTATTCGAATGTATTGAAATTATACACGTAATTAATGAAGATTACCATCCAAACAACTGCATTTGTACGCATAAGTGTATTTTATTGCTTATTCCGTCACAACGCATGAAATGACCCTCATGGTGACTTCGCACAAAAACACATGCAAATCATGAAAATGGCAGTTAATGTGGGGTGTATAAAAGCCCATGTGCTTTCGTATTATATTCATTCATTTGTCGCATGAAAAGCTGTGTGAAAAATGCCACGATTGAGTGCTGCCGACCGAAATATCGCCATTGGTCGTGTTCAAGCCGGAGAAAGTTTTGGAACTGTTGCACGGCACCTAAATGTTCACAAAACAACGATATCCCGACTTTGGAGCCGCTACAACAACTTCAATTTGACCAACGATCGCCCGAGAAGTGGAAGGCCAAGAATCACGACCCCCCTTCAAGATCGGTACATCCGGGTCCATCACCTGCGTAATCGGCATGCCCTACCAACCGTGACTGCCACACAAATACCAGGTTTGAGGAGAGTGTCAGCTCAAACGATTAGGAACCGTCTGAAAGAAGCGGGTTTACGTGCCTGTAGACCAGTTGTTGGACCTGTACTACGCCCCTACATCTCCGCCGACGACTCAGGTGGTGCAACAACGTAAGGATATGGACTTTACAAAACTGGAGGCGCATCTGGTTTTCTGATGAATCCCGTTTTCTTTTGCAACATCACGACGGAAGAAAACGTGTGTATAGGGAGACGTCATGAACGTTTTGCGCCCATCTGCGTCCGACAGGGGACAGATTTGGCGGAGAAAGCGTTATGGTTTGGGGATCCATCTCATACAACCAGAAATCAGACTTGGTGATCGTTGAAGGAACCTGACAGCCCAACGTTACATCAACCACGTATTACAGCCTCACCTTCTCCCGATTATTGACCAACAGACACAGATTTTTCAACCAGACAACGCCCGGCCTCATACTGCACGTGCAACAATGAACTTTCTGCAGAATTCCAACGTCAATGTCTTGCCATAGCCCTCTAAATCACCAGACCTCAACCCTATTGAACACCTGTGGATACTCTGGGTCGACGCGTACGTCAACGTCAGCCGCCGCCACAGACGCTGCAACAGCTCGGCGTTGCACTGCAGGAGGAGTGGAGAGCCATTCCCCAGGAAAGAATCCGGCGTCTTATCCGTTCTTGTCCAAGGAGATGCCGTGCAGTGATTGCAGCTCGTGGTGCTCATACGAGATACTGAGAAAGACGCCCCTGGTGACAAACTGGTGTCTGTGAGATGACTTTGAAATGACAATTTTAAACATGCCCATCTTGGTTATTATTCTGCCAAATTTCAGACTTCTGTCTTAAATAATAAAATGCTGTGTCGTCTTAAAACTTCAGATCAAAAATCTCTAAAATACAGGGGTTGCGTTTCTTTTTGACAGAGTTTAGGGCGACAGGTTTTCACCTTGTCGCACACCCTCGTAACACGGGAATTCATCTGATATGGTATTTCCAATCATTACCCTAGATTTTATGTTGTGATACCTATTTCTTATGAGTGTGAAAAAATCTCCCATCTATCCCAGTTTTTGTTAGTTTATGCCACAACCCAATTCTCCAGACTTTATGAAATGCTTTAGTGAAATCTACAAATACCGTATATAGTTTCTTTTTAGAGAGTTTTAGTATTTGGATCATCATTTGCATAGTAAAAATGTTATCACATGTTGAGAACCCTTGTCTGAAGCCTGCCTGTGTTGGGTTAAGTATATTGTTAGATCTAAAAATGTATTCAGTCTGTTATTTAACACTCTTGTAAAAAGTTTACCAAGGTAACTTAAAATTGTTATAGGTCTGTACGAGTTGGGATCCAGTTTACACCCTTTACCTTTATAGATTGGCTTAACAACACCACTAACCCACGAATCCGGTAGAATACCCGATGATAGTACAAGGTTGAAATGTTCTAAACACAGGGGCATAAGTAGATCTATTGAGTCAATCAGAAAATCATTTTCGATTAAATCAACGCCCGATGCTTTATTTCTTTTTATTTGTTTTACCGCAAGTTTTATTTCTTCTCGTGAAATGTCGCTGTTAAGGGTCGTCTCAGTATTGAAAATACATGTCTCAGTCAATTTCTCGTCGAGATCAGCCTGGTTTGGTTCGAATTCCTCACTTATTCCAACAAAATATTTGTAAAAAGTGTCAACATCAGGGGTATTTTCAGTTTGTTTACCGTGCGCTTTGTTGAGCATTTTCCAATATTCTCTAGGCGGAATAGATCATTTATTAGATGTTGATAGTTTCGTATGTGTTTATCTAAACATTTTTTATAGTTTTTTGACATTAGTCGAAAATGTGCTCTATCAATAGCTGAATTTGATTTTTTAACTTTATATTTAGCTTTTTGGAATAATTTTTCTACTGTTCCGGCATTCTTGACCAAACCAAGGCTTATCCGTATTTTTTGAATGAATGGCATTTAATTTCATATATTTCTTTTCTCCAAATGTTGTACAGGCTGCGTCAATAAGCACATTCACGATATCACGAGTCACGCTGTTGATCACCTGTTGATCATTTACCTGTGATCCATGCGCTGCACGTGCGCGCTCAATCAGTTCACACACCTTGCCTTGATTGATGTTGTTTTGAAATGTGGAGGATAAATCGGAGTCATATCGTTTCGGTTTTCTACTTTCAAATGGATTTCTATCTGGATTTCCTTTTGATTGTGTTTGCATATCTGCCTGAGGAATTGTGGCCTTGAATGAGAACTTTACGGGGCAATGCACATCAGAAAATAGGGGTGAGTAATCTAAGATTTCAAAATTTGTAAAATGTGATAGACAGAAGGGAGTAGTTATAACATAATCAACCAGAGATCTGTCTTTACAGGTTGCCTTACCAACCTCATGATCTTTTCCTAAACGACCATTACATATTAGTAAATTAAGATGTTTACACATGTCGATAACTTTGACTCCAGAATTATTTTTCCTATCTATATCCTTTGTTGATCTCTCATGAGGTAGGTTTAGTTCGTCTAGAACCAACTGTGGCTTAAGTTCAATATTCAGTTCATGTAAGTCTAGTCCAAATTCATCTATAATGTGTTCATCGAATTCACTAAAATCACTCTAATTTCTAGTCCTTGCGTTAAAATCTCCAAACACAATAATGTAATCACTTACTGAAACAAGATTAAGGATTGATGTCTCAAGTTCTGTAAATACATCATGATGCACATATCTCGAACCCTCTGGCGGTATATATACACAACCAAAGTACAAGTCTTGATTAATATTTACAAGTGACTTACATACTCTGATCCATAGCACATACACATTGTCATCTTCTACAACAGATATATAATCCTTAAGATTATTTCTAACTGCAATCCCTAATCCACCAGAAGTTCTTAATGCCTTTTGTCGATCCCTGTCCTAACGTTGATGAAGTCCGTCTCCGTGTTTGGTGTCAGTCGATCGTTTGCCAGGCAGTTGATTCAGAATGTTCTTCTTGCTGTCCCCTGAAAGACTTGTCCATTTTAGTCCCTTGCCGTCCCTATCTTCCTACACATTGAACGACACCCAACAGCTTCTGATGCTTTCCACTATCCCATCTAAATATCTAGGTTTCCCTTGCCTTAATTTTGTTAACTCTTTATCCCTTGTTCACTGCTTTTTGCCATGTCTTTTTATTTGTTAACCACAAACCCAGAGCGAAGAATATTGCCCGAATATAGACCATACTAACAGTTTATTACTGAGAGTTCAGTGTTCTCAAGGTGCACACTTTGCTGGTGACAAACATGACGATCTTCTCCACCGGCGCAGTGCGCAACGTCAGAACTTCCCCCGTCGTCATCCATATCTTCTTCATGGTAAGCCGTGGTGAAACTCTCACAGGAAAGTTAATCTCCTGACCTTCGCCATCATGATTCAGGTATACCACCAGTGTTGAGACGATGTCTTCTCATGAAGTCACCAGTAGGGTGAACACTATTCGCACTAAGTCACTGGCGATTTTGCTTTGAAGTTTCTAATCCAATCAGGATTAACGGATTAGTCAGTTGGTCACTCGAGCGAGAGACGCTAATGAACTGAACTGGTGTTCACTTCAAGTCACTGTAAATTAATTGACATTTATTAGTGAACTCTGCTTAACAATTTTATGACAAATATAAATAGAGGTCCCGGACCACTTTCGTCACTAAGTCCTACCATGGCAAATGCACAGCTACAGGTCAAGTTCATCCCAACTTCGAGAGGCGGCAGATATCTTTGTTCGGGTGGTTTCATGTACAGAGTCAACAAAAGGAAACGTGATGAAACCTTAGTATGGAGGTATACGACCAAGGATTGCCATATAACAGTGACCACCATCATTGATATCCTCACCAGACCCTCCCAGAACCACAACCACCCACCAGTGGAGACCGACATCAAGGTGAGAGAAACCATGGAGACACTAAAAGAAAAAGTCAAGGCCACGATCAGACCTCTGCCGCAGCTCTTCCAGGAAGAAGTAAACAGTATGCGGGGTGATGACTGGACACCGGAAAACGCCACCCTGGTTGGCAACTTGCCTACGTTTCATGTAAAGAAGGACACCGTGTATAGAGCAAGGAAGAAGTCATTTCCTCCTCTACCATCCCATCGTCGTGACCTAGTAATCCCTGAACAGTACCAACAACTGAAGGCGGGGAACAGTTCCTGGCATTTGAAGATGGGGACGAGGACAAGATCCTGGGATTTGCCACCACATCCAAGTGGGAGAAGTTGTGTCATGGTACGTTTTATGAGTGAGTTACCTGCCCCTAGGTGACAAGACGTGAGTGTCAGCGCTCTCCGATTAGAATGTCTAAAGGTTGAATTAAAATTGCTTTTCGACATTATGGCGACATGAGCATGTAACAAAGTGAAATACAGAGCATCAGCAAACCTCATATTCCACAAAATGGTTACCATTGATGTCTACAGAGCAAGAATTGGACTGTTTCAAGCAACCTAGAGGCACCCGGCAAGTAACACTCGAAAAAACATGGCGAGTATTCACCAACAGTTGTCGGATCTGATTTACACTTCAGACTTTTCTTATGTGTAACGTTATTTTCATTGCATCTAGGATCGAGTTTTTTACCACAAGAACATATTTATGAAGTTTTTGTTGTCAGTGACAATCGCCAGGAGACACTGAATGGTCAGCTTGGCCAGTTCACTCTCAGGTGACGCTGGATCATTGTCTACTCGGTGGTAACCCTGTGCCGGCTGGGGTTGTTCATCATAGGATTCTTTGTTCTAACGACATCGAGATGAATCCTGGGCCTGTCACGCTTGAAGAAGTCAAGGAAACTCTATTGAAGGAAGTGCGTAACGCGAAACATGAACTTGGAAATCAGATCACCACACTTTCTACCGAAGTCCGAGACCTGAGTAAACGCTTCGATAACCTGGAAATGAAGTTATGTAATCTTGAAAGCGACCTGGACAACGTACGTCATAACCAAGAAGTCATGAAGGAGGACGTCAGCCTGGTAGCGGAGAGGATGGACAGCATGGAGCAGAAGGTCACCCGGTTCGACAGTGAGCTCGACAAGCTGGAGGCCTTCAGCAGGCGGGATAACGTCATCATCTACAACGTGGCGGAGGAGAGGCACGAGTCCTATACCGACTGTAAGTCCAAAGTGATCGATGTCTTGAATGAAAATGTAAAGACTAAAACATGGAATAATAATGATGTCGCCCGTGCCCATCGACTCGGCGCTCACCGTAGTGATGGTTCAAAACCAAGACCGCTCATTGCCAAGTTACGTTACAGTCAGGATAAGGTTGATATTTTGAAATCTCGAGCAGCACTGAAGAGTAACGGCTACGGCGTATCCAGTGATCTCACTGTCAGACAACGTGAACAGCTAAAGGGCGCGAAGGAAAGGGGACTGGTAGGATATTTCAAATATGGAAAGCTAATTACAAGGCCACGCGATGAAGAAACTCCACGCGAAACGGAGACACCCGAGAGAACGAGACCACCAACGAGAAGTAAGTCTCAGCGCGATGGACAGAAGAGGAGGTAGCAATCAGGCCAGGCCCCAGATCCCTTCACTGAGGGAACTACGAACATAGACACCGGTAATACTAATCATGTGACTTTCTTATCTTGGAACATTCATGGACTATTGAAGAAACTTGATGACAGTGATTTTATTGATTATCTTTATTCATTTCACGTTTTATGTTTGCTGGAAACGTTCATAACAGACTTCATGAATCTAAACTGGTTAACAGGATACCAATTGTTTTTCGCCCAGCAGCTAAGCTGTCCACATCTGGAAGACACTCAGGTGGCGTGTGTTTGTGTGTGTGTGAGACAGGACATTGCAAACAAATGTGTTGAACTGAAGACTGAAATCAACAATTTTCTGTGTGAAATTCCAGAGATTTGTATTTAATCTACCAAATGACTTATTTCTTGTTTGTATATATGTTCCCCCTGTGAATTCTCCATTTTACAACCGAAGTACTGATTCAAGATGTCTCATTGTAAGACTGGAGTCAGACAACTGGTCTGATATGTCTACTTCGCATGTACTGCTATGTGGCGATTATAATGCTCGTACTAGTAATGAAAATAATCCTATTTGCGAAGATCGTGATGAATTTGGTAATGATGATATCTATACAGATGTAGATAATGCTTCTGTTGACCAGCGTGTGTCACATGACAGTATCGTTAACAGATTTGGGCGTGTACTACTGAATCAGTGTTACGTGTGTCGCTTGTTCATAATGAACGGTAGAGTAGAAGGAGACAGAGGTGGAGAGTTTACATTTGTTGGAGCAAATGGCTCAAGTGTCGTTGATTATTTTCTTGCATCTGCTGATTTGTTTGAGTTCGTAGAAAAGTTAAATGTTGGCGATAGACCTGATTCTGAGTGGGCGTTCAGGTTTCCTTGTACATACCGGTCTAACCGGACAGTTGATTGTGCTGAGAGTCCTAGTTTTAGTAAATTTGTATGGGATGCTTCTAAGCAGAATGAATTTATGTGTTCTCTCAAAAAAAATGTTTGGATGCCAATAATGCGTCAATATTTAGTAAATTGGAGACTTCTCTTGAAGAGGGCATAGGCAATTTCATATAGATATTAGATTCAGCATCTTGTATGAGGAGACAGTTTAGACAAGGTGATCTAAATCGTAAACTTAAATTTAACAAGGAATGTAAAATAGCTTATTGGAATGTAGCTAGATCGGAATCCAGGAAGGCTCTTAGGCGGTTTAGGCGTTGTCGCACTGAGCAGAATCGTAGGAGCTATTGTAAAATTAGAAATAAGTACAAGAGTTCCTGTAGTGCTTTTAAGCGTGGAGTGCAAAACTCAAGGCTATGTCGACTAAATAGTACCCTCCACAGTCCAAGGCTGTTTTGGCTAAATATTCGCCCCCTACAAAGAGGCTCCCCACCCGTATCAAGTATATCACAAACAGAATGGTTTTGCCACTTCAGGGACTTGTTTTCTAAGGACGATATTATCTATGATGTACATGATGACACAATAGATACAGATAATGGATGCGACGAGTTTAGTGATGTTGATAAGTTTCTACTTGAGTCTCCTATTACAGAATTAGAAATAGTTGATGCTGTATCTCGTCTTAAAGTTGGAAAGTCTGCTGGTGTGGATGGTGTTATTTCAGAGATGATCAAAACTGCCTTTCCCTGAGATAATGCCGTTTCTAGTTAAAAGCTTTAATGGGATATTTGATTCTAGATGATTTCCGTCTGAATGGGCTAAATCAAAAATTGTTCCATTATTTAAGAATGGAAACATAAATAACCCTAACAATTATCGGGGGATTTCTCTGACAAGTGTTGTTGGTAAAACATTTGTATCTATTATCAATAATAGGCTAACACAGTGGTCAAATATGAGGGACTTGATCCCAGATTCACAAGCTGGATTTAGAAAGGAATACTCAACCTTTGATCATATTTTTACTGTATACTCAGTTTAGCTTTTAGTAAAAGAAAATTGTATGTAGCCTTTGTTGATTTTAGAAAGGCTTTTGATTCTGTTGACAGAGATAAAATGTGGAAATATCTTAGAAATAGGGGTCTTAAAGGGAAAATGTTTGATATTATCAGGTCAATGTATTCAAATGTAAAGTCTTGTGTTCGATGTGATGATGCTTTCAGTGAGTATTTGGATTGTCCTACTGGTGTACGACAAGGCTGTGTTCTAAGCCCCATACTTTTCTCATCCTTTATCAACGAACTATATTTTGACGTTATACAATCTGGCAGACATGGCATCCAATTATTTCCTGATCTTGTTGAACTTTTTATTTTACTTTTTGCCGACGATGTGATCCTTATGTCAAGTACTGTTATTGGCCTTCAGAGTCAAATTGATACACTCTCATCATAACTGGCGACTTGATGTTAATCTTGAAAAGACCAAAATTGTTGTTTTTCGTAAGGGTGATAATATTGGTAAAAATACTTTGGCAACCCGTATTCGTATTCTTTTGTTTAGATACGGCTTTGGATTTGTTTGGCTATCCCAAACCCTGGGCGACGTTAATGCATTTATCAAACTCCTTCGTACCAGGGCTATTGATATCGTTAAACAAGACTGGCATTCATCTTCATATGAAAGTTCAAGATATGAATGTTATCGTGAGTTTAAATCTTTACTTGAACCTGAGTCGTATCTATACAACTTACGTAGTAAAAAGCTTCGTAATGTTTTCATGCGCCTGTGACATGGCCTAAATGATTTATATATCAATCAAGGAAGATATTCATCTATAATAAAATCACAAAGGTTCTGTCCATTTTGTAATACTGCAGAGAATGAATTACACTTTCTATTTCTTTGTCCTGCATATAATGATTTAAGGCAACTGTATTTTCCACAATGGCTACAATCAAATATTAATGCTACAAAACTGAATTCAATACTTTCATGTAATACATCCCTATTACAATATAAGGTAGCTCTATTTATTTATCACGCGCTTATATTGAGAAGAGATTCAATGTAACGTGTGTGTCGCATGTTGTATATGTTGTACATATCATACATATTTATTCTGTATATGGGCCTCTGGCCTTCATGCAATAAACTGATATATATATATATGTGACACCTCACATATTTTACCAGCTGTACACCATCCATGCTGTTACAGACATCGGTCAAATGTTCCCCCTGGTCTCCCTGCTGCTACCAGACAAGAGGCAAGCAGAGCGTTCCAGCTGCTAAAGACGACTGCAGCACAAAGAGTCGACAGTCTACAAGTGCAACCACAGGTGATCCAGGTAAGTCGGGTTTTATTAAAATTGCATACATATCTAATAAAAATGTATTAATGTATTATTTATTTCCAACTAATTGAAAATCGGATATAACGTTGGTATTGTAATTGTAACAACGTTCGTGTTTGTCTTTACAGATGGATTTCGAGACTGCCGCCAGAAACGCTGCTATGAGAGTCTTCCATGATGTCAGGTGGAAGGGCTGTTTCTTCCACTTTACACAGTGTGTGTGGAGGAAGACCCAGCAGGTTGGCCTTCAGGTGGACTACGGCAACGACATGGATGTCAAAAGATTTTTTCGGCAATGCGCTGTGCTGCCCCTTGTCCCCATAAATGATGTAAGTATAACGTTTCCACAAAATTCCTTTAGAAATTACCAATCAGAGATACGCTTCTTTCATATCAGATTTTATTTATGAATGGTATGTTTTATCTTTTATCTTTATCAATTTCGTTATTATTTTGAGGTTGAAGACGTGTGGCTGGTCACCATTGCAACGATGCCTGGCGACAGACGCTGCACGCAGTTGGCAGACTACATCACCACAACATGGATTGAGGGCGACTTCTCCAAAGCTAGCTGGAACCACTTCACCACTGACGGCCCCCGCACCAACAACACACTGGAAGGATGGCACAACAGGGTGAAGAAGTTGGTGTGCAAGGCCCACCCCAACATTTATGAACTGATCCACTTCTTAAAGATGGAGCAGACAACAACGGAGACCAGGTACCTGCAGTACGATGCTGGCCAAAGGAGGCCTCCCAAGAGGAGGAAGCACAGAGATTTGGACAACAGCCTGGACCAGCTGAAGACGAGACTCCAGGTCAACAAGTTTTGGAGTATGCCGATGCAGCAGCACACCTTCTTAGTTTGTAAATTAGTGCTGTTGATGATGTATGTAACATCGATGTACATGTGCAAATAAAACAGTTTTGCCATTTCCCCTAGTTCCAATTGTCTGTCGGTTCTAATCCGGATTAGTAAATTTAGTCTGACTATGTCCCGTAATTATGGAATCCTGGAAGGGACATTGTCGCGTTGTCGCATTGTCGCATTGTCGCCCTCTCAAATACAAGCAAAATTAAACAAAACGCGACACGCGACATCGCGACAACGCGACATTTCGCCCATTTGTCGCATTGTCGCGATGTTGCGTGTCGCGTTTAGAATATTATATATTTTTTCATTCCTCCAAAGGGCGACACGCGACTTAGCGACAATTTTCAAGGTCAAAATATGTCGCGTTGTCGCGCGTCGCCCTATGTAAGATGTCTAAAAAACAGCCTAAATATTTACTAAAACGCGACACACGACAATGCGACAATGCGACAAATTGATGAAATGTCGCGTTGTCGCATTGTCGCGTGTAGCGCTTTGTTAAAATATTGAGTATACGCGACAACGCGACATATAATATTACATTACAATACATGTAATGTGTTTTGTCTGTTTTTCAATTCTATTTGAATCCTATATTATTTATAATAATAATAATATACCAAGCGATACACATGTACTTGTATTATAGTTTTCGCCCTTTTCGATTACCGGTGCGCATGTGTAGAAAGTCAATTAGTCTACGCATGTGCAGACAATGTTATACTCTATTTCAGACTTCAGTGGTCTTTTGTTACCTCCAATGGTTTTTACAATGAAGTTGTGCTCGTAATGGCAATGGGGGCTGCTTTTCTTGAACTTAATGGAAATCTTTCATTGTTGCCATATCATATTATATATTGTAACTGTGTTCAGCCAATCAAGTGTTTTTTAGCAGCAAGACAAATCATTAGCGCTACTATTCATTGTAATGACGGCACACGGTGGCCCTGTCATTCAAGGCGAGGCAATTTTGCTATGCAGGGTTGTGTCTCTTATTCACACTAGATAACTATGATCATAGGTTCGAATCCAAGCACCATACACATTCATCACTTTGAAAATTTCACCTATATCAAGCTCACAGGTTGTGAAAAAACTCAAATATTGTTAAAATTCAGGCCACATCGGCATAAACATCGGGTGAAGTCCCCCAATGGGTCACTATGTTCGACAGTGTGGCTCCTGACAGAGTTTCTTGGTACAGTCCTGCCCGACGCTGATGAATTTGTCCGACATCTGCCTCTGTTCAACCAGCAGTGGATGGATACCAGGTAGAAAGAGATGGTAATATCACTTAATCATCCAGCACCTCAAAGACAGTTTAGGTCGGCTTTGAACGTGATATTCTTCTTGGGAAAACGCCATACAAATGGACTGTTATCATTATGATATTAGAAACGATGAAAACGCTTAGCAGAGTTGCGTACCCTTGGAGTGGCAGAAACCAACCCTCCTCCTCTCTCACTCCGCTACGCTCCACTCCACTGCGCTCCGCTCCGCCCCACTCCGCTCTTCTCCATCCCGCTCCTCTCCGCTCCGCTCCTCTCCTCTCCTCTCCTCTCCTACTCCTCTCCTCCCTCCCTCCTCTCCTCTCCTCTCCTCTCCTCTCCGCACCTCTCCTCTCCTCTCCTCTCTGCTCCGCTCCTCTGTCACTCCTCACTCACTCACTCACTCACTCAAGGTTTAGGGAACTTGGTAAATTAGCAAGATATTTCATTACAATAATGTGTTTTGTCTGTTTTTCAATTCTATTTGAATCCTATATTAGTTATAATAATAATAATATACCAAGCGATACACATGTACTTGTATCGTTTCAAACATACACCTACACAATCATAATAATTTTCAGCAAAATGGCCAGTTTCAACACATCGATTCCATTAACCAAGAACTCTTAACCCACAGACTTCACGGCCACATTTATTATTACTCTGAGTCCGACCCCTGTGTATCTTATAGCCCTTTAAAAACATCTAAACATAATCATCCTTGTAATAGTTTTGAAATTCCACGGTAACTAATAAAACGCAACACGCGACAATGCGACAACGCGACATTTTGATGAAATGTCGCGTTGTCGTGCATCGCGTGTCGCGCTTTGTTAAAATATTGAGGATAGTATGTATTATAACGTATTTCACTAAAACGCGACGCGACAATGCGACAACGCGACATTTTGATGAAATGTCGCGTTGTCGCGCGTCGCGTGTCGCGCTTTGTTAAAATATTGAGTACAGTATGTATTATAACGTATTTGACTGACACGCGACAATGCGACAGCGCGACATTTTGATGAAATGTCGCGTTGTCGCGTGTCGCGCTTTGTTAAAATATTGAGTACAGTATGTATTATAACGTATTTACTAAAACGCGACACGCGACAATGCGATAACGCGACATTTTGATGAAATGTCGCGTTGTCGCGCGTCGCCTTTCGCGTTTTGTTAAAATATTGAGTACAGTATGTATTATAACGTATTTGACTAAAACGCGAGAATGTGACAACGCGACATGATGAAATGTGGCGTTGTCGCATTGTCGCGCGTCGCGCTTTGTTAAAATATTGATTATAGTATGCATTATATAACCACAGGAGTTCGAATCACTGTTTGGACAATACAAATAAAAGTCTAGACTTTTGCAATCGTATATTGTTGTTTTTTTATGTTATGATTAACCTATATTTCAAATTTGAACGAGATCGGTGAAGAAATGATTTTTTAAGAAAATTCTACCGCTACACTCATTACATACAATACTCAAAGGGTGACACTGGCGATGCTCAAAACCTTATCGAAAACCGGACAGCCCGACTATTTTAAAGTGCGGTTCAATCAAAACTTACGTTTTTCACAAAACATTGTTTTGAGCATGTATTCTTTTACCTTTCTGCTCATTGTATTCAATTTGTCTACCCGCTTTTGATTTTGAACACTGACACTCGCATTAGCACTACCCTCTGCTTTGAACAAATGTCTGGCCTCTCTTCGGTAAACATCGACAGTTTCCGTAAATCAAAACTTACGTTTTTCACAAAACATTGTTTTGAGCTTGTATTATTTTACCTTTCTGCTCATTGTATTCAATTTGTCTACCCGCTTTTGATTTTGAACACTGACCCTCGCATTAGCACTACCCTCTGCTTTGAACAAATGTCTGGCCTCTCTTCGGTAAACATCGATAGTTTCCGTATATCTTTCCGTGTACGAAAACGTTATTTATGCAGGTTCGAGACACGAAAATCGTTACAATAACAAAGACCCCATTTTCAACACCGACATGTGCGTTGATATTTCCTGCCATCTCGCTATTGTGTTAAAATCGTACACATAAAACATGGTTCTGAACGACCACATTGATTGAATATAGTTAGCATCTTTATTTTAACATAGTTGATGACATATAATTCGATGATTTGGTCCCATTTTCTCCTGTGTATGCTGGAAATAAACTGAACACCCAGTAATAATAACTAGAAATTTGTTGTTTACCACATTATGTAATCAATAATAAATAGATCTAATACATGTGTAACACATAACTGATTAATTCAACCATTTGTTTTTGACAATGTATGTGAAGAAGAATATATTTATCATTTTTACTCATTTTGCATATATCATTTCAAAATAACATCCATTTCTATTCTTCCATTTTGCATGAGGTTGATCATGGTGATGGAATAGACATAATGATCTTCAGTGACCATGGCATTACAACATCTGCGTGATGCCTGTCATTTTCTAGATATGTAAAATCACACGACTGTGAAAAAAAATAAAACTGAATGTACCCCATTACCCATCCCACTCCAGATACAGCTACAGTTGTTTTTATGTAATCGGAAACGGACACATTATGGAATATAAATAGAAGGAATCAGATAAACTGTTGATGGAACAACACCATGATAGTTGTAGGTTGTTAAATAATCAAGGTTTTAAAAGGAGAATATATATCTTGACTTTTCCCACATCTTGTGTTAACCACACATATTCAAGTCCAGGCCCCGATTTCTCGAAACAAACTTAAGTCTGAGTTTTGACTTAAGTCTGAGTTTTTACTCAAATTTGAGAAAACGCAGGAACATGCACTTCCCAGAATAAACTGAAATCAATATTAAACTCAAACTTAGTAGACAATTTGAGTTCGGTGGATAGATTACTTTAGTTGTTTGGGCTTTTTGTATCTTAAAAATGCAGTTGAGTTAAAAATTCAGCTGTTTCAAATTGTCAAACTCAGTTTGAAATTTGAGTAAAAAACTTAAGTTTGTTTCGAGAAATCGGGGCCAGGTCTAAACAGAATATCTTTAATATGAGTAGCCCATGTGGTACAGCCAGAGTCATCTATAAGGTAGCCTTGGCAGTCCGCATTCATCCAAATGCAGTAGCCTGCACCAATACTTAATGGCCCATGTGGTGTTGACAAGTTGGAGAGGGTCTGTGCCACATCCTCTCCAAACCATACCATTGTTTTGAGAAACCATTTATACATTTTATACTGAACATCTTCAATAGTTCGATAAGAATGAGGTACCATATACCTCTGCACCATAACACACCATAGGAACAATCATAGCATGAAATATATACTGAGTCAAAAAAGAAACTTCACAAAATGTAATTTAAAAAATAATGAATAATTTTTCTCTGATGATACATCTATGTATCCGAAATGGGATCCCTATCTTTCGACTCTAGAAAAACGTTAGCAAAACCCACTCAAACCCATCCATTCGTCGTGCAAATGACGTTAGTGCCAAACCAGGTTTTGCACGTGCAGTCGATCACGTGATCTTCGCATCGAAGTTTTCTTCATATGCACGTGTTTGCATTGGCCTCAAGAATTGAAAAAACACTTTTAAACCACAGTTCTAACGGTACTTGAAATGCCACGATTGTCAAATGTGCAACGTGAACGTGCCGTTGGCATGTTGCAAGCGGGAAGATCAGTTATTGACGTCGCATGAGCATTGGGATGCAGCCGTCGTACTGTGTATGACTTGCGAGGTCGTCTACAACAACCTGGCACCACTTCTGATCGCCCAAGGTCGGGTCGTCCACGTGAGACGTCACGAGCAGAAGACCGTCAAATCGTCCTACGTCACCTACGTGACAGATTTCTGCCGGCTACACGAACCAGGGCTAAGATGTTTAGAGGTCGACTGTCCTCACAGACCATTCGAAATCGGTTGCGGGCTGCTAATCTCCATTCTCGACGTCCATATCGTGGGCTAATATTGACGCCGTTTCATCAACGTCAACGTCTGCTGTGGGCTCAACGTCACCTCCGATGGACCCAGAGAGACTGGAATCGAGTCGTCTTTAGCGATGAATCCAGGTTTACCCTCAGATTCGCGGACGGCAGGCATAGAGTCTGGAGACGACGTCGTGAACGGTATACAGGAAGTCCACAGATTCGGGGGCGGATGTTGCATGGTGTGGGGTGCTTTCTGTGGGAACAACCGTTCCCGACATCCGGTCCTCCGTGGAAACCTCACAGCTGCTGCTTACTGCGACCAGGTGCTCACCCCTGAACTGCTTCCTTTCATGGCGGTTCCTGGCCCAGGTCTACAGTTCCAGCATGATAATGCTCGGCCGCATACCGCGATGTTGACACGAAATCTCCTTCAAAACGCTGGAATCAACGTCATGGACTGGCCATCGAGGTCCCCTGACCTTAATCCAATAGAGCACGTTTGGGATGCACTTGGGAGAATGCTTGTGGTCTTAGGAACCAACCACAGAATTTGCAGGAACTTGGCGCTGCCTTGCAAGAGCAATGGCACAGAATCCCCAACCACGTGTTCACAAGCATCAGGCAGTCGATGAGGAGACGGTGTTTGGCAGTGGTGAATGCGCGGGACGGCCATATACGATATTGAATTGAGAAAATTCGCATCTTTATTCTTGTGACTTGACATTCTGTATACCCATGTTTTGGAACGGCGGTGTAGCCTAATGGAACTGATTATGGCACTGTCAGTGTATCGAGTACATCACACACATCTCAGCAATGAAATAAAAACAATTTAACCATCTTACCATCTTTTGTTCTTTTATAGTGCCCTGAAGAAAGAATGTGAAGTTTCTTTTTTGACTCAGTAGGCTCCTTGGCTTTAATTCTATCTAGCCTATTGTGTCTGTCACATAACTGATGAAAGTAGTAATAGTTTTAGTTAATATGAATCATATCACTGCTAGTCGAATGCTTTTCGACTGGAAGCACTGGAAGGTCTTTAAGTTTCGATAAATTCATCACCAAACCTTTTCCCTTAGATTAGAAAATATCACTTGGGTATCACGAATCTGAAAACAGAAGAACCCTTTGTTCAAACATCTATCTTAATTACCTCTAACAAAAAATCATGAAAAAGATATGTACCAAGCGGTGATACTTATCACATGCACCGAAGAACAGAAACTGATCAGCTAACGTTTGAGATACATACGGCTAACTTTCATTGTGTTCTCTAGAGAACCGATGAAGATACCAACTAAAATGTGGAAAATATAATTTCACTTGTCCCTCTGTTGTTTTTGGAGATACATTACTGCAATCGTTAGTTATAATCCACACTAATAGCCCACATGTACAGGTACATTTTGTTCGAAATCGAACGGTTGGTTTCAGAGTTACGGGTGTTTGAATTGTATTTGAGGGCTAGAAATCGCCCCAAACGCAGCCAGAACACGTTTTTGACACGGGAGCGAATCGTTGAAATGGAGCCGGGGTCGCGGGGGTTATGTTCCTTTTAAGAAGTGCTTAAGAAGAAATAGTTCCCTCTTTAAAAATCGGTATCTCAGTTGTTCTTTAGTCTACGGTCAAAACAATTAGTGTTCAGGGTGCCGTTCCACTAACCGATCTTATCTAAGATCAATCTTAGCAAGTTACGCCAATTTTACAATCGTCCTAGCTAAAAGTTACACCCGTTCCACTAACCGATCTTAGGCCGATCGTAGCCGGTCCCGATCTTACGATCCGATCCAAGCTTAGATCGAGACTCTTTTGTGCGAGAGGCACATTGTTTTTAAGGAATGGAGAGTTACGAGGATATTACCCTACTTAAATTACATTCAAAGTATTGGGAATATTTCTGTTATCAAAGTTATATGTCAAAATGACAAAATGAAGTCTTTAATTTTGAGCTGGTACACATCGCTCCATTCCTGAAAAGTAATGGAGCGAGCAGACAATGGAATGACGTCACAAATGTAATTTAATCTTGAATCACACGCGGCTTGCCTTTAGAATCCCCCACCAAATATGCGCAGTGAAATCAAACATATTTGTATCTTTTTGCTTCAGAACATTTGTACAACAATATTGCAACGTCATGGTTAAGAATAACGACAGCCGTAAAGTGAACAATGTTCTGAAGCAAAAAGATACAAATATGTTTGATTTCACTGCGCTTATTTGGTAGGGGATTCTAAAAACAGGCTGCGTGTTATTCAAGACCACTGACAGATTCTATATACGTTATAGAGGATGCCTCCTCACGCCTTGTTTATTCGGATTGACAAGGTTAAGGCACTGACACAATTGACATTTTTAAAGTCCAGACTTAAAACCTGTTCTCAGTATATTAGTAATACTTATAATCTCGGCTGTAAATACTCTCGTGTAAATTATCTGTACATAGCGCTTTGAGCATGCCCCAGAATGTGGAATAGGCGCACTATAAATATGCATTTATTATTATTATATTATGCTTGATACCCAGCGTTCACACGCACTTGCACCTGAAACCAAGGTGCTCACTACCCTAATATTTTGTACTAGGTTTTTTCTCCACGTTTACACTTGGTTGGAAAAATACCCATGAAGGCCCGGGTTAGAATATTGAACTTCAATAACCCATGCTTGTCGTAAGAGGCCACTAACGGGATCGGGTGGTCAGGCTCGCTGACTTGGTTGACACATGTCATCGGTTCCCAACTGCGCAGATCGATGCTCATGCTGTTGATCACTGGATTGTCTGGTCCAGACTCGATTATTTACAGGCCGCCGCCATATTGCTGGACTATTGCTGAGTGCGGCGAAAATCTAAACTCATTCACTCCCTCAGTTGGTTCGTAAACTACTTCCATCATTTGCAAAGGGAGGTAACTCGTGCCTCGCATTCCTCTATCTCTCGCACGAAAGAGTGTCGATCTAAGCTTGGATCGGATCGTAAGATCGGGACCGGCTACAATCGGCCTAAGATCTGGTAGTGGAACGGGTGTACCTTTTAGCTAAGACGATTGTAACTTGCTAAGATTGATCTTAGGTAAGATCGGTTAATGGAACGGCAACCTGGCACTTTTTGTGCAGAATTTGCACAATCGTACTGGACATCAGTTAAACAAATATAACTGCCAAACGGTACATTTTGGCAACTTGACTCGTCCAAGCAAAATTGTAGGCATTTTGATTGCGCATCTGCTCAAGAACTTTGGCACTTATTAGATCAGTAGTGTTGCACATACTTGCTTTTGAAATTTAATTTTTAAAATAATTTTGAATTATCTGCCCTTTGCTATTGGGCCTAGAGCATTGAGATTTTAATGGGGAATATCTACACCTCGATGGGCATCTAGGTGACCTTTCTCAAGCGATTCTGACCACTGGTGCTCTTTGTAGGGCTGGTACAAAATACGGCGGAATATTAAATAATAATAATAATAATAAAAACATTAACGATTACAATAGGTCTCCTGCCTAGAGGCAAGGAGCCCTAAATATCTTAAATAAATCTGGACATGGTATATTTCCAACTTTCTTTTAATATCTGTACAATGTCATAATAGCCTTTTCAATCTCTACACCAAGAGTAGTTAGTGCTTTAGTCCAAATATGGATAGGTGTTAACACAATACCAAGATTTCTAGATACAAACCATACAATTTCAATTTAAAACAAATATCAATAGTGAACTGGCTAACAAATTAAGAGCACTGTCATTCTCCAAAATTCAATGTAAAATCACTGATTATGTGTTGAAATATGTTTGCATGCACAGCCCTAAAGTATAATAAAGTAACGCAAAAAGACTCCATTGTAGCATTTAATCAAACTTGTTAACTGCTGAATAATTGCTGATATCAAATTATATGATTATTAACATGTATCAGTTCTATTCTAATATCACCAGTGTTATCATGCTCAAAATAATCAAGATATACTCTCCCAAAAAAGAAACGCATCGTGAAAATAGCAATTTCATGTAGCAATGAATGAAAACGTGATTCATTTTACAAAAGGTTTTGCTCTGTTTATGCGTTCTATGGTGTTTATGTTTTGAATCATCACAACAAAACGCACCATCTGTAAAATACCCGTATTTAACAGCATGATTTCGGCGTGTAGAGTCACAGAATACACAATTCACATGCAATGCACGTGAAAGTTGGGGATCAGTTGTCTCAGTGATGGGTATAAAAGGTTGATCGTTGCCTGTCGATTATTCACCGTATTTGGAATATTGTTGACGAACGCAAAATGCCACGTCTAAGTGAAGCCAACCGTCATATCGCCATTGGTTTGCTTGAAGCTGGCGTCTCAACGTGCCGTTGCCCGACGTATAAATGATCACCAAAGCACCATTTCACGGCTCTGGGAGAGATAGCGCCGGCAGAATGCGGTAGCAGATGCCCCTCGTAGTGGGCGACCTCGAGCGACCACTGCGGCGCAGGATCGCTACATCCGGGTACATCACCTGCGTCATCAAACAGCTACGGCGACCAGTACCGCTCCACAAATACCCGGATTGAGGAGGCTGTCAGGAACAGGTTGAGAGAGGCTGATTTACGTGCCAGAAGACCTAATTTTGGCCCTGTGCTTCGACAACAACATCGTCGACATCGAGTTCAATGGTGCACCAACGTTCAGGCCTGGAACCTACCGAATTGGCGTAGAATCTGGTTCAGTAATGAATCGCGATTTCTATTGGAACGACGCGATGGAAGAATGCGGGTGTACAGACGTCGACGTGAACGTTTCGCCCACGCTTGCGTTCCCCAGGTGGACAGATTCGGCCGACAAGATCACCGGACTTAAACCCGATCGAACATCTGTGGGATGCCCAGGACAGACGGTCGCGACGCCATAACCCTCAGCCCCAGACACTTCAGCCACTCGCACAGGCACTGCAGGCAGAGTGGGCTGCGATTGGGCAACACGAGATACTGAGACTTATTCGTTCGATGCCGAGGCGATGCCGTGCAGTTCTGGATGCCCACGGTGGTCACACGAGGTATTGACTTCAGCGCCACCACACGTCTCCATGTGACTCTCAAACTGACTTTCCTCGAGTTGGTGCCAAAGACGGATAAGTCTGCATTCCCAGTGTGCAATCTCGCTATATTTCATTCTCTCATAAAGCCTGCAAGATGTTTCAAAATAAACATAAAAATACAGTTTAAATTCATCTATGCGTTTCTTTTTTGGGCGAGTATACATGTACACCAAATGCATACACTGATACTGGCTTCAAGCCATAAAAACTACAGTACTCAGGACAAGTTTCAGTGGTAAAAAGCTCAAATAGCGGAATATACATCTGTATTAAATGTTAATCTTCAAATATATGTACTTTTAAGGCAATGTATGTATTTTTATGGTAGTGTATTAGCATACTGATCATACTGTGTATTATTATATATTCAATTTAGTAAAATAGTGTAAAATTAATTGTATTCAGCAGTATAATTGTGTGTGTTTTCTGTACAGATCATTTGATTCCCCAAATGAAAATGTCGCGTTGTCCTATTGTCGCGTGTCGCGTTTTAGTCAAATACTTATAATACATACTATACTCAATATTTTAACAAAGCGCGACACGCGACGCGCGACAACGCGACATTTCATCAAAATGTCGCGTTGTCGCATTGTCGCGTATCGCGTTTTAGTAAATACGTTATAATACATACTGTACTCAATATTTTAACAAAGCGCGACGCGCGACAATGCGACAACGCGACATTTCATCAAAATGTCGCGTTGTCGCATTGTCGCGTGTTGCGTTTTATTAGTTACGGCGGATTTTATAAACTATCACAAGCATGATTACTTTTCGATGTTTGGATTGGATTGGAGTGGAGTGGAGCGGAGTGGAGCGGAGCGGAGTGGAGTGGAGTGGAGTGGAGTGGAGCGGAGTGGAGCGGAGCGGGTGGAGTGGAGTGGAGTGGAGCGGGTGAGTGCGTGAGTGGAGTGGAGAGGAGTGGCATGAGTGCGTGAGTGGAGCGGGGAGTGGAATGAGTGAACGGGTGAGTGAATGAGTGAGTGAGTGGAGCGGGGGGCGGAGTCAGGGTGGTGGAGCGGAGTGGGCGGAGAGGAGCGGAGCGGGGCGGAGCGGAGAGGAGCGGAGTGGAATGGAGAGGTGAGAGAGAAGTGAGTCCAGTGAGCGGGTGGAGAGGGAGGGAGAGCGGAGTGGAGCGAAGTGGGCGGAGTGGAGTGGAGTGGAATGAGTGAGCGGAGTGGAGTGGAGCGGAATGAGTGAGTGAGTGGAGCGGAGCGAAGTGGTGTGGAGTAGAGTAGAGATGAGTGGAGTGGAGTGGAGGGAGGGAGGGCGGGAGCGAGCGAGCGATGGTTGATTTCTGGCACTCCAAGGGTACGCAACTCTGCCAAGCGATTTGACCGCTTTTAAAATCATAATCATAACATTCCATTTGTATGGCGTTTTCCCAAGAAGAATATCACGTTCAAAGTCGACCAAAACTTTATTTGAGGTGCTGGATGGTTAAGTGATATTACCATCTCATTCTACCTGGTATCCATCCACTGCTGGCTGAACAAGTTCATCAGCGTCGAACAGGACTGTACCAAGAACTCTGAGGAGCCACACTGTCGAACATAGTGACCCATTCGTGGACATCACTGAATTTTAACAATATTTGAGTTTTTTCACAACCTGTGAGCTTGACATAGGTGAAATGTCCAAAGTAATGAGTGTATATGGTACTGGGATTAGAACCTATGATCATAGTTTTCTGGTGTGACTAAGAGACACAACTCTGCATAGCAAAATTGCCCCACCTTCAATGACAGAGCCACCGTGTGCCGTCATTACAATGAATAGTAGCGCTAATAACTTGTCTTGCTGCTAAAACACACTTGATTGGCCAAATACATTTACAATATATATAATAATTTTCAAAGCAACAATGAAAGATTTCCATTAAGTTCAAGGAAAGCAGCCCCCATTATCATTACGCGTACTACTTCATTGTAAAAACAATTGGAGGTAACAAAAGACCACTGAAGTGTGAAATAGAGTATAACATTTCCTGCGCATGCGTAGACTCATTGACTTTCTACGCATGCGCACCGGTAATCGAAAGGGCGAAAACGCGACACGCGACAATGCGACATATGTCGCATTGTCGCGTGTCGCGTTTTAGTGAATTTTAGGCTTCTTTTTACACATCTTAGATAGGGCGACGCGCGACAACGCGACATATTTTGACCGTTATGAAACTTTGCATACATGTCCCCTAAAATTATCTCTCGGAATGCCATAGACAATGAAACTCATAAACCGCCGTTGCCATCAGTAAATGTGTTAAGTGAGTGAGTTTAGTTTTACGCCGCTTTTAGCAATATTCCAACAATATCACGGCGGGGGACACCAGAAATGGGCTTCACACATTGTATCTAGTGGGGAATCGAACCCAGGTCTTCGGCGTCACCAGCGAACGCTTTATCCACTAGGCTACCCCACCGCCCCCAAATGTGTTAAGTATTGACATGTGACATATACTGAGTCAAAAAAGAAACTTCACATTCTTTCTTCAGGGCACTATAAGAGAACAAGAGATGGTAAGATGGTTATTATTTCATTGCTGAGATCTGTGTGATGTACTCGATACACTGACAGTGCCATAATCAGTTCCATTAGGCTACACCGCCGTTCCAAAACATGGGTATACAGAATGTCAAGTCACAAGAATAAAAATGCGAAATTTCTCAATTCAATATCGTGTATGGCCGCCCCGCGCATTCACCACTGCCAAACACCGTCTCCTCATCGATTGCCTGATGCTTGTGAACACGTGGTTGGGGATTCTGTGCCATTGCTCTTGCAAGGCAGCGCCAGGTTCCTGCAAATTCTGTGGTTGGTTCCTAAGACCACGAAGACTTCTCCCATTACAGCAGTAAAACCTTGTTACCGTCAAGACAGATGGTGTCATCAATAAAGCAAACACCTATCTCTTGACGTTTTCTTGTTCAGCAACTCTACAATCAAGAAAAGTAGGCCATGTACATCGGAATGGATTGGGACATACACCTCCACTCCGATGTTACAAATGTTCGGCCACGGCTCGCAATCTTGCCGTAACTCTGGCGTGTCACCGTTATGGAGACCACCACAAGGGTACTGATCTGACGGTGATAAAGATCATAAATGTGCAAACAGCGATGGCTCATAGCCACATTCATCCAGGTCCTGTTCTGCGGCACGAAAATGGCTTACGTGTCCGGATGGTTGGTGTGTGTTTGCGTGCGTGCGTGCGTGTGCGTGTGAATGTGTGCGTGTGAATGTGTGTGTGTGGTGTTTGGGTGTGGATATGTGTGTGGTTTGGATGTGGGTGTGTCTGTGTATCTGGGTGTGGATGTGTGTGGTGTAAGGGTATGGATGTGTGTGGTGTTTGTGTGTGAATGTGGTGTGTGTGTGTCTGTGTGTGGTTTGGTTGTGGGGGAGTCTGGGTGTGGATGTGTGTGGTTTGGGGTGGATGTGGGTGTGGATGTGAGTGGGTTCCGGGTCGTTTCACCCCAAGTCATTTCACATGGGTTATTTCATCCCTGTTCCAAACTAGGTCAATTCATCATCAAATTCTACTGTGTCTCTGTGCCCTTAATGAAAAGGATCTAGCTGACAAGGCCTCCAAAACTATGCATTTTGTTTTCAATACAATACAACACACTTGATATGGATGTGCAATCTTTATTAAATCTCATATATCTCATGTGTCACTCTTGAGAAGTGAGGCTGACCAAGTGAAATCCCAAGTACGCCTGGTTCAGAATGGTCATATATCAAGAGACTAAAGACCCACGATCCAACGCAGCCAATATAAAGTGACATAATTATTCAAACAATCTGAATATGCTGTTTTGACACATAGTTTTATACATAGATCAATAAGATATTGAAACAATTTTATAGTTGATAATAATAATATTTTTTTGCAGGGGTGAAACAACCTCCAAATGGGGTGAAACTGTATGGGGTGAAACACCCCGGGTGAAACTGTATGGGGTGAAACGACGTGGGGTGAAACTGTATGGGGTGAAACACCCCTGGTGAAACTACGGGAGCTGCATATTTATACTGTGTATAACAATGAAACTACATACATTGTAATTGACAAAGGAAACAACACAGTTGCCATAATTGATTAAGCAGTAATTACAATGTATGTAGTTTCATTGTTATACACAGTATAAATATGCACCTCCTCCACTTCATGTATCACTCTTGCTTGACAACGGTACAAGAACCTGTATCGAAACGTCGCACTCACGAAATAAAGAAGTTGTTATCCATAAAAACTTGTTCCATATTGTACGTCTCAACTTCTAAAATGCCACTCAAACAAGTTATCCGCCGTCTACATGGAGACGTGGCAGTTCATACCATCAACTCCCTGTCTCGTCTTGAGAAGAAACACATCCTCTCAAGTAACCACCTCACCTTCCTGATGAGATGTCGTGACCAACAAATCATCCCTAAAGGCCTACAGCTCCGCTCTCCCATCCAGTCTGTAGCAGCCAAAGCCATCCTTCACCTAGCTTCCAGAAAACTCCTCACTGAACGCATCCGACATCATCGCAAAATCAAGGCCACCTCCACCTCCGCCATCAATGACCTCCACACCTCCCTCAGCTCCACCTTTGACCCAGAACTCTTCTCCTCCTTACGAACTGCCCAGACTACCGCCAACAACAAACTAGACACCTCAACTAAGACCGGACACATCAAAAAACTACAAGAAGTCACTGCCTCAGGAACCAAACGCACGAAGACCACAGCACCAACTATCCACAACACAGTCGTCAACCTCAGCAAGGAACAACTCACCAACCAGCAGGTCAGTGCCTTTGCCAAAGGTCTCAAATTTGCCCCTACACCACCCAAAATCAACTCGGACATGTCTCCAACAACTTGCACCCGGTGGATAGGTTGACTTCCTCCGACACCAGATCACCAGTATTCTCCACAAAGCCCAGCCTCGGAAACCAAACATCACACCAGCTGATAAACAAGCCATCAGGTATAACATCCTGATATTGTCATCGCCCCAGCCGACAAGGGCAGAGCCACTGTAGTCTTGGACAAGGACCACTTCCACTCCATGGTGGACAACCTCCTAGATGACACCTCAACCTACGAATGGTTGAAGAGGCACCCGACTACAAAGCTCAACCGTCAGCATAAGGCCACGCTAAAAACGCTGCATGATAAATATGAACTCTCAACAGATCTGTATCGTAACTCTCACAGTATCTCACCCCCAGCCACCTTATGCCAGAGCAACAGTCAAAATCCACAAGAACCCCGTTAAAACTCGTCTACTAGTCTGTTCCCGTGACACTGTGTTCTACAGTACTGCCCAGTACTTTACCCAAGTACTCTCCCCGCTAGGTAAATCTGCCAACTCCTTCATCAATGATTCAACTGACTTCTGCTGCAAGATCTGTGACATCACCAACCCTGGTCCCATCATCAGCTACGACGTTGTGGACCTATTCACCAATGTACCTCGGGAAGAAGCCCTTCAAGCACTACGCCACAGAATTGACAACCTCCAACAACCCCTCAACACTAGCCTCTCTACCGACTCTATCATTAGCCTCACCACCGCCTGCATCAACTCCACCTACTTCACCTGGGGCGATGCCATCTATGAGCAAATCCACGGACTTCCCATGGGCTCACCACTATCCCCCATCCTAACAGAAATTTACATGACCGACCAGGAAGATAAGGCCCTAGAAACTGCACCCTTCGAATCCTCCTGCTGGTACCGCAAAGTTGATGATACCTTCGTCATCCTCCAACCTCAGCAAGATCCTAAGCAGCTCCTCGCCCATCTCAGCAACCAACATCCCCGCATCAAATTCACCATAGAAACAGAGCAGACCAACCAACTACCTTTCCTTGATGTCCTTGTATCCCGCACCTCCTGCAACCAACTCCAGACCTCCGTGTACAGAAAACCTACCCATACGGATCAATACATCCACTACAACTCCAACCAACCCCCTAAAGTCAAGACCGGCGTCATCTCTACATTGACCAGAAGAGCCAAAAACATCTGCTCAACAAACCTACAAGAAGAAATTGAACACCTAAGGAAAGTCTTTGTAGAACGCAACCACTACCCACCTGAAATAGTCAACAGAACCATCGAAGCAACGCTTCCACCTCCTTCCAAAAGATCTAAATCAGAATCAGCCCCCATCAAGATATCCATTCCCTACATAGGTAAACCATCACATCAAATGAGCCGACTACTGAAGCAACAGGCAGGTATACACACAACCTTCTCAGCGTCCTCCAGCCTCAACAACCTCCTCCATGCCAACGGAAGAAAACAACCCACCGTCAACAACAACAACCCGAAATGTGTTATTTATAAAATAAACTGTGATTGGGGACAAAGCTACATAGGTGAAACATCCCGACCCATCAACACCCGAGTCAAAGAACATCGCACCTCTGTTGCTAACTCCGACACCAAATCAGCTATCTCTGACCACATCAAAGCAAACCCCAATCACCAAATAGAGTGGTCCGACTTCACCATTCTCGCCAACAACCAAACGGACTTCACTAAACGCAAGCTCACCGAAGCCATTCACATCAAACGCCATAAGCCCACCATCAACCGTGACCAAGGATACTTCATTCCATCAGCTTATGATCCACTCCTCCACCAAGCCCAATCTATTGTATAAACGTCGCACCTATTGTATAAACATCCCCTTTATTGTACCACTCCTGTATTTATACATCTCTGGCTTCCATTCACTATCCCTTGTGTACTCACTGGCTTCATCAGCTTACTGCTTAACCAATTATGGCAATTATGTTGTTTCCTTTGTCAATTACAATGTATGTAGTTTCATTGTTATACACAGTATAAATATGCAGCTCCTCCACATCATGTATCACTCTTGCTTGACAACGGTACAAGAACCTGTATCGACACGTCGCACTCACGAAATAAAGAAGTTGTTATCCATAAAAACTTGTTCCAAATCCAGTGATTGTCACCATTCGATACGATGACAGCATGTGTTTATGAGTCACTATGAAATGATGATGATACCAGGTGTTCGCGAAAAGGCGGGCAATCAATATTTAAATATGATTTATCAATAACATGTGTTTCAGTGATCAGTATATGGCTGAAAATGTTGAGATTCACGTCACGGTACCTCTTCCACAGGGCCAGAAAGATGTGATGATTCGTCACATATTGCACCGTCCATTCAATATAATCTACATATTCCTTAACTCTGTTATTTTTGACGAGTCGACACATCTAATTAAACATCTTTGTTAGAATGGTTTAGTTTCACTGAATAAATATCCCAAAACATGTAAGACTATTTCGATTTGCGTAGCGATACTTTGTTTACATAGGTTGTACTGCTCCACCAGCTGTCATTGAAGCCAACAGAAAGCAAACGATGCATCCAGTTTGATATCTAAATATGTACTGTTATAAATGTTATTGTCGCAGTTGTGGAGGAATATATATGTGACAATGTAAAACATTGTGAAGAGCGCCGAAAAGCTTGCGTAAGGCCAGTCTCTTCTTATTATGAATATGCGCGTCTGTTTACAAACAAGAGAAAAGTCCGGTCACGTGATATGCAAATTAGCCTGTGGCAGTGATGTTATGCTGAGTCATCACTGCGCGCTGGAGTGTGGGTACCTTCGCCACTAATGTCGCCAGGTGCTGGGGTGTCGCGTGATGCCTATCATAAGGGTTGCAAGGACGGGGACGGTGGGGGTAGCCTAGTGGTTAAAGCGTTGGCTCGTCACGCCGAAGACCCGGGTTCGATTCCCCACATGGGCACAATGTGTTAAGCCCATTTCTGGTGTCCCCCGCCGTGATATTGCTGGAATATTGCTAAAAGCGGCGTAAAACTAAACTCACCCATACAGTCAGTCAGTTGCAAGGACGCTGTCAACGTACGGGTGTCATTGCTGGCCATCCTTGTTTCGATACAGATTCTTGTACGTGCAGCAACGGTACAAGAATCTGTATCGAAACGTCGCACTCTCGTAATAATAAAAAAGTCGTTATCCATATAGTTTGTCTATATTGTACTTCCCATCTTTTAAAATGCCACTCAAAGAAGAAATTATAACACCTTGGACTAATCTTCAACTGAAACGTGTATTAGGTCATAACCCAATGTATTGAATGGATGACATTATCATCGTTATATTTTGTTAGGAATACGAGACAAACCTTCCCTCGGTCAAGCACCGCTGGCAATGGACACCTGTCTATCATGTGGGTATGTATAAAACATGTGCAAGACACTTATCATAGATTTGCTCTTGGAACGAATCATGTTTTATGTAGCACCAAAGTAATCTTTCATTGAACGTGATTCTTTCATAATAAGTGCTAGATAAGGGAGGATACTCACTTTTTAATAAATATTCCATAAATACATATTGAATGGCCAATACGACGTCATTGCATAATGACCTTTTAAAATCTGGACTGACAGGTGTAACCCACAGGTCTAACCGATAGTTGGTTTTATTTGACGTAGTTTTTTATACCTACTAGGGTGTCCCACGTCTTTTGCATTAGATCACGGATGTAAGATTTAATTACGGCTCTGTAATCAGAGTATGGGATGAGAAGCTGTTATTTGGTAATCGAGAAGCTATTGTTCTGATGCGATGAAAGTGGCACAAGTGAAACTGCGTCACCATCCTTGGGCGTGTTTTAGCATTACTTTGGAATGAAACTTCCTCTTCCAGCAAAACTAGCGTTTAATTTCGGCAACAACAACAACCCGAAATGTGTTATTTATAAAATAAACTGTGATTGGGGACAAAGCTACATAGGTGAAACATCCTGACCCATCAACACCCGAGTCAAAGAACATCGCACCTCTTGTTGCTAACTCCGACACCAAATCAGCTATCTCTGACCACATCAAAGCAAACCCCAATCCACCAAATAGAGTGGTCCGACTTCACCATTCTCGCCAACAACCAAACGGACTTCACTAAACGCAAGCTCACCGAAGCCATTCACATCAAACGCCATAAGCCCACCATCAACCGTGACCAAGGATACTTCATTCCATCAGCTTATGATCCACTCCTCCACCAAGCCCAATCTATTGTATAAACGTCGCACCTATTGTATAAACATCCCTTTATTGTACCACTCCTGTATTTATACATCTCTGGCTTCCATTCACTATCCCTTGTGTACTCACTGGCTTCATCAGCTTACTGCTTAACCAATTATGGCAATTATGTTGTTTCCTTTGTCAATTACAATGTATGTAGTTTCATTGTTATACACAGTATAAATATGCAGCTCCTCCACATCATGTATCACTCTTGCTTGACAACGGTACAGAACCTGTATCGACACGTCGCACTCACGAAATAAAAAGTTGTTATCCATAAAAACTTGTTCCCAATCCAGTGATTGTCACCATTCGATACGATGACAGCATGTGTTTATGAGTCACTATGAAATGATGATGATACCAGGTGTTCGCGAAAGGCGGGCAATCAATATTTAAATATGATTTATCAATAACATGTGTTTGTTTCAGTGATCAGTATATGGCTGAAAATGTTGAGATTCACGTCACGGTACCTCTTCCACAGGGCCAGAAAGATGTGATGATTCGTCACATATTGCAACCGTCCATTCAATATAATCTACATATTCCTTAACTCTGTTATTTTTGACGAGTCGACACATCTAATTAAACATCTTTGTTAGAATGGTTTAGTTTCACTGAATAAATATCCCAAAACATGTAAGACTATTTCGATTTGCGTAGCGATACTTTGTTTACATAGGTTGTACTGCTCCACCAGCTGTCATTGAAGCCAACAGAAAGCAAACGATGCATCCAGTTTGATATCTAAATATGTACTGTTATAAATGTTATTGTCGCAGTTGTGGAGGAATATATATGTGACAATGTAAAACATTGTGAAGAGCGCCGAAAAGCTTGCGTAAGGCCAGTCTCTTCTTATTATGAATATGCGCGTCTGTTTACAAACAAGAGAAAAGTCCGGTCACGTGATATGCAAATTAGCCTGTGGCAGTGATGTTATGCTGAGTCATCACTGCGCCGGAGTGTGGGTACCTTCGCCACTAATGTCGCCAGGTGCTGGGGGTGTCACGTGATGCCTATCATAAGGGTTGCAAGGACGGGGACGGTGGGGTAGCCTAGTGGTTAAAGCGTTGGCTCGTCACGCCGAAGACCCGGGTTCGATTCCCCACATGGGCACAATGTGTTAAGCCCATTTCTGGTGTCCCCCGCCGTGATATTGCTGGAATATTGCTAAAAGCGGCGTAAAACTAAACTCACCCATACAGTCAGTCAGTTGCAAGGACGCTGTCAACGTACGGGTGTCATTGCTGGCCATCCTTGTTTCGATACAGATTCTTGTACGTGCAGCAACGGTACAAGAATCTGTATCGAAACGTCGCACTCTCGTAATAATAAAAAGTCGTTATCCATATAGTTTGTCTATATTGTAACTTCCCATCTTTAAAATGCCACCAAAGAAGAAATTATAACACCTTGGACTAATCTTCAACTGAAACGTGTATTAGGTCATAACCCAATGTATTGAATGGATGACATTATCATCGTTATATTTTGTTAGAATACAGAGACAAACCTTCCTCGGTCAAGCACCGCTGGCAATGGACACCTGTCTATCATGTGGGTATGTATAAAACATGTGCAAGACACTTTATCATAGATTTGCTCTTGGAACGAATCATGTTTTATGTAGCACCAAAGTAATCTTTCATTGAACGTGATTCTTTCATAATAAGTGCTAGATAAGGGAGGATACTCACTTTTAATAAATATTCCATAAATACATATTGAATGGCCAATACGACGTCATTGCATAATGACCTTTAAAATCTGGACTGACAGGTGTAACCCACAGGTCTAACCGATAGTTGGTTTTATTTGACGTAGTTTTTTATACCTACTAGGGTGTCCCACGTCTTTTGCATTAGATCACGGATGTAAGATTTAATTACGGCTCTGTAATCAGAGTATGGGATGAGAAGCTGTTATTTGGTAATCGAGAAGCTATTGTTCTGATGCGATGAAAGTGGCACAAGTGAAACTGCGTCACCATCCTTGGGCGTGTTTTAGCATTACTTTGGAATGAAACTTCCTCTTCCAGCAAAACTAGCGTTTAATTTCGGCAATAAAAACGAAACACGAAGAAAAGGTATAAATGAAAAAGACAAACAAGGGGCATCTTACGTAATGCGTACATGATACTAAGGGGCTAAACCAACAGGTCTGTCCACAACTGAGATACCTCCTAAAAATAACGTCATGTCTATTTTTTGTACATCACGCAATTCTTGACCATAATGCAAGGTTTTGTTGCCCATGTAAGTCTCACTTACCTCTTCGTATTGCGCATAACGTCTCAAATGCCAGTCAAACAGACAAACGTAGAGGTGACAGGCTGTCTAGAATCCTCGCTCACAATATCAGAATCGCATGAGTGTCGGCTGCAAAGTTCGCACATTAACAAATCAAGTGTCTTTCTTACAGTGAACAGCTGGACAATAAGTGTGAAGACAATATGATTGTTGATGGCTTCATTTTGACAAGTGGTTATAGAAGCGGACAAGATGTTACCAAACCTTACAGTAAGTTTTACATTTGCTTCTTTCAACAAATTCCCACTGTTAAAAGCTGATCAACCAAGAAATCATGAGTTGTTTCGTAGTACATGGAAAAGTAAATTAGACCCATCCCATGTTTGTCTTATTGAGTCTAAATGTGGGTGTTCAGTCAGCATTCACAAGTGTTCATTTACTTCACGTGTGAATAAACCATACGTCCTCTGTGGCTATATTGAAATACGAAATCGAATTCTTTGCACATATTAAAACATTTCTTTCAACAAAATATTTGACTTTGTACAAACTACAGTTCAAATGAAAATCGTATTTCAGAAGACCCTAGTGTCTCCACAATGGGAAAATGCAGTCATGGTGGTCCGAGGGACGAGAGCAGTTCATCAGTGGCAGCCCTGGGGGGAATCAACAAAGACTCCACCCTCGTGTCCCTGTCTCCCCACAGTCATCTCCACCAGGTGGCAGCACAGGCAGCCATTGAACACACCTCGTACTTCTTTGATGATGAAGGTAAAACAGTTCATGAACCTGTGCATCCGTGTGTTGCAACATGCTCAACAATGTATACATATTTCAGTTGCTACTGTCGATTATTTCTCTGACACTTTGGTTCTGCCCAGAATACGGAATCAGGGGTATCATCGGGACCGACAAGTTCAACAAGTTACTTCAGCTGAAATCTAGAGCCTCGCTTGCATTCATTATAGACTATTCTGGCTCCATGAGCGATGACATTGCAGGACTTAAGTCTGTCTCTCGGGATATCATATCAAGTACGATTGGGACCTTGGAGGAACCAGCAAACTTCATTTTCTCCCTCTTCAATGACCCGTGTAAGTGTGAAACGGTTCTATATGTCCTCAAAATCCTAACATCACGTCCAATGAAAATTATATCAAACTTTTACGTGAAACCTTTTGTGAATAAATATTTGGATTATAAACGTTTGTTTATTGAACAGTGTCACTGAACATGATTTACACGACTGCTGATGGGAATGATGCCCTGCGATATCTGGACGAGATCAGGGTCTTTGGTGGCGGCGATTGCCCAGAATACGCTATGACTGGACTCGTAAACGGTAAGGTGATAACGATGTCACGCTGATAGCTGAAATACCTACGACAGTGTCCACACTATAGGATGAAGTGGTTTTGTTACTCAAAGATTAAACTGTTTGTCATTTTACTGACATACGTGTCAGTGAATGTTGGATCTAACAGGAATACATGTCCCCCATACCCATGTTTATGGTGACTTCATATAATCCACGACACCATCAGTGCCTGCTATCTAGAAATATCGGTTAAGTGAATCAACAATACGTCAAGTATTCAGATTCAGAACCAGTCTCACGGAACATTTTGGAATTTGCTGCATTTAATGACGTTGTGCCCATGTGCTGCCAAGGTCTGCAGTTTTAGTAAGCCCTTTTCGCCTTAAACCCGATCTATTTAGTTATTGCTAAATTGTCAGATTAAAATGCTGTAACTGCATGGTTTCCCTGCAACAACTGTAGAAATGATTATCTTAGCTTGAAAACATTACAATTACCATTCGGATTTAAGTATTTCAAAAAAACTAATTATTTTTCAGCTCTGGCTGTCTGCAATTACAACTCCGACCTATACTTCTTCACGGATGCCTCTGCTAAAGATGCATATTTTGGAGTCACAGTATTGTCACTAGCCATCTTGAAAAGAGTTGAACTGGAGTTTGTATTGACCGGTGATTGTGCTCGGCGGAAGCGCTCGACAGGTGCTCAATATGTATATTTATCAGTATCGCCAGTTCTTTTAACAGTATTATACTTTTTCACAATCAAGCGCCCTCTTTAGTTCTTTACTTTTATACTTATACTATATACTTTAATACTGAACAGTAAACACACTTTATATAAAACAACGTTCAATGAAAGCGATGAAACATTAAAGCCATTGCACGATTTCGACTACATCCTGACGCAGTATGTAATAATGATGACACCGGGCCGGGTGTTCCATCTACGGTGAGCATAATCTGTCTTTCCGATTGCACTTGTAATAAAGACACGTAACGAAAAGAGACCTTTTTTTCTAAAAAATCCTACAGTATATGGTACTGTCCAATATATGTCAGGCAATGTTGTAACATGGTAAGATTTGCCTTCGTCTATCTGAATCTCTTACAGAGGGCGGTGATAACAGGAACCGCCGGTACAGACGTTCCACGGACGGTGAGGATTTATACAGGAGGCTAGCCACAGCTACTGGAGGCTCCGTCTACGTCACAAGCAAGGCAGGCATCGCCAAGGTCGCTGAAATTATAAAGGTACAATGAAGTGAACATCAAGTGACTGTACACATTCACCCGAACTATAGTATACCATTGTTTGTAATATATGGTCTATTTAAACTGGCTATCAAACAAATACAGCTGACTTCACAAAGGTTAATCCAGCCTTGTTCCATCAATTCAGCTATTGTTCCAGGAATCAGTTAAAACGTCTTCTGTCACTATCATCAAAACATCTCTACCAGCTTCTGACGAGAACGTCACCTTTCCTGTGGACCAGACCATTCGCCAAGCTACAGTCAAGATTATAGCATTGGACAGAACGACGCCCGTGTATAAACTATATACACCTGACAGTAAGTATAGTTGAATCACATCACTGGTCACACCAGACTGGTCAGCCTGTACGGACAGCATGATGTCATGAATATTGTGACGTCATATCAGATTGTTCAGTGATAGTATGCAACCCGTGAGCTGACCGAGACCACGGTATTGTCGATTGAAAAGAGAAATGTGAACACTAAAGGAACAGCGCAAAAAGCGAGATGCACGTGCGTTAACGGGTTCTCAACAATTTTTTTGAGCTGGCGAGATGACACGTACTCCAGCTGCACAGGCAATGCGCTGTATGTACTTAGTCACTGCATACTTTGTTCGCCCCCTGTTATTATCATCCTTGAAGAAATCATAGACCTCGAAAATTATAGACTTTCATTTTCTCTCACTTTGTCAATAGGCAGTAATCACATGTCTCTGACATCACTAATGCTTTTCGCGCTGTTCCTTTAGTTGCCTCTGCGCCCTTGTAACGAACTTGGAAAACTCACAAATAAATGATGACAGTTTCTTAAACAACTTTTTTATTTTTGTGACAAAGAATATGCAATTCTTTTCTTGAGCTGGTCTGTTGTTTTTATTGCACTCCGTTGGTTTGATTCTTTTATGTCTATTTGTTTTTGTGTTAGATTCCAATTCATCGGTATCATTTTGTCCCAAACGGACTGTAGATTAGACCACCACGTTGCTGTTGCAGGTTGAGGATAGTACAAGGATGCTCACGAGGCAAACTGATACATGTCACATGTTATCACAATGGTGAAGTTTGGTAGTCACACTGTAATATTGGTGAGGTATTTGCATGTGACAAAAAGGTCTGTCATGTGACTGCAAACAGACTCGCGTGATGGTAACTCCGAGAGTGACGTATATATCACTATAGATGGTCAATAGATAGCCTTTGATAAGCCAATAGATAACTTTTTGAACGAGAAATAGTAAAAACAAATTAGGCAGGTACAATCACTTACATCCAGCAATCATTCCCACTATTCAAAGTTCTGGTCTGGAGAAATGGTCGTTAATGTCAACGATCAGAGATCTTGAATGTGTTAATGAGTGACGGAATCATTTTAGGATCAGAATACTTGTACATATCACAGTTGTTGGAACTACTCTGTGTATCGTCCACTGTCGTTTCAGATACCGAGGCTACGTCCAATGTAACTGTGTCTGACCTTGGAGATGGAATACTTTTGGTCAAGGTTGAGGTGTGTACATTTTTCCTGCAGTTTTTACGCTATCAGGTCACTACTAGACGAAACACGCTTTGTCCACACTGTGGATATATCAAGCGCCTTGACCAATAACTGAACTTATCTGCCAACCAAAATGAGTGAGTGAGTCAAAATGGAAGGTAATGGCGGCACTATTTATTGCAGAAAATGTATAAATATATGATATATCTTACAATATATTTATATCTTGCCCGTGAAGCAACTAGTACATCATCCGTTTTCATATACGACTAGTGAGTAACTGTAAAACTACAACATAACGGTTCATAATACAACTTTGTGATAGAGCGACAGCAACAAATGTTAATTATTCTATATGGCCCGTAGGGACTTCCGGTATGTCACCATGGTACCCAGGTCGTATTTAACATGGAACAATCATTTGGATGGGGTTGTAAGAACATTTTGACAATAGTTACAATATTGTTAAAAGACACAATTAAAGAGATATATGATGTGATGAGTCACGTGACACTTGCAGAACACACAATTATATGACAGAAAGCAATGCGAAACTAAAAGGTAAAAAGACTTCTTATCAATCTTCTTATCAAACCTTGATATCAGATGCAGTCAAAATATCACACGTTATCAACTATTATAATTATATTGCCAGTTCCAATACACTTCTCATGTTCATTCTGAGAGATGTAGATTTTCGTTGTACTGACGTTTTCAGAGCCCAGCAACGTGCGTGTGGAGACTAGCCCGCCAGGGTTCCAATACCTGGGAGGTGGAGGTGACAGGTCAGAGTACCCTGGACGTATCTACAACCTTTGTGAAGCTGAACCCCATCTCCGGGTTTGAGTATGAGATCAGCGGACGACCTATAGCAGGTTTGTAAATGGTCACGCATGACAGTGACAAGACACACCTCCCAAGTCCCCTACACTTCCCTGTAACCTACCCATTGTACAACTCGGGTAAAATATCCTAATATCGTAATTTGAAATGTTTTTCCAGGCAGTACCGGATAAACAGCAATGGAAGTTGGCACCATGTTTAATTGTGTTGTCAAGTAGTCTCCTGTTTCATTTACATGCAACTTTAACTAAATTGTATCAGTATTGCTAGCTGAAGACTCTGTTTTATTAACAGGTGAAAATGCCACAGTGATCCTTGGCATTCCTTCGTCAGATGATGTTGGCAGAGTAGACAAGGTTATCTTAACTGATCCTCAAGGAGTTGAGCTGGCAAGACATGGCGAACTGATAAAGGTGGCGTCACGAGCTGATTCACTGGCCTACAGGATCACGTTCTCACTGCCAGTGAAGGTAAAACCCTGGATCAGTTGACACTTGATCATTTCACACATCCAACTGCTGCGCCCTGGACAGCTGGGACACCCGTGCCCCCTCGGCGCTCCCCAAAACAATTTCCCACCTGATAATTAATCATTATCGTTTGTTATCACTAAGCCCTTGGCAGACTGTGTGATAAGCATGAATGGTGCACTCATCATGACATGTAATTATCTTGGGAGTATTTCCTGCTTCTTTACTGCATGTGTGCATGGGTAACCCACTCGTCAATGGCGGCATAGTCCGCTGTGCAGAGTATCGTCCCTTGAGTACACAGGAAGGCACCCATGAAGGGCCACCTCCTCGTGGTGGGTGCTGGGTAACGCTAAGCGCCCTTCAAACCCCCGTTGTGGACCCGGGGGGATATTAGGTCCACCAACCTGTTTGCCGTGGGTTGCGCCCCTGTGTCGGTGGAGGACGGGATTCTGGTGGTTGAGGGCAAGGGCTCCAGGAACAGTGTTCCTTTGCCCAATACACCACTTCGACCCTTACTTCACCTAGACGGGTGGTAGAACTGGCCTGGTTCTATCAATCAGCTGGTCACGCCAAGCCCTGTGCATTGTATTTTGTCTTGCACACCTTATATCTAATTATTCATTCATTACTTTGTGGACTTGGTAAAAATGTACTTGTACTATTCACTTGCTTAATTTAAACAAATACAAAATTACTTGCCTAGAGTCTAACATGCCAGAAGGCGGTGGCTCATGGGCCAATCTGGTAGAAAAATTGTTTTTTAATGTTTCTGCTTGAGTATATCCCCCTGGTATCCCTGGTGCCGCCTGTTGGAGACCCACAGGCATGAGGCATCGTCCTTGTTGACACTCCATGGTGGGTGGGGAACCAGGAGGATGAACCACAATCACTACAACCATGGAACCCCCGATGAAAAAACGCCCGTATGAGTCAAATGATTTCTGTGATGCAGATAGGCCGATAACGCCTTCTGTGACTTTTGAAAACTGGCCCAGATTCTTGGTTATCTCAACTCAGGATGGCACTCCACTCAAGTTGAATCCTTTTGCCATTGAGAAGACTATTCAGGGCATTGCTGGCGATGTTGAAGATGTCAAAATATTACGCAGTGGTTGTCTACTTATTAAATGTAGACGACAGAAACAGGCTGTCAATCTTCTTTCCACCAAGACCCTCGCAACTGTTCAAGTTGTGGTTTCCCCACACCGATCCTTGAACAGCTGTAAGGGGATAGTGCGAGATAGTGGTCGTTTACTTGCTGACATGACTGAGGATGACATTTTGGAAGAACTAAAGAGCCAACATGTTATCTCTGTAAAACGTTTCTCTTCCAAACGACATGGTGCGATCATTAAGACCAACACGTATCTGTTTACCTTTGGTCTTTCCAAAATACCTAACTCAATTAAAGCCGGATATTGTAATATCAAAGTGGATCTGTACATCCCTAATCCTCTAAGATGCTACAAATGCCAACATTATGGACATGGATCTAGAACGTGCAATAAAGACGCTGCTTGCAATCGTTGTGGCGGTAACTGTGATGACAGTACTGAATGTAACAAAGATCCTTCATGTGTCAACTGTGGCGGTAATCACGTTTCCTCTTCCAAAGATTGCCCCATATGGAAACGCGAATCCAAGATCATGAAAATCAAACATGAAAGGAATGTATCTTTTCAAGATGTGAAGAAGATTGTTCTGGGCGAAGAACAGTCCATACACAGTTCCTATTCTGCAGCCGTTACTCGACCAATTTCACAGTCTGTTCCGCAACATGTTCCATGGTTGTCGGACCGATTATACATGGACTGAAACCGAAGCTCCTAAGTTAATTTCAGTCTCTATCACTGAAGCAACAGTTCCTGTTGTGGAATCGGCCAGTTCACAAACACCTCCCCACGATCTACCATCATCTCAGTCGTCTAGGATCACACAGTTAGAAACAAATGTAAAACAAGTGGTAAAAAACATAAACAAACCAATCCCGGAATCAAAACAGCCCCAAAGTGGCAGGAGATCTAAAGGATCTGAAAACAAGATCCAGTTGTTCAACAAATACGGTTCACTTGAAGATATGGATGTGTCTGACATCAGTAGTCAGAGAACACATAGCCCGTCACCCTCCAGGAAAGGGCGGGGCAGATCGCCAATTAATCCTCCTAAAAGGTAATGTCTTCACATATTCTACAGTGGAACTGTAGAGGTCTCAGGAACAATTATAATCAAGGATTTCAGACCATCAGCACTATGTTTACAAGAAACATACCTGAAATTTACAGATAAATTTGATTTAAGGAATTATGATTCCTACCATCGTTTTTCTCCAGCTGGTGATAAGGCCACTGGGGGATTTTCTATTCTGGTGAGTCGGGACACGATTCATAGCGCTATTCCACTTAATACCCCTCTTCAAGCCGTTGCTGTCCGCGTGACACTACATGTTGTACTTACTTTGTGTTCACTATATATACCACCATCATCCTCTATACAGCAATGTGATCTTCAAATGCTCTATGATCAGCTCCCAAAACCTTGCATTATAATGGGAGATTTAAATGGTCATAACCCACTTTGGGGTAGTAACACAACCAATGCAAAAGGGAAGATACTCGAGGATTTCTTCTCAAATAATGATTTATGCATTTTCAAAGATGGCTCTGACACATATCTTCATCCTGCAACTGGTTCGTACTCCTCTCTGGATCTATCCGTTGTGGACTCTAATTTATATAACGAATTTGACTGGTCGGTCCATGATGACCCTTGTGGAAGTGACCATTTTCCCACTATTTTTTCCGCCATAAACCCCAGTGATGCTGCACCATCGTCCAGGTGGAACTTTAACAAGGCAGATTGGTCTATGTTCGAGACCTTATGCCATACCAGATTAAAACCCGAATTCTTTCTAACTGTGTCTGATCCTATTCAGATGTTTTCTGATGAATTAAATATGATTGCTGATGATTGTATTCCCAAGTCCTCTATGGTCCCACACATCCGTAAGCCATGTTAATTTTAATTCAGATAATGGGGAGGATTATAATGAAATCTTTTTCCATTCATGAGCTCCATACTGCCCTTGGGCAAGCTCATGACACTGCTTCAGGTCCCGATAATATTCATTATCAGCTTCTTAAACATCTCCCTGAATCATGTTTAGAAACATTATTAAATATCTTTGACAGTATATGGACTTCTGGTAATTTCCCACCATCATGGCGCAATGCCATAATCATTCCTATTCCTAAACCTGGCCGGGATCATACAGATCCGTCTAATTACAGACCAATTTCTTTAACTAGCTGTGTTTGCAAGACAATGGAACGTATGGTTAATAATCGTCTAGTTTGGTACCTGGAAACCAACAACCTCATCACTGACATTCAATGTGGTTTCCGGAAAAATCGTAGTACCATCGATCATTTGGTACGATTGGAGTCTTTCATCAAAAATTCCATGCTAAATAAACAACATGCTGTGTCGATTTTTTTTCGATCTTGAAAAGGCATATGATACGACATGGAAATATGGAATTTTGAAAGATCTCCATGATTTTGGTTTGAGGGGTCGTTTACCCCTTTTTATATCACAGTTTTTTAGAAGACAGACAATTTCAAGTCCGAGTGGGGACTACCCTGTCTGATCATTACAGTCAGGATCAGGGTGTCCCTCAGGGCAGTATTTTGTCTGTCACTTTGTTTAGTGTTAAGATCAACAGTTTATCATAGGTTTTAAACGATTCAATTGATGGATCTCTTTTAGTGGATGATTTTAATATTTCTTGTCGTGGGAAAAATATGCATACTATTGAACGGCAACTGCAGTTGTGTTTAAATAAAATAGATAAATGGTGTCTTGAAAACGGTTTTAAATTTTCTAAATCCAAAACTAATTGTATACATTTTTGTAGAAAATATAAGCCCCATAAAGACCCGGAACTATCTTTAAATGGCACTCCAATCAAAGTTGTCAAGGAGGCCAAGTTCTTGGGTCTAATTTTCGACTCTCATTTAACTTTTCTCCCGCATATTAAATCACTTAAAGCTAAATGCCTGAAGGCCCTTGATTTGTTGAAAGTTATTTCCAACTCAAAGTCCTCCACCTATATCGATCATTGGTCCGCTCGAAACTTGATTATGGCTCCATCGTATATGGTGGGGCCTGCAAAAGCAACCTAAAACTACTTGATTCTGTCCACCACCAAGGCCTAAGACTTTGTCTTGGGTCCTTTAGAACCTCTCCTATTGATAGTCTCTATGTTGAGGCTGATGAGCCATCCCTTACCCAACGTCGTATCAAACTATCTTTACAGTATATAACAAAACTCTATTCTAACGAGTCTAATCCTGCATTTAACTGTGTTTTCCATCCTCTTTATGAGGAGTTGTACAACAAAAAGCCTTCTCTTGTTCCGCCTCTTGGATTAAGAATTAAACCATTTCTTTCTGCTGCCGGCATTGAGCTGGAAAGTATATCTCCTTCTCGTCTTCTTTCTTCTCCTCCTTGGCAACTGGTGAGGCCTGAAGTTGACCTAACTCTGACAAAGTTTAAGAAATCTGAAACTAATGAATTACAATATAAACAAGAATATAATCAATTAAAAGTCAAATATAATACATACAAATCCTTATTTACAGATGGGTCCAAGGACGGTGGCGCAGTGGCATGTGGCACTGTCATTGGATATCTTCTAGACTACCTGATAACAGTTCTATTTTTACAGCGGAAGCAAATGCCATCTTAACAGCTCTTAAATATATCCAAAGACATTCCAAACATAAACAATATATATTATTTTCAGACTCTCTTTCTTGTCTTCAGGCTATTAAAAAATTATCCTGTAAACATCCACTTTTGATAGAAATTATTGAGTTATATAATGAACTTGCTACTGGCCAATGCGACATCGTCTTCTGTTGGTTACCCAGTCACGTTGGCATTTCGGGGAATACAATGGCCGATCTTGCTGCCAAGGCAGCACTCGACAAATCTGTGACACCACTTCTTATTCCTTACTCTGATTACAAAGCTTGCATTAGAACTTACCTCCGTGATCTGATGCAGGAGAAGTGGGACACCCAAGTAGGTATCAATAAATTACATGCAATAAACCAACTATCGGTTACACCTACTTGGGTTGTCAGTCCCGATTTGAAGAGGTCATCATACGACGATGTCGTATTGGCCACACACGATATACTCATGAGTACCTATTGAAAGGTGAGGATCCTCCGTTTTGTATCCCTTGTGATGAAAGAATCACAGTCAAGCATGTCCTGCTTGACTGTGTTGAATATTCCATCACAAGGGATAAATATTTTAATGTCAAGACATTGAAGGATCTTTTTTTTATGATGTTAATTATCATTTAATAGTTGAATTTTTAAAAGAATTAGATTTGTGGACTGATCTGTAAATAGTTAAATATTATATTGATGGTAGTTTCTATTAGTAACTGAGATTGTTAGTGGCTGTACCCTTAAAGGGGGTTGATGTAGCGTAAAATTATTGTCCTCCTGAGAGGGTACGTAAGTCCCAAAACTTTCAAAGTCAATTTAAACTTGCCAGGATTTTTAAACGTAGTATTCTTGTTCTTTTAATTTTGGCTAACATTTCTTCCAATCGCCAGCAGCTGAAGGGATGGTGTAAATCCAGCTAGGGTCCATGCAGGTAGCAAAAGTAATGTAAGTCCCCATGGTCCCTAGTATGGTGATCTACCTTCAGTTGTTGGCGATCTATTGCCTATTTTTATATTGTGCTGTTCCCTAAAGTTAAAATGTTTTAAATTTAATTACTAGTTTTACACGTATATATGTGATATTCTAGTTGTTTTACTGTCCTTCGTCGGCAGGTTTTTATAATATCTGTATATATATTCTATTTAAATGTCAAATGTTCTCGTCACGATATGGCCGAAATATTGCCGATGTGACGTTAAATATTAACTCACTCACTCACTCTCCCCCAAAACAACAGCGGCAACACAGCCTCAGTTGAAATAAGATGGCTCCTTTTCTCATGATGCAGGCATTCCAAATAGCAATAGCAGGCACTGACAAGGAGGGAAACCAATTTCTGCGTCTTCGGGCAAGAAGAATTGTACCTGTCAGCATCGATCTTAGACTTCTAACCCTTAACGGTAAGAGACAATAAAAGGCATAGCTTTGAAGTATGTTTGTCGGCGATGTTGCCGAATCATAATCGCTGGGTATTGTCACATTTTCATTCCTAACTCGTTGTTATAAGACGATACAAATTGTCTTTCTGAAACTGTATTTGAAGTTGACAATAAAATTTGCTTCGTGAAATGTTTTGGTAGCCTTGACAGCATAGTCTATTTCTGGTTCATGCACGTTCAGGAATGAATTTCTAGGATCGCAGTTTAGTCTCAGTATAACTTGCAACATACTGTCGTTACTCAATCAGCTGTACAACATGATTCTTCGTCTTATTACAGGAAGTCTGTACATCAACGAACAGTTGTCAGTACCATTCCTGGTTGTCAACAAGGGTGACGCTGCATCCAATGTAACTGTCACAATCGGAGACGATCAGAACTTTGCATCGACAAACATAGCACTGGAGTACATGCTTGAGCCTGGGCAGAGTGCATCTGGAGAGTTTACACTGCAAGCTGGGTCGGTGGCAGGGTTGATCAGGTACATGTCCCACACCACGTGGCAATATCAGATAGATCACGACGCCCCAATGGTAGGTTAACAGTGAGGATGATCGGGTACATGTCCCACACCACGTGGCAATATCAGAACACGACAACGCAATGGTAGGTCAACAGTGAGGTTGATCAGGTACATGTCCCCCACCACGTGGCAATATCAGAACACGACAACGCAATGGTAGGTCAACAGTGAGGATGATCGGGTACATGTCCCCCACCACGTGGCAATATCAGAACACGACAACCCAATGGTAGGTCAACAGTGAGGTTGATCAGGTACATGTCCTACACTATGTGACAATATCAGAACACGACAACCCAATGGTAGGTCAACAGTGGAGTTGATCAGGTACAAGTCCCTCACCACATGACAATATCAGACTGAGAGCACGACCAGCCAATGTTAGGCCAGCAGTGAGGTTGATCAGGTACATGTCCTACTGTATGTGACAATAACAGACCTTCGAAGCTAAAACTTCCACTGACGCAAATGAAAGCGTCCATTCTAAAGATGCGGCATATGTTGTTGATTTCAATGTAAAGACATTGATTTGGGTTTACTCTTGATAGTCAACATTGATATGATGTGATATTTACACTTTAGTTTTTACACATTTTGAGCGTAGTTATGGCTTTTATTGATTCAAGACACATTTTCAGTACTTATGTCACTTCTCACACTCTCACATCACTGTGACCGTTTCTGCGTCTGCATCTGCCGCTACTGGGGACGAATTCCGGTTCGATGTCGTAATTGTCTCCACAGAAGAGCCTGTGGTCAGGGTAAGTGTGAGACCTGCAGGAACTGTTTGACAACGTGATGACCTGTAGATGTTTGTTAGTGTAAGCACAACAGATGTTTGTTAGTGTAAGGACCAACATATGTTTGTTAGTGTAAGCACCAACAGATGTTTGTCAGTGTAAGCAGCAACAGATGTTTGTCAGTGTAAGCAGCAACAGATGTTTGTCAGTGTAAGCACCAACAGATGTTTGTTAGTGTAAGCACCAACAGATGTTTGTCAGTGTAAGCACCAACAGATGTTTGTTAGTGTAAGCAACAACAGATATTTGTCAATGTAAGCACCAACATATGTTTGTTAGTGTAAGTCAATGTAAGGGCCTATAGATAATTGTCAGTATATGCACTAACAGATAAGTGTCAGTATATGCAGATTTCTGCCAGTGTAAGCGCAACAGAATAATGACGTATGTCGGCTGTAGCTGTCGGAAGAAAGATACTCGTCCAAAATGTTTCCGAGACGTTTAGGGTTACTTGCATTTTCAGGAAGACAATGACACCATCCCTTTCTGCAACGTCACCTCGGTGACAGGTAGTTGTGACGTCACAATGCTTGACCCAGTGCAAGTGGTCAGGGGCTGCTGAAATCAGAGACGATGGGTTCGGACTCTACCAAGTGACCGCTTCTATTAATGCAACAGGATCGTTCCGACACGACAATTTCACCCTTGGTTACAACGGCATCGTATCAGCTACCATCACGTAAGCATGTCAAAACCCAATTATTTGCAATCTGTCACTTGTCATCAATGCCAGCTCCTCACTCGAAGAAATACTCCCACTAATGAGGTGACTCAACGTTTTAATCATAAATAATGAAAAAAATGTGTATTTTCCGGCAGGGGCGACTGTTGTAAAGCACTTGTCTACATCATCGCTGTCGACCTCGCCAGCAACACCGGTCAGTGTGTGTTTGATCTCGCCCCAGGACTGACGAAGCCATTTCAGTCCTGCAAGCCAACAACTCAGGTTCGTCAACCAAGAAAATTCAGGAGAAATAGATTGTTTTATTTCCTCCTAAATCACCATTCATATTATTGATGGAAGGAGATACTTATATAGGCGTTTTATCAATACAGTGTTCTAAATTCAGGTCCAAATAAATGATGAAGAATATGAATTTGACATTATAACAATGTGCGTATATTCATGTAACACAGTTATGTATGGTTCTGTGTGTCCTGCTCTACAGCTCCCCGACGCCTGGTCCAATGAACTTGTTATCATCGTCGCTGCTGTCGGAGGTGTTGGACTCATCATCCTTGTGCTTGTCATCACAGTGGTCATTGTCGTCATCAGAGGCAGAGGAAGGATGAAGACCGCTGGTTGATTTTATTACGATGAGTTTATCGACCTTCAAAACTAATCTTTATGTAATTATGCTTACAGCTTCATAAATTGCTAGGTGCGTTCCTAATTTGAATTTGGATTGTTTCCGTCCCAGGCACTAAGGAGATCCCAGGAATTGACTTTTAGAGAAGACCTGTTCACACTTTCTGTTTGTAATGTTTGTTTTAGATGTACGTATGCAGGAACATCTGTTGTATTCTAATCATTATAACATTATTATGCATTATGATTATTATGATCATTAGATTTGTATGCAGTGTGTTCTGTATGAATCTGGATTATTAATCGGTTTCATGGCGAATGTTGTTTAGCAAGTGCTCAAATCTCGTCTGGAACAAACATCATGTTTATCCCATTACAAGTGATAAGTGGCATGTCAATCAGGCCACAATATGAATACACATGCAAACTCAATCAGCAATACCAAATTCAAAAGGTTTTCTCTTAAAGTCATTTGTTACAACGATCGAAGAAAAATGAAGATCGAAAGTAGTTCCCACTGAATATTTTATTTTAAATCGATGTATTGATCAACTCCAATATCTTCAGGAAATTGTAAGAGAGAGAACATTATTTGGGACACCATTTACTGACAGAAGTGTTGAATGTACAGTTTGTATAAAGATAGTATGTATCGCCACTGGTCAATGTTGCTTAAAACATCAGTGAAATAGATAGACGCTGGTAAAATATCGAAATGTGAGATGGTAGTCATTATGATATCAAGTGTGTGTGTGTGTCTAACCAAAAATGAAATCAATGGCAGATATAAACATCAACAAAGACAATAGGGATATATATAATGAAAGGCGGATTTGTTAATACTTTACTGAGAAAATACCTCTTCTTGCCAATGTCCCCAACATTACCACCAGTTACACATCGACAACAATGCTGATGACAAAGTCATCTTAAGAAGATCTAACATTGTTCTATACTAAATACGATACACGTGAACGTGTCGTATGACTTTATTTACGACCATAGGCAATCAGCAGAAAGAGCTCCACCCTTTCCAAGAACTGCAAGCAAAAGAACCGAAACCAGGTCACGCAAGGGGATCAAACTGAGCCGTATTATCTTGCATACATTTGCCCCTCTCCAAGTGCAGCGTACAGTGATAGAAATATTCTCTTGACTTGACCCTAACACATGACGTTATACTATTGAATACGGTTTCATGTCGACCAGTGGACAAGGAAGGGAGAGGAACACAGTGGGGACATCAACCTGTCGGTACAGGTGAATCTCAAGTCGATATTGTGCGTTGTCTCGGTGAAAATGCATCGAGATTCAGAGTGGCTATAAACTATCCCGAGGACTAAGAGGGAACCCAACATTTCTCAAGAAGTAGTTCCTCCACGTCCAGTAGCATCCTACACAACTAATATTTTGCTACCAAGTGGATGCATTTCGAGAATACTCTCTGCTTATGACCAGGTCATTTCTTGTGCATGAAAAATGCCTCAAGAAAACGTGCTTTGTGCAACTCGCTTACGGCCACGACCACCATATCACGTGTCAGTCGTTGCAGTTGATCAGATATTGATCATTCTTTTCCAAGAACTGAAAGGTCAATTAAACAAAAACTAGAGCACGTTACACCATGTTTATGTGCCGATAGTAAGATACAGCCCCAGTCTTTCTAAGAACTGTGTGCTAAAGTAGAATGAAACTAGGCCTCTGTTTCTTACAGTTCTCAGAAATGGTGAAGCCATAGAAACGACTATGGGATTTATATTGATTTTACAAGAAAAGGATCATAGTAGTAATTGGGAATAAACATCAAGTGTGCTCACAATAGAGTGAGTGAATGACTTTAGTTTTACACCGCACTCAGCAATATTACAGCTGTAATTATGGCGGTCTCACAATACAACCGGCTGTACCTGTTTCATATTTAGATCAATGCATTAAAGATTCATAGTGACACAGAAGCCTCTCCACGTGACTGTTAGACGAGTGGGATGATTTCAGCAGATCCTGAAAAGGATGAACTTTCTAAAACACATTATGCACAATTGGTAAAATGGTTGTATGCGAAGGGTGTTTTCAAAACAATTGTCAAGTGTATAAAAAGATCACTCTCTGATATACAAATTGTATTATTACATGTCTGAACAGGTTATCTCAAGTCGATATCGAGCGTTGTCTTGACTATAAACTATTCTGAGGACTAAAACGGATCCCAACATTTTTCCAGAAGTAGTTCCCTCCATGTCGAGTAGCATCCTGCCAGTTCCAGCTTTTCACAGCCGGGGCTCTATCTACCAACTTTCATCACACTACTCTGGCTCAAAAGGTGATTGCTGAGTGTCACAACATTCAAAGCCTCAGTAAACCTCCAAAAATGTTGCACGGTTGCAGATTTGGCCGCATCACTGGCAACGTTGATCATTCAGAGTTTATATATGACACAGAGGCGTCGTGTACAGTAGATACGAAATGAAGGCAGTCAAGTGGTTCTTGCGGATTTGTTGTCTGAGTCGTGCCCTCTGACTTATTTCATTTGGATGTTATAAGGAGTAAAATGGAAAAACTCTACATGTAATATGTACATGCATTCGAAACAGTCCCACTCCAGTCAAGGGCTTCACTGTCAGAAGCAGATGGTAAATTTCTACCAAGGAAAACCTACCTATTTACATTTGCGTTGTGTCCACTGCCAAAATTCACATAAGCTGGTTATTTCCAAAAAGGAATGGACGTGTAAATCGTCTTTCTTCTCCAGTATTATTCATGTTATGGCAGGTCTCCAGATCTAACTGACATCCTGATGTGACGATCACCAGAGCTCACATGACAGTAAAAGTAAGTTTTGATTGTCACTGATATCTTTGTCTCATTTAATTGTATTCAAGGAAGTAGATGCTCCTGCTCATCGATCACTTGATTATCTGGTCTGTTGACAGGCCACTGTTAGGCTATAAATGCTTACACACTTTGGGCAAAGTTTGTGACTGGAGGCTGATACCAGTGGGTCAGGAATTGAGTCACCTTTCCGCTAACACCTGGTGTTATCTCTGACCTTTCAGTGGTCCATACGTTATATTCACAGTTGTTTTGCCATTAAACCAAAAGGACTTGTCTCCGAGGATAAGAAAGACGGGGTATTATTTTGCATCGACATATTAAATTAGTGTGAAGTTGACACCAAATGATGTTATTGTTTTGCAGTCCTTTTAATAATCATAAATATCTTGTTCTCTTCGCGATATGACACAGATCCGTTGTGTACAATAGTGATATATTCCTACTGGGAATCATGCAGGAAGCATGAATGCCATAAGTCCTATTGTGCTCTGGCATAATGGCCGTATATGGTAGCTATCTCCATTGATTTTGCATTTAAACAATTGAAGTCTTTGCAGTTGCGGTTACAACAGGTGGTATCTCAATTGTACAAACATGTCAGGTCTTGCCTTGGTAATGTAAGTAAAGGCATATAACAGGGTTAGTCTGGGCTGGGTGTCATACGCTGGGTCTACCTACACTTGCTGACAAACCACGTATTAAGATGGCTTCGGGATCAGAGACAGGAGAAGTCAGGTAAAAGTCGATTGTCATTAAAATTCATCTGTTACATCATATAATACTAATGGTGTGTGAGATACAATGACTTCTCATAGCTCAACAATAACGGTGCTATTATATTTGCATTACATATCAAGGCCTATATGATATATACTTTACACTTCTGTATCAAAGTAAATGTATTGATGTTCATTTGTGGAGATAAATGAAAACGGGAATGATGGTTATGTATCTGTCTTCAACACAAAATACGTAAATAGTAGTCACCGTCCATTGTCGCCATTTACAGTGATTTTGTTTATGACGGTCGATCACCTGTTCTTGAACACCTAGTATCATCACAATTTCATATATAGATATATATTCTAAATAAATGTATATCATGTATACCCCATCAGTATATCATGTATACCCTAGCAGTATATCATGTACACCCTAGCAGTATGTCATGTATACCCCGGCAGTATTCCATGTATACCCTAGCAGTATTTCATGTATACCCTAGCAGTATGTCATGTATACCCCAGCAGTATATCATGTATACCCTAGCAGTGAATCATGTATACCCTAGCAGTATTTCATGTACACCCTAGCAGTATATGATGTATACCCTAGAAGTATATGATGTACACCCTAGCAGAATATGATGTTCACCCTAGCAGTATATCATGTATACCCTAGCAGTATTACAAGTATACCCTATCAGTATTCCATGTATCCCCTGGCAGTATATCATGTATACCCCAGCAGTATATGATGTACACCCAGCAGTATTTCTTTTATACCCCAGCAGAAAATAAACGCACGAAAGTTGAGGTGGATTACGAGTCCATTGAAAAAGAGCCTCTGCCCAGTAAAAAGGCACAAAATGAGTGAATCTTTGTACTCATTCTGGAGATCGTTTCCCTATTCCTTGGGATTAGAACAAGAAAATGTAAAGCCCCTAAACTGAGTAACTGATTACCTGCGGTACTGACGTTTGAACTGCTCTTGCCATGCAATTAAAAGGAGAACAGTTTCCGTCCAAATTTCTGTGTGTTTGAGAACATTATGATCACAAAGATATTTTAATTATAAATTCAGTTACGTTTACATGCAACAAATAATAATTACCGTAGTAATATTTAGCTCCAAGCTTGCTGTCGTCCCTCTTGTCCTTACCCCAGGGTAACAATCGATCGCTACAGTTGTTGGGCATCCCACTGTAACCTGTCCCGACGATCCTTTTCTTAGGATTGACAATACACGCTCCGACCTACAAATAACCCATGATTACTACATTATCCTAGTATGCATGATGTTATTTCTCCTTACAACTGTTAGGGACACTGCGGGGCAGAGAAGCTCCCCAGCATATCATAGGGTTGGGGGACTGTGACCTGACTCATTCTGTAGGCGAGGGTGGTTGATAATACCATATACGTCTGTTGAGTGCACACTGTACTTTGAGCAGAACAATCGTGTTGATGTAGCGTGACTATTCGTGAGATGTGGTCCCCATTTTACCTGCGTCACAGGATCTTTGCTTCTCATTCCAGACAGAAATGCAGTGGCCATGAAGTACTCCTCCCAGTCCAGACAACCCACTTCTCTTTTGCCACTATCACCGAACGTTCTGTTTTATGTAAAAAGGTTAACTAATAAAGTATATCTTTCAAGGATCTTTCATCAACGTACAGTAATAGCTTACAGTTGTATCACAGGGTGGACTATGTTTCGGGCGGGCATACATGGCACAGGGTATACATGATATACTGCTAGAGTGTACATCATATACAGCTGGGATATACTTGACATACTGCTAGGGCATACATGATATACTGCCAGGGTATACATGATTTTCTGCTGGGGTATACAAGAAATACTGCTAGAGTGTACATCATATACTGCTGGGATATACTTGACATACTGCTAGGGCATACATGATATACTGCTAGGGGATACATGATTTTCTGCTGGGGTATACAAGAAATACTGCTAGGGTGTACTGCTGGGGTATACATGAAATATTGCTATGGTATACATGATATACTGCTAGGGTGTACATCATGTACTGCTGGGGTATACTTGACATACTGCTAGGGCATACATGATATACTGCTAGGGTATACATGATTTTCTGCTGGGGTATACAAGAAATACTGCTAGGGTGTATATCATATACTGCTGGGGTATAGATGATAAACTGCTGGGGTATACATGGAATACTGCTAGGGTATACATGATATACTGATAGGGTGTACATGATATACTGATAGGGTATACATGATATACTGCTCGGGTATACATCATATACTGTCATGACAATACATCTGTTACATCACATAATGTGAGATGCAATGACTTCTCATAGCTCCACAATAACGGTGCTATTATATTTGTATTACATATCAAGGCCATATATGATATATACCTTCCTCTTCTGTACCAAAGTAAATGTATTGATGTCATTTGTTGAGGTACTGTAAGTCCCCGAGGTCCCTAGTATGGTGATCTACCTTCAGTTCTTGGCGATCTACACTCCGTTTCTATAGTCTGTTGTCCTACATAGTTAATATGTTTTAGATATAATTACTAGTTTTACATTTATATCTGTGATATTCTAGTTGTTTTACTGTCCTTCGTTGACAGAATTTTATAATTTACGTTCAATTGTTAATATATTTCTAACTTAATTTAGTCACGATATGGCTGAAATACTGCCGATGTGACTTAAAATCTTAACTCACTCACTCACTCACTCACTTGTTGAGAAAAATGAAGACGAGAATTATGGTTATGTCCCTGTATTCAACTTACAGACAAAAATGTAGCTGCAGTACAATAAATGACACCGAAATATTTGATAGGAATTATTACCTTGATAATTTATTTTGCAGATTCATTGTGTATATGCTTTGTGGATGCATTTGAAGTTATGAAAAAGGCGATTTGCTGTCTTTTCTTGCTTGCAGCGATTATAATGGCTTTGTAGTAGGAATGGTTCCTGCAGCAGCAGCACTAATTAACTAATCAAGAAATCTAGCAAGAAAACCTTGTATGTGGCAGCTTCATGAGAATCACCAATATCATTTGTAGAAGATCTTCTAGCTATTAGATCTAGTTCGTGTTTCCATCAGTACTACACTCATGCATGTGCCAAAATGGTTTCAATGTTGACCGATCAGTGTACTGCGATGAATTTGAAGACGTTTATGTTTCGTCCCGCGTCTATTGGTAGTGTCAGGTCGTCTCTGTCTTTGGTTGTTGATATCACTTCCCGCCATCTACTTTCGACAAATACTGATCTCCATGGGACACATAACAAAATATTTAAGCAACAGGACACCGATAAGGTAAGCAACGCGTTCTTTATTATCCATAACCTGACGCGACTGAAAATTCTATCTTAAAAATTGACACAATTTTGGCACTTGAGTGCATTCATTCATTCTGGCTTCCACATTTGCATTACCAATCTTCTATTCCCACTTTTCTAGCTTTGTTATCTTATCACTTGGTTGTTTTCCCATGTACATATGTTGCTATCTGCTTCCTACGGAAGCGTACTAGGATCAAGGTGAAAAAGATTTGGTCTCCTACGTAGGAGTTATTAAGTCCTACGTTAATTACTATCTCCTACGAAGTAGTTAACATCTCCTTCGTAGGACTACGTATCTTCTATGTTGGACTTGGTATCTCCTACGTAGGACATATTATCTCCTTGAGATGATGAATATATATTAATATATGTGCATATACACAACTAATGCTCGGTGAGGTGAAAGGGAAATTGATAAGAATCCTGCAGTTATGTGGATGAGTCACACGTAATTATTAAGTCGAGCAACCACGTCCGGACTTGACAATAATTTCTCCTATTTTTACCATTATATTTTATGTCTACTTAAAGGCTGGTAATGGTTAGGGGACATTTACGTTTTGAATCGGGGTACTGAGTGACGCTTAACGTCGTAATTATAATTACAATCGTTGACATGCGTGTGGAGTTGTTATCGCCAATCGCAGCAACTTAATTATTGCAGAAAAGGTTCTTTTTTAGCTTCGGATTATGAAGTATGTGAATTACGTTGAGAAATGTTTGGTAATGCAGGACGTTAAATGGCAGAAGTGTAATTGTGTATGTGTATATGTTTGGGTGACGTGGACCTTGTTCTATTGATAATTGAAGTTTTGTAGGTGCGGGTATGGTTATGTTTGATCTGTCATAAATGCATTGATTCACACACAGAGGGAGGGGAGGAGGAGGTTATGATATGAAACTCTGGTTAAAACACGTCCTCAGCAGCACGTTGCTGCTTGTCTTTAGAGGGGGCAGGTTGGATCAGATACAGCGCTTGTTGTTTGCGGTTTGTTTGTTTGTTTGTTCGTAATTGCTTACAGGTTGACTTGATTGGGGTGGAAGTGTTGAGTGCGGCGTAAAACAATACGAAATTCAAAAAGGCAAAGAATTGTCATTCTATTTACTTGTTCATCGCTGTAACACAAAAGCCATATAATAACAATGATCAATGTCACTCGCATTTAAATTGAAGTCCTCTCTGGCCACAAGCATAGGCTACTGGGGTCTAGTTCTAACACAGAATCCCCATGATCTGAAATGCCACAAACTCAACAAACTGTAACATTTATTCACAAGAAGATGGTGACGTTGTCTTTTATCTTGGAGGAAGGTCAGGAAACCTATTGTTGACAAACATTTTCTGTGTCTGCTTATTTACTACACCCCACCGGCTTCTGAATCGTGGGAATGAGCACGCATGGATTGCCGATAGTCTAAGATAGGTCTGTGCGTCAGAGGTAAGCACACAGATCTCGTATGACCCATGTGCAACGACCTCTGAACTATCCAACTCACAGCAGTAAAGTGTAGCAGAAAGTGCAACACATAACAGTGAACTAACTGCCACATGTCCTAGTAGAGCAAATTGAATGCAAGGCAGTAAAGTATATCAGCCGGCCCAACACATGACGGTAATGTGCAACAATTAGTGTTCAATACATGATTCTGATAGTGAATGAAACACGTGTCAGTAGACGCTAATTGTGAATGAAACACATGGCAGTAGATGCTAATAGTGAATGAAACACGTGGCAGTAGACTCTATTAGTGAATGAAACACGTGGCAGTAGATGCTAATGGCGACTGAAACACATGGATGGCAGTAGATGCTAACAGTGAATGAAACACGTGGCAGTAGATGCTAATAGTAAATGTTACACATGGCAGTAGATGTTAATAGTGAATGAAACACGTGGCAGTAGATGTTAATAGTGAATGAAACACGTGGCAGTAGATGCTAATAGTGAATGAAACACATGGCAGTAGATGCTAATAGTGAATGAAACACGTGGCAGTAGATGCTAATAGTGAATGAAACACATGGCAGTAGATGCTAATAGTGAATGAAACACGTGGCAGTAGATGCTAATAGTGAATGAAACACATGACAGTAGATGCTAATAGTGAATGAAACACATGGCAGTAGATGTTAATAGTGAATGAAACACATGACAGTAGATGCTAATAGTGAATGAAACACATAGCAGTAGATGCTAATAGTGAATGAAACACATGACAGTAGATGCTAATAATGAATGAAACACGTGGCAGTAGATGCTAATAGTGAATGAAACACATGGCAGTAGATGCTAATAGTGAATGAAACACGTGGCAGTAGATGCTAATAGTGAATGAAACACGTGGCAGTAGATGCTAATAGTGAATGAAACACATGGCAGTAGATGCTAATAGTGAATGAAACACATGGCAGTAGATGCTAATAGTGAATGAAACACACATGACAGTAGATGCTAATATGCTAATAGTGAATGAAACACATGGCAGTAGATGTTAATAGTGAATGAAACACATGACAGTAGATGCTAATAGTGAATGAAACACATAGCAGTAGATGCTAATAGTGAATGAAACACATGACAGTAGATGCTAATAATGAATGAAACACGTGGCAGTAGATGCTAATAGTGAATGAAACACAAGACAGTAGATGACACAAGGCTTTAAAGTATAACAGCCGGCCCAACACATGACGGTAATATGCAACAATTAGTGTTCAATACATGATTCTAATAGTACATGAAACACATGGCAGTAGATCCTAATAGTAAATGAAACACGTGGCAGTAGATGCTAATCGTGAATGAAACACATGGCAGTAGATGCTTATAGTGAATGAAACACGTGGCAGTAGATGCTAATAGTGAATGAAACACATGGCAGTAGATGTTAATAGTGAATGAAACACATGACAGTAGATGCTAATAGTGAATGAAACACATAGCAGTAGATGCTAATAGTGAATGAAACATATGGCAGTAGACTCTCATAGTGAATGAAACACATGGATGGCAGTAGACTCTCATAGTGAATGAAACACATGACAGTAGACTCTCATAGTGAATGAAACACGTGGCAGTAGATGCTAATAGTGAATGAAACACATGGCAGTAGATGCTAATAGTGAATGAAACATATGGCAGTAGACTCTCATAGTGAATGAAACACAAGGATGGCAGTAGACTCTCATAGTGAATGAAACACATGGCAGTAGACTCTCATAGTGAATGAAACACGTGGCAGTAGATGCTAATAGTGAATGAAACACAAGACAGAAGATGCTAATAGTGAATGAAACACAAGACAGAAGATGCTAATAGTGAATGAAACACAAGGTTTTAAAGTATAACAGCCTGCCCAACACATGACGGTAATGTGCAACAATTAGTGTTCAGTACATGATTCTAATAGTGAATGAAACACGTGGCAGTAGATGCTAATAGTGAATGAAACACATGGATGGCAGTAAATGCTAATAGTGAATGAAACACGTGGCAGTAGATGCTAATAGTGAATGAAACACATGGATGGCAGTAAATGCTAATAGTGAATGAAACACGTGGCAGCAGATGCTAATAGTAAATGCAACACAAGGCAGTAGATGCTAATAGTGAATGAAACACATGGCAGTAATTGCGAATAGTGAATGAAACACATGGATGGCAGTAGATGTTAATAGTGAATGAAACACGTGGTAGTAGATGCTAATAGTGAATGAAACACGTGGCAGTAGATGCTAATAGTGAATGAAACACGTGGCAGTAGATGCTAATAGTGAATGAAACACATGACAGTAGATGCTAATAGTGAATGAAACACGTGGCAGCAGATGCTAATAGTAAATGCAACACAAGGCAGTAGATGCTAATAGTGAATGAAACACATGGCAGTAATTGCGAATAGTGAATGAAACACATGGATGGCAGTAGATGTTAATAGTGAATGAAACACGTGGTAGTAGATGCTAATAGTGAATGAAACACGTGGCAGTAGACTCTCATAGTGAATGAAACACGTTGCAGTAGACTCTCATAGTGAATGAAACACGTGGCAGTAGATGCTAATAGTGAATAAAACAAAAGACAGTAGATGCTAATAGTGAATGAAACACATGGCAGTAATTGCGAATAGTGAATGAAACACATGGATGGCAGTAGATGCTAATAGTGGATGAAACACATAGCAGTAGACTCTAATAGTGAATGAAACACATGGCAGTAGATGCTAACAGTGAATGAAACACATGGCAGTGGACTCTAATAGTGAATGAAACACGTTGCAGTAGATGCTAATAGTGAATGAAACACGTGGCAGTAGCTATGCTAATAGTGAATGAAACACAAGACAGAAGATGCTAATAGTGAATAAAACATAAGACAGTAGATGCTAATAGTGAATGAAACACATTGCAGTAATTGCGAATAGTGAATGAAACACATGGATGGCAGTAGACTCTAATAGAGAATGAAGCACATGGCAGTAGACTCTAATAGTGGGCTGTTCTATTATACCCATAGGTACGTGCCTAATTCTGCCTTGACTTTTTGTAGACGTTTTGGCATGTAGAAGTTTTGGGAGATAACCGTCTTCTGACATCAGTGGTGGAAAACTGTGTCTCAACTTTCACGGCAGTGGACACCTCAAGACAAAATATACATCGACACCATAGTTTTGCTGTATAGTTGAGTTAGCTCGGACCCTGAATGCAAGTGTGGCCTGTTTAGTGTCACATGACTTTCGAACTATATATGAAAACATAAATACAAATCCTACTTATTGTTGCCAGAGATCTGTGATGGTATTATGTTGTTTGTGTAACAAAATTGATTTTTCCTAAACTACATATGTGTGTCTTGGCGTGGGGGTGTGGGCACATCAGTCTGTCCTGTTTTAGCGAAACAGACATTTGCTCTATGACCAGGTTAAGCTCAATACAATGCATATGTCTCACGAACTATGTAAGCTACAACGCACTCGGACATGCCAAGCACTTATATAACTCAAACAGTTAATGGCCTTACGTCTCTGACCTACATACATAGTGTCAGTTACACAACACTTGATCCTCAATATGCCGGAGTAACAATCACCTATTCTGACAGTGTAATCTTCACCTATTCTGACAGTGTAACCTGGACCTATTCTGACAGTGTAACCTGCACCTATTCTGACAGTGTAACCTGCACCTATTCTGACAGTGTAACCTTCACCTATTCTGACAGTGTAACCTTCACCTATTCTGACAGTGTAACCTTCACCTATTCTGACAGTGTAACCTTCACCTATTCTGACAGTGTAACCTTCACCTATTCTGACAGTGTAACCTGCACCTATTCTGACAGTGTAACCTTCACCTATTCTGACAGTGTAACCTTCACCTATTCTGACAGTGTAACCTTCACCTATTCTGACAGTGTAACCTTCACCTATTCTGACAGTGTAACCTTCACCTATTCTGACAGTGTAACCTTCACCTATTCTGACAGTGTAACCTTCACCTATTCTGAGAGTGTAACCTGCACCTATTCTGTATTCTGACAGTCTAACCTTCACCTATTCTGACAGTGTAACTTTCACCGATTTGGTGTAATCTACATCTGGTGTAATCTACATCAGGTGTAATCTACAGTGTAACCTTCATCTATTTTGCCTGTGTAACCTACACACAAAGTGAATGAATAATTCCATTTTAACGTACACCTTCGTGTCATTTTTACCCACACGCTTACTGTCAGTTTGACCTACCTGCTTAGTGTCAGTTTGACCTACCTGCTTAGTGTCAGTTTGACCTACCTGCTTAGTGTCAGTTTGACCTACCTGCTTAGTGTCAGTTGAACCTACACGCTTGTTATGCACGCATGGTGCCAATTTGACATCCGTGACCTGTATTACAAATAGCGCCTCTACTTTTGTGACAGGGAAGGGGGTGACACAGAGATTATGAATGAGGGCAGGGTCGAGGATGAGAAGGGGAAGGACTACATAGACTGGGAGACGTACTTCATGGCCATGGCACTCGTCTGTGCAGAAAGAAGCAAAGACCCCAAAACGCAGGTGAACAATGTTGACAGGGAGAGAGAGAGAGAGAGAGAGAGAGAGAGAGAGAGAGAGAGAGAGAGAGAGAGAGAGAGAGAGAGAGAGAGAGAGAGAGAGAGTGGGACGTAGAAAGACAGAGAGGGGGATGGAGAGAGACAGAGAGTGCGAGAGAGAGACAGAGTTGGGCGGAGAGAGACTGACAGCGGGGGAGGGAGACAGAGGGACAGAGAGAGAGACATAGAGTAGGAGGGAGAGAGACTGAGAGTGGGAGAGAGAGACGGAGAGTGGGGGAGAGAAAGAGACAGAGATTGGGGGAGAGAGAGGGAGAGAGAGAGAGAGAGATTTCGCAAGGTTTCAAAGATATCGTCGTTGAGAGAGAGAGAGAGAGAGAGAGAGACAGAGATTGGGAGGGAGAGAGAGAGAGAGAGAGAGAGAGAGAGAGAGAGAGAGAGAGAGAGAGAGAGAGAGAGAGAGAGAGAGAGAGAGAGAGAGAGTACATATTTCGAGTACATATTTCGCAAGGTTTCAAAGATACCGTTGTTAGTCGACTCACCTGTACTTCCTGTTACAGGTTGGAGCGTGTATTGTGAACAAAGACAAAAGGCTCGTTGGCACTGGTTACAACGGAATGCCCGATCGCTATTGACATAAACACGTGTGATTAACCAGTGCTCTAACTGAAGCATTAACTTAGAAATTATATAGTCTTATATTACAAATGATTGCCAAAACGTGAAATACAGGGGCAGCTCTTCTGACTATTCTGGAATCTCTGAAAAATATCAATCAAAACCATTCTCATATACTTGATGACAAGGATAATTTACCCATTGAGTCTACATAAACGTAGCGAGTGATAATTGTTTATGGCAATATTTTTGTCAGTTCTGGGACAGGCAAACCATGAAATAAAGTCATAAGCAGTGAGACACGCTTTCAGGGAATATGGCAAGCCGTTTTAACATTTTTTAACAAATACTGTGATCTTAAATCGTTGTAAAGATATCTTGAATGAAATTAGAGATATCTTACATAAAAGTGGAGATATCTTGAAATGAATATCTGCAATAAATTTCATAATATCGCCAAACGTATTAAACCAGAGACCATATGGTCTCTGATTAAACATATTAACATATTGAAAAGAATTGCTGATATCTTGAATTGGACTAGTGATATTATAACAGGATTTATAGATTTGCTCAAGGTCATGTTTCTAATGATATCTGTAATTTAGCTCATGATATCAGTAATTTCGTAATAAATGGTAAAACGGTCTGATCTCTTGACGTAGTGACAGTAATGAGGTAAGGGATTAAGTGGATTCTTGTAACTGGTAACACTTCTATTCTAATCCTACTTCCAGTCTGCCATGCTGAGATGAACGCCATACTGAACAGGTTCTCTGCTGACTTGAAAGGCTGCAAGATTTACGTGACCCTGTTCCCCTGCAACTACTGCACCCAGATGATCATCCAGTCTGGAATCCAAGAAGTCGTCTTTTTGTCAGATGAGAAAAAAAGCACGGACGAAGTGAAAGCTTCAAAGAAACTGCTCGACATGGCTGACATACACTACAGGTCAGTGGCTCGCTCCTGTTCTTCCTTGTATTCTGTGGAGGCAATACATCCGCTCTTGCACAATGTAACGCTATTCTGACAAACGAATGGTCGCGTATGAATCTTTGAATACCGTGATAGCAATCTGCGTCCACCTGTCATCTATACATTTGTGTTTCAGACCATATCATGGAAGTCAAGATTCAATTTCCGCCAGATCCGGAAGTCGATCAGGTGGCCTCCAGGACTCGAAAAAGCGTTGAATAGGATCAGGGTGTATTTTCTTGTAATAGTCACATGATAACGTCAAACGGGAGAATATTACACATAACGACTGATTTCCACAAAACACGTCGTAGTTAAGAATATAATTTGCTGTTCATGAGTAAGGATAAATATAAATTATGAATTTTACTTGAAAACTTACATTTTGCTGTGCAAATTCATAATAAACGTGGACTTGATTGTGAACTTCTATCTTAATCATCTTTTTCATAATTACCAGTCATCGTTTAAATGAACTGCTTGGGGTGGGCTCTAACCTGCAGTCGTATTAGGCACGGAGTGGAAGTGAGTAAGTGGGTTTAATGCCACTTTCAACACATCGTTTATACCACTCTGACTCGTTATGACAAGCACCCGACTCTGGTTGACGTCAACTGCCGGAACATTTGACTGTTGATCCAGACACTGTCCAGACTTTACAGCAGGAGTCCTTGATGCCCAGCACGTGAAGACCCGGGTTAGAATTGGTTTCCTGTATTTGTACATCTCTGGCTTCCATCAGCTTACTGCTTAACCAATTACGGCAATTATGTTGTTTTCTTTGTCAATTATGTTGTCTCATTGTTATATTCAGTATATATATATTCATCTACCCCACTTCATGTATCACTCTTGCTTGACAACGGTACAAGAATCTGTATCGAAACGTCGCACTCACGAAATAAAGAAGTTGTTATCCATAAAAAGCTGTTCTATATTGTACGTCTCAACTTCTAAAATGCCACTCAAACAAGCTCCCATATTCAAGCCGACATGTCCTGCTATAACTTAAGTAGTGTGATAAATGAGACTAAAATAATCAACCATCCAGTACACGATGCAGACAAATTAGCACACAACCCTCCAGAACAACAAGTCAAACCTACTTTGAATGTGTCGTACTCGAATTCTATTGTATTCTCCTGTGTTTGTGACATGAGTGAGTTAGTGACTTTCGTTTTACGCCGCTTTTAGCAATATTCCAGCAATAATAAGACGAGGGACAACAGAAATGGGCTTCACACATTGTACCCAAGTAGGGAATCGAACCCGGGTCTTCGGCGTGACGAGCGAACGCTCTAACCACTGGCCTAACCCACCGCCCCTTTGTGACATGGACTCCCCTCCACCCTGTATGACTGGTTGTACTGCCATAGAACAATCCACCACACGTGGTTCTCCTGCCACTGGTATCTGGGCCAGATCACCCAAAAGTTGGAAATATGCAATTGTGTCCCATACCCCACGTGTGTGATGACAAGGAATAAACAAAACAATTACATGTAGTCCCTCATCTGGATTCACGAGGCACAATCAATACGATAAAAACAAACTTCTAACTACAAATTAAACAGCACAAAGCTTTATTTAAATGAAGCATGTAAACATTATCTCAAATATCATAAATACATCATCATAAAATGCTATTCTTCTTCATATTATTAGTTTTATAACACAAGAACTATCACTCACTGCTGGAAATGAAACTTAACTTCCTTAATATATTTTAACTGGACACTGGGACATTTCTTTTTATGGATGAAATCCGACAATCTATCCATGAGTTGGTCTATACTGCAGATCTTCCCAGATCATAACATGAATATACCATGGACAGTTGAAATAGTTTCTCAAGAAATGTCTCCGAGGTCAAATACAGACAAAAGGAAATAAAAACACCGAGTATTTAAGTACATTAAGTGAAGATGTCCCTTTAATATGAGCAGTATCCATCAGGATGTAACTCTGCCATAGGGGCAGCACCATGGCAGTTTCAGTTATTCAGAGTGTATTTTACCAGCTTGAACCAGCAAGATGTCTTCCTCAGTCAACACACTGACACAGTGATGTGATGTGCTATAGAGAAGTATCCAACATGTCTCCTCTCGACCCTCAACTGTGACAAGCAGAGAGAATGAATCTGTCTGAATCCCACCCACTATTTCAATCATATCACGGTGTGTCTGTTTCATGAGAATGCAAGAGCCCGAAGAAAACAGGCCACCTCTTTAGTGAAACTCTGGACTGGTATGTTGCAGACAAACCTAAATTTTATGGATTCAAACCCAGAATTCAGAGTTGAAGGCATGTACAAGGGAGGTAACTCTGCACATCAAGCTGCTGGAACCCAAGGGCTCAGACCTGAGCTACAAGAGGACTGAGGAACAGAAGATGAAACATCCACTGATGGAAGACCCGGCTCTCGGTTCATATACTAGCCACATAAAGAAACTGTGCACACAGAAAATTCCTTCAGAATTGGAATACAACACAGAAAAGACGACATGATGTAAACACTTTATAAGCTGAAGTATCGGACCTCAACAACATGTCAAAAGAACAATATCCGTAACGATGACGTCAGAAGTTCAAAATTGAGTCGGGGGTCACACGTCGAAGTCACAAAGTCAATAACGGGTATGACCATCATGCGCGTGAAGCACAGCAGGGCATCGACGACGCATAGAGGCTACCAAATTTTCCAAATGAAGGCCTGGGGAATGGTTTGGGACGTGGTCACTGCCGTCTGGAACCTGTGTCCGAGATGAGTCACCCGAATCCATATGTCCTGTCTTGGCGTCGTTACTCGGGGATGCCCAGAACGTGGGTGGTCGGCGACGTCATTACTGTTCCCCTAACGCCTGACCAATGCAGATATCGTGTTACGATGGCATTGAGAAATGTGCTGCCACCTGTTGTTGGCTCATGCCTGCACAGCTGGGACATCCACATAATGGCAAGAGTTAAAACTAATGTGAATTGACTAAAATACCATGAAATCTCACACATTATGTTGACATCAACCTCTGTTATGTGTTACAATACAGATAGAAATATACATGTCACCTATGCTTAACCAACTAAAAGGGACTGTCAACATTTGCCCATGATATCTGTCATCCGTTACTCACACAGATCCCCAACCCCATGAAACCTTGGACAATAAGCATAAGCTGTGACCATACCACACAGACTGGCACAAGGCGTTAGTTAATGGTAGCTGACACAGTCTGACCAGTTTGTTGGAGAAGCTTATGGTGTTTGTGTCTTTGAGTTGTAAACTAAGGACCATATATCTGCTAAGAAATGAAATACTAAAGAATTCATAACTAGCATGGGAATGATGTGTTTTATTTTGTTTGTTGCTTAACATCGTACTCAGCAATATTCCAGCTATATGGCAACGGTCTGTAAATAAGGAGTCAGGGCCTGGCAATCCACTGATCAAAATCATGAGCATCGACCTCCGCAATTGGTAAACAATGACACACGTCAGCATGGGTTGCCAATTCTAACCTGGATCTTCAGGCATGAAAATTGCGTGATAACATACTGCATGATATAGTAGAGAGATGAAGTTTTTAGACAGTTCTTATAAACCAATAACATGTCATGTCCATGTTCATTAAAACAATATTCCTCTATAGGAGACTGCAGGGTTGAAGTTAAAGATGTTGTACCCCAGGGTTCAATTCCCTATGTGTACACACCAAGATGTGATAGTGCTGGAATAATGAAATACCAGCACACCCTTTACATCACACCACACAGTGTATAGAGTTTGAAATACTGGATGATCGAACATATCTAGGACGTTGTCAGGGCCTGAAAACGTGTTTATTTCTAAGAAAACTCGCTGAACTTTCTGAAAAGTCATGACTGAATATTTCTTGAAGAATCTGGGAAGTTAAGGTTACACTGGAACTGAATCATTTTACATTGGATGTGAAATCTGCAAATGTAATTTGTGACGTTTCTAAAAAAACAAACAGAACCAAATGTTTTTTTATTTATATTTATCTGCAACTACAACCTGAATAGGAAAATCTAAAAAATGACGCTAATCAATTTTTTTGTCGATGATTGGTCGGTGGTATTGAACCAATCATCAATTGTGAGATTTCAACCAATTCCCAACACTACTCAGCAGTATTCCAGCGCGGCAGACTAAATAATCAAGTCTGGACCAGATAATCCAGTGATCAACAGCATGAGCATCGATCTACGCACATATACATATAAAAACCAACCAGGTGATGTTCTCCATACTGGATTGGATGTGTTGGGATGTGTCTATCCATAACACGGATAGATAACTCAATAGATAAAGACAGATGCGTTATTGACATTTGTAGAATCACTTGCATCATTTGATGTTAGTTTGGATGTTGGGTTGATATCTCCTATGCATATTTATGGTGAAAGTACCTCAGACTAAACTACCTTGTTCAAGCAGAGACCATAATGAGATCTATGATATGGTCCCTCATTCAACAATGTCCTCCATCTGTAGTACCTGTGCCAGGTACCAGTCGAATTATCAGTTGCTAATATCCTTTATGAAGAATACCCCTGCCGACAACGGCCCTTCCCCTGCAGTGACAGCTGTGTTTGTGACACGTATACCTTACTGTCAAGGAATATAAATCATTGATAATTTTGCCTTGTATCAACATCACGATATGACGATGAATGGGCCTAAATGAAAAAAACCCGGACCATTATATGAAAAGAATACAAACCTTCTGCCGTCTGTATACAGTACCTGTCATTGACCTGGCTCTTGTCTTATCATCCGCAGGCAGAATATTTTCAGAGAGGCAAATCGAAGTGAGGGTATATTATCCCTTCTGTACCCAATAAACATTTACTCATTATTCATATAATCAAAACATATCTTTCGCGGTGAGCAAATGTTCGCGTTGTTCTTATGTGTTTGTGTGCAAAATAGAAGTTCGTCACATCAACATCAACAGGATGTGTAATGTCATGTGATAGTCATGTGACATTTGTTTGTAAACAGTGCTCAGCGTGTAGCGATTTGAGAGATGCTTGTGTCAAATAAAGATACAGGCATCTGAATGCAATACATATGAGCAAATAGAGTAAATGTAATATAGAAGGTTGCATAGATATATAACTAATACAAATTAATTTCTATCCTGTGCATGGCGCTTGTTTGCACTCTGAGTACAACGCCGCCAAGCCAGACGATGAAGTGTACGTATAATCCGTATAAACACTGTGCAACGTTGTGCTACAGACAGACAGACAGACACTTCATTCGGTAATATACAGCCTTATGACCCATTTTACAGTTAATATATACAGTATTATAATGTCACGTGGGTACAAATTGAAGTAATTATCTAGCAAAAAATAACGTTTTAACAATTCTGCAACTGTAGTATAACAAGGGGATTTTGAGAGTTTAATAAATTTACCACAAATTGTTTTTATGGACATGTTTAATATGTGGAAGATATTTCTCTCTCAGATCTTTTTATTTATCACAAATTAATAATACATGAAATTTATCCTCAATAAAGCCCAATTTACAGTTTGCACATTTAATTTGATCAATACTGTCTTGTTTATACCTTCTAGAAAAAATGACATTAAATTGGGTAAGGAAAGTCTAAATTTACACATGGCTCTTATCAAATGCTTATTTGCTAATGATGTTAAATATTTCCATTAACACTATATGAAAACATGACAACATCATCCGCAAAAAGAAGTAACATTAAATCAACAATATCCTGTGTCACAAATACACGATAACTACACTCATTATATACTTCTGTTACAAGTTCATTAATGAAAAAGATAAATAAAGCTGTGCTTAATATACAATCCTGTCTCACACCACTAGAAGTGGAAAATCCTTCTGTTCTACCAGATGAAGTTTTAATACAAGCCTTTACAAAAGAATACATATTTCTAATAACATTACAAACTTTTCCATGTCAACCTTTAGTAAGAAGTACATACAATTTCTTTCTATCAACGTAATCAAAAGCTGTTTCAAAATCGATAAAAACACAATAAAATCTACCTTTTGGCTTACATAAATATTTTGAACACAATGCTTGAAATATGAAAAGATTATCAACTTTTGAGTAATTTTGGGAGAAACAAGCTTGACATTCTGATAAAAGATCATTTACATCTAATCAAATTCTAAGGCGCTTATTTATAACAATAGTGAACAATTTACCTGTAACATTCAGGATGGAAATGCCTCTATAATTCTTGGGGTCAGAACGTTTACCTGACTTAAATAAAATCATACCTTTATTCCATGATTCTGGAAAATCGCCAGTATTTAAGATTCTATTAAACAGAAGCTTCAAATAAGGTACAATCAAAATTACTGACATCTTAAAAAAATCAGGCGGTACTCCATCCCCACCTGCAGATTTACCACTTTTTAAACTTTTGAGAGCATCTACTATTTTTCAATCGGTTATTTCACCTGACAAAAGATCACCCGTGAAAGGCAAATCATTACAATTCTCACAAGAATCTGAATTAACATACTGGGAAACAAAACAATCAAAATCGTTTACTTCAACATTTTCAACTTTCGGATTTAACAAATTATTCAAATAATCGTACCAAATATCCGGAGACATCGAATAACTTGAAACATTTCCACGTATAACTTTCTTTAACGTCTTCCAAAGACACTTACAATCCCCATATTCAGCAGACCTCTTTATATCATCACATATTTTGGTATTATAAGAACGCTTCTTCTTTTCACAACATATTCTATATTCATTTTTGGCATCCACATACAACTTTAAGTTTAAGACACATTATGTTACGGTAACTACGAATAAATATGTCTTTTATCAGTGCAAATACCATGGATGTAATCAAAGCAGTTCACGCTATGCTAGTATCACATTCATACCTATATTCACATATACGCTATTCTTTCTCAATCAAACAATCGTTAAACATACAACCATACAAAATCTAGAAGCACTTGAATGAATTAAATGAAGTATTTGAGTGCTTCGGTGCTTTTTTTCAAAACTAAATTTTATCTGTCGTAATTCACGAAAACCTGACTGGGTTATTATTTACACTTATACCTTGTTAAATCTTGCCTGTTCATTTACACACAAATTATTGTTTATGTTTACACACAAACATTAACAAAATGATACGTAAAGATAAACACAGTGACCAATACACACAAACATTAACAAAATGATACCTAAAGATATACACAGTGACCAATACACATAAACATTAACAAAATAATACGTAAAGATATACACAGTGACCAATACACATAAACATTAACAAAATAATACGTAAAGATATACACAGTGACCAATGCACATAAACATTAACAAAATGATACGTAAAGATATACACAGTGACCAATGCACATAAACATTAACAAAATGATACGTAAAGATATACACAGTGACCAATACACACAAACATTAACAAAATGATACGTAAAGATATACACAGTGACCAATACACACAAACATTAACAAAATGATACGTAAAGATACACACAGCGACCAATACACACAAACATTAACAAAATGACCAATACACACAAACATTAACAACATGACATGTAAACATACACACAGTGACAAAAACAAACAAACATTAACAAAATGATATGTAAAGATATACACAGTGACCAATACACACAAACATTAACAAAATGATACCTAAAGATATACACAGTGACAAAAACAAACAAACATTAACAAAATGATACGTAAAGATATACACAGTGACCAAAACACACAAACATTAACAAAATGATGCGTAGAGATACACACAGTGACCAATACACACAAACATTAACAAAATGATATGTAAAGATACACAGAGTGACCAATACACACAAACATTTACAAAATGATATGTAAAGATATACACAGTGACCAATACACACAAACATTAACAAAATGATACCTAAAGATATACACAGTGACCAATACACATAAACATTAACAAAATGATACGTAAAGATATACACAGTGACCAATACACACAAACATTAACAAAATGATACCTAAAGATATACACAGTGACCAATACACATAAACATTAACAAAATGATACGTAAAGATACACAGTGACCAATACGCACAAGCATTAACAAAATGATACGCAAAGATATACACAGTGACCAATACACACAAACATTAACAAAATGATACGTCAAGATACACACAGTGACCAATACACACGATTACACTGACCTGTGAGGTGCAACAAGTTTGTGATGTCCAACCCATGACGGACATACATCTTGCTAGTGCAAAGGGTGAGGCTGAACCGCTTATCTGAATTATGGAAAGAGGGCAAGAGTTTGAATTAACTTTGATTAAATCTGCCGATCCTACCTCATCACCCTTAATTAAACTAGACTGATACTGAACAACAACAATAATAATAATAGACCTGTGTTATGAGGAGTATAGTCGTGATTACTCAATGTCATATTGAAAGTGGTCAAATGTAACATATGTTTTATTTCGGATTGAACTTTCTTAGTAAAGTACAGATTCTATTATTTTGAGGGTTTGAGTCCCACCCGGGATTTGACCCAAAACCCTCATAGTCAGGCAATTAATCGCCAGCACACAAAGTCAGCCGTCTAAACCGCTCAGCCACCGCGACTTCCGCTATGCTACACTATGCTGGCAATTAGGTGCCTGACTCTGAGGGTGCGGGTTCGAATCCCGGATGGGACTCAGCCCAACAAAAGTACTAGAATCTGTATTTTACTCAGAAAGTGTAATCCCTAATATAACATATGTTATAAATGAGTATAGTCAGTTTCAAAATGGCCATACCTGTTGATAGAAAAACACAAACATTCATCAAATGTTACACCTGCAATTAATATACAAACATCTATAATACTATTAAACGACTTAAAACTAATGCTTACATTAGTGTATAATATACTATCCCCAGAAGAAACGCATAGGCCAGAAATCTGTTGCGAAAATGTTGTATTTTCAAACATGCATAACTCGTCCACAAATAGACTTTAGTACATGAATGTTTACATCAGTTTGGAAGAAGGTAATGTCTATACAACCAAGTGAATACCTTTAGATAACGGAGACGTTGAGCGCGATGGTGACGACGTAGCATACACAACATAGCGGTAAATCTCTTCCATGATCAAATGTAATCTCAGCTAACAGCCTTGTCATGGTAGCGGGTATTTGAGAAAAGGTGACCTTAATCTGCCCCAACCTTGGGATCTGTGGAAGTACCCACCCGTTCAAATACAACAGAAATCAAACAAACAATCAAACTCCTTACACACGCATGCTACACGCCCGAAAAGTGCTACACAGATTTCAGATTTAATATAGGGCTAACGACCGTTGTCTATTATGGGAAATATCATAAATACAGGTATGGTCTTGACAAACTATGCAATCAATATAAGCAGGTCATGTGTTGCCTATCACTGCCGGTTCCAGACACGTCTCTGGACCAAGCTACGCAGAGCAAATATGTCTCCTACAAGGACAGAAATGTTATTTAACCCTCGTAACGTCAGCAGTCGAACTAGTGACAAGAGTGAGTGAGTCTAGTTTTATGCCGCTTTTAGCAATATTCCAGCAATATCACGGCGGGAACACCAGAAATGGGCTTCACACATTGTACCCATTTGGGGAATCGAACACGGGTCTTCGGCGTGACAAGCTAACGCTTTAACCACTAGGCCAACCCACCGCCCATAATGACTAGAAACATATTTGAAGCTTGAAAAAATATATCACTCTTGTCAGGTGAAAGTTCTCATTTCAAAATATAGTATGAGTCAGATTTCAGTCAGCCACATGCTTTCGGAAAGAGTATATTTATCTTAACATTCCATGATGTTTCTAGAAAGGAGAGTTAATTTTTGATTTAGCAAAAACGTGTACTAAGGTTTTTATGAAATTCATTAAAATTCAGTCGTTTTGATGATTGTAATACTTGGCCTTCAGTTTCAGTATCAGACATATTCTCAGGCATATCATTCCATTGTTTTATTGTGTCAGGTAAAAACGAATTTGCAATACACATCACAATGACAACTTATTGTTTGAATGCTATTACTGTTTCTTAATCTATGGTCACTTAACTGTGATACTCTGTGATACAGGTAGTAGATCAGTTAAATAAACTGATGTCACATTATGAACCATTTTTTATAATAATGATAAATTCCTAATTTGTCTACGGTCAACTAGAAGCATAAAGTTAGTTTCCTTATCAATTAAATCATGACTTGTTCCTCTAACTGCCCCGCAAATCGTCCGCAGAGCATCTAAATGTAGATTTTCAACAATTTATTCTTGTTCTTTAGTACGCTTATCCCAAAGGTGAGATAAGTAATCGAACATTTGTATGACTTGTATATTTGCTTTAATGAGTTTCTAGATAATCTATATTCAAAACTGACCCGTGAAGGTCCGGGCAAGAATTGGTCTTCAGTAGCCCATGCTTGTCGTAAGAGTCGACTAACGGGATCGGCTGGATAGACACGCTGACTTGGTTGACACATGTCATCGCATCCCAATTGTCGATCGATGCTCATCCTCTTGATCACTGGATTATCCCTACCATTACCAAGTTAGTGATGGGCAGTAGTGTACTATATGTAGACTTGTACTATTTGTAGACAGTGCTCTGGAAGGTACCAAATGGTACTGCAACCCGATGGCCTTTATAGTGGGAGGTACTCTGGCATCTCATCTCACGCTTCATCTCAAGATGCATGAAGACCAGCATTGTGTGGAGACACTGGATACTCAGCCTAGCTACATCACCCAACGAACACTCGTTATAATTCCATGAAATCGTACACCTCGATAGAAATGTATTCCGAAAAGGAACACTTGATCATCATACCAGCTTCTACACGCCCCTTAAAGAAGTTCTATATATTCTCTTGACTTGACCCTACCACATGAAGTTGCACTGTTGATTAAATGGTTTCATGTCCACCGGCGGACAAGGAAGGGAGAGGGAACATAAACTAACAGAGGGGGCATCAAACGACTAATATTTTGCGAACAAGTGCATGGTTGTATGGCGAGAACACTCTCTACCTATGACCAGGTCATTTGTTGTACATAAAACATGTTCATTTAAACGCATGCTCTGTCATCGTATCCCATGGTGACAATCACTGGATTGTCTGGTCCACACTCGATTTGTGTACAAACAACATCGTACAGCTGTAGTACTGCTGAAACAAATATATGCTCGTGATATAGTCACAATCGCCTCTGCTACAAGATGAAACTAGATCACTATTTGCTTACAGTTCTTAGAAAGGGCGGAACTGAATTGTTGCGTGTTGATCCCGAAGTTGAAGCTGAAAGGCTGACCGGGAACCAGTCCGGAAAACAACTAGGTGTGAAACTACAAAGCAATTTGATGTAGACTGCAATTGTTTATCCATTTAAATAGCATGCACCATCCATTGTCGCCATTTGCAGTGATTTTGTTTATGACGGTTGCTCACCTGTTCTTGAAGACCTGTTGTCATCACTATTTTCATAGACAGACAGATATTCTAAACAAATGTTTGTTAAAAACACAACAGGTTACATCACAAGTCGTATTTCAATTGTCCGAACATGTCAGGTCTTGCCTGACACAACTGGTAGATAAAGAAAGTGAAGGTATATAACAGGCTTAGTCTGGGTTGGTTATCATACCTTGGGTTTGCCTCCACTTGCTGACAGACCACGTACTGGCATGGCTTCAAGGAAACAGACAGGAGCCTACAGGTACAATTCGATCTGTTACATGAGGTGAGAGTGCTGTTTATACAGTGGTGTATGAGATACATGACTATCTCATAGTACCAGATACATCACTCTGACCATGTCATTGTATTTCGTATGTAAAATACCATACCAATAGTTAAGACCCTACACCTTTTCACTCGTAACCCTTGAGTGTGGTATGGACAGTGGTGAGTCCGGGACGACTGTCAGGTCCAGCAGCCAGTTCCTGGTTAAGAAATTGTCATTCTGAATTTATACAGCCTTTAGGGAAGCATTACATCGTAATTACTCAAGCGGTATATCAAGTATAGCCTGGCAGTATATCATGTATAACCAAGCACTTTATCATGTATAACCTAGTAGAATATTTTGTACATCCTAGCAGTATACCATGTATAACCTAGCAGTATATCTTGTAAATTCTAGCAGTATATCATGTATACACTGACAGTATATCATGTACATTCTAGCAATAAATCATGTACATTCTAGCAGTATATCATGTTCATCCTTGCAGTAAATCATGTATAACTTAGCATTATATCAAGCATAACCTCGCAATATATCATGTATAACCTAGCAGTATATCATGTATAGCCTGGCAGTATATTATGTGCATCCTAGCAGTGTATCATGTACATCCTAGCAGTATATCATGTGTAACCTAGCAGTACATCATGTACATCCTAGCAGTATATCGTGTATAGCCTGGCAGTATACCATGTAACGCCCGACAGTATATCATGTATAGCCTAGCAGTATATCATGTATAACCTAGCAGTATATCACGTACATCCTAGCAGCATATCATGTACATCCTAGCAGTATATCACGTTTAGCCTGACAGTATGCCTAGTGGTGTATAATGCATATACCGGCTGTATATCATGTATAACCAAGCAGTAAAATCATGTAAAGCCTAGGAGTATATCATGTACATCCTGGCAGTATATCATGTATATCCTGGATGTATATCATGTATAACCCTACAGTATATCATGTAAAGCCCGACAGTATACCATGAATAGCCTAGCAGTATATCATGTAAAGCCTGGCAGTATATCATGTATAGCATAGCAGTGTATAATGTATACACTAGCAGTATATCATGTACATCCTAGCAGTATATCATGTTCATCCTAGCAGTATATCACGTATAGCTGAGAGTATATCATGCATAGCCAAGTAGTGTATCATATATACACCAACTGTATATCATGTATAATCTAGCAGTATATCATATATAATTTAGTAGTATGTAATACATACACTAGCAGTTAATCATGTACAACCTAGCATTATATCACGTAAACCCCAACAGTTTATCATGCATAGGCTATCAGTATACCATGTACATTCTAGAAGTATATCATGTATAATCTAGCAGTATATCACGTACATTCTAGCAGTATATCATGTACATCCTAGCAGTAAATCATGTATAATCTAGCAGTGTATCATGTATAACCTAGTAGTATATAATGTATAACCTAGCAGTATATCATATATATAACCTTGCAGTATATCATGTATAGCCTGGTAGTATATCATTTATAGCATGGCAGTATATTATGCATAGCCTAGTAGTGTATCATGTATACACCAAGTGTATAACTTGTATAACCTAGCAGTATATCATATACAGCCTAGTAGTGTATCATGTATACACTAACAGTATATCATGTACATCCTAACATTATATCACGTAAAGCCCAACAGTATATCATGTACATCCTAGCAGTATATCATGCATAGGCCATCAGTATACCATTTACAATCTAGCAGTATATCATGTGCACCCTAGTAGATTATCATGTAAAGGCCAGCAGTATGTCATGTATAGCCTAGTAGTATATCATGTATAGCCTAGCAGTATATCATGTGTAGCCATGCATTATATCAAGTATACCCCAGCAGCATATTATTTAGAGCCACGTGTACTACATCATACTTACGTTTTGATGACATCATGCCTAACCCAAGTTTCCTTCCTGTATTCCCCATTACTCCACCATTCCTAAAATTCTTTAAAACAGCCTGCATAATTACTCCCCATTGCAGTGGTACATTATGCATTGTATGCCCACCCGAAACATAGTCCACCCTGTGATACAACTGTAAGCTATTAATGTACGTTGATGAAAGATCATTGAAAGATATACTTTATTAGTTAACCTTTTTACATAAAACAGAACGTTTGGTGATAGTGGCAAAAGAGAAGAGGGTTGCCTGGACTGGGAGGAGTACTTCATGGCCACTGCATTTCTGTCTGGAATGAGAAGCAAAGATCCTGTGACGCAGGTAAAATGGGGACCACATCTCGCTATATCAATACGATTGTTCTGCTCACATACAGCATATACTCACCAGAAGTATTTTATCTTACCTTCATGTAAAATACTTTAATTTCATTGGTCAATGACGCTTTAACAAGTTTCCGTGTCACCTCTCCCTGGAGGTTGACAACTGGAAAATATATTACCCGCTGCCACGGTAACCGCCAAACGCTCCGCCGAGAAGCTTGTTTCGCTAACAATCATATGACGTCATAATATGACGCATGCAGTGTCCGGAGTTCGAAAACCGTTCCATTAGATGTTTTTGAGTTCACTATGTTCACTATGGTTAAACTATGTTATACATTGTATCGTTTGCACACTCAACTTAAACACAATTAACCATTATTCTATTGCAGTTTTAAGCTTGTCAGAATATGTCTCACTATATAGTATGACCAGACATTATTGAGAATTTTAGGAATATGTTTAATTTGATTTCTACTATAAACAACCTTGTCCAACTATCTCCGTTAATCCTTTTTCATTAGTTTGTGAAGAGTTATCCCACTTTGTTTACTTGCTAGCAGACGACATTTTCAGCGATCCTCAGTATGGATGATTTAGAGAAGGGGAAGTTGATTTTAGAGTATTATAACAAGGACATTAGATCAGCTAAAGTGATTTCAAGTAGAACAGGCATCCCTTTGTCCACTGTTTATCGTGTTTTGAAAAATATTGCAAATGGATATGGCACTGAGCACCAGGGAGGCGCAGCTAGGCCCAGAAAATTGACTGTCGGTGACAGGAGGCGGCTTGGTATTCTTGTTTCTAAAAACAAACGAAAGAGTTTAGAAAACTTAAGGCTGGATATGATTGATAGAGGAACTGTGGCTGTCTGTAAGGAGACAATTAGAACTGAGCTGCATGCAATGGGTTGGCAGAAAAGTCGAGGAATTCCATCACCGATCATGAAACCTGAACAAAAGGAGCGAAGGTTGAACTGGTGCTTACAGCATAGACATTTTAACTGGGACAATGTGATTTTCTCAGATGAAAGTTCTGTGTGGCTGTTTCCTAATGCACTGAAATTCTGGACCAAACAAACTGTAAAACCTTTGTATTAGCGCCCAAATTACAGTCTGAAATTTAACGTGTGGGGTGGCACATCTGTGCAACACCCCTCTATGTATTTGGAGGGAATATGAACAGTGAGTGGTACACAGATATTTTCAAGGGACATTTACTGCCATCTCCTCACGTGTTCTATGGAAATGTTTGGATTTTCCAGCAGGACAACGACCCAAAACATCATTCAAAGCATTCACAGGCCTGGTTTCGGATCCAAAATATGACATTATTAGATTGGCCAAGATGTATCCCTGATCTAAATCCAATAGAAAATGTTTGGGGACTAATGAAGGAAAGTGTCAATAAGACAAATCTGACAAATATTGCTGAAATGAAAGAAGAGGTGGTCCGATATTGGGACAGCATGGACCACGACTTTCTAACTTCTTCGATCAGTAGTATGCCCCGCCGCACTGAAGTCTGCATTGCTGCCCATGGTGACTTGACAAAATACTAAATGTTCACCTGTCTTTGAATCTGGAGTTATGTTCTGCTAATATTCACATTTAATACGTGAGTAATGAGTGAAAAAAATAGAAACATTTACAATCTTTAAATTCTCAGTAATTTCTGGTTGTACTGTGTATGTACGCATCTATGCAGCAGTGTCATCTCTCGCCTACCCGCTAGGGTAACACTGCTACAAAGATCCGTACAATAGATCGTAATACCCTCGAGAGAAGCATACAACTTATATTATCTTACCTTCATGTAAAATACGTTAATTTCATTGGTCAATGACACTTTAACATGTTTCCGTGTCTCCCCTCCCTGGAGGGTGACAACTGGAAAAAATATCACCCGCTGCCACGGTAACCGCCCAACGCTTCGCCGAAAAGCTGTATCGCTAGCAATCATATGACGTCATAATATGACGCATGCAGTGCACGCAGTGTACGCATTTTTGTAGCAGTGTCACCCCTCGCCTACAAAGAGGTGTACATCAGACCGTATTACCATCGAGAGAAGCATACAACTTATAATCAACCACTCGCTGCTAATGTAGGATGAGTCAGGTCAGAGTACCCAAATCCTATGACATGCTGGGGAGCTTCTCTGCCCCGCAGTGTCCCTAACAGTTGTAAGGAGAAATAACATCATGAATACGAGGATAATGTAGAAATCATGGGTTGTTTGTAGGTCGGAGCCTGTGTTGTCAATCCTAAGAAAAGGATCGTCGGGACAGGTTACAATGGGATGCCCAACAACTGTAGCGATCGATTGTTACCCTGGGGTAAGGACAAGAGGGACGACAGCAGGCTTGGAGCTAAATATTATTACGGTAATTGTTAATTGTTGCATTTAAACGTAACTGAATTTATAATTATCTTTGTGATCATAATGTTCTCAAACACACAGAAATTTGGCCTGAAACTGGTCTCCTTTTAATTGCATGGCAAGAGCAGTTCAAACGTCAGTGCCGCAGACAATCAGTCACTCAGTTTAGCAGCCCAGACTGGACGACGTCCGCGTGTTTGGTGGGGATGGGTGTATGTTGTTTTTCCTTTTTCTTTTATTGATGAGGGTTGCAAGTAGCAAATAATCCCTTTTTAGCGAATATTAAAGAGGCAAAAATTCGAAAGTGAACTTCCAAGCTGTATTTGTGGTCCCCTTGTCTTTCTGCTAGTCTGCCATGCGGAGATGAATGCAGTGATAAACAGGTTCTCAGCAGACTTGGAAGGCTGCACTATCTACGTTTCCCTGTTTCCGTGCAACGAGTGTGCCAAGATCATCATCCAGTCCGGCATCAAGGAAGTTGTCTACTACTCCGACAAGAACAATGACAAGGAGGAAGTAAAAGCCGCGAAGATATTGTTTGAAGAGGCTCGTGCCAAAACTAGGTTTGTAATTGTCCTAACCTAAATGGTTCCCTAATGCTTATTTACTCTCGATACTGCTTCTGGTATTGAAGCCAGTATGTATTAATCGTTTACATCTGCATGGATTAGACTGTAAAAAGTTTTATGGTATAATTTTCAATAAAGTAATTTTCTACCAACTGGAAATGTGAGTCTCGAACCCTATTTCCACAGCTCGGTATATGTCAGTCATCGGTAGATACATTCTATACATAATACCTCTGTAACATACAATCTTGAGATTTAACGGAGTGTCACTTTCCATTTCATAAAAGAGCCTACAAAGATCCAATCTAAGGTCTTAGTTAACACAATTGGGTTTCATTTGAAATCCACATCGTCTTGTGATGACATGTACATGATTATTTTTGTTTCGAAAAAGAACGACTTTCGTAAAACTTAAACCATACATTGACTGTATTGATTGACTGTACTTACAATAATCGTGCTTGTTTCAGACAATACGACTGGAATAAAGCCAATGAAATTTTGCTGGATTTCGAGTCCATTGAAAAAGAGCCTCAGCCCCGAAAAAAGGCACGAAAGGAGTGAATCTTCGTACTCATTCTGGAGATCCTTTTCCTGGAATTAGAACAAGAAAATGCAAAGGACTTTAATGCAGTTTTCTCTGTAGTGAAATAATTATCTTTACCTTTCAACATCGAATTTGATTATGATCATCCTTGAACATGGATATACTTCTTAGTCGATACTGCTGTTGTTTGCGCTTCTTGACTTCTACAGTTGTGATAATGTTGAGGTATTTAAACGTTTTAATACTTGTCTATCCATAAATGTTCAGCAAACCTACCCGGGTCTCTAGTAATCACCTCTATCGAAGACAACCCAAAACTATCCAAGACCCAAAACTATCCAAGACTCTCCAAACGCATCTGTAAATTATGGTGATACATTTTACTCGCTGAACAATCAACTGCTCCCTTGAAAAATTTAAAAACAAATTTATTTGGAATATCAAGAATGATAAAATAAAGTGAGTGAGTGAGTTTAGTTTGACGCTGCACTCAGCAATATTCCAGCTATATGGCGGTGATAGAATAAAGAGGAGAACTAACTATGAAGAAGGAGGATTGAGAATGACTGATTCAAAAAGATTTATAGGCGCTTTGAAATTGTCTCCTTTAAGATGGTATTTCAAAAGATGTGATAAGAATAAATCATGCAAATTCTTAAACTTACATCAAGATTGAAAATCCTTTTTGGCGTGATTTGCTAAAAGCATGGAAACTATTTCACACAAGAAAACCAAAACATTATATTGACCTAAAGAACATCAATGAACTTCTATCCCAACCATTATGGTTTAATCATAATTTCAAAAATTCATCAAACTACATGAAGAACTTGGCAGATAAAGTGATTATAAATAGTAGGGATATTTTTTTTAAACTGGATTATTATCAATAGAATGTTTAAAAGAAAAATATGTTATCAAAGGTACTTTTGTAGATTATAGATATTTACTGCATGTATAACCTGCATGTACTGCATGCAGGACTTTTTATGATATACATCCAAACATTTTTAGTAAATGGCAGCATTTATTTCGTGAAACAGACTTTGATTGGTAAATATATTTACAGTATATAGAAAAAGATTGCAAGATACAAAAGTTACAGATTTTCAACATAGATTTCAACAACGTATTATTTACACAAAAAGATAATTGCCTAAAATGAAAGTTGATAACAGTTTATGTTGTTCCTGAAATGATGCAAATGGGAGTGATTGTCATGTTACTGGGAATGTTAGGAGACACGACCTTTTTTGAAAAACCGGCAAATTTGGTTTAACAATTTATGCCCTCACCCACTCCTATTATCAAACCATATGGTTTGGTTTGGTACTCTACATCAAAATTGATTACTAAATCACATCGTCATTGCTGCAAAAAAGATATATTTACATGTGCAGTATTAAGAATATGCATCCCAATATTACTTTATTTATACAAACTCTGAAGGAAATATTCCTTGTGGAAAATCATATATGAAAAGAAATAAATAAATAAAACATTTCAATCACAAATGGGGCCTTCTCTTCCCAGTACTTAGATGACTTTCAAATGTATCCATATATACTAGATATCATCTTTCTCTTTTATTTATTTATATATGTTTATTAATTTAATATTGATATAATACAAGTACATCATTTATCTGTATGTATTACAGTTTTGTATATATACTCAGCAGCAAAAAATACGTCAGTACGAATTCAAAATTAGATTGGAACTGTAATCAAATCATTACAGAAATTGACATCATACGCGGATCAAAAACATTTTTGGTGTACAATATCTTGACACATCAATGAACAATTTCAAGACATTACGTGAACGTTTGCAGTCCATTCAGACTCTTGACTTCAGTATCTAGTGTGACCACCACGAGCGGCAATAACTGCAGCACAGCGTCTATGCATGGAGTGCACCAATCGATTGATGAAGGCCATTGACACCTGGAACCACACTCTGAGAAAGGCCTGGTGCAATAAATCGGCTGTGTTCGGCCTTGGTATGACATTATTCAATCTCCCCTGAATTTCATCCCAAAGATGTTCAATTGGACTTAAATCAGGACTAAGGGCTGGTCATGCATAATGTTGACACCGTTCTGCTGTAGGAAGTCCCGTGTAGCTCTGGCAGTATGGGCCCGGGCGTTATCATGCTGGAAAATGTTGTTCCGGTGACGTGCGAAATGTGGGATGACGTGGGGTCTGAGAGCTTGGTCGATGTAGCGCTCCGCTGTGATGCCGCCTCCTCTCCCTGGACCAAGGTTCTGGAACTCCACAGGACCCACTCTCTGGTTCAGGTCTATTCCACCCCATACCATGATGCTTGCACCTCCCCATGAGTCTCTTTCCATAACACATTAGTCTGAGTAACGCTGGCCACGTCGTCGCCATATTCTTTTTCTGCCATCTGCAGTTGATACGAAGTACCAACTCTCATCTGTGAACAGAACAGTTCTCCATTGTCTGTATCGCCAGTTTTGGTGTTGTAGGGCAAACTGTAGACATTCACGCCAATGATGAGGGGTGAGGATAGGTCCACGGTAAGGTCTACGGCAATGGAGGTTCCCGCTGTTAAGACGTCGGCGTACTGTTTCAGTACTGATTGGTCTTCCGTGTCTTCCCACTGGCTGGCATGCTGTTTCGGATGCACCTAATCGCCAGCACACAAAGTCATCCGCCTAACCAGCTCAGCTATTAGGTGCCTGACTCTGAGGGTGTGAGTTCGAATCCCGGATGGGGCTCAACTCAAAAAAGTACTAGAATTTATACTTTACTAAGAAAGTGTAATCCCAAATATAACATATGTTACAGTAAATTATTTATGTTAGAATTCAAACAACGTGTATTATACATGCATCGGCAAACTTGAAATCAAGATGTTAGTAATTGTACTCTTTTGTTAACTTATTGTACATCTAAATCCCAGCTTAATACTGAAAGAAATTTAACATGCATAAAATCTGTACAATTAAGAAGGGCTTTGACTAAGTTCAGATGCTGTTCAAATAATTTTACGAGTGCGGCGTAAAACTGAACTCACTCACTCACTCAAATAATTTTAAAGTTACTAAATACAAACATGTTCAAAATTGAAACCCCACTAAATTATTGTGTCCGTACTGCGGAGAAGGTGATGGAGACGAATATCATATTCTGTTTAAATTTATCTGTCCATATTACGCCCAAATTCGAGAACACTATTTACCTACGTATTATTATAGCCATCCATGTACTCAACATTTAATAACCTTGTTGACAACTGCAGAAGGTAATATATTGCTCCGCTTGGCCACCCACCTGTATAAAGTATTCAAATCAAGATTATAGCGCTCTGATAATGTTATTCAACAGCATTGTATCTTAAACTGTACTCAAGGCCTCCTGGCCCCGAAATGCAATAAACTTCTGTTAAACATCTGAATCCGTACAATACTAACTCAGTTTACAAAACCTTCGAAACGTAAACCACTTTATTCATTTTCACAGCTATTATTGTCCTTTACATCAAATAGAACAAACACGTGAAGGTCGTGAAAGTTCAGATCATTCTAAAACACACTGTTGGTGTAAGACCAACGAGATCACGAGATTGCAGAATGAATTATGAATCTGGATTATTAATCGGTTTCATGGCAAATGTTGTTTAGCAAGTGCTGAAACCTCGTTAGGATCAAACATCATGTTTATCTCATTACAAGTGATAAGTGGCATGTCAATCAAGTCTCAATATAAAATACACATGCAAACTAAATCAGCAATACCAAATGATCTGTTCAATAGGTTTTCTCTTAAAGTCATTTGTTATAACTATCGAAGAAGAATAAAGATCGGAAGTAGTTCCCACTGAATATTTTATTTCAAATCGATGTATTGATCAACAAGGTATTCCAGAAAGAGAGAGGACATTCATTATTTGGGACACTATTTACTGACTGAAGTGTTGAATGTACAGTTTGTATAAAGATAGTATGTATCGCCACTGGTCAGTGTTGCTTTAAACATCAGTGAAATAGATAGACGCTGGTAGAATATCAAAATGTGTGAGATGGTAGTTATTATGATATCAAGTATGTGTATGTCTAACCAAAAATGAAATCAATGGCAGATATAAACATCAACAAAGACAATAGGGATATATATAATGAAGGCGGATTAGTCAATACTTTACTGAGAAAATACCTCTTCTAGCCAATGTATCCAACATAACAACCAGTTACACATCGACATAATGATCTTGCTTTTCTAAGAACTGAAAGGAAAACTAAACAAAACCTAGAGCACGTTAGATCATGTTTATTGTTGGCAGTAAGATACAGCCCCAGTCCTTCTAAGAAATGTATGCTAAAGTAGAATGAAAAACAAGGCCTCTGTTTCTTACAGTTCTCAGAAATAAACAAAACCTAGGGAAGCCATTATTGCTGACACACACCAAAATAGAAACGACTATGGTGGATTTATATTGATGACCATGAGATATATATTGAAAAGAAAAGGGTCATAGTAGTAATTGGGAATAAACAGCAAGTGTGCTCACAATAGAGTGAGTGAGTGACTTTAGGTTTACACCGCACTCAGCAATATTACAGCTGTAATTATGGTGGTCTCACAATACAACCGGCTGTACCTGTTTCATATTTAGATCAATGCATTAAAGATTCAGAGTGACACAGAAGCCTCTCCACGTGACCGTTTGACGAGTGGGATGATTTTAGCAGATCCTGAAAAGGATGAACTTTCTAAAACACATTATGCACAATTGGTAAAGTAGTTGTATGCGAAGTGATTTTTCAAAACAATTGTCAAGTGTATAAAAAGATCACTCTCTGATATACAAATTGTATTGTTACATGTCTGAACAGGTGAATTGTTTATCTCAAGTCGATATCGAGCGTTGTCTTGACTATAAACTATCCTGAGGACTAAGTCGGATAACAACATTTTTCCAGAAGTAGTTCCCTCCATGTCGAGTAGCATCCCACCAGTTCCAGCTGCAGCTTTTCACATCCGGGGCTCTATCTACCAACTTTCATCACACTACTCTTGCTCAAAAGGTGATTGCTGAGTGTCACAACATTCAAAGCCTCAGTAAACCTCCACAAATGTTGCACGGTTGCAGATTTGGCCGCATCACTGGCAACGTTGATCATTTAGAGTTTATATATGACACAGAGGCGTCGTGTACAGTAGATACGAAATGAAGGCAGTCAAGTGGTTCTTGCGGATTTGTTGGCGGATGTTATAAGGAATAAAATGGAAAAACTCTACATGTAATATGTACATGCATTCGAAACAGTCCCACTCTAGTCAAGGGCTTCACTGTCAGACGCAGAAGGTACAATTCTACCAAGGAACACCTACCTATTTACATTTGCGTTGTGTCCACTGCCAAAATTCACATAAGCTGGTTATTTCAAAAAAGGAATGGACGTGTAAATCGTCTTTCTTCTCCAGTATTATTCATGTTATGGCAGGTCTCCAGATCTAACTGACATCCTGATGTGACGATCACCAGAGCTCTGAGGACAGTAAAAGTAAGTTTTGATTGTCACTGATATCTTTGTCATAAAGAATGTCAGTGCTCATTTAATTGTTTTCAAGGAAGTAGATGCCCCTGCCCATCGATCACTTGATTATCTGGTCTGTTGACAGGCCACTGTTAGGCTATAAATGCTTACACACTTTGGGCAAAGTTTGTGACTGGAGGCTGATACCAGTGGGTCAAGAATTGAGTCACCTTTCCGCTAACACCTGGTGTTATCTCTGACCTTTCAGTGGTCCATACGTAATATTCACAGTTATTTTGCCTTTAAACCAAAAGGACTTGTCTCCGAGGATAAGAAAGACTGGGTATTATTTTGCATCGACATATTAAATTAGTGTGAAGTTGACACCAAATGATGTTATTGTTTTGCAGTCCTTTTAATAATCATAAATATCTTGTTCTCTTCACGATATGACACAGATACGTTGTGTACAATAGTGATATATTCCTTCTGGGAATCATGCAGGAAGCATGAATGCCATAAGTCCTCTTGTGCTCTGGCATAATGGTAGCTATCTGCTGTGATTTTGCATTTGAACAATTGAACAGTATTCGCAGTTGTTTATTACGGTTACCACACGTGATATCTCAATTGTACAAACATGTCAGGTCTTGCCTTGGTAATGTAAGTAAAGGTATATAACAGGATTAGTCTGGGCTGGGTGTCAGACGCTGGGTCTGCCTACACTTGCTGACAAACAACGTATTAAGATGTCTTTGGGATCAGAGAAAGGAGAAGTCAGGTAAAAGTTGATTGTCATTAAAATTCATCTGTTACATCATATAATACTACTGGTGTGTGAGATACAGTGACTTCTCATAGCTCCACAATAACGGTGATATTATATTTGCATTATGATATTAGTTTACACTTCTGTATCAAAGTAAATGTATTGATGTTCATTTGTTGAGATAAATGAAAACGGGAATGATGGTTATGTATCTGTCTTCAACACAAAATACGTAAATAGTAGTCACCGTCCATTGTCGCCATTTGCAGTGATTTTGTTTATGACGGTCGCTCACCTGTTCTTGAACACCTGGTATCATCACAATTTCATATATAGATGTATATTCTAAATAAATGTATATCATGTATACCCAAGTAGTATATCAAGTATACCCTGGCAGTATACCATGCATACCCTAGCAGTATTTCATGTATACCACAGCAGTATATCATGTATACCCTAGCAGTATATCAAGTATACCCTAGCAGTATATGATGTATACCCCAGCAGTATATCATGTATACCCTAGCAGTATATCATGTATACCCTAGCAGTATATGATGTACACCCCAGCAGTATATCATGTATACCCTAGCAGTATATGATGTATACCCTAGCAGTATGTCATGTATACCCTAGCAGTATATGATGTATACCCTAGCAGTATATAATGTACACCCTAGCAGTATATGATGTACACCCTAGCAGTATATGATGTATACCCTAGCAGTATTTCATGTATACCCTGGCAGTATTTCATGTATACTCTAGAAGAATATGATGTACACCCTAGCAGTATATGATGTATACCCTAGCAGTATTTCATGTATACCCTAGCAGTATTTCAAGTATACCCTATCAGCATTCCATGTATACCCTAGCAGTATATCATGTATAACCCAGCAGTATATGATGTACACCCTAGCAGTATTTCTTTTATACCCCAGCAGAAAATACACGCACGAAAGTTGAGATGGATTTCGAGTCCAGTGAGAAAGAGCCTCAGCCCAGTAAAAAGGCACAAAATGAGTGAATCTTTGTACTCATTCTGGAGATCGTTTCCCTATTCCTTTTTAGATTAGAACAAGAAAATGTAAAGCCCCTAAACTGAGTAACTGATTACCTGCGGTACTGACGTTTGAACTGCCCTTGCCATGAATTTAAAAGGAGAACAGTTTCAGGCCAAATTTCTGTGTGTTTGAGAACATTATGATCACAAAGATATTTTAATTATAAATTCAGTTACGTTTATATGCAACAAATAATAATTACCGTAATAATATTTAACTCCAAGCTTGCTGTCGTCCCTCTTGTCCTTACCCCAGGGTAACAATCGATCGCTACAGTTGTTGGGCATCCCATTGTAACCTGTCCCGACGATCCTTTTCTTAAGATTGACACTACACGCTCCGACCTACAAATAACCCATGATTACTACATTATCGGGATGGCCTAAAAGTCGGGCCGGGCCGGGCCAAGGCGGGCCAAATATATTATTGGCTAAAAAACCCATTAACGAAAACCATGCCTACAATTAATCAATGCAACATACACTCATGATAATAATGATCAATCGGAAGCCACAAACGCGTATTACATAATCCTAGTATGCATGATGTTATTTCTCCTTACAACTGTTAGGAACACTGCGGGGCAGAGAAGCTACCCAGCATGTCATAGGATTGGGGTAAAGTGACCTGACTCATTCTGTAGGCGAGGTTGGTTGATAATACCATATACGTCTGGTGAGTGCACACTGTACTTTGAGCAGAACAATCGTGTTGATGTAGCGTGACTATTCGTGGGATGTGGTCCCCATTTTACCTGCGTCAGAGGATCTTTGCTTCTCATTCCAGACAGAAATGCAGTGGCCATGAAGTACTCCTCCCAGTCCAGGCAACCCTCTTCTCTTTTGCCACTATCACCAAACGTTCTGTTTTATGTAAAAGGTTAACTAATAAAGTATCTCTTTCAATGATCTTTCATCAACGTACAGTAATAGCTTACAACTGTATCACAGGGTGGACTATGTTTCGGGCGGCCATACATGGCATAGGGTGTGATATACTGCTAGGGTGTACATCATATACTGCTGGGATATACTTGACATACTGCTAGGGCATACATGATATACTGCTAGGGTATACATGATTTTCTGCTAGGGTATACATGAAATACTGCTAGGGTGTACTGCTAGGGTATACATGAAATATTGCTATGGTATACATGATATACTGCTAGGGTGTACATCATATACTGCTAGGGTATACTTGACATACTGCTAGGGCATACATCATATACTGCTAGGGTATACATGATTTTCTGCTGGGGTATACAAGAAATACTGCTAGGGTGTACATCATATACTGCATACATCATATACTGCTGGGGTATACATGATATACTGCTATACTGATATACATGAAATATACTGCTGGGGTATACATGGAATACTGCTGCTGGGTATACATGATATACTGCTAGGGTATACATCATACTACTACAGATATACTGCTGGGGTATACATGAAATACTGCTGGGGTTACATCATATAATGCTGAGATATACATGAAATCTCATAGCTCCACAATAACGGTGCTATTATACATGAAATACTGCTATTACATATGCAAGGCCATATATGCTATATACATGATCATCCACTTCTGGGGTATCAAAGTAAATGTATAGGATGTCATTTGCTTGGGTATGCATGAAATAAGTCCCCGTGGTCCCTAGTATGGTGATCATACCTTGCTGGGGTATACATGAAATACTGCTAGGGTATACATCATACTGGGGTATACATCATATACCGCTAGGGTATACATCATATACTGCTAGGGTATACATGATATACTGCTAGGGTTGCTACGGTGTGCATCATGAAATACTGCTAGGGTATACATACATGGAATACTGCTAAGGTATACATGATATACCGATAGGGTGTACATACATATATACTGCTAGGGTATACATGATATACTGCTGGGGTATACATGATATACCGATAGAGTATACTTGAAATACTGCCAGGATATACATGATATACTGATAGGGTGTACATCATATACTGCTAGGGTATACATGATATACTGCTAGGGTATACATAATATACTGCTAGGGTGTACATGATATACTGCTAGGGTATACATCATATACTGCTAGGTGTACATCATATACTGCTAGGGTATACATGGAATACTGCTAGGGTATACATGATATACTGCTAGGGTGTACATCATATACTGCTAGGGTATACATGATATACTGCTGGGGTATACATGATATACCGATAGAGTATACTTGAAATACTACTAGGATATACATGATATACTGATAGGGTGTACATCATATACTGCTAGGGTATACATGATATACTGCTAGGGTATACATGATATACTGCTAGGGTATACATGATATACTGCTAGGGTATACATCATATACTGCTAGGGTGTACATCATATACTGCTAGGGTGTACATCATATACTGCTAGGGTATACATCATATACTGCTAGGGTGTACATCATATACTGCTAGGGTGTACATCATATACTGCTGCTGGGTACATGATATACATACATCATATACTGCTGGGGCATACATGGTATACATGATATGCTGCTAGGGTATACATGATATACTGCTGGGGTGTACATCATATACTGCTAGGGTATACATGATATACTGCTGGGGTATACATGATACTGCTAGGATATACAGTATACTGCTGGGTATACATACTACTAGGATATACATGATATACTGCTAGGGTGTACATGATATACTGCTAGGGTATACATGATATACTGCTAGGGTATACATGAAATACTGCTAGGGTATACATCATATACTGCTAGGGTATACATCATATACTGCTAGGGTGTACATCATATACTGCTAGGGTGTACATCATATACTGCTAGGATGTACATCATATACTGCTAGGGTGTACATCATATACTGCTAGGGTGTACATCATATACTGCTAGGGTGTACATCATATACTGCTAGGGTATACATGGAATACTGCTAAGGTTTACATGATATACTGCTAGGGTGTACATCATATACTGCTAGGGTATACATCATATACTGCTGGGGTATACATGATATACTGCTGGGGTATACATGAAATACTGCTAGGGGTACATGATATACTGCTAGGGTATACATGATATACTGCTAGGGTGTACATCATATACTGCTAGGGTATACATGATATACTGCTAGGGTATACTTGAAATACTGCTAGGGTATACATCATATACTGCTGGGGTATACATGATATACTGATAGAGTATACATGAAATACTGCTAGGGTATACATGATATACTGCTAGGGTATACATCATATACTGCTAGGGGTGTACATCATATACTGCTACATACATGATATACTGCTAGGGTATACATGAAATACTGCTAGGGTATACATCATATACTGCTAGGGTATACATCACATACATATATACTGCTAGGGTGTACATCATATACTGCTAGGGTGTACATCATATACTGCTAGGGTGTACATCATATTCTGCTAGGGTGTACATCATATACTGCTAGGGTGTGCATACATCATATTCTGCTAGGGTGTACATCATATTACTGCTAGGGTGTACATCATATTCTGCTAGGGTGTACATCATATACTGCTAGGGTGTACATCATATACTGCTAGGGTGTACATCATATACTGCTAGGGTATACATGATATACTGCTAGGGTGTACATGATATACTGCTAGGGTATACATGATACTGCTACTGCTAGGGTGTACATGATATACTGCTAGGGTATACATGATATACTGCTAGGGTATACATGATATACTGCTAGGGTATACATGATATACTGCTAGGGTATACATGATATACTGCTAGGGTATACATGATATACTGCTAGGGTGTACATGATATACTGCTAGGGTATACATGATATACTGCTAGGGTATACATGATATACTGCTAGGGTATACATGATATTCTGCTAGGGTGTACATGATATACTGCTAGGGTGTACATGATATACTGCTAGGGTATACATGATATTCTGCTAGGGTATACATGATATTCTGCTAGGGTGTACATGATATTCTGCTAGGGTGTACATGATATTCTGCTAGGGTGTACATGATATTCTGCTAGGGTGTACATGATATTCTGCTAGGGTGTACATGATATTCTGCTAGGGTATACATGATATACTGCTAGGGTATACATGATATACTGCTAGGGTATACATGATATACTGCTAGGGTAAACATCATATAGGTGAGATGGCTTCGGAATCACAGACAGGAGAAGTCAGGTAAAAGTCTGTTGTCATGACAATACATCTGTTACATCACATAATGTGAGATGCAATGACTTCTCATAGCTCCACAATAACGGTGCTATTATATTTGTACTACATATCAAGGCCATATATGATATATACTTTCCACTTCTGTATCAAAGTAAATGTATTGATGTCATTTGTTGAGATACTGTAAGTCCCCGTGGTCCCTAGTATGGTGATCTACCTTCAGTTCTTAGACCCCGTTTTTATAGTGTGTTGTCCTACATAGTTAATATGTTTTAGATTTAATTACTAGTTTTACATTTATATCTGTGATATTCTAGTTGTTTGACTGTCCTTCGTTGACAGAATTTTATAATTTACGTTCAACTGTTAATATATTTCTAACTTAATTTAGTCACGATATGGCTGAAATACTGCCGATGTGACTTAAAATCTGAACTCACTCACTCACTCACTCACTCACTTGTTGAGATAAATGAAGACGAGAATTATGGTTATGTCCCTGTATTCAACTTACAGACAAAAATGTAGCTGCAGTTCAATAAATGACACCGAAATATTTGATAGGAATTATTACCTTGATAATTTATTTTGCAGATTCATTGTGTATATGCTTTGTGGATGCATTTGAAGTTATGAAAAAGGCGATTTGCCGTCTTTTCTTGCTTGCAGCGATTATAATGGCTTTGTAGTAGGAATGGTTCCTGCAGCAGCAGCACTAATTAACTAATCAAGAAATTTAGCAAGAATACCTTGTATGTGGCAGCTTCATGAGAATCACCAATATCATTTGTAGAAGATCTTCTAGCTATTAGATCTAGTTCGTGTTTCCATCAGTACTACACTCATGTGCCAAAATGGTTTCAATGTTGACCGATCAGTGTACTGCGATGAATTTGAAGACGTTTATGTTTCGTGCCGCGTCTATTGGTAGTGTCAGGTCTTCTCTGTCTTTTGTCGTTGATATCACTTCCCGCCATCTTCTTTCGACAAATACTGATCTCAATGGGACACATAACAAAATATTAAAGCAACAGGACACCGATAAGGTAAGCAACGCGTTCTTTATTATCTATAACCTGACGCGACTGAAAATTCTATCTTAAAAATTGACTCAATTTTGGCACTTGAGTGCATTCATTCATTCTGGCTTCCACATTTGCATTACCAATCCTCGATTCCCACTTTTCTAGCTTTGTTATCTTATCACTTTGTTGTTTTCCCATGAACATATCTAGCTATCTCCTTCCTACGGAAGCGTATTAGGGTCAAGATGAAAAAGATTTGGTCTCACTATCTCCTACGTAGGAGTTATTAAGTCCTACGATAATTACTATCTCCTACGAAGTAGTTAACATCTCCTTCGTAGGACTACGTATCTTCTATGTTGGGCTTGGTATCTCCTACGTAGGACATATTATCTCCTTAATATCTCCTACGTAGGAGATGATGAATATATATTAATATATGTGCATATACACAACTAATGCTCGGTGAGGTGAAAGGGAAATTGAAAAGAATCCTGCAGTTATGTGGATGAGTCACACGTAATTAAGTCGAGCAACCACACTCGTCCGGACTTGACAATAATTTCTCCAATTTTTTACCATTATATTTTATTTTCTACTTAAAGGCTTGTAATGGTTAGGGGACATTTACGTTTTGAATCGGGGTACTGACGCTTAACGTCGTAATTATAATTACAATCGTTGACATGCGTGTGGAGTTGTTATCGCCAATCGTAGCAACTGAATTATTGCAGAAAAGGTTCTTTTTTAGCTTCGAATTATGAAGTATGTGAATTACGTTGAGAAATGTTTGGTAATGCAGGACGTTAAATGGTAGAAGTGTAACTGTGTATGTGTATATGTTTGGGTGACGTGGACCTTGTTCTATTGATAATTGAAGTTATGTAGGTGCGGGTATGGTTATGTTTGATCTGTCATAAATGCATTGATTCACACACAGAGGGAGGGGAGGAGGAGGTTATGATATGAAACTCTGGTTAAAACACGTCCTCAGCAGCACGTTGCTGCTTGTCTTTAGAGGGGGCCAGGTTGGATCAGATACAGCGCTTGTTGTTTGCGGTTTGTTTGTTTGTTTGTTCGTAATTGCTTACAGGTTGACTTGATTGGGGTGGAAGTGTTGAGTGCGGCGTAAAACAATACGAAATTCAAAAAGGCAAAGAATTGTCATTCTATTTACTTGTTCATCGCTGTAACACAAAAGCCATATAATAACAATGATCAATGTCACTCGCATTTAAATTGAAGTCCTCTCTGGCCACAAGCATAGGCTACTGGGGTCTAGTTCTAACACAGAATCCCCATGATCTGAAATGCCACAAACTCAACAAACTGTAATATTTATTCACAAGAAGATGGTGACGGTGTCTTTTATCTTGGAGGAAGGTATAGGAAACCTATTGTTGACAAACATTTTCTGTGTCTGCTTATTTACTACACCCTACCGGCTTCTGAATCGTGGGAATGAGCACGCATGGATTGCCGATAGTCTAAGATAGGTCTGTGCGTCAGAGGTAAGCCCGCAGATCTCGTATGACCCATGTGCAACGACCTCTGAACTATCCAACTCATAGCAGTAAAGTGTAGCAGAAAGTGCAACACATAACAGTGAACTAACTGCCACATGTCCTAGTAGAGCAAATTGAATGCAAGGCAGTAAAGTATAACAACCGGCCAAACACATGACGGTAATGTGCAACAATTAGTGTTCAATACATGATTCTAATAGTGAATGAAACACGTGTCAGTAGATGCTAATAGTGAATGAAACACGTGTCGGTAGACTCTAATTGTGAATGAAACACATGGCAGTAAATGCTAATAGTGAATGAAACACATGGCAGTAGACTCTAAAAGTGAATGAAACACTAGACAGTGGATGCTAATAGTGAATGAAACACATGGCAGTAGACTCAAATAGAGAATGAAGCACATGGCAGTAGACTCTAATAGTGGGCTGTTCTATTATACCCAAAGGTACGTGCCTAATTCTGCCTTGACTTTTTGTAGACGTTTTGGCATGTAGAAGTTTTGGGAGATAACCGTCTGCTGACATCAGTGGTGGAAAACTGTGTCTCAACTTTCACGGCAGTGGATACCTCAAGACAAAATATACATCGACACCATAGTTTCGCTGTATAGTTGAGTTAGCTCGGACCCTGAATGCAAGTGTGGCCTGTTTAGTGTCACGTGACTTTCGAACTAAATATGAAAACATAAATACAAATCCTACTTATTGTTGCCAGAGATCTGTGATGGTATTATGGTACTACATATGTGTGTCTTGGCGTAGGGGTGTGGGCACATCAGTCTGCCCTGTTTTAGCGAAACAGACATTTGCTCTATGACCAAGTTAAGCTCAATACAATGCATATGTTTCACGAACTATGTAAACTACAACGCACTCGGGCATGCAAAGCACTTATATATCTCAAAAAGTTAATGGCCTTACGTCTCTGACCTACATACATAGTGTCAGGTACATAACACTTGATCCTCATTATGCCGGAGTAACAATCAACTATTCTGACAGTGTAACCTTCACCTATTCTGACAGTGTAACCTGCACCTATTCTGACAGTGTAACCTTCACCTATTCTGACAGTGTAACCTTCACCTATTCTGACAGTGTAACCTTCCCCTATTCTGACAGTGTAACCTGCACCTATTCTGTATTCTGACAGTGTAACCTTCACCTATTCTGACAGTGTAACCTTCCCCTATTCTTACGTACACCTTCGTGTCATTTTTACCCACACGCTTAGTGTCAGTTTCACCCACACGCTTAGTAAGTCAGTTTGACCTACCTGCTTAGTGTCAGTTTGACCTATCCGCTTAGTGTCATTTTGACCTACCTGCTTGGTGTCAATTTGACCTATCCGCTTAGTGTCAGTTTGACCTACCTGCTTAGTGTCAGTTTGACCTATCCGTTTAGTGTCAGTTTGACCTACCTGCTTGGTGTCAATTTGACCTACCGGCTTGGTGTCAGTTTGAACTACCAGCTTAGTTTCAGTTGAACCTACACGCTTGTTATGCACGCATAGTGCCAATTTGACATCCGTGACCTGTATCACAAATAACGCCTCTGCTTTAGTGACAGCGAAGGGGATGACAATGATGGCAGGGTGGAGGATGAGAAGAGGAAGGACTACATAGACTGGGAGACGTACTTCATGGCCATGGCACTAGTCTGTGCACAGAGAAGCAAAGACCCCAAAACACAGGTGAACAATGTTGAGAAGACAGAGACAGAGTGCAGGAGACACAGAGAGCGGAACGGAGAGAGAGAGAGAGAGAGAGAGAGAGAGAGAGAGAGAGAGAGAGAGTGGGACGTAGAAAGACAGAGAGAGGGACGGAGAGAGACAGAGAGTGGGACGGAGAGAGACAGAGGGTGGGACGGAGAGAGACAGAGTGCGGGAGAGAGACAGAGAGTGGGACGGAGAGAGACTGAGAGTGGGAGAGAGAGAGAGAGAGAGAGAGAGAGAGAGAGAGAGAGAGAGAGAGAGGAGAGAGAGAGAGAGAGAGAGAGAGAGAGAGAGAGAGAGAGAGAGAGAGAGAGAGAGAGAGAGAGAGAGATACATATTTCGCAAGGTTTCAAAGATATCGTTGTTAGTCGACTCACCTGTACTCCCTGTTACAGGTTGGAGCGTGTATTGTGAACAAAGACAAAAGGCTCGTTGGCACTGGTTACAACGGAATGCCCGATCGCTGCAGTGATAGCAAGCTACCTTGGGGCAAGGGAGAAGGTTTACAGCAGAATAAACATTTCTATGGTATGATATTGACATAAACTGAAGCATTAAGTTAGAAATTATATAGTCTTATATTACAAATGATTGCCAAAACATGAAATACAGGGGCAGCTTTTCTGACTATTCTGGAATCTCTGAAAAATATCAATCAAAACCATTCTCATATACTTGATGACAAGGATAATTTACCCATTGAGTCTACATAAACGTAGCGAGTGATAATTGTTTATGGCAACATTTTTGTCAGTTCTGGGACAGGCAAACCATGAAATAAAGGCATAAGCAGTGAGACACGCTTTCAGGGAATATGGCAAGCCGTTTTAACATTTTTTAACAAATACTGTGATCTTAAATCGTTGTAAAGGTATCTTGAATGAAATTAGAGATATCTTACATAAAAGTGGAGATATCTTGAAATGAATATCTGCAATAAATTTCATAATATCGCCAAACGTATTAAACCAGAGACCATATGGTCTCTGATTAAACATATTAATATATTGAAAAGAATTGCTGATATCTTTAATTGGACTAGTGATATTATAGCAGGATTTATAGATTTGTTCAAGGTCATGTTTCTAATGATATCTGTAATTTAGCTCCTGATATCAGTAAGTTCGTAATAAATGGTAAAACGGGCTGATCTCATGACGTAATGGGAGTAATGAGGTAAGGGATTAAGTGGATTCCTGTGACAGGTAACACTTCTATTCTAATCCTACTTCCAGTCTGCCATGCTGAGATGAACGCCATATTGAACAGGTTCTCTGCTGACTTGAAAGGCTGCAAGATTTACGTGACCCTGTTCCCCTGCAACAACTGCACCCAGATGATCATCCAGTCAGGAATCCAAGAAGTCGTCTTTTTGTCAGATGAGAAAAAGAACAAGGACGAAGTGAAAGCTTCAAAGATACTTCTCAAAATGGCTAAAGTACACTACAGGTCAGTGGCTCGCTCCTGTTCTTGCTTATATTCTGTGGAGGCAATACATCCGCTCTTGCACAAAGTAACGCTATTCTGACAAACGAATGGTCGCGTATGAATCTTTGAATACCGTGATAGCAATCAGCGTCCACCTTTCATCTATACATTTGTGTTTCAGAACATATCTTGGAAGTCGGAACACAATCGAGATACAGTTTCCCCCAGATCCGGACGTCGATCAGGTGGCCTCCAGGACTCGAAAAAGAAAGCGTTGAAGGATCAGGGTGTATTTTCTTGTAATAGTCACATGATAACGTCAAACGGGAGAATATTACACATAACGACTGATTTCCACAAAACACATCGTATTTAAGAATATAATTTGCTGTTCATGAGTAAGGGTAAATATAAATTATCAATTTTACTTGAAAAATTACATTTTGCTGTGCAAATTCATAATAAACGTGGACTTGCATGTGAACTTCTATCTTAATCATCTTTTTCATAATTACCAGTCATCGTTTAAATGAACTGCTTGGGGTGGGCTCTAACCTGCAGTCGTATAAGGCACGGAGTGGAAGTGAGTAAGTGGGTTTAATGCCACTTTCAACACATCATTTATACCACTCTGACTCGTTATGACAAGCACCCGACTTTGGTTGACGTCAACTGCCGGAACATTTGACTGTTGATCCAGACACTGTGACTTTACAGCAGGAGTTGATGCCCAGCCCGGGTTAGAATTGGTTTCCTGTATTTGTACATCTCTGGCTTCCATCAGCTTACTGCTTAACCAATTATGGCAATTATGTTGTTTTCTTTGTCAATTATGTTGTCTCATTGTTATATTCAGTATATATATATACATCTCCCCCACTTCATGTATCACTCTTGCTTGACAACGGTATAAGAATCTGTATCGAAACGTCGCACTCACGAAATAAAGAAGTTGTTATCCATAAAAAACTGTTCTATATTGTACGTCTCAACTTCTAAAATGCCACTCAAACAAGCTCCCATATTCAAGCCGACATGTCGTGCTATAACTTACGTAGTGTGATAAATGAGACTAAAATAATCAACCATCCCGTACACGATGCAGACAAATTAGCACTCAACCCTCAAACCAACTTTGAATGTGTCGTACTCGAATTCTAATGTAATCTCCTGTGTTTGTGACATGGGAGTGAGTTAGTGACTTTCGTTTTACGCCGCTTTTAGCAATATTCCAGCAATAATAAAGGGACAACAGAAATGGGCTTCACACATTGTACCCAAGTAGGGAATCGAACCCGGGTCTTCGGCGTGACGAGCGAACGCTCTAACCACTGGCCTACCCCACCGCCCCTTTGTGACATGGACTCCCCTCCAGGTGGAGTGTCAACATGACAGTTCGTGGAAAGGGCCATATTTTAGCTTTTTCAGCTTAATCCGTCAACAATCGATAGCAGTTACCTAACGTGACCTCGTTTCGGTTTAAATTTACTTTCGGTTCTTGGAAAGGGTGGATGTATATCTGCTGCTAATGTGTATGTTTTCGTGACAGAGGGTTTAAAAGATGGATGTCATATTCGATGATTGTTCCGTGACGATGTCCGCCCAATTATCGCTGAAATATAGGTGACTGGCGATTGTTCCGTGACACTCAACGCCCAGGTATCGCGGAGATATTGTTGAATGGAGGCTACAACAAAGCCCCTCATCTCTGCTGCGACATCTCTGTTCATCAGACATGACACCATCACTGACTGGGGCAGGCAGGTTCCCCAAATTTCTTTCCTTTACCTAACATACACTTATGAAAGGAGTGTACAATGAACCTAAAGAAAATTCCAGCAAGGCTAAAATTGGATTATAGTACCTTACAGTATCAAAAGAAAGACTTACCTTTTCCCAACAATCACACATTGTCATATTTAAAGGGAGACCGGAATTGACATGAAGTTATTGTCGGAATACTCCATGCGGTACAAATCCCTAAAGTCACGTGTTTGAGAATCACAGCTATCGGAGTACATTGTATCCATATCCAAACCTTGCCACTCCTGCATCTCACCAATAGAGCAGGTATACTGAAGATCAACGATCCACGTCGAGACCTCACAACACACAGTCCCCTCGTCGGGGAAGCATGGTCCCTATTACCGGCTGACTCGACAAACATGGTGAACTGTGACCCAAATCCCGTGAACTCCCACCAGGGGACACAGATGTGAATCTAGGGAACCAGGAAGTGGTGCAGGTGTCATCCGCTACAAAAAGTGAAGGCTTTTATTACAAGTTTACAATAAGTGTCTTATATCGTAATAGGGGCGGATCCAGGATTCTGGAGAAAGGGGTGCAAATAAATCATCAAGTCGAAAGGTTAGGGGGAAATAGAGGCTAGTAAAAATCCAATCGGGCCAGTAAAACTCCAGTCACTGGCCGGACTGTCTAGTGGATTTTCGCGGGGTCATTTTGTAAATATATCACTCTCTCGGACTTGTTAAGTTATAATACACTTTTAGATCATGCAAGATTATGGCCTGATAAAAATGTTCATCATATTAGCAGCTTAATGATGAAACCCGTGTTATGCCAACAATTTCTTATTCTCATCCATTTTCGTAATATTTTGCTTAGCTTCGACATTCAAAAATTCAGGCTAGTGAATTATTTTGTGGGCTAGTAACTTTCAGACATAGCTAGCCCAACTGGCTAGCACAATTTGGAAACTATTCAGCACGCCTTCAACTCACTCACTCGCCAAAGTGCTGAAGTCAACAAGCACAGGTATGGAGCTGACAAACCAAAATGTTCTGGGTGAACACGGATACAAACCAACAGTCGATCATGGCCACAAGGGAGGCAACCCTGTATGGCTGGTTGTACTGCCATAGAACACTCCACCACACGTGTTTCTCCTGCCACTGGTATCTGGGCCAGTTCACCCAATAGTTGGAAATATGCAATTGTGTCCCATACCCCACGTGTGTGATGACAAGGAATAAACAAAACAATTACATGTAGTCCCTCATCTGGATTCACAAGAGGCACAATCAATACGATAAAAACAAACTTCTAACTACAAATTAAACAGCACAAAGCTTTATTTAAATAAGGCATGTAAACATAATCTCAGATATCATAAATACATCATCATAAAATGCTATTCTTCTTCATATTATTAGTTTTATAACACAAGAACTATCACTCACTGCTGGAAATGAAACTTAACTTCCTTAATATATTTTAACTGGACACTGGGACATTTCTTTCATGGATGAAATCCGACAATCTATCCATGAGTTGGTCTATACTGCAGATCTTCCCACATCATAACATGAATATACCATGGACAGTTGAAATAGTCTCTCAAGAAATGTCTCCGAGGTCAAATACAGACAAAAATAATAAAAACACCGAGTATTTAAGTACATTAAGTGAAGATGTCCCTTTAATATGAGCAGTATCCATCAGGTTGTAACTCTGCCATAGGGGCAGCACCATGGCAGTTTCAGTTATTCAGAGTGTATTTTACCAGCTTGAACCAGCAAGATGTCTTCCTCAGTCAACACACTGACACAGTGATGTGATGTGCTACAGAGAAGAATCCAACATGTCTCCCCTCGACCCCCAACTGTGACAAGCAGAGAGAATGAATCTGTCTGAATCCCAACCACTATTTCAATCATATCACGGTGTGTCTGTTTCATGAGAATGCAAGAGCCTGAAGAAAACAGGCCACCTCTTTAGTGAAACTCTGGACTGGTATGTTGCAGACAAACCTAAAATCTATGCATTCAAACCCAGAATTCAGAGTTGAAGGCATGTACAAGGGAGGTAACTCTGCACATCAAGCTGCTGCAACCCAAGGGCTCAGACCTGAGCTACAAGAAGACTGAGGAACAGAAGGATGAAACATCCACTGATGAAAGACCCGGCTCTCGGTTCATATACTGACCACATAAAGAAACTGTGCACACAGAAAATTCCTTCAGAATTGGAATACAACACAGAAAAGACGACATGATGTAGACACTTTATAAGCTGAACTATCGGACCTCAGCAACATGTCAAAAGAACAATATCTGTAACGATGACGTCAGAAGTTCAAAATTGAGTCGGGGGTCACACGTCGAAGTCACAAAGTCAATAACGGGTATGACCATCATGCGCGTGAAGCACAGCAGGGCATCGATGACGCATAGAGGCTACCACATTTTCCAAATGAAGGCCTGGGGAATGGTTTGGGACGTGGTCACTGCCGTCTGGAACCTGTGTCTGAGATGAGTCACCCGAATCCATCTGTCCTGTCTTGGCGTCGTTACTCGGGGATGCCCAGAACGTGGGTGGTCGGCGACGTCATTACTGTTTCCCTAACGCCTGACCAATGCAGATATCGTTTTACGATGGCATTGTGAAATGTACTGCCACCTGTTGTTGGCTCATGCCTGCACAGCTGGGACAGCCACATAATGGCAAAAGTTAAAACTAATGTGAATTGACTAAAATACTGATGAAATCTCACACATTATGTTGACATCAACCTCTGTTATGTATTACAATACAGATAGACATAGCCATGTCACCTATGCTTAACCAACTAAAAGGGACTGTCAACATTTGCCCATGATATCTGTCATCCGTTACGCACACAGATCCCCAACCCCATGAAACCTGGGACAATAAGCAATGATAAGCTGTGACCATACCACACAGACTGGCACAAGGCGTTAGTTAATGGAAGCTGACACAGAGTCTGACCAGTTTGTTGGAGAAGCTGATGGTGTTTGTGTCTTGGAGTTGTAAAATAAGGACCATATATCTGCTAAGAAATGAAATACTAAAGAATTCATAACTAGCATGAGAATGATGTGTTTTATTTTGTTTGTTGCTTAACATCGTACTCAGCAATATTCCAGCTATATGGCAACGGTCTGTAAATAAGGAGTCAGGGCCTGGCAATCCACTGATCAAAATCATGAGCATCGACCTCCGCGATTGGTATACAATGACACACGTCAGCATGGGTTGCCAATTCTAACCTGGATCTTCACAGGCATAAAAATGGCGTGATAACATACTGCATGATATAGTAGAGAGATGAAGTTTTTAGACAGTTCTTATAAACCAATAGCATGTCATGTCCATGTTCATTAAAACAATATCCGCTATGGGAGACTGCAGAGTTGAAGTTAAAGATGTTGTACCCCAGGGTTCAATTCCCTATGTGTACACACCAAGATGTGATAGTGCTGGAATAATAAAAATACCAGCACACCCTTTACATCACACCATACAGTGTATAGAGTTTGAAATACTTGATGATGGAACATATCTAGGACGTTGTCAGGGCCTGAAAACGTGTTTATTTCTAAGGAAACTCACTTAACTTTCTGAAAAGTCATGACTGAATATTTCTTGAAGAATCTGGGAAGTTAATGTTACACTGGAACTGAATCATTTTACATTGGATGTGAAATCTGCAAATGTAATTTGTGACGTTTCTAAAAAAAACAGAACCAAATATTTTTTCTTTATACTTATCTGCAACAACAACCTGAATAGGAAAATCTAAAAAATGAAGCTAACCAATTTTTTGTCGATGATTGGTCGGTGGTATTGAACCAATCATCAATTTTGAGATTTCAACCAATTCCCAACACTACTTAGCAATATTCCAGCGCGGCAGACTAAATAATCAAGTCTGGACCAGACAATCCAGTGATCAACAGCATGCGCATCGATCTATGCACATATACATATAAAAATAAACCAGGTGGTGTTCTCCATACTGGATTGGATGTGTTGGGATGTGTCTATCCATAACACGGGTAGATAACTCAATAGATAAAGACAGCTGGGTTATTGACATTTGTAGAATCACTTGCATCATTTGATGTTAGTTTGGATGCTGGGTTGATATCTCCTATGCATATTTAAGGTGAAAATACCTCAGACTAAACTACCTTGTTCAAGCAGAGACCATAATGAGATCTATGATATGGTCCCTCATTTAACAATGTCCATCTGTAGTACCTGTGCCAGGTACCAGTCGAATTATCAGTTGCTAATATCCTTTATGAAGAATACCCCTGCCGACAACGACCCTTCCCCTGCAGTGACAGCTGTGTTTGTGACATGTATACCTGAATGTCAAGGAATATAAATCATTGATAATTTTGCCTTGTATCAACATCACGATATGACGATGAATGGGCCTAAATGAAATAACCCCGGACCATTATATGAAAAGAATACAAACCTTCCGTCGTCTGTATACAGTTACAGTACCGGAAGTGAATGTCATTGACCTGGCTCTTGTCTTATCATCCGCAGTCAGAATATTTTCAGACAGGCAAATCGAAGTAAGGGTATATTATCCCTTCTGTTCCCAATAAACATTTACTCATTATTCATATAATCAAAACATATCTTTCGCGGTGAGCAAATGTTCGCGTTGTTCTTATGTGTTTGTGCTGCAAAATAGAAGTTCGTCACATCAACATCAACAGGATGAAATAATGTCATGTGATAGTCATGTGACATTTGTTTGTAAACAGTGCTCAGTGTGTAGCGATTTGAGAGATGCTTGAGTCAAATAAAGATACAGGCATCTGAATGCAATACATAAGGGCAAAAAGAGTAAATGTAATATAGAATGTTGCATAGATATATAACTAATACAAATTAATTTCTATCCGGTGCATGGCGCTTGTTTGCACTCTGAGTACAACGCCGCCAAGCCAGACGATGAAGCGTACGTATAATCCGTATAAACACTGTGCAACGTTGTGCTACAGACAGACAGACAGACACTTTATTCGGTAATATACAGCCTTATGACCCATTTTACAGTTAATATATACTGTATTATAATGTCACGTGGGTACAAATTGAAGTAATTATCTAGCAAAAAATAACGTTTTAACAATTCTGCAACTGTAGTATAACAAGGGGATTTTGAGAGTTTAATAAATTTACCACAAATTGTTTTTATGGACATGTTTAATATGTGGAAGATATTTCTCTCTCAGATCTTTTATTTATCACAAACTAATAATACATGAAATTTATCCTCAATAAAGCCCAATTTACAGTTTGCACATTTAATTTGATCAATACCGTCTTGTTTATACCTTCTAGAATAAATGACATTAAATTGGGTAAGGAAAGTCTAAATTTACACATGGCTCTTATCAAATGCTTATTTTCTAATGATGTTAAATATTTCCATTAACACTATATGAAAACATGACAACATCATCCGCAAAAAGAAGTAACATTAACTCAACAATATCCTGTGTCACAAATACACGGTAACTACACTCATTATATACTTCTGTTACAAGTTCATTCATGAAAAAGATAAATAAAGCTGGGCTGAATATACAATCCTGTCTCACACCACTAGAAGTGGAAAATCCTTCTGTTCTACCAGATGAAGTTTTAATACAAGCCTTCACAGAAGAATACATATTTCTAATAACATTACAAACTTTTCCATGAAAACCTTTAGTAAGAAGTACATACAATTTCTTTCTATCAACGTAATCAAAAGCTGTTTTTTCAAAATGGATAAAAGCACAATAAAATCTACCGTTTGGCTTACATAAATATTTTGAACACAATGCTTGCAATATGAAAAGATTTTCAACTTTTGAGTAATTTTGGCGGAAACCAGCTTGACAATGATCATTTACATGTAACCAAATTCTAAGGCGCTTATCTATAATAATAGTGAACAATTTACCTGTAACATTCAGAATGGAAATGCCTCTATAATTCTTGGGGTCAGAACGTTTACCTGACTTAAACAAAATCATACCTATATTCCATGATTCTGGAAAATCGCCAGTATTTAAGATTCTATTAAACAGAAGCTTCAAATAAGGTACAATAAAAATTACTGACATCTTAAAAAAATCAGGCGGTACTCCATCCTCACCTGCAGATTTACCACTTTTTAAACTTTTGAGAGCATCTACTATTTCTCAATCGGTTATTTCACCTGACAAAAGATCACCCGTGAAAGGCAAATCATTACAATTCTCACAAGAATCTGAATTAACATACTGGGAAACAAAACAATCAAAATCGTTTACATCAACATTTTCAACTTTCGGATTTAACAAATTATTCAAATAATCGTACCAAATATCCGGAGACATCGAATAACTTGAAACATTTCCACGTATAACTTTCTTTAACGTCTTCCAAAGACTCTTACAATCCCCATATTCAGCAGACCTCTTTATATCATCACATATTTTGGTATTATAAGAACGCTTCTTCTTTTCACAACATATTCTATATTCATTTTTGGCATCCACATACAACTTTAAGTTTAAGACACATTATGTTACGGTAACTACGAATAAATATGTCTTTTATCAGTGCAAATACCATGGATGTAATCAAAGCAGTTCACGCTATGCTGGTATCACATTCATGCCTATATTCACATATACGCTATTCTTTCTCAATCAAACAAACGTTAAACATGCAACCATACAAAATATAGAAGCACTTGAATGAATTAAATAAGTTATTTGAGTGCTTTGGTGCTTTTTTCAAAACTAAATTTTATCTGTCGTAATTCACGAAAACCTGACTGGGTTATTATTTACACTTATACCTTGTTAAATATTGCCTGTTCATTTACACACAAATTATTGTTATGTTTATACACACATATTAACAAAATGTTACGTAAAGATATACACAGTGACCAAAACACACAAACATTAACAAAATGATACGTAAAGATACACACAGTGACCAATACACATAAACATTAACAAAATGATATGTAAAGATACACACAGTGACCAATACACACAAACATTAACAAAATGATACGTAAAGATATACACAGTGACCAATACACACAAACATTAACAAAATGATATGTAAAGATATACACAGTGACCAATACACACAAACATTAACTAAATGATATGTAAAGATATACACAGTGACCAATACACACAAACATTAACAAAATGATACGTAAAGATATACAGTGACCAATACACACAAACATTAACAAAATGATATGTAAAGATACACACAGTGACCAATACGCACAAACATTAACTAAATGATATGTAAAGCTACACACAGTGACCAATACACACAAACATTGACTAAATGATATGTAAAGATACACACAGTGACCAATACACACAAACATTAACTAAATGATATGTAAAGATACACACAGTGACCAATACACACAAACATTAACAAAATGATATGTAAAGATATACACAGTGACCAATACGCACAAACATTAACAAAATGATATGTAAAGATATACAGAGTGACCAATACACACAAACATTAACAAAATGATATGTAAAGATATACACAGTAACCAATACACACAAACATTAACAAAATGATATGTAAGGATATACACAGTGACCAATACACATTAACATTAACAAAATGATACGTAAAGATATACACAGTGACCAATACGCACAAACATTAACAAAATGATATGTAAAGATATACACAGTGACCAATACACTCAAACATTAACAAAATAATACGTAAAAATACACACAGTGGCCAATACACTCAAACATTAACAAAATGATACGTAAAGATACACACAGTGACAAATACACACGATTACTCTGACCTGTGAGGTGCAACAAGTTTGTGATGTCCAACCCATGACGGACATACATCTTGCTAGTGCAAAGGGTGAGGCTGAACCGCTTATCTGAATTATGGAAAGAGGGCAAGAGTTTGAATTAACTTTGATTAAATCTGCTGATCCTACCTCATCACCCTTAATTAAACTAGAATGATACTGAACAACAATAATAATAATAATAGACCTGTGTTATGAAGAGTATAGTCGTGATTACTCAATGTCATATTAGGGGCGGTGGGGTAGCCTAGTGGTTAAAGCGTTGGCTCGTCACGCCGAAGACCCGGGTTCGAATCCCCACATGGGTACAATGTGTGAAGCCCATTTCTGGTGTTCCCCGCCGTGATGTTGCTGGAATATTGCTAAAAGCGGCGTAAAACCAAACTCAGTCAGTCAGTCAGGCAATGTCATATTGAAAGTGGTCAAATGTAACATATGTTTTATTTCGGATTGAACTTTCTTAGTAAAGTACAGATTCTATTATTTTGGGGGGGTTGAGTCCCACTCGGGATTTGACCCGAAACCCTCAGAGTCAGGCAACTAATCGCCAGCACACAAAGTCAGCCGTCTAAACCGCTCAGCCACCGCGACTTCCGCTATGCTGCACTATGATGGCAATTAGGTGCCTGACTCTGAGGGTGCGGGTTCGAATCTTGGATGGGACTCAGCCCAACAAATGTACTAGAATCTGTATTTTACTCAGAAAGTGTAATCCCTAATATAACATATGTTATAAATGAGTATAGTCAGTTTCAAAATGGCCATACCTGTTGATAGAAAAACACAAACATTCATCAAATGTTACACCTGCAATTAATATACAAACATCTATAATACTATTAAACAACTTAAAACTAATGCTTACATAAGTGTATAATATACTATCCCAAAAAGAAACGCATAGGCCAGAAATCTGTTGCGAAAATGTTGTATTTTCAAACATGTATAACTCGTCGACAAATAGACTTTAGTACATGAATTTTTACATCAGTTTGGAAGAAGGTAATGTCTATACAACCAAGTGGATACCTTTAGATAACGGAGACGTTGAGCGCGATGGTGACGACATAGCATACACAACATAGCGGTAAATCTCTTCCATGATCAAATGTAATCTCAGCTAACAGCCTTGTAAGGTAGCGGGTATTTGAGAAAAGGTGACCGTAATCTGCCCCAACCTTGGGATCTGTGGCAGTACCCACCCCACCCCGTTCAAATACAACAGAAATCAAACAAACAACCAAACTCCTTACACACGCATGCTTCACGCCCGAAAAGTGCTACACAGAGATTTAATATAGGGCTACCAACCGTTGTCTATTATGGGAAATATCATAAATACAGGTATGGTCTTGACAAACTCTGCAATCAATATAAGCAGGTCATGTATTGACCTATCACTGCCGGTTCCAGACACGTCTCTGGACCAAGCTACGCAGAGCAAATGTGTCTCCTACAAGGACAGAAATGTATTTTAACCCTCGTAACGTCAGCAGTCGAATTAGTGACAACAGTGAATGAGTCTAGTTTTTCGCCGCTTTTAGCAATATTCCAGCAATATCACGGCGGGAACACCAGAAATGGGCTTCACACATTGTACCCATTTGGTGAATCGAACACGGGTCTTCGGCGTGACAAGCTAACGCTTTAACCATTAGGCCAACCCACCGCCCAGTTCTCATTTCAAAATATAACATGAGTCAGATTTCAGTCAGCCACACGCTTTCGGAAAGAGTATATTTACCTTACCATTCCATGATGTTTCTAGAAAGGAGAGTTAACTTTTGATTTAGCGAAAACGTGTACTAAGGTTTTTATGAAATTCATTAAAGTTCAGTCGTTTTGATGATTGTAATACTTTTTAACTGGCCTACAGTTTCAGTATCAGACATATTCTCAGGCAAATCATTCCATTGTTTTATTGTATCAGGTAAAAACGAATTTGCAATACACATCACAATGACATCTTATTGTTTGAATGCTATTACTGTTTCTTAATCTATGGCCACTTAACTGTGATACTCTTTCAGGTAGTAGATCAGTTAAATAAACTGATGTCATATGATGAACCATTTTGTATAATAATGATAAATTCCTAATTTGTCTACGGTCAACTAGAGGCAGAAAGTTAGTTTCCTTATCAATTAAATCATGACTTGTTCCTCTAACTGCCCCGCAAATCGTCCGCAGAGCATCTAAATGTAGATTTTCAACAATTTATTCTTGTTCTTTAGTACAATTATCCCAAAGGTGGGAACAGTAATCGAGCATTGGTATGACTTGTATATTTGCTTTAATGAGTTTCTAGATAATCTATATTCAAAACTGACCCGTGAAGGTCCGGGCAAGAATTGGTCTTCAGTAACCCATGCTTGTCGTAAGAGTCGACTAACGGGATCGGCTGGTTAGACTCGCTGACTTGGTTGACACATGTCATCGCATCCCAATTGTGTTGATCGATGCTCATCCTCTTGATCACTGGATTGTCCCTACCATTACCAAGTTAGTGACAGGCAGTAGTGTACTATATGTAGACTTGTACTATTTGTAGACAGTGCTCTGGAAGGTACCACATGGTACTGCAACACAATGGCCTTTATAGTGGGAGGTACTCTGGCATCTCATCTCACGCTACATCTCAAGCTGCATGAAGACCAGCATTGTGTGGAGACACTGGATACTCAGCCTAGCTCTATCACCCAGCGAACACTCGTAATAATTCCATGAAATCGTACACCTCATTATACCAGCTTAAAGAAGTTCTATATATTCTCTTGAATTGACCCTACCACATGAAGTTGCACTGTTAATTAAATGGTTTCATGTCCGCCGGCGGACAAGGAAGGGAGAGGGAACATAAACTAAGAGGGGGCATCAAACGACTAATATTTTGCGAACAAGTGCATGGTTGTATGGCGAGAACACTCTCTCTAACTATGACCAGGTCATTTGTTGTACATAAAACATGTTCATTTAAACGCATGCTCTGTCATCGTATCGCATGGTGACTATGACTGGATTGTCTGGTCCACACTCGATTTGTTAACAAACTACATCGTACAGCTGTAATACTGCTGAAACAAATATATGCTCGTGATATAGTCACAATTGTACAATCGCCTCTGCTATAAGATGAAACTAGGCCACTATTTGCTTACAGTTCTTAGAAAGGGCGGAACTGAATTGTTGCGTGTTGATCCCGAAGTTGAAGCTGAAAGGCTGACCGGGAACCAGTCCTGAAAACAACTAGGTGTGATACTACACAGCAATCTGATGTAGATTGCAATTGTTTATCCATTTAAATAGCATGCACCATCCATTGTCGCCATTTGCAGTGATTTTGTTTATGACGGTTGCTCACCTGTTCTTGAAGACCTGTTGTCATCACTATTTTCATAGACAGACAGATATTCTAAACAAATGTTTGTTAAAAACACAACAGGTTATATCACGAGTCGTATTTCAATTGTCCAAACATGTCAGGTCTTGCCTGACACAACTGGTAGATAAAGAAAGTGAAGGTATATAACAGGTTTAGTCTGGGTTGGTTATCATACCTTGGGTTTGCCTCCAGTTGCTGACAGACCACGTACTGGCATGGCTTCAAGGAAACAGACAGGAGCCTACAGGTACAATTCAATCTGTTACATGAGGTGAGAGTGCTGTTTATGCATTGGTGTATGAGATACATGATTATCTCATAGTACCACATACATCACTCTGACCATGTCATTGTATTTTGTATGTAAAATACCATACCAATAATCAAGACCCTACATCTTTTCACTCGTAACCCCTTGATAGTCCATTGCATTATGTTCACTTTTAATTTTTCGTTTTTCTATTTTACACTCTTTAGGGTTTACTTTCTACAAAAAACAATGTTTCCAAATTTTCACTTTCTCTTAAAGTGAATAAAACTTCATTGTAGTTGGCACCATGAAGTTCCTTCCCAGTTGTAGAGCATAATTAGTTGTAGGAGATTACTGCCGTATGAGTTGTCTCCCTTTGTGACCCTGTCCTAAGACGTCAACATGGCAGAACTTGTAGACAATTTTGTGTCTAAAGGATAGTACACAGTGGATATCAAGCATGACTTGAAGGTCAGTATAACAATATTTTCAAGTGTTGACATATCTCTCTATATATTTTGATTGAAAATACTTTATAAAATGTGATATCAATTAATTCTATCACATGAGACCACTTGCCTCCTTAGTATTATTTTGATTTTTAGATGTATTTGTCATTTCCTGAGTCATTTAGTAGTAAATTGATTGATTTTTCATAGTATTTGACATGCTATCATATAGATAGAATGTTACATATCTGCTTAAATAAGTGAAAAGCAAGTGTTTGGTCTTTGTGCTTGTATGCAACATAGGGGGCCATTTTGGGGATATTCTTTACTTGTTTTGTATATGATGTGTTCTTAAAGCTATTCTCGTGATGTTATATATCAAGTATTTTATTAAGTCCACATCTCTGACAATATAGAATGTATTTTAATTATTTAAATCATGAAACATGGTTTGTATCACCACAATATTGCCATTAAAACATCCTCCCAGAAAGGGCCCCTAATATGTTATTATGCAGTCTCAGATGATAATTTCATTACAACAAACAAGAACAATGTTTCCTTATAGGGTCCTGTGGTGAACCAAATTACAAAATATCTAGATTTTGCAAGATAGTTTATAGTTAAATTTACTTAGGTGTTGTATTTGTATCCTTTAGTGATTACAGTTTATAAAATGCTTATTTTTGGTACTTATTGTGATTATTTGTTAAAGAATTTATACTATTATTTCCATGTAAGATTTTGACTTGCAATTGATCATAATGTAGTGATTTTACTATAATTGCTTCACATTTTGTCATGAATTATGAAGTTTTTGAAAAGACGTTTGCAAGGTAATGATTTTACAATAACTAATTCATTTGGGTTGATATGACAAAAAATACATGAATTATATTTATATTTTCAGGTCACCATGACAACAATACCACAGCTAAGTCATTGTCATGGGACAACAAATGAGAAGGACCTTAACTGGAGTTTGTGCATTTTATGTCAAAATGCTACCAGTGACAAAATCAAACTCCCTCTTGTATCACAACCAAGATTGGAATCTTATGACAACTTGTTGGAAATCATACATGAGCGTGCTACTTTAAAAGATGGACCGTATGTTGATATCTGCCAGAGACTTGAAGGTTGCACAAAGGAGACACTTGTATTACACAAGGCTGTTTGGCACAGAAGCTGCTATTCTAATGCAACAAATAAAGACCAAATACAACGTGCCAGGAATAGAAAGCATAAAACTCAGGATTTTGAACAAATCGCATGCAGCAAGAGGGGAAGGAAAAGAAAGGGGTTTGAACACGAAAGTCAGCCTGAGTGTTCAGCAATGCCTTTCACAAGATCATCAACATCTCCATTTGACAACAATCTTTGTTTCTTCTGTCAACAGGATGATCAACAGCAGCTTTTCAAGGTCAGGACAGAAAAAGCTGGCTCAACCCTCAGAGATGCAATTGAGATTTCAAGAAATCCTTTTCTGAAAACAAGATTAAACTCTACCATTTCTCCAACTGATGCACATGCCATTGATGTCCGATATCACAAGACTTGTGGAACCAACCATGTTTTCCATGTCCTATGCCAGGAAACCAGCAAGGAAAACAAGGAAAGTAAGCATCCAGTTCAAACTGCATGTATAACTGAATTGATTGGTTTGGTGGACCAGCAAACAGCAAACAAGGCTTTCTTATCACTAGAGGAAATTGAGAAAACATATATCTCTATGCTTGGAGGGGTTAAAACGTTGGACAAGCATGTGCCTACCTACACAAGGCAGTGGCTGAAGGAAAAGATCCTTTCCGAGCTTCCCCATGTGAAATCTGTCCTTCAACAAGACCGCCGGAAACCTTCTGTGTTGTATTCCCCAAATGCTTGTGAGGAAGAAATGGTCCATAATGCTATTGAGAGAGACAACAGCATGGAAAATAGGAAACACATATACCAATCTGCCAAGCTGGTACGCAAGAGCATTGAGGCCTTTCAGAAAGAAGATAACGGCAACTTTTCTATGCAAGTTACAAGTACTGTAGATGATGTTCCTTCTGAACTCTACTCTCTCATTCGTTGGATAATGGCAGGAACAAAACTTGAGTTCAGCAGTGAAGAAAAGACAAGTACTGTTGACAGAAGTGTACTTACAATCTGCCAAAATATCATGTATGGTGTCAAATCCAGAAGACAGGAAAAATATAAACAGCAAAGAGAGTCTTGAGCATTTAGATTACGTGGAAAGGAAAATACTCAGGTGCTTGGATTAGCCCTTGCAGTTCACTACAACACAAGAAACAAGATGATCATGGATCTCCTCAGTGTCCACAACTACTGCATTCCTTACAGGCGTGCTCTCCTTCTAGAAACTTCACTTGCCAATGCTGTAGTTAAAAATACAAGACACTTCAACGGTTTATACGTTCCACCATATCTTCGGAAAGGTTCATTTGTCTTCTTTGCTGTTGACAACATAGACTTTGCAGAACACACACCTGATGGGAAGAGAACGACACATGGAGCTGTGACTGCTGTCTACCAGAAGGCTGATGCCTCAGGAGAACTGATATCCCAACCCCTGGACATACACGAAAGGCCAAAATCTTACAGTTGCTCCCTATCATACAAAGCTGATCCCCTGCAGAAAACCAGACTTGAAAACCACATCTAAGTTATCAACAAATGGGACAAAACTGGACTTCAATAGAGATGGTATTTCTAAAGGCTATTACTTGACACACTTTGCATGGATAGTAGCATCAGTGATGTCCAGAATGAGGGAAGAGATAGAAGCAAACATGATTCCAGGCTGGGCTGCATACACTTCTTTGCTGTCTGAATGCAAGACAATGACTCAAGTGGGTGCTTCGCCATTACTCCCTGAAGTCGCACACGAATAGTCAACACTACTGACAGTAATGATACAGGCTCAGAATCTGAAAGAACTGGCAATTGGAAAAGATCACCCAACCGTTATATCATTCGACATGGCTCTATACGAGAAAGTTGTTAAACTTTTGGATTCCAGTCCTGACTTGAAAAGACAGTTTGTGCCCAGGCTTGGTGAGTTGCATGTTGTTATGGCTGCTCTAAGAGCTCTTGGTACATCTATTGAAAATTCTGGAATTGATGATGCCTGGATGGAAGCTGATGTTTTTGGTCCAACAACAAGACAGATACTAAAATGTATCCACAACAAACGCTGCCTCCAAGCTCATCTGTACTCTTACACTGCACTGTATGATTTAGCACTTGAGGAGTTTTTCAGAAATAATCCTGGGCTGCAAGTGGTCTACTCTGATTTCACCAAGGACATTGTCAGAGCCTGTAATGTAGTTGACAAAAGTGAAAAGGCAGAATCCGTGAAGTATGCAAATTCCAAGCTGCTTAGACAAATTGCCATGGAGTTGAGTTGAGTTGAGCTGGGCTTTACGTCACATCGGCATTATTCCAGCCATATAGTGACGTGAACAAGTCTGCATTAATATACATTGTAAGTACAAAGTGGTTTAGTTTCAAAGACATACATTCATTAAATTGCCATGGATGATCTAATGACCAAATTTCAGTCCTGGGAGCAAGAGATGTGCAAACATGCCATGTTCAAGTCAATGATGAACTACTTACACCGTGTTGAAAACATTCTCTTTTTCATAGCTGCATCAAGGAATGCAGATCTTAGGTTGCATCTAGAGGCTGGTGAAGAACTGAGCAAACTCTTTTTAGCAATAGATCGGATCAAATACAAAAGACTGTGGCCCAGATACTTAGCAGATGTGTATGCACTGAGGTCAAAGGATCCATACACATGGAATAAGCTGGCTAAGGGAAATATATCAGTTTCGAAGAAAGGTATCCCCTTTGCGTCCATTGCAGCTGATCATGCATGTGAACAACTGAACAGACTAATGAAGGTACACTCTGGTCTCATTGGCATATCATGGAATGCAAATGCAAGACAGCTTTTTTTCTGGCAGCACCTGAGTTGTCACGCTTAGCAAATGAGTTCAAAAGTCAGTTTGATTTTGAAGCAGCTAAAGTCAAGGAGCATCATGACCTTGCACCAGGTGTTATCCAGCGGGACCATATTGCAGTTGACAAAATCAAGAATGCTATCCTGAGTCATGGGAATCATTTTACTGTTGAAGGGGACAAGCCGCAGAATCTGATAAGACATGTACATATTCAAGATCAGTATGTCTCTCAGATACTCAACATAGACGAGACCGGGCAAAAGTTGTATGAAGAATATGTGGCAGAAAGAATCAATGGAACAGTCAGCCTATGGGCGCCAGTGAAGAAGGAAAACAACTATCTCTACATGTCTGACAGCAAGAAACAAACAGTGAAACTTCGAGACAAGATTGTGGACCTGAAAGAAACAAAGGACTTTTATGGACGGCTGATGATTTTAGCCAGATCAAGCCGCGATATTGACCTGAAACATGCTATAGGGAACTATGAATTCACACTGACACCAAGAGCATTCTTTTCCCCGGATGGCATGTTGTTACAATGTATAGACAAGTCAAAACTCATCAGTTGCCTTGAGGAACTGGGTAAAAGTCATATGATCAGTGATCCAGAAATGGCTCTTCAACTTGACCAAAGTGACTCTGCAGTGTATAGGATTGCTGTAGTTGATGGTATGGTTCTTCTTCAGAAGATGACACAGTTACCTCCTGCAGTGGAGACAGTAAAGGAAAATACATAATACAATGGACTTTTGAGTGTGGTATGAACAGTGGTGAGTCCGTGACGATTGTCAAGTCCAGCAGCCAGTTCGTGGTTAAGAAATTGCCATTCTGAATTTATACCGCCTTTAGGGAAGCATTACATTGTAATTACTCAAGCGGTATATCATGTATAGCCTGGCAGTATATCTTGTATAACCAAGCACTTTATCATGTATAACCTAGTAGTATATTGTGTACATCCTAGCAGTATACCATGTATAACCTAGCAGTATATCATGTACATCCTAACAGTATATTATGTACATCCCAGCAGTATATCACGTTTAGCCTGACAGTAAGTCATGCATAGCCTATTAGTGTATAATGCATATACCGGCTGTATATCATGTATAAACAAGCAGTAATATCATGTAAAGCCTAGGAGTATATCATGTACATCCTGGCAGTATATCATGTATAGCCTGGATGTATATCATGTATAACCTTACAGTATATCATGTAAAGCCCGATAGTATACCATGTAACAGGGTGCAAAGTATACTGTATTTATTTTGGCATTGTTTTGGTGTTTGGGTTTTATTATAAGCTTTGCAGTAAAGATTAGTAATTTCATAATGAGGTGGTGACCCTCAGGACCACTCATTTGGAGCCTTGCCACCTATGTAAGGATAGGTCACAGTTCATAGGTTGTATTAACTGTGCTGATTGGCCTAAAGTTTATGAAGAAGCCTTGAAACCTCTCATTGGTTGTAAGTTGCTGCACATGCTATTCATGTAAGGCAAGATGTTCAAGATTGTCATTCTGGCTGGCAACTTTACCAGAGACACATGTGGTCTTGAAGAGATGAAGGTTAGTTTTAAGTGATAGAATATATTTTATTGAGGATAAACATTACAAAAAATATTTCAATTGGTTTATGGTATTTTAAAGTATTGTTGGGAGTATATGGAATGTTGAGATAAAATACTTTTCAATATCTTGGTAATGTATTTGTGCAAAACAATTTGTATTGCATTTGTGATGTATTTTATACTTGTGTTTTGCATAGCATTTATAATTTGATATTGTGTTTAGATATTCTTGTGAAGGCGTTCTGATGAAGCACCAGCCATTTGATTCAGCCCATAGCTGGTAATTATGTGATAATTTGGTAGTTTATTCATAATGCTATTTTAATAACTATAATAGCTGTCACTGGCCACATGTTTCTGTAATGTTCCTTAAATAGTTAGTTGTACTTATTTCATGCTTATGTAATGTTTAAAGATTATGTTGTGTTTAAATGTTGTGCTCTGTAACACATATACATGTGTTGTAACCTGTTGCAGAGTTGATCGTGCGAGGGTATACCTCGACTTATGGATGAACAAAAAATAAAGAACTCTGCCCTACGGCTGGCCCTTGTCATTTATGGGACTAGCCCGTCTACAATGGAGCCCCCAGTGAGGAATTTCTTTTGATGCGATACTCGTCCGTCTGCTGACTCAGAACGCCATTGACAGATCAAGACCAAGTTCAAGACGCTGTGATATATATAAGGTTGGATCTTATATTCATACCGTGATATATACTTGAACTGTGATAGACTTGACATGTGATCTCCTGAACTGTTGCTACCAGCCATCATCAAGTGACACAACATTTTTAGTGCGACCACTATTACCATGATCGTGCTATGGTCACCCGTGTATGCTACACTGTGATATTTTGCAGATTATAAATATATATGGATTTATGTCATATTTGACATCAGCATACATGTGATATATATTTACACTTGAATGTTTTATCATTAATTCCTTGTTTTCAGGGCAGATGTTGTGATTACTTTAGTTATGTAATTGTTGTTGTCATGTGATGTGAATTTGTGTGTGTTTAGTTTGTTGGCAGTGACAGGCATGTGTTAGGTTAGTGGATAGGTAGGGTAGGTTTATTATTTTCATTTAAAGGTTAAGCTAGATTATGTAACGTGGATAGTTTGTAGGATAAGTAACTCATGAATGTAGTAATAGCAATTTTAATTCTTTTGTTACATTTTGTGGGTATCTTAAACATGGCTTCTTCAGATGATGAAGAATTCCTTGTGTTGGCTAAGACACTAAAGGATATGGGTATCAAGCCTAAAGCTGATAACCCGGAGGTATTCAAACAGTGGATGATTGAGTATGTAGCATCCCAAAGTGCTTCTAAAGCAGCATCTTCATTACCTTCAGGTCCTCCTCCCCCTGTAGCTCCTTCAGTTCATATAGCTTATCCACCTAAGATTTCTACTTTCATGGGAGAGTTGGGTCGTGGTGAAGTTAGTTATGAAGTTTGGAGGTACGAGGTAGATAGGTTGCTCGAGTCCAAGACTCACTCTACTACAGACGTTAGAAGTGCCATCTTGAGATCGTTGAAGGGTAAAGCTAGCAATGTAACCCTTTGTGTGGATCCAAGTGCTAGTATCCAGGATTTGTTGGCCAAGATTCATAGCATCTATGGTGCCGTTCAGGAAAAGACTTCTCTGGTTGGTAGCTTCTATAGTGCTAAACAGCAGTCTGAGGAGAGTGTTAGGGATTGGGGATGTCGAGTTGAGGAGTTGTTCATGAAGGCTGTTAGTGTTGGCGCTTTGACTTATGATCAGAATAGTACTTTGTGCACAGTATTTTGGGAAGGATTACGACAGGATTTAAAGGATGCATCTAGTCACAAGTTTGATACTGTCAAGTCTTTTGATGATTTGCGAGCTGCTGTTCGCCGTATTGAAGAGTCACGGAGGAAAGTTGAACCTACGTTAAAAGCTAATGTTAAGTCAGCTGTTAGCTCTGATGCTTCTCAAACAACCACCAAGTTGGAGGGAATGGTGCAACAGTTAGCAGCAGAGGTCAAGTCACTGAGAGAGTATGTTTCTACTCAGAACAGACATGGTTCACGTAGAGGAGGATATAGTGGTAGAGGCAGAGGTGACTTTAACCAGGATTTATCTCAGAATTTTGATAGGTCAGAGGATCAGACATCAGGTATCAAGTGTCATCGTTGTGGACAGTATGGTCACATTCAGATAGGATGTAGAGTTATCACAGATCACATGCGAGGACGAGGTTTAAACAACAAGGGATCTGCAAGACGGGGACGCTGGTAGATCCTAGCAGTAGGAAAAGTTCCCATAGTAGTGTTCCAGCAGGCTTGTTAGGAGAACCTATGGAGTCAAAGACTACAGTTAATGGTGTTTGTACAATGACATTGTTGGATACTGGATCTACTGTGTCCACTATGAGTGAAGACTTTTATGACAAGCATTGTTCTCATCTTGCATTGGAACCTTTAACGGATCTTTTGGATATTGAATGTGCAGATGGTTTAACTTTGCAGTACTTAGGGTATGTGGCTGTGGACATAGTTGTGCATGGTGTTGGTGATGAAGAGCCCGTAACGTGTTTGTTGTTAGTTGTGCCCAACAGTAGATACAATCGGTCAGTTCCTGTTTTGCTTGGTACCAACGTTATGAAGCCTTTGCTTGAGAGATGTCGTAGCGCAATTGGTGATAGATTTCTTCAGTGTGCGAAGATGGATACACCTTGGTACTTAACATTCAGGACTATTGTTCTCAGGGAGAAGGAATTGGTCAAACATAACTTTAGACTGGGACTTATCAAGAGTGCAGCTCCACGTTCCACTGTTATTCCTCCAAACAGTAGTGTTGTGTTAGAAGGACATATAGATAAACGTTTGAGCTATCCCCAGACTTGTGCTTTGATTCAGGCTTCATGCAAATCAGTTATTCCTTCGGATCTGGACATTGAACCAACCATCTTCATGTATGATTGTGATCATAAGGGTACAGTTAAAGTGGGCATAAACAATGTTACTACCAGGACCGTTGTCATTCCACCAAAGTCAATCCTTTGTGAGGTGCAACCAGTTACGATAGAAAGTAGTCGAACAGATCAAGTCAACACTGTGCAACAGGAACAAGTTAACTCTACTAGTACACGTGTGCCCGAGGGTATTGAGATGGAAGTAGATGAACTTTCCCCTAAAGAGATTAGGTCAGGAACAAATCTGATTAACAACTTTACTGATATCTTCTCCAAGGATGACCTTGACTTGGGATTCACTTCAGTTGTCAAACACAGAATACAGTTAACAGATGATAGACCTTTCAAACAACGTGCTAGGAGGATTCCACCATCTATGTTTGAGGAAGTTAGGTCTCATATTCAACAGTTGTTAGCCTGTGGTGTGATTAGAAAGTCGAGGAGTCCATGGTCATCCAATATAGTCTTGTGTAGGCGCAAAGATGGAAGATTAAGGATGTGTACAGATTTCCGCGACTTGAATAATCGTTCTGTGAAAGATTCTTATGCATTGCCTCGTATTCAAGATACGCTAGATTGCTTGTCAGGAAATAGTTTCTTCAGCAAACTTGATATGAAATCTGGATACTACCAAGTAGAGATTGCTGAAGAGCACAAGGAACGTACAGCATTTACGGTGGGCCCTCTCGGATTTTATGAGTATAACCGGCTGCCATTTGGTCTATGCAATTCACCAGCAACCTATCAGAGGTTGATGGAAGAGTGTCTGGATGGTTTGCATTTGTCAATTTGTCTTGTGTACATTGATGATATTGTGGTGTACTCCAAAACGTATTCAGAACATCTTGAGAGGCTCAAACAGGTTTTTCAGCGTCTTCGAGATTGTAATCTCAAGTTAGCCCCTAAAAAGTGTCATTTCTTTAAGAGAAAAGTGTGCTATGTTGGACATGTAGTTTCAGAACATGGGATTGAACCAGATCCAGAAAAGCTGGAAATGATATCCTCATGGCCAAGGCCAAATTCTCCTGAAGAGGTGAGACGTTTTCTGGGATTTGCTGGATATTATAGACGTTTTGTGCCCAACTTTGCCCAGATTGCCAGTCCCTTGACTAAACTCATGCCTAATCCTTTACCCAAGCGGAAGAGAAAAAACACTGTTGTAGTCAAGTGGGAATGGGGACCAGACCAGGAACAAGCATTTTGTGAGTTGCGTATTAGACTTACATCACCTCCTGTACTTGGATTTTGTGATTTTTCTGTGCCATTTGAACTGCATACAGACGCAAGTCAGAAGGGATTGGGTGCAGTTTTGTATCAAGTTCAACAGGGTGAGAAACGAGTCATTAGTTATGCAAGTAGAGGATTATCCAAATCAGAGCGATTATACCCGGCGCACAAGCTCGAGTTTCTGTGCTTGAAGTGGGCAGTCACTGAAAAATATCATGATTACTTGTATGGACATAAATTTGAAGTACTTACAGACAACAATCCCCTCACTTATGCTCTGACCAGCGCTAAACTGGATGCCACTGGTCACAGGTGGATGGCTGCACTGGCGGCTTATGACTTCAGTATTACATATAGGTCAGGAAAATCAAATATGGATGCTGATGCTTTGTCAAGGTTGCCAGAGTCTCTAGAGGATAAACGTGGACCTCAAACGGAACAAATTCCAACCGAATCTGTACATGCCATTTGTAGGAGTTCACAGGCTCAGCCGTATGTTGAGAGTTTGAGTTTATCAGCTAATGTATTGGATACAGAGTTTGGGACTGATGCAGCTAGCACAAGCCTAATGCATATGACTAGTCGTGATTGGCGGAAAGCACAGGCTGTTGATCCAGTTTTAAGACAGATTGTTAGTGCTGTTAGACAGGGAATCAAACCAAAATGGAATGATTGCAATCACACGTCAGAACATAGAAGTTTCTTGAAGATATTTGATCACCTTTGTATAAAGGATGGAGTTTTGTACAGACGTTGCAAAAGGAATGATGAGATTATTTTTCAACTTGTTCTTCCACTCGATTATAGGGAGCAAACTTTGGAACAGTTGCATGATAACATGGGTCATCTTGGTAGAGATCGAACAGTGTGTTTAATTCAGGATCGGTTCTATTGGCCTGGATTTTCAAAGGATGTAGAATGTTGGATCCAACGATGTCCCCGATGTTTGAGAAGGAAAACTCCAACCGGTAGAGCTCCTTTAGTCAGTGTGAAGACATTTGAACCCATGGAATTGGTGTGCATGGACTTTTTGAGTCTCGAATCAGCGAAAGGTGGATTCCAACACATACTGGTTATCACCGATCATTTTACCAAATTTGCTCAAGCAATCCCGACAAGAAATATGACCGCAAAAACAACTGCAGATGTGTTATTCAACCATTTTATCGTTCACTATGGGATACCTAAAAGAATACATAGTGATCAAGGAGCAAATTTTGAGAGTAAAATAATCAAGGAACTGTGTCAGTTAACCGGAATGGAAAAGTCTCATACAACAGCATATCACCCTATGGGAAATGGTCTCTGTGAGAGATTCAATAGAACTTTGTTGAACATGTTGGGAACATTAGATCCAGGTGAGAAAGCCGATTGGAAATCTCATGTGCATTCTTTAGTGCATGCATATAATTGTACGAGACATGAGTCAACAGGATATTCTCCACACTTTCTGTTATTTGGACAGCATCCAAGACTTCCAGTAGATGTTTCTTTCGGTTTGGATCAAGGAGAGCAGCCCAAAGCACTGAGCAAGTATGTAGAATCTCTCAAACAGCGTCTAGAACAGGCACATCATTTAGCTACTTCTGCTATGAAGGAAGCCCAGACTCATCAGAAGCAGAAATATGATGAGAAATCTAGAGCTGCAGTGGTCAGTGTTGGTGATCGTGTTCTTGTGAAGATACTTGCGTTTGAGGGAAAACACAAGATTTCGGACAAGTGGGAGGAGCAGGTATATGTGGTGCTTGAACAGCCGAATGCTGACATTCCAGTTTTTGTAGTTCAAAGGGAGGATGGAGTTGGGAAGAAGAAAACATTGCATAGAAATCATTTGGTTCCCATTGGATCACTCTCTAAGCCACCAGTCAGTCAAGAAATGCCTGTTCCCAAACCACGGAAACTCTTGAAAACTCAAAAACAATTAGCCTTGCCGCTTCCAGAGGAAGTTCCTGAAAGTGTTCTTGAAAGTGTTCCTGAGGACGAACCGTTGTCAATCACCATAGTTGACAATGTTGATCAACCAGATAGCAATGGTCAAGCATCCCACAGAGCTGACAATAGTGCTATTGAGGATCATGAAGAAACTGCAGTTAGTCATGGTCAAGAGGTTGAACGGGTAGAACAAGACACGTCCATCATAGAACAAGCAACACCAGAGGAACAGCCCTTAAGGCGATCACAAAGAGAACGGAGGCCACCTCAATGGTTTACCAGCGGTGATTTTGTCAGATTGGTTCGACAAAGTTATGGTGCTGAGAGATTTAGCCAATGAGGGTGTGTTTGATTCTGTTCCAGTTCAAGTACAGCAGGCTATTATTGCAGTTATTTCAGGCAGTTAGTTGTATATAGATCAGTTTAAATGACGAGGACGTCATTTCTCCAGCAGGGGAAGTGTGTAACAGGGTGCAAAAATACTGTATTTATTTTGGCATTGTTTTGGTGTTTGGGTTTTATTATAAGCTTTAAAAGATTAGTAATTTCATAATGAGGTGGTGACCCTCAGGACCACTCATTTGGAGCCTTGCCACCTATGTAAGGATAGGTCACAGTTCATAGGTTGTATTAACTGTGCTGATTGGCCTAAAGTTTATGAAGAAGCCTTGAAACCTCTCATTGGTTGTAAGTTGCTGCACATGCTTTTCATGTAAGGCAAGATGTTCAAGATTGTCATTCTGGCTGGCAACTTTACCAGAGACACATGTGGTCTTGAAGAGATGAAGGTTAGTTTTAAGTGATAGAATATATTTTATTGAGGATAAACATTACAAAAATATTTCAATTGGTTTATGGTATTTTAAAGTATTGTTGGGAGTATATGGAATGTTGAGATAAAATACTTTTCAATATCTTGGTAATGTATTTGTGCAAAACAATTTGTATTGCATTTGTGATGTATTTTATACTAGTGTTTTGCATAGCATTTATAATTTGATATTGTGTTTAGATATTCTTGTGAAGGCGTTCTGATGAAGCACCAGCCATTTGATTCAGCCCATAGCTGGTAATTATGTGATAATTTGGTAGTTTATTCATAATGCTATTTTAATAACTATAATAGCTGTCACTGGCCACATGTTTCTGTAATGTTCCTTAAATAGTTAGTTGTATTTATTTCATGCTTATGTAATGTTTAAAGATTATGTTGTGTTTAAATGTTGTGCTCTGTAACACATATACATGTGTTGTAACCTGTTGCAGAGTTGATCGTGCGAGGGTATACCTCGACTTATGGATGAAAAAAATAAAGAACTCTGCCCTACGGCTGGCCCTTGTCATTTATGGGACTAGCCCGTCTACATAAAATGGGGACCACTTCTCGTTACATCGATACGATTGTTCTGCTCACATACAGCATATACTCACCAGAAGTATTTTATCTTACCTTCATGTAAAATCCTTTAATTTCATTGGTCAATGACGCTTTAACAAGTTTCCGTGTCACCTCTCCTTGGAGGTTGACAACTGGAAAAATATTACCCGCTGCCACGGTAACCGCCAAACGCTCCGCCGAGAAGCTTGTTTCGCTAACAATCATATGACGTCATAATATGACGCATGCAGTGTCCGGAGTTCGAAGACCGTTCGATTAGCTGTTTTTGAGTTCACTATGTACCCATTTATTTTACCGACTTTCAATCCTATGGTTAAACTATGTTATACATTGAATCGTTTGCACACTCAACTTAAACACAATTCACCACTTTTTATAGCAGTTTTAAGCTTGTCAGAATATGTCCCACTATATAGTATGACCAGAAATTATTGAGAATTTTAGGAATATGTTTAATTTGATTTCTAGTATAAACAACCTTATCCAGCTATCAAGTGATTGGTTTCATTCAAGAGAGACAACTCCGTTAATCCTTTTTCATTAGTTTGTGAAGAGTTATCCCACTTTGTTTACTTGCTAGCAGACGACATTTTCAGTGATCCTCAGTATGGATGATTTAGAGAAGAGGAAGTTGATTTTAGAGTATTATAACAAGGACATCAGATCAGCTAAAGTGATTTCAAGTAGAACAGGCATCCCTTTGTCCACTGTTTATCGTGTTTTGAAAAATATTGCAAATGGATATGGCATCGAGCACCAGGGAGGCGCAGGTAGGCCCATAAAATTGACTGTCGGTGACAGGAAGCGGCTTGGTAATCTTGTTTCTAAAAACAAACGAAGGAGTTTAGAAAACTTAAGGCTGGATATGATTGATAGAGGAACTGTGGCTGTCTGTAAGGAGACAATAAGAACTAAGCTGCATCCAATGGGTTGGCAGAAAAGTCGAGGAATTCCATCACCGATCATGAAACCTGAACAAAAGGAGCGAAGTTGAAATGGTGCTTACAGCATAGAAATTTTAACTGGGACAATGTGATTTTCTCAGATGAAAGTTCTGTGTGGCTGTTTCCTAATACACTGAAATTCTGGACCAAACAAACTGAAAAATATCAGTATCAGCGCCCAAAGTACAGTCTGAAATTTAACGTGTGCGGTGGCATATCTGTGCAACGCCCCTCTAGGTATTTGAAGGGAATATGAACAGTGAGCGGTACACAGATATTTTCGAGGGACATTTACTTCCATCTGCTCACGTGTTCTATGGAAATTTTGGGATTTTCCAGCATTACAACGACCCAAAACATCGTTCAAAGCATCCACAGGCCTGGTTTCGGATCCAAAATATGACATTATTAGATTGGCCAAGATGTATCCCTGACCTAAATCCAATAGAAAATGTTTGGGGACTTATGAAGGAAAGTGTCAATAAGAAAAATCTGACAAATATTGCTGAAATGAAAGAAGAGGTGGTCCGATATTGGGACAGCATGGACCACGACTTTCTAACATCTTTGATCAGTAGTATGCCCCGCCACTTTGAAGTCTGCATTGCTGCCCATGGTGACTTGACAAAATACTAACTGTTCACCTGTCTTTGAATCTGGAGTTATGTTCTGCTAATATTCACATTTAATACGTGAGTAATGAGTGAAAAAAATAAACATTTACAATCTTTAAATTCTCAATAATTTCTGGTTGTACTGTGTATGTACGCATCTATGCAGCAGTGTCATCTCTCGCCTACCCGCTAGGGTAACACTGCTACAAAGATCCGTACAATAGACCGTATTACCCTCGAGAGAAGCATGCAACTTATATTATCTTACCTTCATGTAAAATACGTTAATTTCATTGGTCAAGGACACTTTAACAAGTTTCCGTGTCTCCCCTCCCTGGAGGTTGACAACTGGAAAAAATATCACCCGCTGCCATGGTAACCGCCAAACGCTTCGCCGAAAAGCTGTATCGCTAACAATCTTATGTCGCCATAATATGACGCATGCAGTGCACGCAGTGTACGCATTTTTGTAGCAGTGTCACCCCTCGCCTACAAAGAGGTGTACATCAGACCGTATTACCCTCGAGAGAAGCATACAACTTATAATCAACCACTCGCCGCTAATGTAGGATGAGTCAGGTCACAGTACCCCAATCCTATGACATGCTGGGGAGCTTCTCTGCCCCGCAGTGTCCCTAACAGTTGTAAGGAGAAATAACATCATGCATACGAGGATTATGTAGTAATCATGGGTTGTTTGTAGGTCGGAGCCTGTTTTGTCAATCCTAAGAAAAGGATCGTCGGGACAGGTTACAATGGGATGCCCAACAACTGTAGCAATCGATTGTTACCTTGGGGTAAGGACAAGAGGGACGACAGCAAGCTTGGAGCTAAAGATTATTACGGTAATTGTTAATTGTTGCATTTAAACGTAACTGAATTTATAATTATCTTTGTGATCATAATGTTCTCAAACACACAGAAATTTGACCGGAAACTGTTCTCCTTTTAATTGCATAGCAAGGGCAGTTCAAACGTCAGTGCCGCAGACAGTCAGTCACTCAGTTTAGCAGCCCAGACTGGACGACGTCCGCGTGTTTGGTGGGGATGGGTGTGTGTTGTTTTTCCTTTTTCTTTTATTGATTAGGTTTTCCCGTAGCAAATACTTATTTATTGTGTATACTAAAGTGGAAATTTCGAAAGTGAACTTCCAAGCTGTATTTGTGGTCCCCTTGTCTTTCTGCTAGTCTGCCATGCGGAGATGAATGGAGTCATAAACAGGTTCTCAGCAGACTTGGACGGCTGCACTATCTACGTTTCCCTGTTTCCGTGCAACGAGTGTGCCAAGATCATCATCCAGTCCGGCATCAAGGAAGTTGTCTACTACTCCGACAAGAAAAATGACAAGGAGGAAGTAGAAGCCGCGAAGATATTGTTTGAAGAGGCTCGTGTCAAAACTAGGTTTGTAATTGTCCTAACCTAAATGGTTCCCACATGCTTATTTACTCTCGATACTGCTTCTGGTATTGAAGCAAGTATATATTAATCGTTTATATCTGCATGGATTAGACTGTAAAAAGTTTGATGGTATAATTTTCATTAAGTAATTTTCTACCAACTGGAAATGTGAGTCTCGAACCCTATTTCCACAGCTCGGTATATGTCAGTCATCGGTAGATACATTCTATACATAATACCTCTGTAACATACAATCTTGAGATTTAACGGAGTGTCACGTTCCATTTCATGAAAGAGCCTACAAAGATAAAATCTAAGGTCTTAGTTAACACAATTGGGTTTCATTTGAAATCCACATCGTCTTGTGATGACATGTACATGATTGTTTTTGTTTCCATAAAGAACGACTTTCGTAAAACTTAAACCATACATTGATATATTGATTGGCTGTACTTACAATAATCGTGCTTGTTTCATCAGACAGTACGACCGGAGGAAACGCATGAAAGTTGAGGTGGATTTCGAGTCCATTGAAGCAGAGCCTCAGCCCCGAAAAAGGGCACGAAAGGAGTGAATCTTTGTACTCATTCTGGAGACCTTTTCCCTAATCCCTGGGATTAGAACAAGAAAATGTAAAGCCCCTATAACGCAGTTTGTCGGTAGTTGAAATAATTATCTTCACGTTCGGCTTTCTCTTTCGCATCAAATTTGATTATAATCAACCTTGAGCATTGATATACATCTTAGTCGATACTGCTGTTGTTGGCGCTTCTTGACTTCTACAGTTGTGATAATGTTGAGATATTTAAACGTTTTAATACTTGTCTATCCATAAATGTTCAGCAAACCTACCTGGTGATCTAGTAAACACCTCTATCCAAGACAACTCAAAACTATCCAAGACTATCCAAGGTTTAAATATTCTTTGTGGAAAATAATATAAATAAATAATAATAAAAATTAAAATGACTATCACAAATGAGGCCTTCTCTTCCCAGTACTTGGATGACTTTCAAATGTATCCATATATACCTCATATCATCTTTCTCTTTTATTGATTTACATGTATATATGTTTATTAATATAGTATTGATATAATATCGGTACATCATTTATCTGTATGTATCTCGTTTTTGTATATGTATAACATTGTCATCTTGGGAACCAATAAACACATTTTGGGAAATAAAAATCCCAAAACTGATTGAAAAGACACATTTCCGAACATTGTTTCCAGTAGAAATTATTTTAAAGCAGATCTATCCTTTATACAATTTGTCATGTTACAGTTATCCGTTCACAAGTTTAATTTTACTTACACATTTACTCACAGTTTACAAAAACCTTCGAAACGTAAACCAATTCATTCATTTTCACAGCAGTTGTTGTCCTTTACACCAAATGGAATTTGATTCTGATGATAGTCAACACTAGGTATTATGCAAGTGATAAAATATGGGTTATTAGTAAATTCTAATGGATTCGTTTACGCTATGAAGATATAAGTAATATGAACTAAGGTTCATATAGAATTTTAACCACTTTAAACATACACTATTATTATCATAAAACAAACACGTCAAGGTTGTGAAAGTTTAGATCATTCTAAACAAAATGTTAGTGTAAGACTGTGGTCATCACGAGATGGCAGAACGAATTATGAATCTGGATTACTAATCGGTTTCATGGCAAATGTTTAGCAAGTGCTCAAATCTCGTTTGGAACAAACATCATGTTTATCTCATTACAAGTGATAAGTGGCATGTCAATCAGGCCACAATATGAATAAACATGCAAACTAAATCAGCAATACCAAATTCAAAAGGTTTTCTCTTAAAGTCATTTGTTACAACGATCAAAGAAAAATGAAGATCGAAAGTAGTTCCCACTGAATATTTTATTTCAAATCGATGTATTGATCAACTCCAAGATCTTCAGGAAATTGTATTCTCTTGACTTGACCCTAACACATGACGTTATACTATTGAATACGGTTTCATGTCGACCAGTGGACAAGGAAGGGAGGAACACAGTGGGGACATCAACCTGTCTGTACTGGTGAATCTCAAGTCGATATTGTGCGTTGTCTTGGTGAAAATGCATCAAGATTCAGAGAGACTATAAAATATCCTGAGGACAAAGAGGGATCCCAACATTTTTCCAGAAGTAGTTCTCTCCACGTGGAGTAGCATCCTACACAACTAATATTTTGCTAACAAGTGGTTGCATGTCGAGAATACTCTCTGCTTATGACCAGGTCATTTCTTGTGCATGAAAAATGCCTCGAGAGAACTTTTGTGCAACTCGTGTATGACCAGTCGTTGCGGTTGATGAGATATTGATCTCGCTTTTCCAAGAACTGAAAGGAAAACTAAAAAAAACCTAGGGCACGTTAGATCATGTTTATTGTTGGCAGTAAGATACAGCCCCAGTCTTTCTAAGAAATGTATGCTAAAGTAGAATGAAACTAGGCCTCTGTTTCTTACAGTTCTCAGAAATGGTGAAGGCATTCCTGCTGACACACAATAAAACATGAGATTTATATTGATGTTACAAGAAAAGGGTCATAGTAGTAATTGGGAATAAACAGCAAGTGTGCTGACAACAGAGTGAGTGAGTGACATTAGGTTTACACCGCACTCAGCAATATTACCGCTACATGGCCGTTTCACAATACAACCGGCTGTACCTGTTTCATATTTAGATCAATGCATTAAAGATTCAGAGTGACACAGAAGCCTTGTACAACCCCAATAAGTAAAATCAAGACAATATGTAAAAACTAACGCAATATGTAACAACTTAACGCAAAACGTAAATATATACGCAATATGTAAAAGATGATTTTACATATTGGGGTTGTACAGGCCTCTCCACGTGACTGTTTGACGAGTGGGATGATTTCAGCAGAACCTGAAAAGGATGAACTTTCTAAAACACATTATGCACAATTGGTAAAATAGTTGTATGCGAAGGGGTTTTTTCAAAACAATTGTCAAGTGTATAAAAAGATCACTCTCTGATATACAAATTGTATTAGTACATGTCTGAACAGGTGAATTGTTTATCTCAAGTCAATATCGAGCGTTGTCTTGACTATAAACTATCCTGAGGACTAAGTCGGATAACAACAATTTTCCAGAAGTAGTTCCCTCCATGTCGAGTAGCATCCCGCAAGTTCCAGCTGCAGCTTTACCAGTGGGTCAGGAATTGAGTCACCTTTCCGCTAACACCTGGTGTTATCAGTCACCCTTCAGTGGTCCATGCGTTATATTCACAGTTATTTTGCCTTTAAACCAAAAGCATTTGTCTCCGAGGATAAGAAAGACTTGGTATTATTTTGCATCGACATATTAAATTAGTGTGAAGTTGACACCAAATGATGTTATTGTTTTGCAGTCCTTTTAATAATCATAAATATCTTGTTCTCTGCGCGATATGACACAGATCCGTTCTGTACAATAGTGAAATATTCCTACTGGGAATCATGCAGGAAGCATGAATGCCATAAGTCCTCTTGTGCTCTGACATAATGGCCGTATATGGTAGCTATCTCCATTGATTTTGCATTTGAACAATTGAACAGTCTTTGCATTTGATTATTACGGTTACCATACGTGATATCTCAATTTTACAAACATGTCAGGTCTTGCCTTGATAATGTAAGTAAAGAAATGTAACTGCATCTCCCCGTGACCGTGGTATATACGATATTGTGTTGAAAGTGGCATTAAACCCAAATTATTTATTCACTCCCACCCCGTGCCTTATACGACAGCAGGTTAGAGCCTACCGCAAGCAGTTCATTTAAACGATGAACTGGTAATTATGAAAAAGATGATTAAGATAGAGGTTCACATGCAAGTCCACGTTTATTATGAATTTGAACAGCAAATTATATTCTTAAATACGACTTAATTTCTGGAAATCACTAGTTATGAGTAATATTCCCCCGTTTGATGGCATTATGTGACTACAAGAAAATACATCCTGATCCTTCAACTCTTCTCTTTTTTTTCAACTCCTGGAGGCCAACTGATCGACGTCCGCATCTGCGTGAAACTTTATCGCGATTGTGTCCAAGCTTCCACAATATGGTCTGAAACACAAATGTATTCATGAAAGGTGGAAGCTGATTGCTGTCATGATATTCAAAGATTCATACGCGACCTTTCGTCTGTCAGGATTGCGTTTCTTTACGCAAGAGCGATTGTATTCGCCTCCACAGAATACATGTTTGGAAGAACAAGGAGCGAGCCACTCACCTGTAGTCTACTTTAGCCATTTTGAGAAGTTTCTTTGAAGCTTTCACTTCGACCTTGTTCTTTTTCTCATCTGACAAAAAGACCACTTCTCGGATTCCTGACTGGATGATCATCTGGGTGCAGTTGTTGCAGGGGAACAAGGTCACGTAAATCGTGCAGCCTTTCAAGTCAGCAGAGAACCTGTTCAGTATGGCGTTCATCTCAGCATGGCAGACTGGACGTAGGACATGAAAAGAAGTGTTACCTGTTACAGGAATCCACTTAATCCGGTATCTCATCACTACCTCCATGTTATGAGATCAGGTGACATGTGATTGTCAACACGGCAGTATTTCAGCCCGTTGTCACATGTATTAAGAAATTACTGTTATCCGGAACTGAATCTGTACCTATCCTCTAAATCCTACTCTGATATCATTAATTAAATTTAAGATATCAACAATTCTTTTCAAGATATTAATTTAATCCATTTAGCGATGTTATGACTTTTATTGTCTCGATAAATGTCTCTATTTGAGATTCATTTCAAGATATCTTCAATTATATTTAAGATGTCTCTATTTTCATTCAAGATATCTTGACAACGATTTAAGAAATCAGTATTTGTTAATAAATGTGAAAGCGGCTCGCCATACGCCCTGATAGTGTGGCTCACTGCTTATGATTTTATTCCATGGTTTGAGTGATCCAGAGCGAGTAAAACTGTTGCCACAAAATATTGTCACTCGCTACGTTCATGTAGACTCAATTGGTAAATATATCCTTGTCATGAAGTATATGAGAAAAGTTTTGATTGATATTTTCCAGAGATTCCCCTCTGAGATGCCCCTATATTACAGGTTGTGGCAACCTTTGTAATATAAGACTATATAATGTTAAACTTAATGCTTCAATCAGAGCACAGGTTAATCAGAATCGTAACACACTTGTTTATGCTAATAAGAATAAAGATGTTTATTCAGCTGTTTATTAAATGTGCCATAATATATTCCATACCATAAAGATGTTTAAGATGTTAATATATTCATAGCTGTTTATGTAAATATTCTGTTAATGTTGCCATATCATAAAGATGTTTATTTCCGCTGTTTATGTTAATATCATACCATAAAGATGTTTATTCCGCTGTTAATGTTAATATCATACCATAAAGATGTTTATGTTAATATTCATAAAGATGTTTATGTTAATATCATACCATTAAGATGTTTTATTCCGATGTTAATGTTAATATCATATCATAAAGATGTTTAGATGTTTATGTTAATCCGCCATGTTTATTCAGATGTTTTAATATCATACCATAAAGATGTTTATTCCGCAATTAATGTTAATGCCATTTATGTTAATATCATACCATAAAGATGATGTTTATTCCGCTGTTAATGTTAATATCATACCATAAAGATGTTTATTCTGCTGTTTATGTTAATATCATACCATGTTTAAGATGTTTATTTATTATGCTGCTGTTAATGTTAATATCATACCATAAAGATGTTTATTCAGCTGTTTATGTTAATATCATACCATAAAGATGTTTATTCCGCTGTTAATGTTAATATCATACCATAAAGATGTTTAGATGTTTATGTTAATATCATACCATAAAGATGTTTATTCTGATGTTAATGTTAATATCATACCATAAAGATGTTTATTCCGCTGTTAATGTTAATATCATACCATAAAGATGTTTATTCAGATGTTTATGTAAATATCTTACCATAAAGATGTTTATTCCGCTGTTAATGTTAATATCATACCATAAAGATGTTTATAATACCATGCCATAAAGATGTTTATTGATGTTATGTTAATATCATACCATAAGTTAATAGATTACCATATGTATATTTCGCAATTAATGTTAATATCATGCCATAAAGATGTTTATTCCGCTGCATATGTTTATCATACCATAATGTTTATTCATACCATACCATAAAAATGTTTATTCCGCAATTAATGTTAATATCATACCATAAAGATGTTTATTCCGCTCCTTATGTTAATATCATACCATAAAGATGTTTATTCTTCTGTTAATGTTGATATCATACCATAAAGATGTTTATTCCGCTGTTTATGTTAATATCATACCATAAAAGATGTTTATTCTGCTGTTTATGCTAATATCTTACCATAAAAATGATTATTCATCTGATAATCTTAATATCATGTCATAAAGATGTTTATTCCGCTGTTTATGCTAATATCATACCATGAAATTTTTTATTCTGCTGTTAATGCTAATATCTTACAATGAAAATGATTATTCAGCTGGTAATGTTAATGTCATACCATAAAGATGTTTATTCAGATGTTTATGTTAATATCATACCATAAAAATGTTAATTCTGCTGTCAATATTAATATCATACCATAAAAATGTTTATTCGGGTGTTAATGCTAATATCTTCCCATAAAGAAGTTTATTCTGCTGTTAATGTTAATATCATACCATAAAGATGTTTATTCGCTGTTAATGTTAATATCATTAATGTGTATTCTAATATCATACCATAAAAGATGTTTATTCCGCTCATTATGTTAATATCATACCTTAAAAATGTTTATTCCGCTGTTAATGTAAATATCAAGCCATAAAGATGTTTATTATTACCCGCATACCATAAAGATGTTTATTCTGCTGTTAATGTTAATGTTTATGTTAATATCATACCATTAAAGATGTTTATTCCGCTGTTAATGTTAATATCATACCATAAAGATGTTTATTCCGCTCCTTATGTTAATATCATACCATAAAGATGTTTATTCCGCTGTTTATGTTAATATCATACCATAAAACTGTTTATTCTGCTGTTTATGCTAATATCATACCATACAGATTTTTATTTCGCTGCTTATGTTTATATCAAACCATAAAACTGTTTATTCTGCTGTCAATGTTAATATCATACCATAAAGAAGTTCATTCTTCTGTTAATGTTGATATCATACCATAAAGATGTTTATTCCGCTGTTTATGTTAATATCATACCATAAAAGTGTTTATTCTGATGTTTATGCTAATATCATACCATAAATATTTTTATTTCGCTGCTTATGTTTATATCAAACCATAAAACTGTTTATTCTGCTGTTAATGTTAATATCATACCATAAAGATGTTTATTTTGCTGCTTATGTTTATATCATACCATAAAGATGTTTATCCCGGTGTAAACCTTCTCCCTTGCCCCACGGTAACATGTCGTCACTGCAGCGATCGGGCATTCCGTTGTAACCAGTGCCAACGAGCCGTTTATCTTTGTTCACAATACACGCTCCAACCTGTAACAGGAACTACAGCTGTGGTGACTAATAATAATGTCTTTGAAAACTTGCTGGTTAAATTTTGCACAATATGTCTGTCTGTCTGTCTGTCTGTCGGTCGGTCGGTCGGTAGGTAGATGGGTGCATGCGTGGATGGATACATCGATGTGAAAAATGTATATACTAAAACATTTGGCTCTTTTATAAGTGCAGCTGTCTCCTCCACTCTCCATCTCTCTCTCCTACACTCTGTCTCTGTCTTCTCAACATTGTTCACCTGTGTTTTGGGGTCTTTGCTTCTCTTTGCACAGACCAGTGCTATGGCCATGAAGTACGTCTCCCACTCAATGTAGTCCTCCCTCTTCTTATTCTCCATCCTGACATCTTCACCGTCATCACTCTCGCTGTCACTGAAGTACAAGTGTTATTTGTGGTACAGATCACGGATGTTGTCTCCACTAAGTCAAACTGCCGAGTGTCGTGTACCTGACACTATACTTATACGTCGAATATACACAAAGCTTGCTCTAACCCCTCAAAAGTGTAATAAGAAAAGTAAGGCCATTAACTGTTCTAGTTAAATGTATATTCGTTTTTAGGCCAACGGCCCATGTACATCTTTGAACATTAATATATGATATAGTGAAAGTGACAATGATTGTACTTTGCGGAGAGACAAACAGTATTTAACATATTTTGCTACATTTAGAATAATTTCATGATCTTTACTGCATACTAGTAACTTATAAGAATAAGAAGTAGGGTTATCGGAAAATCAAGATGGTATATATGTACTCATTATCAAATTATACATTGGGCAGACAAACAAAAAGTGTATAACATCTTCAACTACATTATCATTACAAATCTTCAGTCCAGTTCATTTATTCACTAAAACCACTCACAGTGGTACATAGCACAGATATGCAGTGATACATAATGTAATATTGATATTGATACGAGGCAATATCGTTGAGGTTTTGATAGGTTGACATAAGTACATGTAATGTACATAGCACAGATATGCAGTGATTCATAATGTAATATTGATATTGATACGAGGCAATATCGTTGAGGTTTTGATAGGTTGACATAAGGACAGGTAATGTACATAGTACAGATATGCAGTGATTCATAATGTAATATTGATATTGATACGAGGCAATATCGTTGAGGTTTTGATAGGTTGACATAAGTACATGTAATGTACATAGCACAGATATGCAGTGATTCATCATGTAATATTGATATTGATACGAGGCAATATCGTTGAGGTTTTGATAGGTTGACATAAGTACATGTAATGTACATAGCACAGATATGCAGTGATTCATCATGTAATATTGATATTGATACGAGGCAATATCGTTGAGGTTTTGATAGGTTGACATAAGTACATGTAATGTACATAGTACAGATATGCAGTGATTCATCATGTAATATTGATATTGATACGAGGCAATATCGTTGAGGTTTTGATAGGTTGACATAAGTACATGTAATGTACATAGCACAGATATGCAGTGATTCATAATGTAATATTGATATTGATACGAGGCAATATCGTTGAGGTTTTGATAGGTTGACATAAGTACATGTAATGTACATAGTACAGATATGCAGTGATTCATAATGTAATATTGATATTGATACGAGGTTGACATAAGTACAATATCGATTGAGGATTCATAATGTAATATTGATAGATATGAGGCAATATCGTTGAGGTTTTGATAGGTTGACATAAGTACATGTAATGTACATAGTACAGATATGCAGTGATTCATAATGTAATATTGATATTGATACGAGGCAATATCGTTGAGGTTTTGATAGGTTGACATAAGTACATGTAATGTACATAGTACAGATATGCAGTGATACATAAAGTAATATCATTGAAGTTTTGAAAGGGTTACATAAATACATGTAATGTATTTGCTTAAGTTATCAACACGTGTGTAATTTCCTTCCATAAAAAGACTATGCAGTTTAAAGTAATTGGGTCTTGTACAACAATACTTTGGTAATAACTTATTTCTATCTGCTAACAAAGAATTAGACTAAATAATATAGTGGTACTCTTCACCCACTTCACCCGAGTTACACATCAGACACTTTTGATCCTTAAATGGCACGTGATGCCAGCGTCCTACTTCGACAGGTAGCCTGGTATTCAAAAGCGGTTGTAAAATTCTATCTGGTAATAAAATGTAGTCTTTAGCACCAAAAAATGGTTTTATACAGTCATATCTTTTACCTTTATACGATAAATATTTTTCATATTGCCATTGTGTTATAAACTGATCTGTTAGAATTTGTTCAACTTTACAGAGGAGCCAGTTCCTATTAACACAATTCTGATTATACCAGATATATGATTAACCACAATCGTCTAAAACAGATTTAACACAATGTAGCCAGGCTGGCTGGTATTCAGTACAATTGTCAACTGTTAATAATTTAGTGTACACTTTAAGTGTAAGTTTATTTTGGTTTTCATTACCTAAAATTTTACACCAATAGGATAATACTCATTGTTTGACAATAATACTTGAAGGCGGGCGTCCTGTCACGCCGTATAACATATAAGACGGGGTACTTTTACATAGATGAAGCACCTTCTTAATAAACAATATTGGTACAACCATATGGTCGAATGCTTTAAAAAGACATTGTAGATTTCTTGCTTTAGCTAACAACCAAAATATTGCTTCCAGGCTTTGTTCTCCTCAAGATTTAATAGCAGCATTATATTTCCGATTATGGAAATTCGTTCAAAGGTATAAGTAGAGAAAACCGGAGTCAAATTGGAATTGTTAACGGATTACGACATGCATAGGTTTATCGAGAAAGGGATGTGTGGCGTGGTCACGATGGTCTCCAAGTGCTACGCCAAAGCCAACAACAAATATGTCAAAGGCTATGATTCGAGTAAACCCGCCAATCATCTCCTCTATCTCGACGCGAACAACCTGTACGGCTTGGCGATGAGCCAGCATCTGTCCACCGGGGGGTTTGAGTGGCTGGATAACACCCATTTTAACCCGAAGAACATTATGACCATCCCCGAAAACTTCGAGATTGGCTACGTATTCGAAGTGGACTTGGACTATCCCGCGGAACTCCGCGCTGCCCACAACAGTTATCCGCTGGCCCCCGAATGGTTAAAAGTGGACCAAGACTGGATGTCGGACTTCATTGTTGATGGTAAACGTGAGACCCATTCTGTCGATCGTTTTTCGGGCGTCACTATTTCTTGGGCGTACTGGTGCCCGAACAAACCATCGGCTAAGAGGTGGTTCCACGGTAGATGCGTTCCAGCGCCTTGACCACTTAGTTCGAATCTTTGGTCGTCAAGGGCTCGGCTTCCTTGTAGCGATTGGCGACATCCACGACGGTCAGAGAGTACTTGTACGTTTTGCGTCTCACCCTGTCGTGCGGGAGAAACAGGAGGTCGGCTTGATGGACGCTATTGGGCGTCGAAATGTCGAATCTTCCCTCGCTCCCTGCCAAATTAAAAAAATGACCGTCGAAGAAATGGACAAGCTGTCCGAGAGATACGAAGCCAGACTCGGCGCCGAAATGACAAAACCATAGGATCGGCCATGACGCAAATCTAAGTCGGCATCGCGTCGTACTTCCTGCCCATTCCACCGTAACGTCGTCTGTACATGTGCAGGGACTTCGAGAAAGATCCGTTCATTGACCACGCGTTGAGCTCCGTCAGCTGCGACATGTTCCACCGGTACGGTATGCTGCTGGCTCCTCTGACCGCGGCTATTATCACAATATAAACAATAATATAAGCATCGACGATGGAGGAGGAACCTGTTCTGGAAGTGAATCAGGAAGTGATTAAGACCGTCACCCAAAAAAAGAATCTTCCAAAAGTAGCCGCCGGTCGCAAAGGTTGGTTGTCTAAAAAATACATAGTCGGGCATAAACCCTCTACGCCATAGCGGCGGCGAGCATCACCGTCGTTACAGCATTGTTGTACAAATTCAATGTGATTTTAATGCCCGTATATGGACAGTAACTGATCTGTGTGAAATAAACCACGCTCTCGGCCGACATTCTGGATTCACCGACCAAGACATGGAGTATATAAACACTAGATCATATTTCAACGATATGAACATTAGTATGTTTTTCAAAGAGACCAGGTCTTCGAAGGACACGTTACCCCCAAATACATTTTGGAACATGTTATTAGATTTGTGTAAATCATCCTCCATGTTTGTTGTAAATGGCCGTGTGGGCAAGGACAGTGGCGTTGTGAACTTACATGCTGAGACAGGAGTGTTGTAGACTATGTGCTGGCATCACATGATTCATCAATTGTAATTAAAGATTTTCAGGTGATTGATTACTCAGTTTGCTACAGTGACGTTCATAAACCTTTGTGCATCATGTTTGGAAATGCCATTGTAAAAATTGTTGATGATTATATAGAAAATGTCGAAAATGTACTGTCAGATTAGCCAAAGAGATTTGATCCAGTTAAGTCACGTGGCTTTGTAAATTGCATCGATACCTCATACCGAGAGCCCGTGAAGCCGTGACCCTTCGTGTATCGTTCTAGATGTCACTGACAAGCTCGGTCAGGTCTTTTTACAAGCTGCTACGCAGGTATTTGGCCGAAGAAATGTTAGTAAAGGCCGTAATTTATGTAGAAAATCTGATTCATGCCAATGGTATAAGAAAGATTGCGACCACGCCCTTAATGTGTGGGAGAAACTGGGCTAAAGGGACAGCCAGGTGTTAGAGAAGCACGTGCATAAGTGCCGACAAAGTTATTGCTTCATTAACCTGTGCTGTGCCGTCTCCATCCTTTCTCGCACACCCGGCTGTCCCTTTCTCTGCACTCCTCCCTCGTAACAAATAGTGAACTGTGTCAATATTTTAATGATAGTTTGTTAAACAACTTTTTTAAATTTAGGACATAAATTCTGCAAACAAATCACAGAGTTGGTCTGATATTTTGATTATGATCAGCGTTTCATTGAGTATGCGTTTTTTGGCGTACTCGGTTTGCGCGTGCCATTTCCGCTTCGATTTTGGCTGCGTTTAATGCCGCATTCAACATTCATAATTGGGAGAAGAGATAATTGCTCCCCAAAAATGCTAGGGCGTTGATGATTGCCCCACCGAGCATCATCAGGATCTCGGCCATTTTTGTTATATGTATTGCAATATTTATATTTTAATATGTTTTCAGGACTATGTATTTTTTTAGCCAACCAACCTTTGCGACCGGCAGCTACTTTTGGGGGATTCTTTTTTCGGGCGACGGTCTTAATCACTTCCTGATTCACTTCCAGAACAGGTTCCTCCTAAGGTTGTTCCAGAACAGGTTCCTCCTCCATCATCGATGCTTATGTTATTGTTTATATTGTGATAATAGCCGCGGTCAGAGGAGCCAGCAGCATACCGTACCGGTTCAACATATCTCAGCTGACGAAGCTCAACGCGTGGTCAATGAAAGGATCTTTCTCGAGGTCCTCGCACATGTACAGACGACGTTCAGATGGAATGGGAAGGAAGTACGACGCGATGCCGACGTAGATTTGCGTCATGGCCGATCCTATGGTTTTTGTCATTTCGGCGCCGAGTCTGGCTTCGTATCTCTCGGACAGCTTGTCCATTTCATCGACGGTCATTTTTAATTTGGCAGGGAGCGAGGTTCCCACCGAAGTAGTGTTTGGCTTTGCCGCCGACAGCCAGCGCCACCAGTCTCTCCCTCTTGGTGTCATTTTTGTTATCCATCATTTGCTCGAGCATTTCGTTGCATTCCATCTTATAATATTGCAAACAATTTTTATCTAATCAAATAATATCACACACACGCGAAACACAGCGATAGGAAAGTCAAGACGCCATGAAAATTTCGAACATGGGAAAATTTTGCTTACGCTATGCTTAAATTTGCTAAAGTTTTGCTATAAATTTGCTTAAGTTTTGCTATAAATTTGCTTAAGCTAGATGATTTTATACGCTACGTGTTGGTCCGTTTTCATGAGGAGTTTGGCGTGTTTTGATTTTCGGCGAGCGGTTTTTTCACGCGGTTGCGTTCTTGTCTAGTGGGGATGACGTTGTATTCTTGCAAGCATTCCTCAAACGAATCCCTGTCCTTGCAGTGAAACAGTGTGACCCATCGCGTCTGCTCCCTCAAGTCTTTGAGCACTGAGTCACAGCGCGAGGCATTTGAATATCAAATATTTTTGATGGAAAAATTCTTAATAGATGGCTTGCACGAATGTTCCATTGTCTATATTAAGCTCAGCATCCATTATATCGTACAAATATAAATTTCATTTACCCACGGTTTGAGCTTTTTTGGTGATTTGGATGGTGACCCCCTCGCTGCCGTTATCAGTGTGGCGCCCGCTGACGTGAAGTCGATCATCGTCTATGGATTGCATGTCCAACCACAGCACGTACTTGGTCGTCGGGTATTGTCCTAGCGACACATAGGCGAGACCGAGTTCCTTCAAGATCGAGTTGATTTCCGGTGGACACTTGAACGCTGGTAAATTTTCGATCTCGTCCCACTGGTGGTAGGCTCGCATGCCTTGGCTAAAGAGCTGGTTGGGCACGCCCTCGACAGTCACTTCCACTTTCGTGATCTCGGGGTTCCAGTATTTTTCGCTGACTCTTGCAAAAGGCGAAAATTCTTCAACCGGTAGGATCAAAATGGCTTTCAATGACTGAGCTGGCATGTTCAGATTGATATGCCACAGTGTAATGCTCTTGTCCGCGACAATTTCCGATGGCACAGCACCCGATCGTACAGGATGGTCAGCTTTCCCGAACACTGGCTGTGAATCTGTCGAGCCAATTCCGGATTCGTCACCTTGTTGAACTCCAACGAAATATTGGCCTTATGCTTTCTTGCCATCGCGGTGAGATCGGCTTGTTCAAAAGCATACCCTATGAGTCGATGGACACTCGATACAATACCATAAGGCAAAAAGAAAATATCGCTCCTGTTTATAGCTCACCTTAGAACAAGCCCAAAAGTCACATGTTTCAAAGCAAACCTAAAGACATACCTTTTCTCTTTGTTTTACAAGTGACTCCTAAATTCTATCTTGTCTGCGCTATGAGCATGCTGTCGGTGTGGATTTAGCACACAACAAATGGACAAATTATTATTATTATAAAACTCGGCAGGACAAACTCCCTGGTACTCCATATTTTCCTGTTCGCTCACGGTTCTCCAGATGTCCATGTAACTGAAAAACACATCGCTGTCGTCGATGCTGAGGATTTCGTTGCGACTGATTTTAATGGTCGTTTTTTTCACGATGGCGCAAACCATGTTCTCCACGAATTCTCGTTTAGCTTCACTGAATTCCAAACTGATCTGGAAAGCGGGCGAGCCGTCACCAGAACGATAATGTCGTTCTCACCCATATTAGGAAAGCGCACCAGCAGGGTTTGGTTCTCGTCGATCGTGCTTGGATTGTTGGTAATGGTCACGGATATAGCTTTCATCCATAATGCAACATTATATATATTATAAAAGTATAATAATATATCTTTAATAAATAAAAAATAATGCCCGAAGGTGGTGAAGATATTCCCATGGACGATTTAGGGCGTGAGAGAACCTCATTGCTCGATGATGTTGATGAGGTTGACAATGACTAAGGCGATAGCCTGTTAAAAACGACCGTAAATGATTATTACGATACCATAAGGCAAAAAGAAAATATTGCTCCTGTTTATAGCGATTATGACAGGTTCGAAATCGATCATTAAGGGTACTGCTGCTGAAAGATGCTCCAGACGTCGATATCATGCATTCCCGTACAAGAAAACCTCTCGCCTTGTCCACGATGGCCAGTCGCCATGGCAATCACTTTATCCGCGACCGATTAAATATAGTCGGCTATTGACAAAATATGAGTGGGAAGTTTGACAAGGCTTTACGAGAGGCAAACACTGAGCTCGATGTTTTGGCAAGTAAAGTCGGTTGAGACGATTTGAGAGACGTGCCACAACGCGCTCAAGAAGCGTCAAAAGACATCGAAAATATATTGGCCACCTACCGGAACAAACCCTTACCCGGTTTTGAAATTACCATTCGGGAACTGCGAGGGCTAGACAAAGCCATGCAAACCATTCACGGATCACTCTCATGGACAACATGCCCAAACTGGACGCACTTGACGAGTACATCACATGTGAAAAAACGAAACTCCGCCAAGCGGAGGATGAGTCCAGCCGACGACAGATCGAGGATCGATTGCGCAACTTGAGTGACGAGAGACAGACCCGATTGGAAACTGCGTCCTCCTTCTGAGAAGTTCTTGGATCCCAGATCACGCGCATTCGCGATACCATCGACTGAGACCTGCACGAGGACACAACATTGGCCGAAAGGCTTAAAACGTTATTCCGGGAACAAGGGGTTACCATCGGCAGCTTTCTGATGGCTCTGGGCTTTATTATATCGACCCTGGTCTTAGCGCTGATGGGCGGCGGAGGCGGTGGCACGCCATCAACAGCCCCACCAAAAAAGTGGCGGTAGCAATGCCAGAGACTGGATAAAAAAAAAACTCAAATCACTCGGGTAAGCCTTGGTGAAACTGGCCGGCAAAGCAGCATCTTGGGTAGCATTGTTTCCAGGTTTTTAGGCTTCTTATCGAAAACAGTCACATGGTTGGTCAAAACCTGTGGACGCTCGTCGTCGCCATGGCCAGTCTGGTTTTTGACATACTTTGTACAAAAATTTAGGGGGGGGGAGGAGGGGTCATTCACATTGTACATGCTTCAAGGTCACAAGATCAAACCCCAGATGAGTTTGTCCTACTTAATGTCCCTACTAAAATGAGTTTGCATTTGTACAAGTAATATTTTCCCAATAATATGAACAAGTCAAAAACAGAGCAAGTAAAAACATCTTTCTTACAGCCAAAAATTATCAGTTTTATAGTGATGTTGAGATTATGGATGTGGTCACAACCTTCTGTTCACCATGACAAAAAATTGACCAAAAGGTTTGCACAAATTCACATTCCCATAACTAGTGACAAATAGATTCCTTTTCTTCATTACAGAATGAACATAAGTCAGAATCTTTTTTTTTTAAGAAACTTATTGGTAGTTAAAATTCTATTGAGTATCCTGTACAGGAACCATCTCAGTTTGTGTCTTGTGTTGATTTAAACGACTTTAGGAAAATACAGTTCTAGTCAAGACCACACTGAAAATCCTCTTGTCACTTTAACTGTGACTCTTGGTGTCATATTTGAAGAACAGCGGACATAGTAATAGGCTTCTGAGTCTTATCAATTGAAAGTAACAAACGCGTAATTGGTGTATTTCCTGCACATTGTCCAGTGTTTTCTTTCACAATTGACAAGCCAGCAAAATATTTTCTTATACAGCTAATGACACCATAGTATTCTAAAAAAGATACATTCAGTTGATACCTTTCATTAAAATCAACTAGAGACAGATAACTGCCGTTTTCATCAACATGATCACAAATCTGAGAGATACCCCTTTGAAACCACCCTTCATAAAAATAGTTTTCTTATCAATAACAATATTGCTATTATAAACTATATCATCAGACAAGAAATCTTCAAGATTATCAGGTTTAATTTTGAAAAATCTTAAAAAGCAATGAAACAATCAATCCAGAAGGTATTTTTCAGATTTCTGACAGTATTTTTTCAACAATTCTTTGCCATGCTTATTAAATTCACTACATTTACAATAACTAGCATTTAAAATATATTTCCACTTGGGATCTTTAGTAACTAGTTTTCTCATCCAAGTCACCTTCAAATCTTTGACATATTCAAATATATTAATCATACCCCATAATAATAATAATAATAATAGGTGAAGTCCTTCACCAAGTCTGCCCAGAGTCGGTCTTTTGTGGAGAAGCTTTCTGAGAAGCCATTGCATCGTGTGTACATGCAGTGTGTTGAACAGAATAGCAATCCCACCGACTCCTTAAGCTTCGCCTGCATGAAGTCGGCTGGTCTTAAATGTGAGACTGAGGGCTTCCTTTTTGCTGCTCAGGACCAGTCACTTCCTACTCGCAATCGCCTTAATGTGATTCTTAAAGAAAATATCAATATGAAATGTCGACTTTGCAATGAATTCAGTGAGACTGTCCAACACCTTGTCAGTGGATGCCCTTCCTTGGCACAAACAGCATATCTTAAACGACATAATGGCATTGCTCGTTGCTTTTACTACCGTCTCCGACATGCCTGTGGCTTGGACTCCGAGGTCCATCCATGGTACGACCCTGAACATGTCGAGGGCGTCATGGAAAATGATGCGTTCAAACGTCTGTGGAATAGGCCCATATACATCCTCAGAAGAATTCCAGCCAACAAACCTGATGTTGTCCTTTTGATAAAGCCAATGAATTTATTTATATCATTGAATTTTCTGTCCCTTTTGACAGCAATGTGATTGGCAAGATTAAGTAAAGCATGATAAATATGCGGACCTCGCCTTTGAAATGTCTCGCTGGCATTCCAAGTACACTGTCGCCAGGCTCCCCATTGTTCTCGGTGCCCTTGGCTTGGTACCTCCTGATCTCTTGGCGCAGATCAGGAGAGTGCCCGGGTTCTCCAGCGGGAGTACAGGCCTTCTGACACTCTGGGTAATGCAGAAGGCTGCAGTGTTTGGGAGCCTTCATATTCTCCGGAAAGTTCTTGGTGGGTTCGACTAGGCAGCGTTTCCTGGGAGAAGTCCCATTCGCTGTCTGGGCTGCGTGTAGAGGGGGGCAAGGGCCCTGAGCTGATGATGAGCCTTACCAGCCTGACTGTGCCAGGATCAACCGAACCCTCTCTGCTGCATACTATCTTTAATCTGTAAAATAATAATAATAATATTAATAATAAGGGCCTGATGATGTACGCCTCTCCGTGGTGGGCCTAGGTAAGGGAATTATATTCCCTGAACTAAACGTACATCACCCAGTTAGGGCTGACCCCCCGAAGCTGGTTTTTCACTGGGTTACCGACAAACAAGGAGCAAACCATCTTTTAACTCCGCAGCCCAGTCAGCCTTCCTCCGGTAGTGACACCAACCACACTGGAGATGAGACTTGCCCAAGGGGGAAGGCACACAACCCGACCAAGAATATCTTGGTCAAACCACCTTAAAACCACACTACTTGAGTGTGCGAGAGCGACAGGATGGCCTGAAAATCCACGTATTCAATGGCAAGTCGCTGAAGCTGCATTGGGACAATGCCATGCCCATGTATGCTTACCTGATGGAGCAAAATCTCCGAGATCAATTCCGGCGGCTTAAAAATATCATGCCCCGTGAGCCAGTTCAACCCACAACTGGTGCCCGTCAGGAACCTTTGCTCAAGTGGCAGCAGACCTAAAACTTCTAATGGACGTCCGTGTCAACCTCTTTCCTCTTGCTGATGGAAACTCTTCCGGCATAGAGCCAATTGGCCCCGAAATTTCGGATGCTCACTCTTCCTTTTCCTCAGTTGCAGATCTTTCCGAAAATCCTGTGTATATTTTGTTTCAGTCTATTAATGCTGAAATATGTGACATACCTTTAGAAAAACGGAGGCCAATTCAACAAACAAATGTATCTTTTCCCAAACATAAAATTAATTTATTAAATGACATTATTTCTATGAAACTTTCTGCGGACTGTTCATTACATGAAGTTAATTGTTGTGTCTATTCTGCCGCTCGAACCTTGGAGGAAATTCACAGTTTCCAAGGAAAAAATATCAAACACTAAGAACAATACACCAAAGAAAAACCGGTTTCAAGTAAAACTAACGGAAACTAGAAAATACATTTCCTGGATAGAGCTGTGCCTGAAACTAAGATCACCAGGGAGTCCAATGTCAAAACGGCAAAAGACAATTTGGAGAAAATTAAAATTACAATACAAGACAACAAAAGAAAAGGTACTTCTCCAAATTGTCGATTCCCTTAAGGCCAAAATAAAAGTTTGGACTGAAAGAAAGAAAAAATGGGAAAATAAAAATAAATTCATCAAACAAAATAAACTTTTTAGAAATAATGAAAAACACTTCTACAGGCAACTGAAAACAAGCAGTGATGGTGAGCATGATAAACGACCTTCCATGGATGCCAATGAAAGGTTCTGGAAACAGTTGTGGTCTATACCCGGCGACTGTAACCTGGAGGCACCATGGGTCCGTGATTATGACCATGCAATGCATGAGAAAGTAAATAGGTCGTTTGTCTGTTACATCTCACCATATTGCCTGAAAAGTGTCATCAAAAAGTCCAAATCTAATACAGCTCCAGGGCCTGATGGCATTCGAAACCGGTATTGGAAACTGTTCCCCTGTGTCCAAACACCATTACTACACTGTTTCAATACTCTCGTGGACACAGGTGATGTTCCTCCATGGTTCTGCAAAGGTCGCACAATACTTCTCCCCAAGAAAGGAGACTTGACTGATCCCAAAAACTTCCACCCTATCACGTTTGAATACACAATACAAAATATTCACAGGGTGTTTGACAAACCTCGTGTCATCTTACTGCTCTTCCAATGATATAATTTACAGAGAGCAGAAGGGAGCAAGAAAGGGATGTTGGGGGTGCAAGGATCAACTTCTTGTACAGAAAATGATTTTGGAAGAGGTTAAAACATATCACCGCAACCTCTCCATGTGCTGGATTGACTACAAAAAATCATACGACTCTGTCCCTCACGAATGGATTCTGAAGTCTCTTCATTGTATTGACCTCCCTGAGCGACTACTTGATTTACTCAAGTCTTTAATGAGTTGCTGGTCGACTCAACTTGAGATGTACTCGCAAGGGCAGGTGCAGACTTCGGAATCTATTCCAATCAGAAGGGGAATATTTCAGGGGGATTCCTTTAGTCCTTTGCTTTTTCGTCTGTCTTTAAATCCTTTGAGCTTTCTGCTCAATAAAGAGGAGGGTTACCATCCCGGACCTCCTCAGCACAGATACCCAACACCTCTTACTCATCTCCTTTACATGGATGACATCGAGCTCCTTGCCAAAGGAGATTCCAATGTGAAAGAGCAGGTTCTCCTTGTCGAGTCCTTTTCTAATGATATTGGCATGACATTTGGACTCGACAAATGTAATACTCTTCATTTGAAACGTGGCAAGGTAACTAATGATGGATCGGTCAAGTTACAAGGGGGAGGAGTTATTGAGCATCTTGTGGAAGATCAGGCCTACACCTATCTTGGAATGCAAGTTCGAGACAAGCTCCAGAATGCCCAGATTCAAGACAAACTTCGGGCCGAGTACAAATCTCGTTTAAAGAAAATCTGGAGCTCAGAGCTAAATGCTCGAAACAAGGTCAAAGCCACCAATAATTTTGCTGTGCCAGTCCTTTCCTATTCCTTTGGAGTAGTTGATTGGACAAAACAAGACATCTAGAGTCTTGACCGTCTGACCAGAAGGATCATGTCTGATAACAGAGCCCACCACCCTCGTTCCTCTCTTAACCATTTATACATGCCAATCAATTCTGGAGGTCCGGGTTTGATTAATGTGGAGGCTCTTCATGATAGAATTCTATTGTGTACTTTTGCACATATTTATTTATCGGATGATCCTCTAGTGGTGCATGTGAAGACTCATGATGAAAGCAAGGAATTCCACAGCTATTTTTAGCGTGTCAAGGTTGTTGGACAGAATCTGAGATTTGAGGTTGATTTTGTTGATGGCGATGTACTGCTGGACGGTACAGTGATGGGAGTAAACCAGGTGAAGTCCTTCACCAAGTCTGCCCAGAGTCGGTCTTTTGTGGAGAAGCTTTCTGAGAAGCCATTGCATCGTGTGTACATGCAGTGTGTTGAACAGAATAGCAATCCCACCGACTCCTTCGCCTGCATGAAGTCGGCTGGTCTTAAATGTGAAACTGAGGGCTTCCTTTTTGCTGCTCAGGACCAGTCACTTCCTACTCGCAATCGCCAAAATGCGATTCTTAAAGAAAATATCAATATGAAATGTCGACTTTGCAATGAATTCAGTGAGACTGTCCAACACCTTGTCAGTGGATGCCCTTCCTTGGCACAAACAGCATATCTTAAACGACCTGATGGCATGGCTCGTTGCTTTTACTACCGTCTCCGCCATGTCTTCGGCTTGGACTCCGAGGTCCATCCATGGTACGACCCTGAACATGTCGAGGGCGTCATGGAAAATGATGCGTTCAAACGTCTGTGGAATAGGCCCATATACATCCTCAGAAGAATTCCAGCCAACAAACCTGATCTTGTCCTTTTTGATAAAGCCAATGAATTTATTTATATCATTGAATTTTCTGTCCCTTTTGACAGCAATGTGATTGGCAAGATTCAGGAAAAGCATAATAAATATGCGGACCTCGACTTTGAAATGTCTCGCTGGCATCCCAAGTACACTGTCGCCAGGCTCCCCATTGTTCTCGGTGCCTTTGGCTTGGTACCTCCTGATCTCTTGGCGCAGATCAGGAGAGTGCCCGGGATCTCCACCGGGAGTACAGCCCTTCTGACAGTCTAGGTAATGCAGAAGGCTGCAGTGTTTGGGGGCCTTCATATTCTCCGGAAAGTTCTTGGTGGGTTCGACTAGGCAGCGTTTCCTGGGAGAAGTCCCATTCGCTGTCTGGGCTGCGTGTAGAATGGACAAGGGCCCTGAGCTGATGATGAGCCTTACCAGCCTGACTGTGCCAGGATCACCCGAGCCCTCTCTGCTGCATACTATCTTTAATCTGTAAAACATAATAATAAATGTGAACTTATAATGCGCCTTTTCCATGCACAAGGCCCATGCTCAAAGCGCTAACAAAGTGGGTGGATAATATACATATATACAATGAGGGACTTGTAGCTAGTCATAATGCAGTGATAACAGATGAGTCTTGAGAAGTCGTTTGAAGGAATTAAAGTCAACTGCTGATTTAATGATGATAGGGAGGGAGTTCGCGAGTAGAGGGGCAGAGCTGGCAAATCCACCCTCCTTAACTGGTCTACAGATTGTTTCTCTCTTTATTCTGTCAGGTTTTTGACTCCATACACAATAAAATAACATTTTGTGAGGTTCCTTAAGAAAAACACCAGGAGGATTAGGTAGAGTTAAAAAAAGATAATTAAGTTTAGGAATAACTAACGATTTGATCACAGCAATCTGTCCAAGTGAGGTTAAGATTCTGTTTATCCACTCATTCATCAGCTGTTTTAATTAAAAATGTTTTGAGCTAAACTTGACTTGACATAAATATTTTGTTTCAAAGGATTTTTTTCCATAGTAACTTCCTTGCGGTGTCCATTTGTTAGGAAACCTAAACATAGACAATTGTATTCAGCTTAAAGATACACACACGAACGGACGCACGCAAGCACACACACATCACAGGACCAAAAGCCGGATAGTACACCACTGAAATATACGTAAATACAGCAGGAAATACGTGCTATGACCGGATTTACGTATGTTCCCAGATATTTCCTAACTTTGGGCATATATTTCATACAAATCTATACCTTTGAAACATGCTCATCTGTACATTTTCGTATGCACAAGTACCTCGTTCATGCATGCCCTGACCGGATTGTCAGATATTTCCAAACATGAATTGCAAAACAGATACCCCAGTAAATACATGACCATACAGTATTTCCTATGCATTCCTTACGGACTGGTTCCCGGTCAGTTTTTCAGCTTCAACTGAACACGTAACAATTCAGCTCCGCCCTTTCTGAGAACTGTAAGCAAACAGTGGCTTACTTTCACTTTGCTTTTGCTCACAGTTAGTAAGATTAGAACTATATCTAACTTTTAATTCTTGGAAAGCAAATATCAATATCTTATCAGCTGTATCGACAGTCGACTGATGCGTGATATGGTCGTACGCGAGGTACACGTTCCGGTGAATAGAAGCAAAAAGCCGTTCCACATCCAGAAGACATCTATACTTATAGCAGAGTCAATTGTACAATTGTGACTGTCATGAGTATATATTTGTTTCAGCAGTATTACAGCTGTACGATGTTGTCTGTAAACAAATCTAGTCTGGACCAGACAAGGCAGTGATTGGCACTATGCGATAGGACGATGACCGAGCATGTGTTTATGGAATTGCTGGTCATAAGTAGAGTGTTCTCGCCATACAACCACTTGTTTGCAAAATATTAGTCGTATGATGTCCCGTCTGTGTTAGTTTTATGTTCCCTCACCCTTCCTTGTCCACTGGTCGATATGGAACTGTTTATTCAACAGCATAACTTTATGTTGTAGGGTAATGTCATTTCTTTTATCCCATCGCAAACAACAAATACCTTTCCGCATATAGAAAGTAAGCTACTACGAAAACATTAAAACATACGTAAGCAAGGGTGGCATATAAGGACACTTTATTTCTTATCATCCCTCTTGTAAAGGGGGGTAAATAGTCCGAAAGTCGGCCAGTTTGTTGATCTAATTAAACACCTGGCTCACCTCATTTTCACCGGTGGCTGACCTTGTACTGTGTGACCGTGGGACAAAATAATGTTATGTCATACCGAAACGTCGGCCTTCTAAGGCGTGTCAAAACAACATGGCAAGGGAGGAGCCGACAGACTCCACGCACCACTGACTGGTTACAATGGGATTAAAATGTTGTTAGTCACGTGGGTTATACAGAAAACGGGAGCGACAAAAAAGCGAATTCAGCATTTAGTCAGTTTTGAACAGTAAAACACTAAACTGTAAAAGGAATTATAAAATTACAATTATCAATACACCCCATGTACAAATTTGAGCGAAATTAGCATTTGTCATTTGTGAACAGCAAAGCACTAATGGAATTAGAATATTTAAACAGTATCAATTCCCTTAATGTACAAAATTGACATGATAACAAAAATACTGGATCTGCACCGGACTAATCATGGACACTTTACTTTACACTTAACTTTATTAAATGAGATACCGCATCAGTAAATTGCATGAGGGGGAGGTCACCATTAGCCAGTCGGAGCTTCAGCTGCTGGAGACAAGAGTCAGTGTTCTGGTACTTGGCCTACCCCCAATAGTTGTTTGAATAGGTAACTCGTCTAATCTAAGCTAACATAAATATCTCCTAAACTCCCAGTTTCTAATATTCATGATATAATTTTCCGTATCAATACACGATTATAAATGGAGATAATATTTTAACCTATCAGATGTACTTCTGTTGTCAAACATTTCCTGCATATTCTATTCATGTATCGTTACTAAAATAACATTATAAACATATCCACATAACCAATATCCTGAAACAGCCATGCATCACCAAATCCGAAAATGAAGAGTAATTGCCTTACACCACTTGTGCATGTTGTTCTGCCAGATTCATCGTGTTGTTTCATTAAAAGATAACTCTGCCGGGGTTACCTACTATTATCCATCCTTAAATAATGGCACCAAAACGTAACACATTTAACATGATAATCTACATACAATTGATATCTACCACACTCCGCCAAAACAGCATTATTAGAAGCATATTTGCTAACCACTAGCACAACCTTACAGAAATTAGTATAAAATGATTCTAGCACTGGATATCTCTGAAATCCCCTGAGCTCGGCTCCATACAATAACACAGGTTTAGTTTTAATGTCAAACAATTGAATGAAATATTAGCTGGCAATCGCGGGAACTTAATACATACCCTTTTGATGAAAATTAGACCCTTATTACCTTTTAATAGCTAACGTATCTACACACTTTGACCAAGACAATCTATTTGAGAACAAAATACCCAAATAATTTTAAGTAGTAACCTTTAGCTGAGGGCCGCTAAAGAACCATTTTGCATAATGTCTTAATATACCACCATTTCTAAAGACCATGACTTCTTTTTATCTAAATTAACCTGAAGACCCCACTTTTTGCAGAAACTATCAAGAATATCTATCTTCCGCTGCAAACCAATGACACTATCATCGACTAAACACAAATCATCCGCATGTAATAATAACATTATTTCTATAAATTCTTGGCCGACTGATACACCTCTTGGAGTAGAAGATTCTATCATGCTCTGAAGTTCTAACATAAACATGGAAAATAACAATGTATTAATAATACACCCTTGACGAACACCACTTAATGAATCAAAGAACTCTGAAACTGAAACTTTAACTGCACACCGAATTTTAGAACACATTTTCTTTAAAAGAACTTCATTCTTCATTATAGAATACCAAAGAATGAGTGCTATGTAGTTTACGGTCATTTCCCCACCAAGTCTATTCCCCACTTACCATTTCCCCAACCCGGACAAAACCCCACCCAAATATATATCTGGCCGATCATTTCCCCACTATATCATATTATATATATACGAATTAATGAACAAGAAGTAGTGTAAAATACATTTCATTCTTTAATATTCAGGCGGATTTTCTTGATAAACTTCATCTTTCTGTAGTAGCAGGGTTTAACCATCATAATATATATAGTACCCATTGAAACATATCAATGATGTAAACGCAGTGTTGCAACACGTTTTTAATAACCATCCATAGACAGATTAACCTGCTATGGTTACGGAGGACATGACAGAGGAAGAACTTGAACAGTCGCTTTGTTTGATTGCAGTATGATTGCCCATGGTTGTGGCTATAACAGACGTGATTCAGTTTTGCCCATGGTTGTGGCTATAACAGACGAGATTCAGTTTTGCTCATGGTTGTGGCTATAACAGACGTGATTCAGTTTTGCTCATGGTTGTGGCTATAACAGACGTGATTCAGTTTTGCTCATGGTTGTGGCTATAACAGACGTGATTCAGTTTTGCCCATGGTTGTGGCTATAATAGACGTGATTCAGTTTTGCTCATGGTTGTGGCTATAACAGACGTGATTCAGTTTTGCTCATGGTTGTGGCTATAACAGACGGGATTCAGTTTTGCTCATGGTTGTGGCTATAACAGACGTGATTCAGTTTTGCTCATGGTTGTGGCTATAACAGACGTGATTCAGTTTTGCCCATGGTTGTGGCTATAACAGACGTGATTGAGTTTTGCTCATGGTTGTGGCTATAACAGACGTGATTCAGTTTTGCTCATGGTTGTGGCTATAACAGACGTGATTCAGTTTTGCTCATGGTTGTGGCTATAACAGACGTGATTCAGTTTTGCTCATGGTTGTGGCTATAACAGACGTGATTCAGTTTTGCCCATGGTTGTGGCTATAACAAACGTGATTCAGTTTTGCCCATGGTTGTGGCTATAACAGACGTGATTCAGTTTTGCTCATGGTTGTGGCTATAACAGACGTGATTCAGTTTTGCTCATGGTTGTGGCTATAACAGACGTGATTCAGTTTTGCTCATGGTTGTGGCTATAACAGACGAGATTCAGTTTTGCTCATGGTTGTGGCTATAACAGACGTGATTCAGTTTTGCTCATGGTTGTGGCTATAACAGACGTGATTCAGTTTTGCCCATGGTTGTGGCTATAACAAACGTGATTCAGTTTTGCCCATGGTTGTGGCTATAACAGACGTGATTCAGTTTTGCCATGGTTGTGGCTATAACAGACGTGATTCAGTTTTGCTCATGGTTGTGGATTTATAACAGACGTGATTCAGTTTTGCTCATGGTTGTGGCTATAACAGACGTGATTCAGTTTTGCTCATGGTTGTGGCTATAACAGACGTGATTCAGTTTTGCTCATGGTTGTGGCTATAACAGACGAGATTCAGTTTTGCTCATGGTTGTGGCTATAACAGACGTGATTCAGTTTTGCTCATGGTTGTGGCCAAAACAAACGTATTTCAGAATTGCTGTTTGGTTTCGTGAAACAAGGTAGACTTTAAAACATTTGACTGCACTGTTAGTTACCGATATATCTCGAAGACATACATACACATACGTTTATGTTTTTCTTCTAACGGTTGTCAATGCAGTTGTCTGTCTTATGACAGGTTTTGTGAGAAAATACCGCACTTTTACTGTTGTACCCAACCAGCTAGCCTCTGAAATGAACATATTTTACAGAAAAAAAAATTTTAAATAAAAATAAAATACAATAAAAAGACTTTCTTCATTCCTGAAACTGTGGTAATCTAGACTTGCCTCACATTCTAGACTTGCATGGGCTACATTGGGTATGTTTTTTTCAGGGTCTGTATGACAGACTATTACTGTTGGTGCGACAGCGTGGTTACAAGGAATGCCAGGCAGTCCTGTGACACGAGGAACACGCCGGTTGGAGTATGTTTTTTATTCTTTCACCCTAGGTTACGAAAGCCAAGAAGCAGATAGCTACATATGTACAAGGGACAACAACATAGTGGTAAGATAAGAAATCAAGAAAAGAGGGAATCGAGGTTTAGTAATGCACAAGTGGAAGCCAGAAGGAATGAAGAGTACTGAAGGGAAACACGAACTAGACCTAATAGCTATAAGATCTTTTAGATGGAGATTCTCATGAACCTGCCCCCAGAGAGAGACTGACCGATAGAGACAAACAGTCGATCGGTGGTGGTATTGACACGAGAGGGCCTGTTCATGTTTATGACGGATGTTAAAGTGTTCATGACAGAGTAGTAGATAGTGAGGATGTTTCTGATATCGAACGTATTGAATATTCAGTGAATTCAGTGATGTGTTAGCAGTCGATGGATCGAACTTTCCACACTCAGTGTTTACGAATGAAAAGGTATAGGGTCTTGATTATTGGCATGGTATTTTACATACAAAATACAATTACATGGTCAAAGTGATGTATGTGGTATTATGAGAAAGTACTGAATCTCATACACTACTGAATAAACATCACACTCACCTCTGATCGAATTGTACCCGGTAACACTGTTTTCCTGAAGCCATCCTAATACGTGGTCTGTCATCAAGTAGGGGCAAACCCAAGGTATGATAACCAACCCAGACTAAGCCAGTTATATAACCAACATTTATTATCTGTCTATGAAACGATGATGACACCAGGTCTTCATGAACAGGTGAGCGACCGTCATAAACCAAATCACCGCGAATGGTGATCACAATGGACGGTGCATACCTTTTAGGTACCGTTCATAATTTATGGCTTAAAAAAATATGGTTGTTGGGGGTGGGGTGGGGTGATTTTATACATGACATGCAGGGGGGTCACTTACTTTGTCGAGATCAAATGGTAATTTAGTTTAACTGTATGACGTGTGTTACAGTGTGGTGGGAATAGGTAGAAAGCATGCAAGGTGGTATGAAGAGGCTAGTGTGGCAAGAAAAGCATGCGAGGTGTGAGTTTTGATTATATTAGGCAGAGTGCAAGGGTTGGTGAGTGCAGTCATGAAAGTTGTCTGATGAGGTTGGCTGTATTTGCAAGGTTGCTGGTCTGATTTCATGGCGTGAGTAGAATTTGTTTTATTGGATATTTATGTTTATCATGTTGCTTTGTAATTATTATTGCAGAGCTATGTAAATATGGGTATTTGTTAAATGATGATTATGTTATCATTTTGTCAATCATCAAATGTTGTAGCAATAAATATACTAAAATGTCAATTCTCACGATTGAGTTGCAAGTAACCTATTTGCTGTCAGTCATATGTGTTACATTGTGAAACCATGCTGTAATCAGATCCAACCCTAACTTAAATTTTGGACTTTTAGTCATTTTGTGAGTTCTCTAGTAATTGTTGGGTTAAGTTTTGTTAATATATTTATAAATAATATTTGGGATGGGGGAACGGGAGGAACTCTTACCTCAGATGTTTTATCAGCATAGTCACTTGCCTGTATGTTGAATAACGTAACAGTTGTTCTAAGTGAAATGTAATGATCCTGTAAAGTATAATATCATTCTGAGTATGTAATGTCTCTGTAATGTCGTTGAATGATGTATGTTATCATTCTGAGTTCGTAAAACTCGGTGTACATCGAATGATAAGTATATCAAATGTTATTTTGATATTTGTATAGTGCCCGGGACCTGTGCCGGACCGTATAAAAGGCAGTATATCTGTGTGGTAACCTCGCCTTGTGTGTAAGAGGCAGATCAGTATGATGGCCTCGACCTGTAAAAGGTGGCGTCTGTGTTGCCTCCTCATGTGACTGACCAGCGAAAACATCGTCAGGATGGCTGACCGTGAGAGAGATAAGGTCATGACCTTATGCTATGTGACAAGAGTTATGATTGAACTTTGTCATCAGAGAACATTCAGTCCCATTCCGTGTTCGATACACGTGGTGTACGCTCTGTACAATGTAAAATAGTTGTATTATACAAATGTATTGTTCTATTGGGTTTGAGGTTTTTTGTGTAAAGTGTATGTATAGGAGTGATTGTGTGCTATTATGTTTGGTGATGAATGCGGGTGATTTGGGGGTGATTTGGGGGTTGATTTTGGGGATATGGTTTTGTTTCCATTATAAGTATATCAAAGTATATATAATTTCTGCCTTTGCCTTATTCATCTCGTATTGTGACATACTTTGAACAAAGATTTAGGGGGTGTGGGGTGGGGGGCATTCACATTTTATATGCTTCAAGGTCACAAGATCAAACCCCAGATAAGTTTGTCCTAATTAAGGTCCCTACTAAAATACAGACAAATACAGTGAAATATTATAAGGTCGTAACAATATTATTTGAGACCAACCACCAATTTACCTCTTACTGTTATGTAATGTGGGCCTCTGCTTTAGAGCAGCTGTATTAACATAAGTTGAAAATGTATTTTGTTTCTGCTTTCTGCAAACGTAATCGTATAGTTTCCTACTGGTTTATGTTTGGGTTAATTAAAATCTACACCCTTGGTTTCCGGCTTGTTGCCATTATAATATAACATAAATATATGCATGTTTTTTTGTAATTCAAATTTTATTTCTGTAACAGTCAAAACTAAGCAGTAAGGGGTCAGCTCAGTCAGTAATTTAATGGGATACAGGTGGAAATTTTTACGAAACAAGACAATCCATTCACTCACCATTCTCACAAATACAAGATTATTTTTAATTATCAAACATATTAGGAATATGATTAATTCAGTCATCTTTGAGTAAGCCATGATATGAGCCATTTAGAATAAATTTCGGTGTTACAGGTTTTGTTAAAGAAAATCCATTTTTCAATACTATATCTCAATCTCAACTGAACTGAGCAATATTTGGTAAAACAGAATTGAGTTTGCATTTGTACAAGTAATATTTTCCCAATAATATGAACAAGTCAAAAACAGAGCCAGTAAAAACATTTTTCTTACAGCCAAAAATTATCAGTTTTATAGTGAAATTGAGATCATGGATGTGGTCACAACCTTCTGTTAACCATGACAAAAAATTTGACCGAAAGGTTTGCAGAAATTCACATTCCCATAACTAGTAACAAATAGACTCCTTTTCTTCATTACAGAATGAACATAAGTCAGAATCTTTTATTTAATTTTTTTAAAGAAACGTATTGGTAGTTAAAATTCTATTGAGTATCCTGTACTGGAACCATCTCAGTTTGTGTCTTGTGTTGATTTAAACGACTTTAGGAAAATACAGTTCCAGTCAAGACCACACTGAAAATCCTCTTGTCACTTTAACTGTGCTCTTGGTGTCATATTTGAAGAACAGCGGACATAGTAATAGGCTTCTGAGTCTTATCAATTGAATTGGTGTATTTCCTGCACATTGTCCAGTGTTTTCTTTCCCAATTGACAAGCCAGCAAAATATTTTCTTATACAGCTAATGACACCATAGTATTCTAAAAAAGATACATTCAGTTGATACATTTCATTAAAATCAACTAGAGACAGAAAACTGCCGTTTTCATCAACATGATCACAAATTTGAGAGATACCCCTTTGAAACCACCCTTCATCAAAATAGTTTTCTTATCAATAACAATATTGCTATTATAAACTATATCATCAGACAAGAAATCTTCAAAATTATCAGGTTTAATTTTACTTGAAAATCTTAAAAAGCAATGAAACAATCAATCCAGAAGGTATTTTTTAGATTTCTGACAGTTTTTTCAAAAAATTCTTTGCCATGCTTATTAAATTCACTACATTTACAATAACTAGCATTTAAAATATATTTCCACTTGGGATCTTTAGTAACTAGTTTTCTCATCCAAGTCACATATTCAAGATTATTTTTAATTATCAAACATATTAGGAATATGATTAATTCAGTCATCTTTGAGTAAGCCATGATATGAGCCATTTAGAATAAATTTCGGTGTTACAGCTTTTGTTAAAGAAAATCCATTTTTCAATACTATATCTCAATCTCAACTGAACTGAGCAATATTTGGTAAAACAGAATTGAGTTTGCATTTGTACAAGTAATATTTTCCCAATAATATGAACAAGTCAAAAACAGAGCCAGTAAAAACATTTTTCTTACAGCCAAAAATTATCAGTTTTATAGTGAAATTGAGATCATGGATGTGGTCACAACCTTCTGTTAACCATGACAAAAAATTTGACCGAAAGGTTTGCAGAAATTCACATTCCCATAACTAGTAACAAATAGATTCCTTTTCTTCATTACAGAATGAACATAAGTCAGAATCTTTTATTTAATTTTTTTTAAAGAAACGTATTGGTAGTTAAAATTCTATTGAGTATCCTGTACTGGAACCATCTCAGTTTGTGTCTTGTGTTGATTTAAACGACTTTAGGAAAATACAGTTCTAGTCAAGACCACACTGAAAATCCTCTTGTCACTTTAACTATGACTCTTGGTGTCACATTTGAAGAACAGCGGAAATAGTAATAGGCTTCTGAGTCTTATCAATTGAAAGTAACACCCGTGTAATTGGTGTATTTCCTGCACATTGTCCAGTGTTTTCTTTCACAATTGCCAAGCCAGCAAAATATTTTCTTATACACCTAATGACACCATAGTATTCTAAAAAAGATACATTCAGTTGATACCTTTCATTAAAATCAACTAGAGACAGATAGCTGCCGTTTTCATCAACATGATCACAAATTTGAGAGATACCCCTTTGAAACCACCCTTCATAAAAATAGTTTTCTTATCAATAACAATATTGCTATTATAAACTATATCATCAGACAAGAAATCTTCAAAATTATCAGGTTTAATTTTACTTGAAAATCTTAAAAAGCAAAGAAACAATCAATCCAGAAGGTATTTTTTAGATTTCTGACAGTATTTTTCAAAAATTCTTTGCCATGCTTATTAAATTCACTACATTTACAATAACTAGCATTTAAAATATATTTCCACTTAGGATCTTTAGTAGCTAGTTTTCTCATCCAAGTCACCTTCAAATCTTTGACATATTCAAATATATTAATCATAATAATAATAATAAATGTGAACTTATAATGCGCCTTTTCCATGCACAAGGCCCATGCTCAAAGCGCTAACAAAGTGGGTGGATAATATACATATATACAATGAGGGACTTGTAGCTAGTCATAATGCAGTGAAAACAGATGAGTCTTGAGAAGTCGTTTGAAGGAATAAAAGTCAACTGCTGATTTAATGATGATAGGGAGTGAGTTCGAGAGTAGAGGGGCAGAGCAGGCAAATCCACCCTCCTTAACTGGTCTACAGATTGTTTCTCTCTTTATTCTGTCAGGTTTTTGATTCCATACAAAATAAAATAACATTTTGTGAGGTTCCTTAAGAAAAACACCAGGAGGATTAGGTAGAGTTAAAAAAAGATAATTAAGTTTAGGAATAACTAACGATTTAATCACAGCAATCTGTCCAAGTGAGGTTAAGATTCTGTTTATCCCCTTATTCATCAGCTGTTTCAATTAAAAATGTTTTGAGCTAAATTTGACTTGACATAAATATTTTGTTTCAAAGGATTTTTTTCCATAGTAACTTCCTTGCGGTGTCCATTTGTTAGGAAACCTAAACATAGACAATTGTATTCAGCTTAAAGATACACACACGAACGGACGCACGCAAGCACACACACATCACAGGACCAAAAGCCGGATAGTACACCACTGAAATATACGTAAATGCAGGAAATACGTGCTATGACAGGATTTACGTATGTTTCCAGATATTTCCTAACTTCGGGCATATATTTCATACAAATCTATACCTTTGAAACATGCTCATCTGTACATTTTCGTATGCACAAGTACCTCGTTCATGTATGCCCTGGCCGGATTGTCAGGTATTTCCAAACATGAATTGCAAAACAGATACCCCAGTAAATACATGACCATACAGTATTTCCTATGCATTCCTTACGGACTGGTTCCCGGTCAGTTTTTCAGCTTCAACTGAACACGTAACAATTCAGCTCCGCCCTTTCTGAGAACTGTAAGCAAACAGTGGCTTACTTTCACTTTACTTTTGCTCACAGTTAGTAAGATTAGAACTATATCTAACTAATAATTCTTGGAAACCAAATATCAATATCTTATCAGCTGTATCGACAGTTGACTGATGCGTGATATGGTCGTAAGCGAGGTACACGTTCCGTTGAATAGAAGCAAAAAAGCCGTTCCACATCCAGAAGACATCTATACTTATAGCAGAGTCGATTGTGCAATTGTGACTGTCATGAGTATATATACTAGCCACATAAAGAAACTGTGCATTGTCAAAATATTATCCCAGTTGATAAGTACGATAACAATGTCAAAGGTACATATAAACTTTAATGGAGGGATAATGAGACCATAACAAGTCGGGAGAATTTCAATTGAAAAGTCAATCACAATGACGTCACGAGTCCACAAGCGGGACAGGGTTCAAACGACCATGTCACAAGCTCAATAACATGATATACTGCTGGCGCATACATGATATACTGCTGGCGCATACATGACATACTGCTAGGGTATACATGATATACTTCCAGGGTATACATGATGTACATTTATTTAGAATATATATCTATATATGAAATTGTGATGGTACCAGGTGTTCAAGAACAGGTGAGCGACCGTCATAAACAAAATCACTGCAAATGGCGACAATGGACGGTGACTACTATTTACGTATTTTGTGTTGAATACAGATACATAACCATCATTCCCATTTTCATTTATCTCAACAAATGAACATCAATACATTTACTTTGATACAGAAGTGTAAAGTATATATCATATAGGCCTTGATATGTAATGCAAATATAATAGCACCGTTATTGTTGAGCTATGAGAAGTCATTGTATCTCACACACCAGTAGTATTATATGATGTTACAAATGAATTTTAATGACAATCCACTTTTACCTGACTTTTGCCTGTGATCTCAATTCCATTTTAATACGTTGTTTGTCAGCAAGTGTAGGCAGACCCAGCAAAACAATAACTTCATTTGGTGTCAAAAATATTAGCAAAATATTAGTTGTGTAGGATGCTACTCGACGTGGAGGGAACTACTTCTGGAAAAATGTTGGGATCCCTCTTAGTCCTCAGGATAGTAAATAGTCAAGACAACGCTCGATATCGACTTGAGATAAACAATTCACCTGTTCAGACATGTAATAATACAATTTGTATATCAGAGAGTGATCTTTTTATACACTTGACAATTGTTTTGAAAAACCCCTTCACACACAACCATTTTACCAATTGTGCATAATGTGTTTTAGAAAGTTCATCCTATGCAGGATCTGCTGAAATCATCCCACTCGTCTAACAGTCACGTGGAGAGGCTCCTGTGTCACTCTGAATCTTTAATGCATTGATCTAAATATGAAATAGGTACGGCCGGTTGTATTGTGAGACCGCCATGTAGCTGTAACATTGCTGAGTGCGGTGTAAAACTAAAGTCACTCACTCACTCTATTGTGAGCACACTTGCTGTTTACTACTATGACCCTTTTCTTGTTAAAATCAATATAAATCCCCTGGCCGTTTCTATTTTGTGTCAGCAGGAATGGCTTCACCATTTCTGAGAACTGTAAGAAACAGAGGCGTAGTTTCACTCTACTTTAGCACACAGTTCTTAGAAAGACTGGGGCTGTATCTTACTGCCAACACTAAACATGATCTAACGTGCTCTAGGTTTTGTTTAGTTTTCCTTTCAGTTCTTGGAAAAGCAAGATCAATATGTCATCAACCGCAACGACTGGTCATACGCGAGTTGCACAAAAGTTCTCTTGAGGCATTTTTCATGCACAAGAAATGAAATGGTCATAAGCCGAGAGTATTCTCGACATACAACCCCATGTTAAAAAATGTTGGGATCCCTCTTAGTCCTCAGGATATTTTATAGTCACTCTGAATCTCGATGCATTTTCACCAAGACAACGCACAATATCGACTTGAAATTCACCTGCACCGACAGGTTGATGTCCCCACTGTGTTCCTCTCCTTTCCTTGTCCACTGGTCGACATGAAACCGTATTCAATAGTATAACGTCATGTGTTAGGGTCAAGTCAAGAGAATATTTATATCACTGTACGCTGCACTTGGAGAGGGGCAAATGTATGCAAGATAATACGGCTCAGTTTCATCCCCTTGCGTGACCTGGTTTCGGTTCTTTTGCTTGCAGTTCTTGGAAAGGGTGGAGCTCTTTCTGCTGATTGCCCTAACTATGGTCGTAAATAAAGTCATACGACACGTTCACGTGTATCGTATATAGTATAGAACAATGTTAGATCTTCTTAAGATGACTTTGTCATCAGCATTTGTTGTCGATATGTAACTGGTGGTAATGTTGGGGACATTGGCAAGAAGAGGTATTTGCTCAGTTCAGTATTGACAAATCCGCCTTTTATTATATATATCCCTATTGTCTTTGTTGATGTTTATATCTGCCATTGATTTCACGTTTGGTTACACATACACATACTTGATATCATAATGACTACCATCTCACACATGTTTATATTTTTCCAGCGTCTATCTATTTCACTGATGTTTTAAGCAACATTGACCACTGGCGATACATATCCTCGTATAATCGGTTTTCGGTCACATAAGAAATCCCGCCGCGTATTTCAGACGATGCATAATAAATCTTGATATTGTCTATCTTACCCTTGAAAGTGGTTATTTATTGACAACATAAATAAATACGATAAGATTACCTCGTGTTTCAACACTTCTGTCGGCCGCTAACTTTGCTGTCCAAACATCGCTGCATGGAAGTGACGTCATCAGTTTTCGTTCAAATGATTGGTCGGCTGTTTTAAGGTTTACAGGAGGCGGTATAGCGGTGTGGCAGGGACATAATTTTATAGGATGCTGGTGTCAATCAAAAAGTCACAGCCATATCTATACCAGTTCACATTCGTCGCACACAGAAACGAAGAAAGAATAATTCAAAAATATTTCACAAGAAAAGTCCCATGTACATCACTGGCATCATAAATAATCTTCACAAGTTATTCCTCCTTCTCATCATGACACGGACACCAGAATTCTGACGTGGCACGAACAACTCTTACGGGTGTGCATACTTTCAGGTGAACCCAGTGTTTGCACGATGGGTGTGTGCATTCTGCCCATGAGACAAACACGATGCTCTGGCATCCTTCGAGTTCCCGTGGAGTAAATCTGTAACACTGACAGCAAAGTTCATCATCTGTGATCTCATTTTCTTCGTCAGAAGAATCAACGACGGGATCGATTCTACGGAAGTAAATGCCTGATGTACCTGGCTGAGGAGACGATGATTTATCTGTCATGATGTTTTGTCTCGATTTTGGTGTTTTATTTGCAGATTTTCTTTTCTTCACAGGGGGATTGCTAACTTGATGTTCTCTAACTTTCTCCATAATTGAATCCTCTGTAATGGCCTTGCCACCGACGACCGCACTAAGAACTTTCCTCTTCTTCGTAGACTGCGATTTATCAGTCAAAACGCTTTGTTTTGAAAAAAGAAAGTTCTTGACAGACGATGTTGTTGTTTTGTCGTTAGAATTGTCGACACGTTCGGATCTATCAGCGTCTTCACATGGGGTGTGAAAAACAGTTGAAGGGGCAAAGTTTATGCGACTTACAGTACTGTTATCAAATGGATAAATCCCACACGTCTTGAACGATGACTGTAGATTGGATGGAGTTAATGCCAAGGAGTACGCTTTACATGCCAGTTCACAAACGGAATGTTTTGCAACAGCAACGGTGGGATTGTTCCTCATGAATTTATGTCGGAGATTGTTGTAAATCTTGGAAAAAGGTCCAAAACAGCAGACGTCCAAAGGTTGTAAGACATGTGACGTGTGCGCCAGTAAAACAAACAATATAATGTTGTGTTCACGAGCCCAGGTTATCAGTGATAATGACACATGCGATCTATGTCCATCATAGAGAATAAGCAAGGGACGATCAACAGACGCTATGACGGAATTCTTCAGTAAATGGTGTTCAAGATATTGACGAAATATTTGGGAATTCGACCATCCAGAATCAGAAACGGTTCCGGCTGCTCCTGGTGTCGATCCTGTCATGTTTTCTTCACGCATTCTTTTCCCCTTGAAAACAAAATACGGGGGTATTACGGCGCCTGAAGCACTACCGCACCCTATAATCGTAGTAGTGCTAGATCTCGGACAGGTGACAGCATATGGGGTGGCCTGACTTGACGATACCACAGACGGAGGAGTGTGGTTTTCTACAATTCCCTTCTCATCAATGTTGTATATCCGATTTGGGTTATCCTTCAAGTTGTACTTGTCAAGCATCTGTCCAAGTTCTTTGAAGTAGTGTCCGACCGTTTCCTTGGACGTAGCCTTCGCACGCTGTAACTCAAGTGATCTTGGTTTTTGGACTTTGAGATCAGGCCAACGCGACAAGAAATTATAAAACCATTGCATAGACAGTGGTTTGTTGGTTTTGGATTTCTTCCCCAGATGAATTGCTAAATCAGTAGCAAGGTCGGCAACTTCAGAACGTGTATATCCAAAGCCAAAGTCGGCCATTGCTTGAATATGAACAACAAGATTTCTCTCCTCTTCGATTGACAACAAAGGCTCAGGACCAGACTTTAAACACTCCATTCCAATATTCCCACTAGTACGGTCACGGAGAGTAGCAAAGGGAACAGAAAAGTTTTTAGCAGCTTTCCTAACAGACATTCCGTCAATAACGGCTTCATAAGCATTTTCCAAAGCCTCAGATGAATATTGGCGGTATTGTCCCCTTCCAGTATACTGGCCATTCGTCAAAACCTAAACAAAATATATCCTATTAATCTCTGTTCAGAAACAACGATTTGCTGTTTTTCGAAAAACGATAAGAGATGACCCTTCCCATCTTCCATAGATTTTTTTTACGCTGGCAATGACACGTGATATATCATGTGACAAAATGATGACAAGATGTAAACAAGCAGACGACGAGTTACTGTGTAATTTACAAGCTATGATTTATGAAGATGTAGCATTTATTTGCAAGTCACTTTTTTACATCAGTAATCTCAGTCGTAAAATAGGAGTTTCACATCTATTTATTGATATGTACCTTGCTGAACTTGACACGAAGCATTTTCGTAGTCCGAGCGATAGAATTCCGCCTCTCGGCTGAATGTATCTGCCTGAGGTCGCGAAATCTCGTAGCGTATCGTGAGAAAACTTATACAAAATGGCTGACCGAAAACCGATTCCGAACGAAAACAAATGACGGTGGAATACTATCTTTATACAAACTGTACTTTCAACACTTCAGTCAGTAAATAGTGTCCCATATAATGAATGTCCTCTCTCTTACAATTTCTTGAATACCTTGTTGATCAATACATCGATTTGAAATAAAATATTCAGTGGGAACTACTTCCGATCTTCATTCTAAACAACATTTGCCATGAAAACCGATTAATAATCCAGATTCATAATTCATTCTGCAATCTCGTGATGACCACAGTCTTACACCAACAGTGTGTTTTAGAATGATCTGAACATTCACAACCTTCACGTGTTTGTTTTATGATAATAATAGTGTATGTTTAAAGTGGTTAAAATTGTATATGAACCTTAGTTCATATTACTTATATCTTCACAGAGTAAACAAATCCATTAGAATTTACCAATAACCTATATTTTATCACTTGCATAGGAATAACCAGTGTTGACTATCATCAGAATCAAATTCCATTTGGTGTAAAGGACAATAATAGCTGTGAAAATGAATGAATTGGTTTACGTTTCGAAGGTTTTTGTAAACTGTGAGTAAAAGTGTAAGTAAAATTAAACTTGTAAACGGATAACTGTAACATGGCAAGTTGTATAAAGGATAGATCTGCTTCAAAAAAATTTGTACTGGAAACAATGTTCGGAACTGTGTCTTTTCAATCAGTTTTGGGATTTTTTTTTCACAAAATGTTTTTATTGGTTCCCAAGATGACAATGTTATACATATACAAAAACAGATAAATGATGTACCAATATTATATCAATACTATATTAATAAACATATATACATGTAAATCAATAAAAGAGAAAGATGATATGAGGTATATATTGATACATTTGAAAGTCATCCAAGTACTGGGAAGAGAAGGCCTCATTTGTGATTGTCATTTTAATTTTATTATTATTTTTTTATATTATTTTCCACAAAGAATATTTAAACCTTGGATAGTCTTGGATAGTTTTGAGTTGTCTTGGATAGAGGTGTTTACTAGATCACCAGGTAGGTTTGCTGAACATTTATGGATAGACAAGTGTTAAAACGTTTAAATACCTCAACAATATCACAACTGTAGAAGTCAAGAAGCGCAAACAACAGCAGTATCGACTAAGAAGTATAATTAGCATAGTTTCAGGTAATTGTAGAGGCCTAGCCGAAAAAGGTAAACGTAAAGAAGTCATGAATTTATATAGAAAAAAGAAATTCTCAATCATATGTTTACAAGACATACATATTTCTGCAGAGTATGAGAACACAATGAGAAATGAATGGGGTTTAGAATGTGTCATTGCTCCATATAAGTCAAACTCAAGAGGCGTTGCCATTCTTCTAAATAATAATTTTGAATATGAAATACACAATGTTTCTAAAGACGAAAATGGAAATTACATAATTTTAGTTATAACTGTTGATGACATAAGATTAATCCTTACAAATGTATATGGACCGAACTCTGATAGTCCTTCCTTTTATATATCTTTATTTGATAAGATTGTAAATATGGGTAACGATTCAATTGCAGTATGTGGAGATTGGAATCTTGTCTTAGACCCCTCCATAGACCTTGAAAACTATAAACACATTAATAACCCACAGGCTCGTAAGACTGTCTTGGACCAAATAGACAATTTAAACTTAATAGACGCATGGAGAGAGTTAAACCCTAAAACAAAAAAGTATACATGGTGGAAAAAGAATCCTCGCCAACAAGCCAGATTAGATTTCTTCTTGGTAACTGAAGACCTCTTTAACATAAATAGTAATATATCCATCATACCTGGTTATAAAAGTGACCATTCTGCTGTAACGTTATCTTTATCAACACAAAAAAATAAGGAAAAGGGACGCGGCTTTTGAAAGTTTAACGCATCATTATTGAGACAAGAGGAATATATCACACTAGTAATTGACTAGTAAGTAACAAAACGAAAATACGCAGACCCTACATATTCAGATGAAGAATTAAACGAGATTAATGATGAACACTTACGTTTGACTATCAGTGACAGTTTTAATGAAACTTAGAGGAAAATCCATCTCATACTCTTCATATCATAAGAAAAGCAGAACTGCAAAATATAAAGAACTAGAGGAGAATATATGTCATATAGAAGATGAAATAAGAAGTAACTTCCAAAACGTTAATGAAACACTTCATGCTGATTTATCTAAAAGTAAAAATGAATTGGAAAAAATAAAAGAAGTAGAAATAAAAGGAATCCAAGTTAGAAATAGAATCCAGTGGTATGAAGAAGGGGATAAACCTACAAATTATTTTTGTCATTTAGAAAATAGAAACTATACAAACAAACTCATTAACTCCCTTATGGTGAAGAAATAGCAGATGGACGAGAAATAATAGTGGAACAAAAGCGATTCTATGAAAACCTGTATAAATGAAATTGTGACATAGATGAAGACATTAAAGCTGTATTCGAACATATTGCTACTCCTTCTTTAAATAAAGAACAGTCAAATGAACTAGAGCGCGATATTAGTGTTGAAGAACTTTCGCATGCTGTTAAATCAATGAAAAAAATAACAGAAGTCCAGGTTTAGATGGCTTCCCTATCGAATTCTTCAATTTTTTCTGGAAAAATCTGAAAATTTGGATTATATATAAAAGAAACTTTCAACCAGAATTCTATGACTACGACAATGAATAGAGGAGTAATTACATGTATCCCTAAGCCAGGTAAGGATAGAAGATACCTAAAGAATTGGCGACCTATCTCTCTCCTAAACGCATTGTATAAAGGTAAAAGTACTTGTATAACAAACAGGATTAAAAAAACTTTGAATTTTCTTATAAACGAAAATCAAACAGGATTCATTCCAGGAAGATGCTTTACGGAAAACATTAGACTTCTTTATGACATTATGTTTGAAACTAAAAGGCAAAACATAAAAGGTTTACTAATCTTAATTGACTTTGAAAAAGCTTTCGACACCGTGTCAAAATTATTCATTAAGATGGTCCTAGACAAGTTTGGTTTTGGAAGTAACATTCAAAGATGGGTTAACATATTGATTTCTAATGCATCCTCGTGTATGATACAGAATGGTCACTTGTCCACGTTTTTCGATAATGAAAGGGGATGTAGACAGGGTGATCCCATATCTCCATATTTATTCTTATTGGTAGCAGAAATACTAGGAATAATGATCAGAGACAACCACAGAATAAAAGGAATTGTTTTAAACGACATCGAACATGTTATTGGTCAATATGCAGATGACACTGAATAATTTTTGGACGGTTCCGAAACCTCTCTTAATGAAGCTATGAAAACTTTGCTTTCCTTTTACAAGATGTTTGAAAATAAATATTGATAAAACAAAAGCAGTATGGCTAGGCTCAATGGCAGGTAGTAAAATAGTTCTATCCCATGGCTATAAGCTGGATTGGCATAATGAGAATTTCGAAGTATTGGGAATCAAATTAAATGCTCATTTAGAAAACCTATGGGTAATCGATACAAAGAAGAGACTCGAAAATATAAAAAGAATTCTACTGAATTGGAAAAGATGCAATTTAACGTTGATAGGGAAAATAACCGTCGTTAAAAGTTTAGCTTTATCCAAGATTGTCCACAACTTCTCTTCTCTCCCTAATCCCCCAAAAACATTTATTACTGATTTGAACAGATTATTCTTCAAATTTATATGGAATGATAAAATTGATAAAATAAAACGAATTAATTTAGTACGAAGGTACGAAGAAGGTGGTCTAAGAATGGTCGACGTGAAAACCTTTATCGACTCTTTAAAACTTTCATGTTTGAAGAGATATATTTCAAAACCTAAGAACTATGCTCTCGCCGGTTTCCCTCTACAAAACCTTCTTTTTTTAGGAGCCAACATCACAAAACATTATAATATTAAAAATCCATTTTGGAAAGATTCGCCTGATGCCTGGCATAGATATGTTAAAAGATTGGTATGTAACAATAACGACATTAATGAAATACTCATGCAGCCACTATGGTTAAATCACCAGTGTAACCAGCCAAGTTTGATCATTCATAACTGGATTAAATGTGGAATAGTTTATATTAAAGATATTTGTAACGACCACGCATTTATAACATTTGCAGAACTTAAGGCAAAATTTGATATTAAAGGTACTGTACTTGACTTTAATCGTGTTCTCCTTGGTATACCTAAACAGTGGAAAGGAGTTATACGAACAAACAGCAATTTTAATATACCGTCATTATTTATGTGACCTCCTTGGAACGATTTGATTAAACCTAGTAAAGGTTCAAGGATGTTCTATGATAATTTTATATCTGACTATAACATCCCGAAGGTTTGTCTCAAATGGAACGGGGAACCAAATGAGTTGATAAATTGGAAAACCATATTTTCACAATATAGACAATGGACTAAAGACACGAAACTCTTAGATTTTCAATATAAGTTTTTGCATAGAGTCATTTACACTAAACGAGAATTACTAAAAAATGAAATTGATAGATAATGACCTATGTACATTATGTGGTTCAGTAAGTGAGGATATTTACCATGTATACCTTGATTGTCCAACCATCAAAATGTTCTGGTCAGAAATTAACAATTTTATAACTCAAGTCCTTGGTAAAACGTATGAAATGTCAAACCATGATATTCTATTTGTTGCAGTAGTAACCACTTACTCAACCACATGATACTATTGGCAAAGCCCCACATTTTCGTAATGAATATAACAGGACACAAACCTAGCTTCACCATCTACAGAACATTATTAAAAGATGTCTACGAGATAGAGAAATTTATCGAGAAGAAAAACGATAATATGAAACATTTTTTACAGAAAATGGAATGTCCTAGATGCAGTCCTGTAATTTATTTTTTAGTCTTTTAATTCTCTGTAATATTAGCTAGCATCTCAATTGTTAATCTATATTCCCAGTACCATATGTTATACATTGTCTGCTTTTTATTATGCAACCATTGTACCTTGTTCAAATGTAACCAAGGAAAGTGATTAAAAATACTTTACAAAAAAAAAAGAAGAAAAAAAAGAAGTATATCGATGCTCAAGGTTGATTATAATCAAATTTGATGCGAAAGAGAAAGCCGAAAGGTGAAGATAATTATTTCAACTACCGACAAACTGCATTATAGGGGGCTTTACATTTTCTTGTTCTAATCTCAGGGAATAGGGAAAAGATCTCCAGAATGAGTACAAAGATTCACTCCTTTCGTGCCTTTTTTCGGGGCTGAGGCTCTTTTTCAATGGACTCGAAATCCACCTCAACTTTCGTGCGTTTATTCCGGTCATACTGTCTGAAACAAGCACGATTATTGTAAGTACAGTCAATCAATACAGTCAATGTATGGTTTAAGTTTTACGAAAGTCGTTCTTTATGGAAACAAAAACAATCATGTACATGTCATCACAAGACGATGTGGATTTCAAATGAAACCCAATTGTGTTAACTAAGACCTTAGATTTTATCTTTGTAGACTCTTTTATGAAATGGAACGTGACACTCCGTTAAATCTTAAGATTGTATGTTACAGAGTCATTTTTGTTTTAAATTTTTTTTTATTGTTATTATGTATATAATGTAACTACCAATGACTGACATATACCGAGCTGTGGAAATAGGGTTCAAGACTCACATTTCCAGTTGGTAGAAAATTACTTTATTGAAAATTATACCATCAAACTTTTTACAGTCTAATCCATGCAGATGTAAACGATTAATATATACTGGCTTCAATACCAGAAGCAGTATCAAGAGTAAATAAGCATTGGGGAACCATTTAGGTTAGGACAATTACAAACCTAGTTTTGACACGAGCCTCTTCAAACAATATCTTCGCGGCTTCTACTTCCTCCTTGTCATTTTTCTTGTCGGAGTAGTAGACAACTTCCTTGATGCCGGACTGGATGATGATCTTGGCACACTGGTTGCATGGAAACAGGGAAACGTAGATAGTGCCGCCTTCCAAGTCTGCTGAGAACCTGTTTATGACTGCACTCATCTCCGCATGGCAGACTAGCAGCAAAACAAGGGGACCACAAATACAGCTTGGAAGTTCACTTTCGAATTTTCCACTTTAGTATACACAATAAATGAGTATTTGCTACGTGCAACCCTAATCAATAAAAGAAAAAAACATCCCCGCCAAACACGCGGACGTCGTCCAGTCTGGGCTGCTAAACTGAGTGACTGACTGTCTGCGGCACTGACGTTTGAACAGGGTAACAATCGATCGCTACACTTGTTGGGCATCCCATTGTAACCTGTCCCGACGATCCTTTTCTTAGGATTGACAATACAGGCTCCGACCTACAAATAACCCATGATTACTACATAATCCTCGTATGCATGATGTTATTTCTCGTTACAACTTTTAGGGACACTGCTTGGGCAAAGCACCTCCCCAGCATGTCATAGGATTGGGGTAAAGTACCATCATTCTGTAGGCGAGGGTGGTTGATAATACCATATACGTCTGGTGAGTGCACACTGTACTTTGAGCAGAACAATCGTGTTGATGTAGGGTGACTATTCGTGAGATGTGGACCCCATTTTACCTGCGTCACAGGATCTTTGCTTCTCATTCCAGACAGAAATGCAGTGGCCATGAAGTACTCCTCCCAGTCCAGGCAACCCTCTTGTCTTTTGCCACTATCACCAAACGTTCTGTTTTATGTAAAAGGTTAACTAATAAAGTATCTCTTTCAATGATCTTTCATCAACGTACAGTAATAGCTTACAGTTGTATCACAGGGTGGACTATGTTTCGGGCGGCCCCATGTACCACTGCAATGGGGAGTAATTATGCTGGCTGCTTTTACAGAATTTTAGGAATGGTGGAGTAATGGAGGATACAGGAAGGAAACTTGGGTTAGGTATGATGTCATCAAAACGTAAGCTTGGTGTAATACACGTGGCTCTAAATGATATGCTGCTGGGGTATACTTGATATACTGCTGGGGCATACATGATATACTGCATGGCAACATGACCTACTGCTAGGGTATACATGATATACTGCTGGAGTATACATGATATACTGCAAGGCTACACATGACCTACTGCTAGGGTATACATGATATACTGCTGGGGTATACATGATATACTGCTGGGGTATACATGATATACTGCTGGGGTATACATGATATACTGCTGGGGTATGCATGACATACTGCTGGGGTATACATGACATACTGCTTGGGTATACATGATATACTTCCAGGGTATACATGATATACATTTATTTAGAATATATATCTATATATGAAATTGTGATGATACCAGGTGTTCAAGAACAGGTGAGCGACCGTCATAAACAAAATCACTGTAAATGGCGACATTGGACGGAGACTACTATTTACGTATTTCGTGTTGAATACAGATACATAACCATCATTCCCGTTTTCATTAATCTCAACAAATGAACATCAATACATTTACTTTGATACAGAAGTGTAAAGTATATATCATATAGGCCTTGATATGTAATAGCACCTTTATTGTGGAGCTATGAGAAGTCACTGTATCTCACACACCATTAGTATTATATGATGTAACAGATGAATTTTAATGACAATCGACTTTTACCTGACTTTTGTCTGTGATCTCAATTCCATCTTAATACGTTGTTTGTCAGCAAGTGTAGGCAGACCCAGCGTATGACACCCAGCCCAGACTCAGCTTGTCATATACCCCTGTGGTCGATGTACGAAACATAACAAGTACCTGCAGCGTGTAAAACTGCCGTAAATCGGGTTAAATCGGGCTTAAAAGCGCCCCGGCGTCGAACCTGTTAAAGACAGGTCACTTTTGATGATACCACCAGTTAGCCCTGGGAACCAGCTTCACGTCAATGGGTTGTGTATAGTCGTCGTCCACGCGACGTTTAAACAACGGCACCCACTGTTTCTGGCCCCTGATATAGGCCTCTGATTCGACATCACAAGCACCACTGTTTGGTTTGGGCTGAAAATGACGTCAACTTGGCATGCCGGACATGGCGCCAGGACATTTGATTGATAATCTAGATGCTGTCCAGACTTTTCCGCAAGAGGGCTTGGTGCCCAACCCGTGAAGATCCGGGTTAGAGAATTGGTCTTCAGCTGCGACTAACGGGATCGGGTGGTCAGGCTTGAGGACTTGGTTGACACATGTCATCGTATCCCAGTTGCGTACATCGATGCTCATGCTGTTGATAACTAGGCTGTCTGCTCCAGACTTAATTATTTACAGATCCTATAGCCTTAATATTGCTGAGTGCGGCGTTAAACAACAAACCAGCCAACCAGCTCTGATGACCACCTCACAGAGGGAGACCAGAGTCCGCATGGACCGACCCACGCGCATCCTGTCCTGTATCACCATTTTACACAATAAATTTGTGTTTATGTCTTTCATGTGTAGTTTCAGATTACGTAATATATCCTTATTCTTAGTCAAGTTAGTTGTGGGGCACATGACAACGGACATTGAACAGATCTTCACTCAATCTTGTTACTGGCTATTTTAACAGATGCAAGCAATTTCACGCATCGCCTTTCGTAGCGGCGATCCTCAGCAAAGTTGAGTGGTAAACGTTTTGTAAAATTTACTGCTATACAGGGGTAATTTCCGGTATTTATCGTCAATCATAAAATTGGGTCATTCGCCTATTGGATATATAGTCATCACTCGCAAAGCTGAACTACATATGAAAAGTGCGATCGCTATACCTGCGACAGGAGCACCTGATCTGGTGACTGTACCTCTATATACCGAAATATATACCCTTTATTACATCAGTTGTGGGCGTCACGAGTGACAAAGTTGACAAAAGTTCTCGTCCCATAGGTGCCCGGATCACGTGGTCAAGTCCAGGATGATTATGTTATTTGTCTTGTTAAAACCGTATCCATGCTCGTTTGTTTCAACAAAGATGAAATCGTCTAAGGTGTATAATTACGCAGATAATTATCTCTCATATTCAAACTAACTTATCTTACCGCACACATAAATGTCGTATTCTGATTGGCTGAGCCAGTCGATGTACCTTGCTTCCAAGCGAGTAACATTTTCTGTTACTCGCTGGGAATGCCGAACTGTGGCAATTCATTTGGTACATGGTGTTAGTAGTGTTTTTCCGTATTGGCAATAATTGCCTAATTCTGGTACTCCTTATTATGATCTGGCCCCAATTTCTCGAAACAAACTTAAGTTTCAACTCAAATTTCAAACTGAGTTTAACAATTTGAAACAGCTGAATTTTAAATCAACTACATTTTTAGAATAAATAAGCCCAAACAACTCAAGTATGTTTGAGTTTAACATCAATTTCAGTTTATTCTGGGAAATGCATTTCTGTGTTTTCTCAAATGTGAGTAAAAACTACAACTTTATATAGCAATTGGGGCCTAATATCCGTGCTTCAAACAGTTCAAAATTAACATTCAGTGGTTCGGTAAGATCAATACGTTGCTCACTGATCCCTCGGGACTCATGGGTTGATCCATAAACATAAACAAGCATACAGAGTACATCAGCCCATGTCCTCCTCGCGACCAGAGAACAGCCTGTGATGTCGTGCTATTACTGAAGTAGTGTGATAAATGAGACCAAAATAACCGAATATCACGTACAAACAAACAAATTAGCAAACAACCTTCCTGAACAACACATCTAATTTAATTTGAATGCGCCATAGTCGAATTCTATTGTAACCTCCCGTGTTTGTGTCATGGACTTTTGCCCCCGGGTAGAGTGTTTAATCAGATAACCTTTGAGAGTGTAAAGTCGAGTGTTTGTCAGCTTGCCAGTTCTTGGAAAGGGTGATTTTTGCAGATAGCTTAGTTCTTGGAAAGGGTATCAGCTGTTTCAGCTTATCGTCAACAATCGATAGAAGTGACCTACCGTCACCTGGTTTTAGCTTAAATTTGCTTTCGGTTCTTGGAAAGGGTGGATGTATATCTGCTGTTAATGTGTATGTTTTGTGACAGAGGGTTTAAAAGATGGATGTTATATTTGATGATTGTTCCGTGACGATGACTGACCATTTATCGCGGAGATATTGGTGACTGGCGATTATATTGGAGTCTACAACAAAGCCCCTAATGTCTGCGACATCTCTGTTCATCAGACATGACACCATCACTGACTGGGACAGGCAGGTTCCTCAACTTTCTTTCCTTTACCTAACATACACTTATGAAAGGAGTGTACAATGAACCTAAAAGAAAACCCAGCAAAGGTGAAATTAAATATAGTCAGACAAACAGACAGACAGACAATATATTTCGAGTATTCAAAGTCATGGTACATATTACAAAAGGGATATTAAGTCAGTCAGACTGACAGACTGACAGACAGACAGACAATATATTTCGAGTATTCAAGGCCATGGCCCATATTACAAAGTGTATATTACAGTCAGACAGACAGACACACAGACAGACACAGAGAGACAGACACACAGACAATATATTTCGAGTATTCAAGGCCATGGTCCATATTACAAAAGGGATATTATAGTCAATCAGACAGACAGACTGACAGACACACAGACAATATATTTCGAGTATTCAAGGCCATGGCCCATATTACAAAAGGGATATTATAGTCAGTCAGACTGACATAAAGCAGGCAGATCATCAAGACTTGAAATTCATCTTCAACGAGAAATAAATTTTTACTATGACAATAGGAGCAAAATCTTTCACTAGCAGGTAAATTGCAATTCCAGGGGTTCAATTTTTTTTTAAAAAGCCACTTGCCACAGGGCAAGTGACTTTCAGAAGGTAACTTGTCCTGACTAATTTTCCACTTGCCCTGATTTTATGACATAATTATGATGATGTAATTATGAAAGAATAAATCAACATGGTATTTGATGTTAATGTTTACTGGACTATTAATTGAAAAGTCATACATATCAAAGAAAGATAACTCTACTTTATCATCATTGCGAAATTTAATAGCTACATTTTGAGCAGATATGAAATTAAATCAAAGTTTATTTGCAGTTTGAAACCATAAGTGCAAATTATCTAGTAGCCCACGGACAAGTAAGATACCATTATTAGATTGCCCGAAATGAAAACTGACTTGTCCCGGGCGTCGGGCGATGGGATTTTTGAACCCCTGAATTCCTTCGTTTCAATTGCTAGCCTGAAATTATTACACCTGAATTTACAGATAACAGTTCTTAAATGTAGTGGAATGACAATTGAAAGATAAAACTCAACTTGTAACATTAAATTGACAATGAGTTTGACACTTGCTCAACTGTGCCATTCCTGGCTCAAGGAGTCAAATAATCGCTGTGTAAAATAGAAATAAACATTTTCACATTGCCAATATCTTGACATATCCACACAATTCCGAAACCGAATTGAAATAAAATGTTTCTCACATGAGAGGCCCAAGTAGTTCTACCCACATCATCAGGGTTTTTAAGCATTAAGTAAGACTGATAAGGTAAACGATTATAATCTAATTGAATTATTCTACACCAATATTTTATTAGTTTTAACATATAGTTATACTGAAGTGGTACTGTACCACATTCACCGAGTGCCATAACATCACATGTGTTCTTATGTAACCTTAATACTCTCTTGCAGAAGCTAGTGTGTACTCTTTCAATGGTTTTACAATAGTGGGTACCCCAAACATCCATATGAAATAATTGGAACAAGCATTGTATCAAATATCTTGAAGGCATCAGTACACGAGACAAAACCATGCTTTCATTGATAATTATATAATGACATCAGTGCCTTGTTAGCCTGAGCTGCTAAACAGCTTTGTGCCTTTGTCAGTTTGACCATGACAAAGTTGGTGTGAAGACAACCCCATGCTTTCTTTGATAATTATATAATGACATCAGTGCCTTGTTAGCCTGAGCTGCTAAACAGCTTTGTGCCTTTGTCAGTTTGACCATGACAAAGTTGGTGTGAAGACAACCCCATGCTTTCTTTGATAATTATATAATGACATCAGTGCCTTGTTAGCCTGAGCTGCTAAACAGCTTTGTGCCTTTGTCAGTTTGACCATGACAAAGTTGGTGTGAAGACAACCCCATGCTTTCTTTGATAATTATATAATGACATCAGTGCCTTGTTAGCCTGAGCTGCTAAACAGCTTTGTGCCTTTGTCAGTTTGACCATGACAAAGTTGGTGTGAAGACAACCCCATGCTTTCTTTGATAATTATATAATGACATCAGTGCCTTGTTAGCCTGAGCTGCTAAACAGCTTTGTGCCTTTGTCAGTTTGACCATGACAAAGTTGGTGTGAAGACAACCCCAAGATACCTATAATCATTAACAACATCAATTATAGTACCATACAGTATCAAAAGAAAGACTTACCCTTTCCCAACATTCACACATAGCCACATTTAAAAGGAGATCGGAAGTGACAAAGTTAATGTCGGAATACTCCATGAGGAACAAATCCCCAAAGTCAGGTGTTTGAGAATCACAGGGATCCGAGTACATTGTATCCATATTCAAGCCATGCCACTCCTGCCTGTCTCCAATAGAGCAGGTATACTCAAGATCAACGATCCACGTCCCTACAACACACAGTCCCCTCGTCGGGGAAGCCTGGTCCCTATTACTGGCTGACACGACAAACATGGTGAACTGCGACCCAGTTCCCAGAAATCCCCACCAAGGGGCACAGATGTGTATTTTGGGAACCAGGAAGTAATGTACATGTCACTACACAAAGTGAAAAATCTTATTACACGTTCAAAATAAGTGTTATATTATATCATAAAAGGGGCGGGTCCAGTATTTTCGAGAAGGGAGGTGCACAGAAAACATTAAGCCGAAAGTTTAAGGGGAAATGCTCGTCACTCTCTCTGTGGATCTACTAAGAGAAAAGTAGTGTTATCATTCTTCTTTCTTTAAAAACAATCAGACGTAAGCTTCTTACAAACAAAAGGTTCCAGGGATTCAAAGTATTCTGCTAGATAAACTTGAAACAATCTGAAGCAAACTTATCCCAAATTGTTTCACATTTATGATCAACATTTCTCAAATCTATCAATACTTCATGAAGTCGCCATCTTGAAAACTGTGCAATAGTTAAAGTCAAATATGCCCGAGACGCTAAACAGCTGTGCAAGTCATGAGAAACGTGGCTGTATACCGCATTGTGAGACATGCAATCCAGCAGTCAGAAATATCACAGCTTAGCCTTCTCAAGATGTCACAGCCAAATGAGGGAACAAATCTAGTTTACCCTGCAGCCAGCAGTGTTCCAACTGTACAACAATTCCACTAAAGCACTGACAAAGAGCGAGTGAGTGAATTGGTGTAAAGCCGCTTTAACAGTATTCCAGTTACATCATGTCAACAGTGTGCGAAATAGCCACTGGCCCACTAGCCCGTGGCTAGTAAAAATCCTGTCGGGCCAGTAAATCCCCAGTCACTGGCCCGACTGGCTAGTGAATTTTCATGGGGTCATTTTGAAAATATATCACTCTCTCCGACTTGATAAGCTATAACAAACTCATAAATCCTGCAATATTATGGCTAATAAAAATGTTCATCAGATAAAACCCGTGTCATGCCAACAATATCATATTCTCATCTATTTTTGTAATATTCTGCTTAGCTTCAACATTCAAATTTCGGGCTAGTGAATTATTTTGTTGGTAGTAATTTTCACGCATAACTAACCCTCCTGGCATGCAAAATGGGGAAACTATTTCGCACACTGTATCATGTGATCTTAATGGGGGAGAAAGGTCTGATGTGGCGCTGGCCTTTAACTCACTCACTCACCAAAGTGCTGAAGCCAACACGCAGAGGTATGGAGCTGACACACCAACATGTTCTGGGTGAACACGGATACAAACCAACATGTTCTGGGTGAACACGGATACAAACCAACATGTTCTGGGTGAACACGGATACAAACCAACATGTTCTGGGTGAACACGGATACAAACCAACATGTTCTGGGTGAACACGGATACAAACCAACATGTTCTGGGTGAACACGGATACAAACCAACATGTTCTGGGTGAACACGGATACAAATCAACATGTTCTGGGTGAACACGGATACAAACCAACATGTTCTGGGTGAACACGGATACAAACCAACATGTTCTGGGTGAACACGGATACAAACCAACATGTTCTGGGTGAACACGGATACAAACCAACATGTTCTGGGTGAACACGGATACAAACCAACAGTCGGTCATGGCCACAAGGGAGGCAACCCTGCCATTGACGACTCCGCCACGCATGGTTCTACTGCCACTGAAATCTGGGCCAGATCACCCAATAGTCGAAATATGCACAGTCATGTGGTGGCAAGGAATCAGATAAACAAAACAAATACATGTAGTCCCTCATCTGGATTCACAAGGAACAATCAATCCGATAAAAACAAACTTCAAACTACAAATCTAACAGCACAAAGCTTTATTTAAATGAAGCATGTAAACATAATCTCAAATATCATAAATACATCATCATAAAAAGCTATTCTTCTTCATATTATTAGTTTTATAACACAAGAACTGTCACTCGCTGCTGGAAATGAAAATTAACTTCCTTAATATATTTACTGGAGACTGGGACATTTCTTGTCATGGTTGAAGGCCGACAATCCATCCATGAGTTGGTCTATACTGCTGTTCTTCCCAGATCATAACATGAATATACCATTGACAGTTGAAATAGTTTCACAAGAAATGTCTCCGGGATCAAATACAGACATATAAAATAATAACACAGAGTATGTATGTACATTCATTCAGTGAAGATTTCCCTTTAATAGGAGGACAATCCATCAGGATGTAACTCTGCCATAAGGGCAGCACCATGGCAGTTTCAGTGAAGATGTCCCTTCAATAGGAGGACTATCTATCAGGATGTAACTCTGCCATAAGGGCAGCACCATGGCAGTTTCAGTGAAGATGTCCCTTTAATAGGAAGACTATTCATCAGGATGGCAGTTTCAGTGAAGATGTCCCTTTAATAGGAAGACTATTCATCAGGATGGCAGTTTCAGTGAAGATGTCCCTTCAATATGAGGACTATTCATCAGGATTTAACTCTGCCATAGGGGCAGCACCATGGCAGTTTCAGTTATTCGGAGTGTATTTTACCAATTTGAACCAGCAAGATGTCTTCCTCAGTCAACACACTGACACAGTGATGTGATGTGCTACAGAGAGGTATCCAACATGTCTCCCCCTCATCCCCGACTGTGACAAGCAGAGAGAATCAATCTGTCTGAATCCCAACCACTATTTCAATCATATCATGGTGTGTCTGTTTCATGAGAATGCAGAGCCTGAAGAAAACAGGCCACCTCTTTAGTGAAACTCTGGACTGGTATGTCGCAGACAAACCTAAAATCTATGCATTCAAACCCAGAATTCATATTTTAAGGCATGTACAAGGGAGGTAACTCTGCACATCAAGCTGCTGCAACCCAAGGGCTCAGACCTGAGCTGCAAGAGGACTGAGGAACAGAAGGATCAAACATCCACTGATGGAAGACCTGGCTCTCGGTTCATATGTTATGTTCCACAGATGTCAAATGATGTCAAATGCCTATGTTATTAATATTGCAGGTTTCTACACACAAGACAAGTTAGCGGTGGTTTGATGATGCCATGTGGTTGCTACAGTAGGTAATGGATCGCGATCAGCTACGGAGGTGCCTCACGAGACTTTAACACAGCTGGGACAGCCACATAATGGCAAGAGTTAAAACTAATGTGAACTGACTAAAATACTGATGAAATCTCACACATTATGTTGACATCAACCTCTGTTATGTATTACAATACAGATAGACATAGCCATGTCACCTATGCTTAACCAACTAAAGGGACTGTCAACATTTGCCCATGATATCTGTCATCCGTTACTCACACAGATCCCCAACCCCATGAAACCTGGGACAATAAGCAATGATAAGCTGTGACCATACCACACAGACTGGCACAAGGCGTTAGTTAATGGTAGCTGACACAGTCTGTCCAGTTTGTAGGAGAAGCTTATGGTGTTTGTGTCTCTGAGTTGTAAAATAAGGACCATATATCTGCTGAGAAATGAAATACTAAAGAATTCATAACTAGCATGAGAATGATGTATTTTGTTTTGTTTGTTGCTTAACACCGTACTCAGCAATATTCCAGCTATATGGCAACGGTCTGTAAATAAGGAGTCTGGGCCTGGCAATCCACTGATCAAAATCATGAGCATCGACCTCCGCAATTGGTATACAATGACACACGTCAGCATGGGTTGCCAATTCTAACCTGGATCTTCACAGGCATGAAAATTGCGTGATAACATACTGCATGATATAGTAGAGAGATGAAGTTTTTAGACAGTTCTTATAAACCAATAACATGTCATGTCCAGGTTCATTAAAACAATATTCCTCTATAGGAGACTGCAGAGTTGAAGTTAAAGATGTTGTACCTCAGGGTTCAATTCCCTATGTGTACACACCAAGATGTGATAGTGCTGGAATAATGAAAATACCAGCACACCCTTTACATCACACCACACACATCACACTCAGTCAGTCAGGATTACACAAGGTCATCATCATCTTTGCCGTCAAACTGGCGTCATCCACTCCAAACATTTACTGAGTTCCAGACTCATCCAGATTGATCTTCTTCAGATCTTCTTCGACATTGTTGTTCAAAGCTTCAATGGAGCTGAAGTCAATCACAATCTGCTTTCTGGTGGGCCGATACTGTCTGAAACAAGAACAAATTGCTTACAGGAATCATCACATGAAAGACAAGACAACACCTTACTTTCCCACAGAAAATTCATATTGTACACTTGATGGACACTTAACTATGAAATATACATACATGGGAATAATATATACAGGAAAATAAGATAATCACTGACATAGCCACAGACATAAAACACATAGAACATAGTCATTATAACAAAAACGGCATTTTAAAGTATGTGTGTAATAATCATGACATGTATCACAGCTATAGTACACTTTAATCGAAGGAATAAAGGCAGGACAAGGTTTGTATGTTGCAGAAAGTTAAAAATGGATTAAAACAGAAAAATCATTTAAAAGACAAATACTGGGTGATATGAACAATTTGTGGGCACTGTTGGGATCCCTTCATCAGTGGGTACAGGACCTCTAGACTTATGGCCTCTACTATACTGATTCCCTGATGTGTCTTGACGTTTACAAAAAGAAGTACTCTTGTATTGTCTGAAAAACTTCTAGTCTCTAGCTCTCTGTACCAGAAGTCACTCTTGAACTGTTCTCTGCATGGACTGTTTATACACTGAGTTCATTGCTCGAATCGACTTTATTAACATCTGTGTCTTTACTATCACAAATACTACCCAACAAAGGTGGTTGATGATTCCCTAGTCTGAACACTAAAGATCTCACCAATGTGAGTTAGCAATTAACCAAACCTGGTGGTGGTGTCCAGTTAGCTAACTTTTTCTCAGCTACAGACTAGGACATAATCTTCAAATCCAGCATTAGAGAGTAGCGTTCCTCCACTTCTCAAGTTCGGTAGAATGATGGCATGATATGAAGACAATACTTCCTGGGAATGATAGTTGGTGATGGCAGCCATTGGATTGTTGTAGCTTTGTAGAATAAATATCTATTTTCTTTGCTCCTTGAGAAACTGGTTAATCAGTGGAATGGTTGAGGTGTAGTTATCTTGGCCTTTGATACAAGAAGTTTGAGGAGATGGTGAGGTAACGCATAATCTTCTTTTGTTGGATCTTCTTCCAATAACAGTTGTGTTTCCATGTCACAGAAGAACAAAGTGAACTCTGAAAGTTTTGAGACTAGCGAGGCTGATGTAAACTGTCAGCAGGGTTTATTCATCCCTTGTTGTTGCTGCATAGTTGTTGTTTAATCGGTGGAATGGTTGAGGGGAAGTTATCTTGGCAAAAGTATGCTTGACTTGAAAGTTAGGCTAACAACTAGTCTCAGAAATGAACATTTTTTACAGAAAAAACAGTTCATAATAGGAACAAATGAAATATAATGAAAGGGGGCCGAGAGACTTTCATTTTCAGAAAGTGAACCTGTGGAAATCTAGACTTGCCACATATTCTAGACCTGCCACATATTCTAGACTTGCATGGATGTATGTGAATGTTTCAGGGTCTGTATGACAGACTACATGTAAGTCTAGTTTAGTGGAAGAAGACAACATAATCTTAATCTTAGCCAGTCAGGAGATTTTTTCCATGATCATCAGTAGAAATAGCATGTGATTTTTTTTCTTAGATTTTATGGCCTTCTTAATCAACAGTTTTCTACTTTAACATGAGCTCCAAGAACGAGAGACTGGAACAGACTGACAAGAAGGAAGGTGCATATTGACTTCATTTTTAGGTTCCCTCTCTTCCTCTGAAAAAGGGCTTGATCCAACTCACTATCTTGAGTAGTTTTCCTTCACTGATGATGGTGAAGATGATGGTGATGTTGTTGATCATGATGACTCCCACATTGTTAATAATTAGATGACATAACTGATTCTCATTAGCTGTGTGTCCTGATGATACCAATGTCCTGATGATACCGTGCTGAAATGTCATTTTCCATGACACTAAAGTGACGTTACCAAATGGCAATAGGTAAAGTCATCTTATTGACATTATCACAAAACATGTTCGTTATTAATAAAGATCTTTTGTGTCTAACTTTAAATACTCACATTCTTTGCACAAGCAAACATCAATCTCTATATTTACCACTTGATCCCATTTTTAAGGTATTTACATTTTGGGGGAAACAAGTATATCATATAATACTAACTCTTTTTCAACGCTCATTGGTAGGCTTTTCCTAATGATTATTCTAAGTTCCAATTTCAATGGACAGGTAACCTTGCTTTATATTGTATTCGGCCCTCCCATGACTGACTGACTGACTGAGTTTGGTTTTACGCCGCTTTTAGCAATATTCCAGCAATATCACGGCGGGGGACACCAGAAATGGGCTTCACTTATTGTACCCATGTGGGGATTCGAACCCGGGTCTTCGGCGTGACGAGCCAACGCTTTAACCACTAGACTACCCCACCGCGCCCCCTCCCAGGAAGCATAATACATCAACAAAAGTTTAATTAACATGTTACTATTTTCAAACAAATCCAGCCTGGCTCTTCAGCGAATAACTGAGTGAATGTGGTCGAACGTTGCTAGCATCACCATGTCACCTATTTTCAGTGTCAGCCTGATGCAGAAGAACAACGTGATGCAGGTTGAGATAGACACTTAGATTAATGCAGAAGAATGTTTAGTAACAAGAGAACATCAGCAATCACTTCCGATATTAGCACCAACTGACATGCTCATGCCACTAAAACACATTAAGAAACTAATATAATTTGGATCTATATTGTCAAAAAAAGAATTCTTCTGAGAGCTGAAAGGATGATTCCATGTTTAATTTGCCTATTTACAAATGTTAAAACACATTTGTTTGTAGAAAACATTCTTTATGTACCTGTAAGTAATTCCAGCTAAGTCCAGAAGCGTCTTGGATGCTATGAACTCTGGTTTGTTGTGATACTTGTCGGAATAGTAGACCACTTCCTTGATGCCCGACTGGATGACCACCTTGGCACATTCGTTGCACGGAAACAGAGCCACGTATATATTGTACAGTCGGAAACAGAGCCACGTATATTGTACAGTCTTTCACATCCGCAGAATTCTTGTTTAACACAGCATTCAGTTCAGCATGGCATACTGGAATAAAACATGAAATAGCTCTTGCTTAACAGGGCATTCAGTTCAGCACGGCATACTGGAATAAAACATGAAATGGCTCTTGAATTTAACAGGACAGTCAGTAACATACACTATGCTTAAAGGTCACATGCAACGTAAAACACAACTTTGCAGATTCTGATACCTTTTGGTATGGACGTACCGAAACAAATCATCAAAAATGCAAATTCAAGTTATAAAGTTGAAAAATAACGCGATGAAAAAAAACGTGCGAAATCAGAGTTCAAACGATTCACTAATTGTCCCCAGAAAATTTCGGGGGAAAACGGGTTTCAACAGCTGGGCTGCGCTCATAGCATGTGCGCAGTGAAATAGGTTCGTGCAACTTGGAAGCGAGCTGTCTGGTGAATACTCGGTGAAGGCTTTGGTGTGAGCTATTTAGCACGAGCTTTTATATGTTATGACAATAAATAAACTGTTTATATAATTTCATTTGTCTATTTCACCACACGTTCTTCTTACCGAGTCACTTTCTTAGTTCGATACTTAAAAGCAATGTCATTATTTAGCGTTGACACAATTTCTAACTGTGATATAGATATGTTGTTGTCACAGACAAAACTCAATGTCTTGTTTTATTGACACCTGTGTGTCTGCCTGCCTGTCTGCTAATGACAATATTCAATACACAACTGCGATCACTGACCACATGCAGTTTGAACTTAACACCAATCAGGCTATACACCATAAACAAAACGCATTGATTTATGGCCCGAGTTCGGTCTCTGTCACATTATGTAATTACACAGACAGGCAGGTGTGATACTTGAACACATGACATGTTATGATGTCTGTTGAACGGCGACATCTGCAAATGAACCAGCCGTTACACTTGAGTGCACACCCACCCGCTCTGACTGGGTTCGGTATCCCGGCTGCTTCGTTTCGAGGGAGGTAAACCCAAGTACAAAATATTGCACTTTTGATTTGCGATTATATGCTTATAATTTTGTTTATTTGTTTTTTCATAATCAGCAATGCATATTATATGTCATGAAGAAGTGATAATTGTGTTTTAATTATGTTTGATTTTTTGGTTGCATTTGACCTTTAATGGGATATACTCAAAGTACAACCCATAACTATAGGCATATTACTTGTGTACTGAAGTACAGACCAATGAAGTTGTGTCATAAATGGCCAGTATGTCAACTGTTCAGCAGCACTGTCTGCTAACAATAGATGATAGCCCCCAAGCTAACTCAAAAATAGTCACTTACATTTTCTATATTAAACTCAGCACTAGCAAAACTGGAATAATAGAATTAGTTCACCATATAAATGTTTGGTCTGGAGCACATTCTCTGCATCCCGCCCCCACGGCATCCGGTCGTCACTGCAGCCGTTGGGCATCCCGTTGTAGCCAATCCCAACTATCTTCTTCTCCTTGTTCACAATGCATGCTCCGACCTGCAACATCAACACACACTGAAACAATTATTGGGAGCACTGGTGGTGGAGTGGGGGGCACCTGTTGTAGCCAGTCCCTGTTGACCTGAGGTTAAGCCTGTGTGCCATGTTACCATGATCAGCTCACCAAAACTTAACCAAACTTGAAGAGGTTTTCAATTCTTCGAAGAGAGTCGTCCTTGGGGTACATATTATGCATTTTCCAGCTGAAAAATGTCCTGTGACAGTTGTATCAATGTTTTTGAATAAAAAGATTGAACAATAAATAAACTCTTTTATTTATTATACGGCCCCTACCTCACGGAGTTACCTCCCGTTGCGCATGCGCACCAACTGGGTAGGCTCCTAGACCCGTATCATCATTCCTTCTGCGGAATATATCAGTGAACAGAATTGCGGGGAGGCGGAGGCCCTACCCAAGGGCGACTCTCTTCGAAGAATTGAAAACCTCTTCAGGTTTGGTTAATTCTTCTTCAAAGAGATCGTCCTTGGGGTACATATTATGCATAAACACAGACTCCCAAAGACCGGAGGCCAGGGAGGAGGGAATTCTGTCCGAGCACCCACAAATATAGCGATCGTATCATGGAAAAAAATTGAACAGACGCCATAACACTCACCTGTCACTTGACCCAGTTTCGCTTCCGCGAGAGGCATTATGGGAGGGGAACTGACAGGGAGGAATTGCGCTCAAAGACGACCTCCATTTAGCATAAAGAGACAACGCACATGGTGCGAATGTCAATAAAGCCCCACCCACGCAGTGTCTATTAGTGAGCACCGTAGGGGGAATGCAATACCGCTCCCAATCGACAAATCACTCCTGAGAGAATCGAAAGGGGGTACATGTAGTTAACTCACAGTAGCAGATATGACAATAATGGACAAGTATTGTACAGCAGCGTCAAAAACAAACCAATAAACCAAGACTCACTCGGTCAGGGTGGCAGGACACTGTCCACTGGAGAGAACAGTACGGCCAAAGCTCGCACGATTACGGGAATGTGTATCGAGCTGATAATGCCGTATAAACGTGCTTGGCCGGCTCCAAATAGCGGCAGAGCAGATCTCTTCAATGGGGAGTGCCGATGCAAAAGCTTTTGATGCGGCTACTGCCCTGACCGAGTGAGCCTTCAACCCCTCAGGGGGAGGCTTGCCCTTAGCCTGATAAGCAGCACAAATACACGAAACTAGCCAGCGAGACAAAGTCTGCTTGCTCGCTGGCAGACCAGCCTTCCCGCCACCGTAACAACAGAACAGCTGGGTACCCGTGCACGGATCCCCTGCGTTCGTTTGATATAGACTTTGAGCGTCTTACGGACATCCAACGGGTGAGTGCTCGTAGGAGTGGTCCCCGATGTGGAAGGCTGGGTAAGAGTAGGAAGTTCGATAGGAGCTGTCACATGGAAAGCGTGATCGACCTTCGGTCGATGTAAGTATCTGGGAGGCCGAATACTGACACGATCCGTGTGAAACACAGTCAGCGCCCGGTCGGACGACATAGCATGTAAATCGCCGACCCTACGTCCAGATGTTACCGCCACCAAAAACACAGCTTTCCAAGTTAACAACTGAATGGAAATAGCCGATAGGTGTGAGAAAGTTGGACCGGACAGCCAATCGAGCACAATTGACAAATCCCAAGGCGGACTGGTTCGCCTGAGCGCAGGTCGAATCCGTTCTGCGCCAGCAAGAAAGCGCTGTACGAGAGGGTGCTGCCCCAGAAGAGCACCATCGACAGGGGTGTGAAAAGTGGAAATAGCGGTGGAGTAGCCACGAATGGTCGAAGCCGCCAGGTCTTCTTCCAAACGAGCTTGCAAAAACTCCAATACTCAGACTAAATCCGCAGAAAAGGGATCTGCAATGCCCCTATCTGAACACCAGCGCGCATAGCGGGACCACCTATCCTCGTACTGAACGTTTGTCGAATCCCGCCTCGAAGCCAGAATTGTGTCTGCAACTGCTGCAGGAATTCCGCGTGCCTCGAGGTTAGACCTGACAGAGGCCAAGCCACCCACTGAATCTGTGGATTTGGGTGGGGCTCCGTTCTGAGTGAGAATGTCCGGTCAGTAAAGGTAATAGAACAGGAGGCTGAGCCAGAAACCTGAGAATTACCGAAACCAGCTCTGTGACGGCCAAAGCGGTGCCAGTAGCACAAGTAGCCGAGCTGGCTGGGTGGACAGCTGTGAAAGGACACGGGAATGAGTGGTAACGGCGAACGCCCAGAGCACTTTGCCCGTCAATCCAGCAGGAAGGCGTCGGCGCAGCCAACGCCCCTGGGTCCGGTATCCGAGAGCAGAACACGGGTGTCTGATGCATCCCGCCCGGACGCAAACAGATCCACCTGGAGCGACCCGTACAACTGGGAGATTACTCTGAAAATCTGCCTGTCGAGCATCCACTCGGCGCGGGGCCAGGATCCGGCGAGAGCGCATCTGCTCGCGACGTTCTCCAGCCCTGGGAGATAAACAGGGAGTACCTGACAGTCGCACTGATCGCACCAGAAGAGAAAGTCCCGCGCCCGGAGGGCGCTGGGGACACCGTGCCTCCCTGCTTCAGGATGTACGACATGGCCGTCTGGTTGTCCAACTGAAGGCGGACTACCTGGCCACGGACATGCTCTCTGAAGCGCTCGAATACCAACCGCACAGCTCTCAGTTCCAACACGTTGATGTGAAGGTGGGCTTCGGCTTCGGACCAGAGTCCGGACGCCGACAGATTGCCCAGAACACACCCCCAGCCCATGAGGGACGCATCGGTCTGAACTGTGAGAGCTGGCGTCGGGATTTCCAAGGGGATCCCCCTGGTGAGATTCCCGACATTTGTCCACCACTGAAGGTGAGGTGTCAACCACCCGGGGACTGTGAGACTGCGCTCCAGATCCTCCGTGTGAGTCCACAGCCGAGCCAAAGCTTGCTGTATAGGGCGCATCCTCAACCGCGCCCGCCACACTACAGAGATCGTCGCCGCCATATGGCCCAGTAGACGGAGCCAAGTCCGTGCTGGTGCCTGGGGCTGGGAGAGGAACGAAGATACCATCTCCCGAACTCTGGTGATCCGGTCTGGCGACAAGGAAACGAGATCCTTGTTCGTTTGGAATCGCGCCCCAAGAAAAACCAAGTCCTGGGTGGGTACCAGGTCGGATTTCTTGAGGTTGATGATCCACCCCAGTCGAAGTTAGAATGTCTATCACTGTGTGAGTAGCATCTAGACTGCTGGCGGTGTTAGTGCTCGAGCAACCAGTCGCCGAGGTAAGGGTAGCAAGCGCCTTCCTTGCGAGCGCAGCGAGGGTAGCCGGACTAACATGAGCTTGGTGAACACCCTTGGGGCAGTCGATATGCCGAAGGGAGCACCCTGAATTGGTAACACATCCCGTCGTGAAGAGAACCGAAGGTACTGCTTGAACGAGGGATGTATGGGCACATGCAGAATCGCGCATCCTTTAGGTCGATTGACGTGAGCCAATCGCCGGGCTGAACAGATGAGATCACCGAGCGCAGTGTCTCCATCTTGAAGGATGGTACTTCGAGCATGCGATTCAACCCCTTGAGGTTGAGAATCGGACGGAACCCGCCGTCTTTCTTCGGGACGAGGAAGTACGTGGAGTAAAATCCCGCCTGTTCCTCTCCCGGTGGAATGCGCTCGATTGCGGACTTGTCCAGCAGAGCCTGAACTTCGTCTCGCAATATGTCCGCCCTTGCCTGATATGACGGCACCAGAGTGCGGCGTATGCCGGTGAAGTCGGGCGGACCTCGCTTCCACAGTCGTAAATGGCCAATGCTGACCATGGCCAGCACCCAAGCATTGTTGGTAGCCTTCTCCCATTCCGGCAGGAATAGAGAGAGGCGGCCTCCCACTGGGATATGGGGTAGGAGCGCGTGCGTTGTCCCGAGCAGCGGAGCTGACTGGGTGTGACACACGGCTTGAGCGGCAGCCTGATGGGTTAACGGGAGGTCGGGGCAGACCTCCCGCGCCCGCGAAAAGGCTGGGAGATAGTCGAGGACTGCTCCTTGCCCCTACCCTTGGCGGACCTGCTCCTCCGCCTACCCCTACCAAGCGGCCGAAGCCAGCCGGCAGACTCAGGTGTAGGCTGCACCCCGGCGGAGGAAGGTGGAACGGGAGCGCGTGGGCGAGACACCCGCGGGTGCTCCAACAAGGCCTTAGAATCCTTGAAGGAGGTAGCTGCAGCAGCAGCCTCCCGTATGACCTGCTGGGCCCCTGGAAAGAGGGTCGCTCCCAGACGGAAAGGGAGGGCCAGCAAGGTCTGCTGCGTCGCTGCCGAGTACCGAGACGTCGACAGCCACAGCTTGCGCATCCCCATGACTGCGCACATCACCGTCGACGCAGCAGACCACAAAGAGTCGCGCGCGAGGTGGGCCTGCACTTCCGAGAGCTGACGGAGCAGCACGACATGCGGCGAAACGTCGCCAGCATGCCCCTCCGCCTCCAGGGCCGACCTCTGAATAGAGGAGAGGTAGGCCTCGTGGACCACCACCCTGACCTGCTGCATCGCGTTCCGGTAGACCTCCTCGTAGGTCCGGTACGCGTGCTGCAGGGGGGCGCCGCGAGGGCAAACGGTGGTGTGAGGCGCCCTTGCCGAGCAGCCGGAGCTGCTCCGGAGGAAGCCGAGTCTCCCCCCAGGGCGACGGAAGTGAACACGCACTCGTCGATGATGGAAACTGCGAACAGGGAGTCCTCCCCAAGCTGGTAGCGCCGCACGAGATCCGGCAAGTTGAACCGGACTCGGGTACCAGACAAGAGGGGATCAACCACGTCCGAGACCAACGAAAGCAAGATGCGGAGCTGCGTCTGCGAGGGTTGCCTAGGGGCAAACGCCTCGCCAGGCAAGCGGAACTCAGCCGAGTCCGCGCGACCCACAGGCACCGCGGCTTGGGGTAGGCCCTCGGCAATTCTTTGCCGGACCTCCCGCAGAGCCGAAGCAAAACGGAAGCCTCCGTCAGGCTCCTCTACCTCCCCAAGCTCCATCGACTCGGCGCCCGAGCCCGAGTCAGAGGCTGGGTCTCCTCCGGAAGAGGACCCTAACCCCGACCCGGTGGGCTGCCTAGCGCTAGGAAGCACAGAGAGGGAAGAGCAGACAGACTGCTCCACGTCGGCGCCAGCAGGCGTGCACGGACCCCGGTCCCGAGACGCTGGAGGCAGACCAGGCAGAACTGGTGCCTCCGCTCTCATGGGGCGGGAGTGCGCAGGGACCGGAACACCAGGAATACTCAACGGTCCCTGCGCCAACTCGCGAGAGGGGGACTGGGAACACCTCCCCTTCCGGGGCAGCCGAGGCGTCCGGACCCGAAGCCAGAGGCAACGGGTCTACAGACGCCTCAAGGCTGAGGGATCGAGCCGAGCCCGGCGATCCCAACCCCTGACTCTCCGCCCCCCGTCCGGAGTGAGCGAGGAACTCCTGCCGGAGACCTCCAACTGACTCACGAACGAGGGACTTCACCGAGTCCATATGCTGCTGAAACAAACAGTCCATTAAAGTCATGTCAAAACCACCAGTACTGGCGGGAGAAGGGGTTTGGCCTCGGGAATTTTTTCCCTTTTTAGACTGTTTTTTAGTCTTAGACGGGGGGACCTGCGTCAGTTCCCCACCCGCCTCACGCATTTCTCTGTAGAATAGCGTATCCGCCGCCCTCCTCTTTTGGGCCCGGGGGGAAAACCCAAGACAAATGGGACATGAGTCTGCATCGTGGCCCGTCTTCTCTAGACAGGCAACGCATTGATCATGCCTGTCGGCCCGTGGAATACTCTGTCCACAGACCGAACAGGAAGAAAAGGCCTGAAAGCAAACACGCAAGCATGTAGCTAACGGCGGACCAGCAGCATATATACACGTAGAAAACATTGAAAAATACGTGAAGTCTACCACGGGAAGAAATAGCTGGTTCAAAACGCAATATTACAACCACGTGGCACGCTAAACTTCCCGCCATGGCAGAGCAACATGTGCGTAAACCACGGGAAAGTTAGCGTAAAATAATTAATACAAAGTCACAATTATGAAACAACCGACTGCAAAGCTTTACTGTTCCTTTTGCAAAGGTAATAAAGACCATATATACAGGTGGTGTCTCAGACATAGTCGTATTCTTATGAAGAAGGTTCAGCACTGTACGGCTCATGAAAACTCAATACGTCTGTTCATGGCAGTGACAGCAGAAGGAATGATGATACGAGTCTAGGAGCCTACCCAGTTGGTGCGCATGCGTAATGGGAGGTAACTCCGTGAGGTAGGGGCCGTATAATAAATAAAAGAGTTTATTTATTGTTCAATCTTTTTATTCAAAAACATTGATACAACTGTCACAGGACATTTTTCAGCCGGAAAATGCATAATATGTACCCCAAGGACGATCTCTTTGAAGAAGAATTTCCACTGAGATCTACAATTTACCTGAGTTCTGTTAAGATATAGACATACTGTCTACCTGTGCTCTCCTCACCTCTACATCATGAACAGTTTACCCGTGTTCTCCTGACCTCTACGTGATGAACAGTTTACCCGTGTTCTCCTGACCTCTACGTGATGAACAGTTTACCCGTGTTCACCTGACCTCTACATCATGAACAGTTTACCTCTACCAGTATACCTGTATTCTCCTGACCTCTACATGATGAACAGTTTACCTGTATTCTCCTGACCTCTACATGATGAACAGTTTACCTGTGTTCTCCTGACCTCTACATGATGAACAGTTTACCTGTGTTCACCTGACCTCTACATGATGAACAGTATACCTGTATTCTCCTGACCTCTACATGATGAACAGTTTACCTGTGTTCACCTGACCTCTACATGGTGAACAGTTTACCTGTGTTCACCTGACCTCTATACATGATGAACAGAATACCTGTGTTCTCCTGACCTCTACATGATGAACAGTATACCTGTATTCTCCTGACCTCTACATGATGAACAGTTTACCTGTGTTCACCTGACCTCTACATGGTGAACAGTTTACCTGTGTTCACCTGACCTCTACATGATGAACAGAATACCTGTGTTCTCCTGACCTCTACATGATGAACAGTTTACCTGTATTCTCTTGACCTCTCCTCTACATGATGAACAGTTTACCTGTGTCAGGGTTTGACACTCACTGATTTCTCCCACATGATGAACAGGCAACCTGAAAGTGTAAACCTGACCTGCCCATGATGAACAGATACCTGTGTTCTCCTGACCTCATGTTACGATGAACAGTTTACCTGTGTTCACCTGACCTCTACATTGAAACTATACCTGTGTTCCTGTGTTCCCTGACCGTGATGGTGATGAACAGTTTTTCCCAGCCAATGTTCTCCGTGACCTCTACATGATGATTAGTTTACCTGTGTTACCACACAGTGAATTGAGGTTAGAAGATGAACAGTTTACCTGTGTTCACCTGACAAGCCTTTGATGAACATTTTACCTGTGCCCTGATTAACTTGATGTACTTACCTGTGTTCACCTGACAAGCATGAGTGTTTTACCTGAACAGTTCACCTGTGACCTCTACATGATGATGAACAGTTTACCTGTGTTCACCTGACCTCTACATGATGAACAGAATACCTGTGTTCTCCTGACCTCTGCATGATGAACAGTTTACCTGTGTTCTCCTGACCCTACATGATGAACAGTTTATGATGAACAGTTTACCTGTACCTCTACATGATGAACAGTTTACCTGTGTTCTCCTGACCTCTACATGATGAACAGTTTACCTGTGTTCACCTGACCTCTACATGATGAACAGTTTACCTGTGTTCTCCTGACCTCTACATGATGAACAGTTTACCTGTGTTCTCCTGACCTCTACATGATGAACAGTTTACCTGTGTTCTCCTGACCTCTACATGATGAACAGTTTACCTGTGTTCTCCTGACCTCTACATGATGAACAGTTTACCTGTGTTCACCTGACCTCCTGAACTACCTGTGTTCATGATGAACAGTTTACCTGTGTGACCTCTACATGATGAACTACCTGTGTTCTCCTGACCTCTACATGATGAACAGTTTACCTGTGTTCTCCTGACCTCTACATGATGAACAGTTTACCTGTATTCTCCTGACCTCTACATGATGAACAGTTTACCTGTGTTCTCCTGACCTCTACATGATGAACAGTTTACCTGTGTTCTACCTGACCTCTACCTGATGAACAGTTTACCTGTATTCTCCTGACCTCTACATGATGAACATGAGTTTACTTGTATTCACCTCCCTGACCTCTACATGATGAACAGTTTACCTGTGACCTGACAGTTTACCTGTGAACAGTTCACCTGACCTCTGAACATGTTCATGAACAGTTTACCTGTGTTCACCTGACCTCTACACGATGAACAGTTTACCTGTGTTCACCTGACCTCTACATGATGAACAGTTTACCTGTGTTCTCCTGACCTCTACTCCTGACCTCTACATGATGAACAGTTTACCTGTGTTCACCTGACCTCTACATGATGAGTTCTCCTGATACCTGTGTTCTCCTGACCTCTACCAGTTTACCTGTGTTCACCCTGACCCTACATGATGAACAGTTTACCTGTGTTCTCCTGACTCCTCTCTACATGAGAACAGTTTACCTGTGTTCACCTGACCTCTACATGATGAACAGTTTACCTGTGTTCTCTTGACCTCTACATAATGAACAGTATACCTGTGTTCACCTGACCTCTACATGATGAACAGTTTACCTGTGTTCTGACCTCCACGTTATGAACAGTATACCTGTGTTCTGGGATCCTTGCTCCTCTGAGCAGAGAGGAATGCAATAGCCATGAAGTACTCTGGCCACTCCAGATAGCCCTCCCTCTTCTGACTGCCAGCCACCACCCTATAAACAAACATCGGGAATTACCAACAGGCCTCACAAACGACCATCTCGGGTACACTGTATAATTTCAACATTAACAAAATATGGGGGGAATGAAGCCCTGGTCAGTAGGTATGAGTGAGTGAGTTTAGTTTTCCGACGCTTTTAGAAATATTCCAGCAAAATCACGGCAGGGGACACGAGAAATGGGCTTCACACATTGTATCCATGTGGGGGAATCGCACCGTGGCCTTCAGCGACACCAGCGAACGATTTAACCACAAGACTACCCATCTGCCCCTAGTACGTATGGAAAACAAAACATCAAAAAAAAGGATGACAAACACACAGAACGTGAATATGTCATTATGCGCAAAGTGTCTCACAGACTTGCAGTTTCAAAGTAAAGAATTTCTTTGTGACGCAGGAAGTTGTTTTTTTTAATATTTTGTGATTTTTCTTTAATATTCTGAAGAAAATGTTTGATTTAGGTACAGCCATGCCCTGTTTATCCAGACACTTGTGTTTTTTTAAAAATTGTCCGGATAAATGAATTTCCAGGTATATCTGAACCACGGAGCATATGTTCATAGACATACAAAGAAACGAACATAATAGACCTCACACATAATCTTCATTGACAAGGCATCAACAAATCACATAAAATCACATCTTGTCAAATAAAGCAGTCAAGTCAATAACATGTGCGAACATACCTGTACATGCATCTGTCTGTCAAATGCTAGCAACCAATCACGAAACAGTTCTGATGTCATCCTCGCGTTCGCATTGTTGCTGTACCTAACATAAACTTCCGGATTAATGTCACTTCCAAAAAAACGGGGACGTCTAGCCTTGCCAATCACATCTCGCCTTGCTAATTACAGGTAGTTAATCCTCTCACACTTCAAAGACTGCCGACTTCTTTTATGTTAGGGCACGTAAGCTCTGTAAAATGCGTGTGTAAACATACTGACAGGTGCTCAGCCATCCGGATATACGAGAAAAAAATGCATATGATTTAGCATTTTGTATGTGAAAATGACCGTCCGGTTACGGAAACTGGATTTCCGGATAAGTGAGTAATTTTACAACATTGTGAATTTGTTCTGAGGAATTTTTGTTTGGAAGGCAAGTTTTCCAGATATCTGAGGTTCGGATAAACGGGGCACGACTGTATTTTTATTTACAAATCTTAGATAACAGACAAATTGATATACCTTGATGATACATATCGGTTTCTCTAAATCCCTTTTCCAATTTGTTTTAACTTACTTGTTGAAAATGTATCAGAAATATATAAACAATAATATGCATTATGAATACTATACCTCCTGTTCCAGACTGTTACTAGCGTTAGTCATTCCACTGCTAGGTATAATGTCAATCATTGGCCGATCCAGGGATTTTGAAAGGATCCAGATAGCATTTGGACGTTGGCCCAATGTTGGCAAAACCATTGGCAACGTTGGGCCAACGTCTGAATGCTATCTGGCGAGGGGGTTCAGGGGGTTCTGGATCCGCCACTGTAAATGACCTGTGTGAACCTATTGTGAAACATCCCATCCAATCAACATCATGACTTGCCCGTCACTCCAGTTGGTTTGCTTTTTAAGAACTAAATTTCAACTTTGCACCTGATTCTGACATCATGTGGTCCGTCATTCAATTTTGCAGTGACACCTAGCCTGGGTGCTGTCAAACTTCATGGAGTCTGACCACAGGGTTACATAAGGTATGAGGTAACTACATCCCACACTTGAGACATTTGTAACCTACAATCAAATTCATCGTTAGTGTAATAACTTTATAAACAATAACAGTTTATCACATCTTTCTAAATTGCTACATTTTTTTTCTTTTCTAATCTTAGATGAACCGAGTCTTAAGGCTGAAACCAAAAATATGGAGTTCATAAAGAATGTTGGGATTCGTGTGCGATTATTGGTTATCTCCCTTTCATGGCCGACTCGTTTTTCCCGTGTATACAAAATTCATTTTCAAGGGTTAACTAACTTGTTGTTAAACAATTTTGGGTAACATACGCGAGGATGATTTGCAGTGGGGGAGTGATCTGATAATCTTTACCAACTTTGAAGCTGTCTAAATACTTTTTCAATATGAATATAAGATTTATCGTGACACCTTTTGAGGGCACACACTGACACTGTGACAGTGATCGTGTGATCCAGAGACCGATGATAACTCAACTTCCAGAAGTCTACAGATGTGCTTCTATTGCTATTTTTTACCCGTTCGGCTGCGTAGTTGCTTGGTCCATTGCACGTTTTCAACTTTTCAAAAAGTTGGTCTCTCGCACTATGTTGCTCTCAAATTTTTGCGGGAAAGTTGGATGACGTGTTTTGGGGAGCGCTGTTTGCGAAAAGAAGAGTACTCATTTCTGTACGAAACATCTGACAACGTAAGCAAAATTTGGGAAATCCATTTATAATTACATGTATGTAGTTAGACTTGACTAAAAATTCCTTTCACACTAAAGGAAGATGCAGAGAGAACAAAAGAATATATACGGTTTAATACACAATTACTGCTCCCTGTGTGTGTTTCTTCCTCTGAAAAAACGTAAACAAGCCCCTGAATATTCGCTTTACGGAAACAAAGGCTCGACATTAACGCTACCAATCGTAAATATTGTGAAATTTTTCATGAGAAAGTTGTTTTATCCACTCACAACTAACTATTAGCTTATGGGAAATTAATTGTTGTTTCACTCAGAGACCATATGTAATAATTAAAAGATCAGTATATAACCAGGGATAATCTACAACATCTCACAGTCCCCTGATATAACTAGTCGATGTTTTACAGGGTAGTAATAACACAGACGTTGTAGTTCACGCGTCGTCGTTTATCTAAGCAATATTCCAGCTTGATAACAGCGGTCTGTAAATAGTCGAGTCTGGACCAGACAATACAGTGATTGATATCATGAGCAACTGGGATACGTAAACATATAGTGTCAACCATGTTAGCGAGCCTGACCACCTGATCTCGTTAGTCGCCTCTTACAACAAGCATGGGTTGTTGAAGACCAATTCTAACCCAGATCTTTACGAGTTTTAGTTGTCGTTGGGCAGATCCAATAATTCAAACTGAATATGATCAAGTCACTCAAACTGCTTACAAGACAATATGATGGCACGAGGAATTTGGAAACACGAGTTATATTTTAATTCACAGAATATATTTCTAGTTAAAAATTTCAAATAAAAAGTTCAAACTTGTGTTAGTACTGGATAAATTAATAAATATTTTCGAAAGTTCATATTATTGTCCGACTCTCCTATAAACTATGTAGCAACAAATTGATAACAAAGTAGAGAATTGGATTTACAAAGGCCAGGTGTGAAAGGCGAAGGCGGACGCAGGGCCAAGCCAAAGCGATTTAATTACCTGCTCTCCGTTGGACCCTGAACAGACGAGACAGGTAGCGGCGATGTTTCAAATGCTATTTTGACCACCCGAAGGTTGGAAGTAGCCTCTATTGGAAAATAGACAGCCTAGCAGCAGCAGCGAAGTATAAATCGAGCGAGAGATTGGTTCCGCGTCCGCCCCGAACTTCGCCACCGAGCACTGAAAGTGCTGCGCCATCCACACCGAAATAAAGTAGAAAGTGTTATGTCATGTTATGTTTTGGTAGAATTGATAATGTAAAATTATGGAGGGAAAAACACAGGAGGACTCCACCAAGTTTGCCAATGAAAGTACCAGATAAATGAACTTATGATGAACTTATGCTGCAGCGAATGTCATCACAGAAAATGTGCAACCCGACGGGAGTCAAGTGTACCCCATCACTGATGTAGTGATCTATACCTGGGTAGATAAAGTCGTGGCGGATGACTTCACCGTCGATTGTCCTCATGAGATTGGCAACACGCCTATTCAGCTTCTTACGGCCAAGTTCAACACACTTAATGTCTCAGCAACACCGCGGCAACATATTGGACCACAGGAGCCTGGTGTGGGGAAGCCGCAACCGAGTGTAGAGTAGCTGCTCGTTGATCTGCTGAAAGAGCTCCCGGCCGGTGGTGACTCCGAGGTCGTTTGAGCCCAGGTGTAATACTAGGATCCGGGGTTGACTGGCTGCGTTGGCGATCAGATCATCTATTGCCGGCCTGTAATGGCGCCATGTCCAGCCCCCCTTGACACGCCACTCCACCGGGCCCACGCTGCCGAGGGTGTCCGCCAGCGCAGGTCTCGCTCGGGCCAGGTAGCTGTCGCCAACTACCCACACACCTACAACGATTACGCAATTTGTCATTATAATTATGGAAGCAGTTTACATTCTTATATATTGGAGATAACAATCAGATGACCATCGACCAAATCTTTTAATGGTCTCTGCATCAACTCCGTTCATAGCTGCCGTAGTAGCAGCCCCGATTCTGAAAGAGTGAGAAGTGAATTTAAGATGCCCCACGTCAAGATGACTGATGGCTTTCTGCAGCACTGCCTGAAACTGAAATCTAGTTAGTTGTTTGCCATCAAAGTGAAGGAAAAGGTAAGGGGAAGCAGTCGGTCGCGATTTTAAATATGTTACCATGGCAGCGACGGGACATAGCGGAAATATGGAATAGTTTTGATGTGGATAGAAGTACCTTTACCTGTTTGATCAGTCTTAGAATATTGAAGTGTGACATGCATGGCCGCTGCGTTACCTGTAATCTTTACATCATGAATAGTGAGAGACCTACGCGACGTGTCAGAAAGGGAGGTAGGTACCAACTCACTTATCCTGAAGAAACCGAAAAAGGCCAGTGTATATGCTGCTTTAAAAAGATTGCATTCATAAACAGAAGAACAAACAATATGAAGAACGTTGGAAATTGATAATAATATTTCTGCTGTGATCGGGCGTCGACTATCTTTAGCCCTAGCTGCTTTGCTGAATCCTAAGAGCGTCTTCCGCACCAGGAAATGTTGGGATGCATCCTGCATGTCGTGCCACTTGTGACAGGTTCCCAGTGCTGAGATATAGGCGTTGGCCGTTCTAGACGATTTACCCTGCAATGACAATGCTGACAAGTAATACATACGATGATCAAGCGGTGCCGGCCATGTAGATGGGAGACATTGTGACACTCTGAACTCGTTGAAAGACTGTAACGCTGTATGATAGGTCCTCCAAGTGTTTCTGGATAGTGACAGGTCCAGTAAAGACTCCAGTCTTAGATGTCCCAGATGTCCGGTGGTAGTGGTGTTGCTGTTGAGTCTGCTTGTGGTGCTGCTTCCCGAAAACGATCCCACTGAAACCTCGAAATAGCATCAGCTATAACATTATCATGAGTAGAAATGTACCTGGAACGGAACAGAATATTTTGATTCAGACATGAAGCTACTAGCAAACGCACGAGAGACATCACCTTGGGGTTCTTGGATGTTTGCCTGTTGATGATGGACACGACAGCTTGGTTGTCACACACAAACATTACCTCGTTGTTAAGAAACTTAGGTGCCCACAAACGTAGGGCTACGATGACAGGAAACAATTCCAGGAAAGTCATGTCTTTCATGTAGCCCGCTCTCATCCATTCGCCTGGCCATTTACCATACGCCCAACTCCCATGGAAGTATACCCCGAACCCGCACGAACTGGCAGCGTCTGTGAAAAGCTCTATTTGGGTTGACGTGATCCACTCTTCATTCTGAAACACAGATGTACCATTATGGTTGAGGAGAAATGTTTGCCAGACTTTAAGATCTTCTTTCACTCCCCTGGTAATCCTGACTCGGTGATATGGTTTTACCTGACCCTTGATTGCGTCGTACAGGCGCCTGCAGAAAGCTCTGCCCGCTGAGATAGCACGTGTAATGAACTGGAGTCTACCGACCAATGATTGCACCTCTCTACCCGTATTTTCTTTGAAATGCACATCTTTGGGTGTTTGTAAACATGAGCACGTGTTTTGTTAAGAGGAATTTATTGTGTTTGCTGTAAAGAAATGATATGTAATTGTCAGTAGAATGAGAATAATTGTAGGAATTCAGGAAATGCATGGAGCGTACAATAACGACATTTAGCCAAATAATGCTAAATGGAATTATTTAAACACGAGAACAGTGACGCAACATATAGCACAACAGATTTCTCAAAATCAGACTACGCCCCTAACTTGGATATTTTCGTGAACAAGATTTGCCGCGAGGATCAAACTGCAGCATATAGAGAAAACTCCAATCATTCAACAATGACACAAGAGAAACCATGATGAGCAAGTAGTTTTGACGCCACTGGAACACATAGTTGCAATGGCGGAAGATGACGTCGACAAACATATTATTTGTGACATCACAATTGATGTATGTGGCGTTTCAACAATAGAGTATCTGATGGCACAGTGATGTTCAACGTTAAATACTGACCCACTGACCAACCACAAAGCTGGGAACACTGTCTGAGTCTACAGCAGTGGTATGCACTCATGTACAATGTGGACGCCAGTGGGTGTGTATACGTCGGTTTGTACAGCGTTGGTACATTGTAGTATGTGTTGTCCACATGAAGATCAGAGTACGTAATTATAAAAGTATTTTATAGTCCCTTCATTGACGGACCAAGGAAAGGAGAGTGTCAATGTTGAATTTAGAATTAATAATATTGCAAATTTCAGTTTTTATGGTGGCACGTTCACGGTCTGTTACAGGGTCTTTGTAGAGAGTTGTACTACTGACTGACTGAGTTTGGTTTTACGCCGCTTTTAGCAATATTCCAGCAACATCACGACGGGGGACACCAGAAATGGAGAGTGGTACTATATACTCATGGAAACGAATAAGGGAACACATGAAAGTACACATGTTCCTTTATGTATTTCCAGAATTTCACCCACAGTGCAATACATACCTTGTGAAGAAACCTGGAATAGAATACAGGAACACTTGAACACGTATTGAACATGACCCCTGCGAGACAGTCATATGTGTAACTGGTAACATGAAGGCTGGATTTGTTATTGCTTGTTTGTTGTTTCACGCCGCACTCAGCAATATTCCAGCTCGAGTCTGGACCAGACAATCCAGTGATCGGCATCAAGAGATTCCATCTACGCAATTGTGTTACAATGACATGTGTCAACCAAGTCAGCGAGCCTGACCACCCGGTCCCGTTAGTTGCCTCTGATGAATAGAATGGGTTGCTGAAGATCAGTTCTAACCCAGATCTTCATGGGTTTGAATGCTGGCAGAGTCGGATCACAAACCAATAATACGTTCACCCCAATACACATGTGTGTATACACACGTGGGTATAACAGTCATGTGGACGCGTTAACTTTTTGTGTATATTTACACCAGGAGCACATTTCCAAAATGCCTGGAGCAGGTGCCAAATGTAACTTTAAACAAGCGCCAAAGGCTGGTCTCATAATGTTCTACTTGATTTGCCAATAATTTGGCAACAGTTGTGTACTCCGAGGTTGACGCTGAAAACAACGGTGCCAAGTGATAATGTTGACATCAGGAAATGCACGTACATTTGTTTGGTTTGGGTACAAGGAGTAAAACCGAAGGAAGCACATGTGCAGGGCAGTAGTTAACTTTTCGTAATAAGAGAGGCACTATCCACATTCGAGGCATGCTCCCCTTGGAATTTTTTTATAATTAGTTGCTCTCAGATACAATTTCCTGCTTTCTGAAGGTAAAATGACTCCATTTTTTAAAGTCCAATTTTGTATAAAATATTTATTGTTAATTGACAGTTGTCAGGCCAGAAATTGCACGTGAAAGTTACATATACATGTACATGGTATCTTAAGGTTTGTTCAATAGTTTGGAGTCATGTGGATTGAATGAAATCCTATTTCTAATTAAGTCTTTTGTTCGTTCATAAGGTATTGCACAGTATACTTTCAGTTATATCAACTTTGATGTACCAAAAATAATCTCCGGCTACCTACGGCCCTGATGGGCCTTTATTCGACATCATTTCACCATTCACTGTCCAAAAAACCTCCTTTGATGCTGATGATATTATAGAAAGATCTGCCTTAGCCATTTACTTTTGTGTATACTTGAAAAACAACAACACCAGCGCCATGTTTGATTCAAACGCCCAAACACAACAGCCTAGAGCATTTTGTAGACAGACTTTCCAAGCAACTTGTGTCAACGTTTGAATCAAACATGATACTGGTGTGTTTCAGCACCCTTGTTTTTTGTTGGTTTTGACGTTTCATTTCACTGAAACTCAACGAATATTGAATCAGTTGCATTTTCCAACGTGCCCATTAAGCACACAAAAAGTCGCACTTACCTTAGTCTAAATGACCTCACCACGTTTATGTGTATATATCGCTATCAAATTTTAGGGTGTTCCCATACTTTTTGTTTGTAGTATATAAGGCGTGTGGTTCTGTATCATGGCGTTAAACTGAACGTGCTCACGTTTGACTCGTTTTCACGTCTTCCGTTCCTCACAGTTCTTGCATTACCAGGAGGAAAGCCGAGGTTGCTAAGGGTCGATTTGAAACAGATTTTCTGCATGTCAACCTGCCGGATGTGATCATCTTGCCGCCGTGACGTTGCTTGTGGACGTCCAGGGCCCCGTTCTACATAACGATCGTAGCACTAAGATGATCGTAACGCCCATATATACTTTAAAATGGGAGACGGTGTTTTCGTAGGCTGAACCAGTTGGTAGACACGGTGGATTCGTAGCCCAGACTGGTTCGTAGACGGTGATTTCATAGACGTGTGTAAATAACACTGGTCTGCGTAGTTGAATGTTGATAATATCGATGTTCATCATCAATGATGTTGAAGTTCCCCCATTTTACTAACGTCTACGAATCCACCGGATTTCCACGTCTGCGAACCAGTCTTGTCTACGAATTCACCTACAGCCCTCTAAAATCGACTTACGACTGTCGTGGCGCTACGCTCGCTTTGGGGAACGGGGCCCTGAACGTTACCAGCCCTCTGTGTTACCCGAGTCTCTATGTGGCGTTACCATTGACTTGTTGTATTTGTGACTCTCATGGTAAGTGTGGTCTGTATCCCCACCCAACAACGGCCAGCTGTTTCCCCAGATGTGTCGAACATGCGAGGGATGAAATGAGACGTGGTTTAGACTTGCAATCCAACTGGCTAGGTAGGTCCATCTACGGCAGGCTTTGGTAAAGATATTCGAACATCGTCCCACCAACAGCTTGTTTTCTCAGTGAGGCGTTGTCCAGCTTGTCACTGCTAATGGTTGTCGTACAGTATGCCATGTGAACTGACCACTGACCCTCGCGCCACTTGCAGCCCGAGAGTGAGTGAGTGAGTTAGGTTTACACTGCTTTTAGCGACATTCCAGCAATATCACGGCGGGGACACCAGAAATGAATTTCACACATTGTACCCATGTGGGCACTGGGGTATCGAACCCGGGACTTTGGCGTGACGAGCGAACGCTTCAACCATTGGGCTGACCCCAACGACCCTGCAGCCCGAGATGATGACTTGACAACGTCAATGTGTAGCACAAGCCATCATGGCATCTGCTGACTTTCAGTCGACAGTGTCAGTATAGGAGTGGTTATAGTGTACAAGTCTGGTTTGACGACACTTACAACAGTGTTCTTGCAATATAATAGGTGTCAGCTACAGAAGCCATGAATGATACCGACCAGGTGAGTCATTAGTGTTTAGGGTGACTACCCAGATTTTTGCAATGTTCCAGCAACATCACAGCGGCAGACACCAGTAATTGGCATCACACATTGCACACTCGTGGGACTCCAAGAAGCTTAACCACGAGGCTACCCCCCAGCCCCCAGAAGTCTTCAGAAGATAGAAAGAGTGACCTTGGAGGTGATGATGAACCATCTATGATCTATTTCTCTTCATAATAGCTTAAAAAAAAAACCAAAACATCTAAAGGGGATCAGTTGAAATAAAATGTCACGCAACAAAATGAATATAAAAATTTATTTCACTTGTTCAGAGAAGTAGTGTTACATTTAATATTTCATGCATATTTGTTGATGCAAGTTTGACTTTCACGAGCTACACATACAATGGCATGAATTTGTTTGTGAAGCTGGTGAATGGTGCAAATTTGTGGACAAATTCATAATCTTCAATAAACTTCTTGAGTTTCTGCAAGATATGCTCTCATAAAGGTCTGTTATTTTATGACAAAATATCAGATGCAAGTTCAAGACAAAACACTTCAATAAATTACTATTGTATATTTGGATGAATCTGAAAAGTTAAAATGACTGTAGTTTATGATCATCATTCCATAAGAGAACACGATAATTGAAATAATTAATAAAAAAAATGAATAGCATGCCAAATACTGTTACATAATCTGAGAACCACTGATTATACTATACTTGCTGGAATCCGTTATATTTACATGAGGACATGAGATGAACCAGCACATCGTCAAGACATGAGCACAAACTGGGGAACAAAACAATAAACATGATAAAGAGGTCAGAAGACAAACATTGGTAAAAACACAATGTTTCCCTCCCAGAATTCACAATAGTGGTTTATAACATGTTGCACTGGAGTATGTTATGGGCCATTACATGCATATGAACACAATGATGAAACATACAGCCCGTACACACCATGGACTATCAACTGTATCATACCCCTGTATACATGTATATATCTATATATTAATACAATCATGATTCTGTAGTTTGTTATGGGTCCAGCCCTCTCATTGGAGGAAGGACCATTAGAAGATATTTTACACATATTAAATGCACAATACAGATGCTGCTTCCACAGTGAACACTATTTTGGCCAATGACCCTCTGTTTGATCCCCCAAGCATTAGAACCACCACGTATGTACATGTGTCAGGCTTATTCTCCATTTGTTGAGCAGTTTAGTGCAGGGCAGGAACATGTGCCCTGCCACATGTGACAAAGACATAGAATCTTACAATACTAGTAGCCAAGAGATATCTAATACTGAACCATGTTTCAGTCATACAATAACATGTTCTGGTATCAATGTTCATTATTACGGAGAAGAAGTTGCACAATTCCCAGTTCCATCATGTATACAACAATGGTTTAATCTGCCAGCCCTGATGCTGTAACTATAGTCAGTGCTGGGGTGTTGGTTAACCTCTCGAGAGAAGAAAACCTTGAAGAGACCAAGTCACTGAGATTCCAGTTCACGACATGACACAGACAACAAGGAACAATATATACAAAGACAGATAAAGAAACATCAGTGGAATTGCTAAAAGCAAATTAATACTTGGAATATTTGATATAGTTTAATGGCAATCAACATAAAATCATTGATGGTAACAACTGCAAAGTCTACATTACTGGTTTCATATTTTGAACCAAATGGAAAATTTACCTCCATGAAGGTGAAGTTAAAAGCAACAAACACTTCTGATCAATGTCTAGCAGAACTGTTACATATCTCTACCATTATCCTTGAAACCTGAACATCTCTTTACACCCATGTCTCTTCTAAACACTGAACACTGAGGCTGAACCTATTTTCCCTGAGATAACAACTTTTAGTCCAGTGGCCATTCTTCAAAAGGCCTATAAAAATAGGAGCAACCCCAACCGATGGTATAACAAGACACAACCTATATTTTCTTGTACATATATGTGTATTCTTCAAGAAAAGTATGGTTGTGGTCATATGAAATTGGTATGTAATATATATAATGCTCTGTTTCCATGGTTACAAGAGCAAAATATGTTTCGGACGGGAGGTTCACTTAACCACCCACTACAACATTATTTGATGGGGTACAACTCTCATCTTTTTTTTAAAATGATCTGTAATGTTCATCAATTCTTTCAGTACTAATCATTAACTCTATTGAAGCCACCGATGGACACAATGAATTATTTAATGCATCAGTTAGTGCAGAAAAAAATAATTGATAGTTTTCATTTATCATAAATAATTTTCAGAATGACACAGAAAGCCCTGTTTACACTCATATGATAGCACATGTAGAGGGCATTAATTTATTTGAAGGTATGTTACCATTACCAACTGTGACTAGGTCAAACAACCATTCTCAAAAACACTGTCTATTCATAAAGTTTCACCCAAGATTTTATGGGCGCTTCATTATTACTAAATTTGGCAAATTTGATGTTTGTTGAGAGTGATTTCCCCTTCTGCTATCCAATATGGAGTATTAGTGACTGCACTGTCTGTGATGACATAGATATTGAACACAGTGAAGTTTCAGTGATCAATGTAAGTTGGACTATGATGCTCATTATTGTGTAAACAATATAAGGATGGATTTGGCACCACCTGCCAAAAGAATCCGCCCAGTCCCACCAGATATAGGACATTGTATTCTCTGTCATAGACAGCTTGGGGAAAAAGGGAAAGAGGCATCAAATATTGTAAGAAAACCCACAGTAGATGGACTGCAAGCATTGTTTACAGCTTCTGAAGTACGTCTGGATGAAGTGTATCATCATCTATTGCTATTCAAAGATGATATTTTGACAGGGACTATTGAAGTTGCTTTCACAAGTCTTGTCGAGCATCGTATACCAGCAAATCCAATTTGAAGCATGTACATGTAGACAACAGTCAAATATCTGACAACACACAGTCTGATGAATCCATATACAACAACACCGGCAAGCAGAAATGACACATCATCATTTAACATCCGGCAACATTGCTTCATTTGTAGCAAAGGGTGGAAAAAGGGTGAGAAACTAACACAGATTGCCACAGGAACAGGGCAGAGTACACATGAAAAGGTATTGGCTGCAGCTATTGCTAGAAATGATGAAAGCGGTTATTCTCATTATGACAACCTATTCTGACTTGTTTGCCTTGATGCAAAGTACCACCGTTCTTGTTATGCTGCATACATCTCAGAGCGAAACATTACAGCAGCAAGGAGAAAGTTTGACCATGACAAGGGAGATTCAGAATATGACAAGGCCTTTAAGCAACTTGTGTCTAACATTCAAGAAACAATACTTTCCAGGAGGTAATCTGTAAAAACATTATCTCAAGTAAGGATGGAATTTGAAAAGAATTTGTCAAGTTTGGGAATGCATGTTGAGGTGTATTCATGGAAACTGAAAGAGAAATTAAGTCAATATTTTGGAGAAAAACTTGTTTTCATTGAGCGCCATGGACGTTCAGACTTATTGGTCTCAGTACAGTCTCTGTGGGTGATGCTCTCACGAAAAGCATCTGAATTGCAAGAACAGTATTTCATTGAAGATGCTGAAGATCTTTGTGATCTTACACCAACATCTGGACTATCTGAGATTGATGAAAGACAGATCCTTCATTCTGCAGCCAAGATATTGAGATACCAGATGTCAAGCATTTGTGACTCAAATTTGTATTATGAACCATGTACTCAACTAAATATGTTGACATGTGCCAAATTTGTTCCCAATTTACTGTATGATTTTGTAATGTGGGTTACCAGCGAAAAATCATACAAACACATTCAGATTGTGGTGATGCAAATGTTTCAAAGAATGATCTTGCAACACTTGCAATTTGTCATGACATCATCTCTAAATCTAGGCATGTAAGAACCCCCATGACTTTGGGTATTGGTGTATACGTACATCATGAATTTGATTTGGAAGTAAGCTGCTCATAGATAAACTCCATTCACTGGGTCACTGTGTATCCTATGATGAAGTTCGGCGATTTCTTACCTCGGTCGCCCTTGATCAACAGGATCAAACTATGTATGTGCCTAGAGGTCTCCAGTTGTCAAGTGATCATAACCTTCAAATCGATGCAGCAATTGATAACTTTGATCAAAATGAAGAGACCCTTGATGGAAAATCAACCACCCATGCCATGGCTGCAGTGGTGTTTCAGAGGGAGAAACAGGAATATCAGTGGAATCTCAATTCCGCGTGTCACTCAAAAGTCCATCCAGCATGATGACAATGAAGTTCCATTGGCAAGGTATGTTATGAATTATTTGGGAATGGAAACCAAAATAAATAAAATAAATTTAGTTGTATACATTGAAAAGAGTACATGATACTTACCACAATCTGATCATATAACTATCAGTTACATGCAATGTCAATTTCATAAATACAATGTGATATGAACAAGAAACAACATTGTTTGGAGTAATATTGTCAACCAACTATACTGGTTCATGAGAGTCTGGATTCAGTTCTAAGTAGGACCAAAGATGAGCCCAGTAGTAGACATACTGCACTGGCGTAGATACATGACTAGCATTATCTAAGGTAAATGAATTTTCTTACGCCGTTTCAGGTATACCAAACCAGCACAACGTCCTCAGCCCAATCCAGTGGCTGATAGTTCTACTACTGAGGCCTATTCAACTTCCACTGCCTATGCTGGCGTGCCCAGAACAAGGACATGATATGGAAGCTAGCTCGTGTGAGAAAAGAAGAAGGGCAATCTCAGCATATTCCATCCTGGACCGGGTTCAATTCCTTTATATCAGAGGAAAGAAGTTCACCTGTTGCATCCGTGAGATATCTTCCCTTTATTCAGGCATCTCCTACAGATCTCTCCACAATATACACTGTACTACTGCAGTTAGTTCAGCTGGCTGAGAAACTAGGCCAAGGCCATATACTTGTAACTGCTGACATGGCCATCTACTTTCGAAGGCACAGGAAATCCTGTGGGCAAAACCTCCTGCCTTGTACAAAAAGTAACCATGAGAGTTGGAGGCATGCATCTCACAATGGCTTTTATTGCTAGCCTCGGCCATCTCTATTGTGAAGGAGGCCTTCTGTCTTTATTGACAGACTTTGATGTCTATGCAGTTAACACAGCCCGTAAGATGCTGCAGGGAAAGGAATATGCAAAGAGGACTTGAGGCTTGAAGTTGGTACATGAAGCTCTATTCATTATGTTGCTTGTGGCAATGGAGTCATGGCTTCAAGAACAAGGGCACTTTAGAGGCTTCCATTCTTGGCCAAAAATTGGAAAGGAACTGCAAGATGCATTTGCTACAAAGATCATGATTCAGCAATCAAGATATCAAATGAACTTCCGTTTCAACACCTTGATACACTCATCAAAACTATTGATGAGTTTAGACAGGTTGGACGAACCATGTCTCAAACGTTCTCCTACTGGGACACTTTCTTGGATGGAGAGATATACTCTCTCTGCGCTTACTTAGGGCAGAGCGTGAAGCAAACTTCAGTCTTCATCTGAATACTGTATGTGAAACTATTCCCTGGTTTGTGGCTGCAGGTAGACACACATATGCCAAGTTTGTTCCAACATATGTAGCGGACATGAACAACTTGAAAGACAATGATCTGCCAGCCTACAGACACTTGGATGGAGGTGGGTTTGTCATCTGAAGAAGATCTTCAAGGCACAGCTTCAATAGTGTGGCAACAGATCAAGCCCTGGAACAAACCATCAACAGGGATGGCAAAAGCAAAGGAGGAGTTATTGGTCTGACACTACATAAAAGTGCTCTTACCCGATGGTTAAAGACAAGGCATATCACTGCAGAATACGCTGAAGCGTTTAAGTCTCTGTGTAGTGATCGGAGCAGGACTGATAAGCCACATGAGGAACTTGGAAATGCAAGGCTTGTCAGGGATGAACAGGATGTTACCAAGATCATGGAGGCTGCTTCCCAATATCAAAATCCATTTGACCTACTGACTGTGCCTTCAGAATTGATCAACATTGCCACTGGACAGGTTGCCTCAGTGGAGAGTAAGTAAAAGTTTGAATGGCTTCTTGGATAAAGGCAAGAAGAAACACCAGGATTTCCTAGCAAAGCGCCTCGTTAAAGAAACTAAGAACAAGAGTTTCTGGGATCCGGAACCTCGCATGAAAGTACTGACATTTTCAGAGAAGACTGACAGGTTTATGGTGGATTCTGAGGTGCTTTTCGTCGACTGCTGGTTGTATCGAAGCAGAGAGATGTCAGTTTGGAATCTGTCCTTAAACATGAACTTGCAGCAGTCCCACCTTCCCTTTTCCATGATGATGGCACGATGAGGAAATGCACCAAATCTGATCTAGCAAAGAAACTTGAAGCTACATGTGATGAAGTTCACAGCTTGAACACAGGTCCTAGCACAGCTTATGTAGTTGATGGCATGGCACTCTTGCAAAGCTTGAAAGACACACAGTTCACCACCTTTGATGATTTAGGACATTGCGTTCTTCGACGGTTGAAGGTAATTCTTGATAGCAATCTTGGTGTTGGCGCCATTGCCATTGTGTTTGATAGATATGACAGCCCAAATTCAATCAAACAGTTGGGCGACAAAGGCGTGGAGATGAGTCAGGAGCCACGTTTGATGTAAAAGGTGGCCATTACAGTTCCAAACTACAGAAAATTCCTAAAGAATTCTGCTAACAAGGCAAGCTTAGCAGTATTTGTTTCAGATTATATTCTGCAAAGAAAAGAATTTCTTCTCAGTGGACAGGAACTCATCATTGCTGGTGGATTTGTTGATGGTTGTATTTCAAAATGTATCAATGAAAACAGTGTGTCGATCTCACGGACCTATTCAGTTCCACGAGGAAGCCGATACAAGGATGGTGCTGCATGCAATTCACTTTTCAAAGCGATATGACCGTATCGTTATTGAAGTGACGACACAGATGTCATGGTACTTCTCCTGTACTATACAAATAATGCCATGCTTAGATCATCTGTATATATGGAAGCTGGACACAACACACAGTCCACCAACAGGCGGAGGTACGTTCCCATCAGTACCATAGCTGTAACAGTGGGACATGATGTCTGTCAGAGTTTGCCTGCAGCTCACACACTAACTGGCTGTGACACAACTAGCAGTTTCTACAAAGTTGGAAAATCCACTGTTTACAGCAAACTCTTGCAACATGTCAAGGAAGAATATGCATCTTTGGGGAGATTTGGTATGTCAGGCAATTTTGAGGATGATGTTACAATAGCAAGGAGATTTATTCTGTCAATATTCAAGAGAAAAACCAGCCCTGTGCAACTCTGGATGGATTTGCGATATGTGATGGCGTCAGCGACTGACAAGTCTGCTGCTGATCTACCTCCCACTGAAGATGCCTTCTCCGAGCATGTGAGGAGAGCCAGGTACCAAGTAGCCATTTGGTGCCAAAGTCGCGATACCCATGCCAGTTCTTGGTGAGCCCAAAGGACAATGGGTGAGCAGTAGCTGTGAATGGTTCTTTGGAACCTGTGATGTTCTCAAAGGAGATAGCTCCAACTGAACTGAGAAATCTCACACACTTGTATTGCACAGACAGCGACTGTAGTGTTGGGAAGAAGTGTCAGTGTCTCCATTCAGGCCTCAAATGCACAGAATTTTGTAAATGTGGAGGACAGGATTGTCAGAACACTATTTCTTCCACATTCTCTGACAGTGATGGAGATGAAGAATGTGACTAACACTGATCATACTACACAGAAGTTTTAAACATGACGGTTGTTGGCATATGTGATAGTCTGGATCTTACCCACAAAGTAGGTTCAAATGTGAATAACTCTTTCTATGGATATGTGAACAAATAGATAAACTTGTAGTTACATATTTTGTAGAAACTATTAGATATCTTGGCCAGAGAGTGATAATGTGATATTAACATAGAAGTACATTTAAGTGGGTGCTCAATGTATCATGAAAACAGGTGCTTGATGGGGGACAACCCCTTTTTACTATTAGGTTGTTATCAAATCCCGATACTGTTGTCATGCAAAACATACAAATTGCTTTTTTCCCTTGACAGATCATAGTACAACTTACCTAATATGTATATGGGGGTAATCAAACAAAAGATGTATTGGCTACTTACCCCAAATTGAAGTGTCCATAAAATATTCGTGTTTTTTCCTGTAATATGTCCCAATTAAAATCAGATAAATTAACAAGTTTATTACAACTATTCTCAGTTTTATTGATGGTTTTGTAAAGCTGAAGTCTTAAACAATCTAATGGACACAACCGTACTCTTGTTTTGTCATTTTATTCTTTCAGTGAATTTTGAAAACACATGAATTTGCAATTTTGGCTAAAATTTCATTTTGGTGAACCAAATACAACCATTACAATTTTTTCAAAATACATATCTATGTTGTGAAAAAGGCCACACTATGTCCTTTAATTTGCAATCAGTTTTGTTGAAATATATGATATATTTCAGAAGTTATCACACATTTCGTGAAAATGTGTGTTTGTGTAAATTTTCATGTGTTGCTATGGCAACATGTTGGTTACCATGTGCCATACCTATTTTGTGCGACCACAACCTTACTTTTCATGAAGGGTAGATATGTACCATGATATAAATTTAGGTTGTGGCTTGTTATACCTCCGGTTGGGGTTCATCTCTCTGACGAGTCAGAAACCACTAGTCTATTTGTAGCAGACTCAGTCTCCACAACCCAAGCCTCCTTCAATGAATCATCACAGAGGCCCAACAATTCCCAGCTGCAGATACACAACAGCTTTCACTGAAGAACAAACGTCTGGATCATCTGCCTACAGTCTATTTCCTGTGAAGAGAAAAAGATGATATGAAAATGTAATATATTGGATTAAATCCTTAACTTGTAATGAATATTTTATGAAACATTTATTCACAGAATGCTAGTCTTTCTGAATACACTATACTATGAAGAATGAACACTTCTATTGCAGGGAACTAAACAAGATACATCTCCAAATATCTGCTGCATGCCTTTCTTGATGGCCTCCCATTTGTGAGCATGACCTCATTTCACATCCACTTTAATAATCGAACCACCAGCCACATCTAGTGACACAACGGAAAGTCATTACCATTGATCTCAACTCAATTGGTTCCTGAATGGACAGTTTGGTACAACCACCTTATTTAGTTGGGAAATGCCAAGTATCTGACTACTACAAAGACAATTATATGGTTACATTATCTTGAAGTTGAACTCCTATCAGGTTCACATTCGGTTGTGATGCATTGACTGTGTTCACGTCCCCTGCTGGGGGATTATTGGGTGAGAGAGTCGGTTTAGTTTTACACAACACCCATCAATATTCCAGCAACATGGCGACAGTCTGTAAATAATCTAGTCTGGACCAGACAATCCAGTGATCAACAGCATGAGCATCGATCTACGTGATTGGAATACGATGACCAGCTTGGGGTACACACCGAGGATACATCGTGCAGGTACACACATCTGCAGCAGTATTCCTTTAAACACCAAAGACATCCAAGTTTGAAGCTATGGATGGTAGGCTCTCTTCAACATTGCTGTTTGTGTAACATTTTCATCTAACTCAAGACAAACATGGATCAATACCTGTTTTTTAGTGGAGTCATTGCTGGTGTTTTGTTCTCCTTCGTGTGCTGGAAGGCCTTGGAGGGGTCGAACTTGGGATGGCACTGAGACTGGGAGAGTCGGTCTTCACTCCGTCGCTCCATCTGCCGTTTCTGTTTGCGGACCTGCTCTCGCAACTGCACAACCTCCTACAGGGATCAGAAGGCGTGATATAACATTAATAAAAACTTAAAACTATCAGCCACCTTTTGTAGGTTCGTACATCATTGGACATTAATTGAGAGTTTATACAGTGGGACCTTCACAGAGGTAGAGAGGGCTTGTATTTCCATCCCACAGAGAACAATGTTTAAATGAATTACTTGTGTAACACTTGAGTCCCTGTTACAGTAATCAAGCTGCCCAATTTCCTGCACAGATCTCAGGCTCTGATCAGTCCAACCAAGAGACTTTCAACCAGGTTTGATGTAACACTTCAAGTGTACCTTCAAACGCAGCATTACCTTTGTTCAAGCCACCATTCTAACAGTTCCTCAGCCATCAACAAACACGAAAGTGACAATAACACACCCTTGGCTACAGATTGAGTCAATATCCTCGGCACACCTACACAAGCTCTATGAACATCGTAACGCACATACCATAATATAGACTAAACTACTCTCAGCACTAACATCAATTTGTGCAATGAAGTGGTCCAAACCTTTTTGAGCGAGTTGTTTTCCTCCTTGATCTTGACGATATGTTTAATCTTCTGTTTTGATTCTGGTGGCCAAGTAGTTGAGCATACTCAGTACTCAGCTTGTTGATCTCCGCCTGGGCATTGGCACTACAACCTGGCAGCAACAAGTAGCACATTCCAATGTTCACCAAAGTCTTATTGAAACATCAACTTGATGCATCTGCTAACACCTTTTGATGGACTATAAAACAACTGTTTTCATTAATTAATGGAAACATCACTGAGAAGACTTGTTTGTACAATGCTGCACTCAGCAATATTCCAGCTATGACAACAGCCTGTAAATGATTGAGCCTGGGTCACACAAGCCTGTGATTGATACTGTGAAGACTGCTCCATCAGGCATCTCCCACTATAAGTCACTTCTTACCAGCCTCAAATTTAAACTGGAATTCTGATGGAGGTGACATGGCATCAAAATAAAAAAAATCAAGGCAAATAAGTAAACAAATTTCGTACAATTGGCAAAAGAATCCATGGGGCCTATTCTAACAAACGTTATCATAGTGTGACAAGCAATAGAGGGCTGGGGACCTATTGTAACCAGGCTCCCTACAGTGTTTGAACACATGTCTTACCTAGTAAATACTGTCTCTCTGCTTCAAAGGCATCTATCTGATCAATGAAAGGTGCAACCTTCTCCTGGAGCTCTTCATACAAAGTCTGCCACCTGACAATACATAAGGGTAAAGGTCAACCTGTGATAAGCCACCAATAGCTACTGCAGTTGCCTTTATATTTCATAAATAAATCAACCACTACGTTTAATAATGGGAAGGACTCTGGTTAACATAAAAATGATTTTTGATCTCATATTTAATGATAAATTAGGATAAACAGCTCTCATGGCAAACTGAACATTCTGATTGACCACCAGCAATAAGACCTGTGATATTAAGTAGTTACAATGACAATGACTTACTTGTGTATTTCTTGTGTGAGAGCATCAACATCAGCTGTTGCGTCCTGCTCTTCAAACTGCTGCCTCAGCACTTCTACCTGCTGCTGATGTTGATCCTGCATCTGTTCCACGTCCTGGGCCAGCAGGTTGTACTCCGACACGCACCTGCAACACATCAACAGTGTACTCTCCTGTCTACTCACTGACAGCCTACTTCCCCCAATGCCTATAGCCTACTGTCATATTGCTAAGTACCAGTCCCACTCATCACTGACAGCCTACTTCCCTCATTGCCCACAGCCTACTGTCATATTGCTAGGTACCTGTCCCGCTCCTCACTGACAGCCTACTTCCCCCATTGCCTACAGCCTACTGTCATATTGCTAAGTACCTGTCCCGCTCCTCACTGACAGCCTACTTCCCCCATTGCCCACAGCCTACTGTCATATTGCTACCTGGTCACCTGTCCTGGGCTCCTCACTGACCTACTACTTCCCCATTGCCCACAGCCTACTGTCATATTGCTAAGTACCTGTCCCGCTCCTCACTGACAGCCTGCTTCCCCCATTGCCCACAGCCTACTGTCATATTGCCCACAGCCTACTGTCATATTGCTAAGTACCTGTCCCGGCTCCTCACTGACAGCCCTGCTTCCCCATTGCCCACAGCCTACTGTCATATTGTTAAGTACCAGAGACCTGCTCCTCACTGACAGCCTACTTCCCCATTGCCCACAGCCTACTGTCATCATATTGCTAAGTACCAGACCGGCTCCTCACTGACAGCCTACTTCCCCCATTGCCCTACAGCCTACTGTCATATTGCTAAGTACCAGTCCCACTCATCACTGACAGCCTACTTCCCACATTGCCCACAGCCTACTGTCATATTGCTAAGTACCAGACCCGCTCCTCACTGACAGCCTGCTTCCCCATTGACCACTGCCTATTGCTGTCATGTGCCTACAGCCTGTCTGTCATGTTGCTAAGTACCTGTCCCGGCTCCTCACTGACAGCCCTACTTCCCCATTGCCTACAGCCTACTGTCATATTGCTAAGTACCTGTCCCGGCTCCTCACTGATTTCCCCATTGCCTGTCCTTCCCTGTCATATTGCCCACAGCCTACTGTCATATTGCTAAGTACCAGTCCCACTCATCACTGACTGACCACAGCCTGCTTCCCTCATTGCCCACAGCCTACTGTCATATTGCTAAGTACCAGACCCGGCTCCTCACTGACAGCCTACTTCCCTCATTGCCCACAGCCTACTGTCATATTGCTAAGTACCAGACCCGCTCCTCACTGACAGCCTACTTCCCCATTGCCCACAGCCTACTGTCATATTGCTAAGTACCAGTCCCACTCATCACTGACAGCCTACTTCCCACATTGCCCACAGCCTACTGTCATATTGCTAAGTACCAGACCCGCTCCTCACTGACAGCCTACTTCCCCCATTGACCACAGCCTACTGTCATATTGCCCACAGCCTACTGTCATATTGCTAAGTACCTGTCCCGCTCCTCACTGACAGCCTACTTCCCCCATTGCCTACAGCCTACTGTCATATTGCTAAGTACCTGTCCCGCTCCTCACTGACAGCCTACTTCCCCCATTGCCCACAGCCTACTGTCATATTGCTAAGTACCAGTCCCACTCATCACTGACAGCCTACTTCCCTCATTGCCCACAGCCTACTGTCATATTGCTAAGTACCAGACCCGCTCCTCACTGACAGCCTACTTCCCCCATTGCCCACAGCCTACTGTCATATTGCTAAGTACCAGTCCCACTCATCACTGACAGCCTACTTCCCTCATTGCCTACAGCCTACTGTCATATTGCTAAGTACCAGTCCCGCTCCTCACTGACAGCCTACTTCCCCCATTGCCTACAGCCTACTGTCATATTGCTAAGTACCAGTCCCGCTCCTCACTGAGAGCCTACTTCCCCCATTGCCTACAGCCTACTGTCATATTGCTAAGTACCAGTCCCGCTCCTCACTGACAGCCTACTTCCCCCATTGCCCACAGCCTACTGTCATATTGCTAAGTACCTGTGCTCCTCACTGAGAGCCTACTTCCCCATTGCCTACAGCCTACTGTCATATTGCTAAGTACCTGTCCCGCTCCTCACTGAGAGCCTACTTCCCCCATTGCCTACAGCCTACTGTCATATTGCTAAGTACCAGTCCCGCTCCTCACTGAGAGCCTACTTCCCCCATTGCCTACAGCCTACTGTCATATTGCTAAGTACCTGTCCCTGTCCCCTCCTCACTGAGAGCCTACTTCCCCATTGCCTACAGCCTACTGTCATATTGCTAAGTACCTGTCCCGCTCCTCACTGAGAGCCTACTTCCCCCATTGCCTACAGCCTACTGTCATATTGCTAAGTACCTGTCCCGCTCCTCACTGAGAGCCTACTTCCCCCATTGCCTACAGCCTACTGTCATATTGCTAAGTACCTGTCCCGCTCCTCACTGAGAGCCTACTTCCCCATTGCCTACAGCCTACTGTCATATTGCTAAGTACCTGTCCCGCTCCTCACTGAGAGCCTGCTGTTTCAGCTGTAGGGACTCCACTTTCCGGGCTTGCTCCAGCTTAACAGCCAACAACTTGGCAACTTCACTCTCTGCTGCCACCAACTCTTTCCGCACGTCATTCAACGCCTGCGTTGATGTGACGTTGATGCTGAAACAACAACAGAATGAATGAATCACTTTGAAGTCACATGCTGCTGATGTAGTGACAGGGATAGGGCATCAACACATGCCACCAGGACCACACTGGATTCTGATGTTAGAATTAGACAGGATCTTCCTTGGGAAGAAAAGAAGAGAGAGAACACCTGATCTATCTATTTATGGCATGTTTTAGAATGTAGAATCCCAAAACAGTGACCTGTGCCAACCAACTTAGAGCAGCTTGTAGATGCCTTGGAAGAAGAATGGGATAGCATTCCAAAGAACAAAATTCGACCTCTAACATGCCCTTGTGGTTGGTGTCTGCTGAACAGGGTTCTGGATCAGATTTAAATCAGTCTCAGGACTGAAAGAAAATGATATTCACTCAACCATTCTTACCAACATGAGTAAATGAGGAAATAGTGAATACCATCCAATGTCTCCACTAACCTGTGTACATCTTCTGTGAGCTTTGACTTCTCCGTCTGTAGCAACTGCACCTGCAACTGCAGATCAGCGACGACAGTCTTCCTCTTCTCACCCTCCTTCACAGCCTCCTTCAGAGAACTCAGGTCTGCCTCGGTGGTCGTCTTGTACCTAAACCAGCACAGAAACCACAGCAATTCTAGAGATTATCTTTACGCTTAAAATTCTGCAGGGGTCCTATCAGATCAGTTTATTCCTGGGTGTCATCATTTGTGGAAACAGGTTTGTGAAGTTTCAGCTTCAGGTCAGATATTTATGGCACATGACAGACATACGTCATGACAAAAGTTCATGTGACTTTTAGATGGGTGAGCTGAAACTGTAATGATGTTGTCATGTATACATCATTTACAGTGTTAGGAACTTGGACAAACTTAAGTTTTCTGGGAGACTTACGCTTCAAAGGTCTTTGAAAGGGCAGTGTTTTCTGCTTCAGTATCTGTCAGCTGAGATGCCAGGTCAGACTTGAACTCCTCGAACAGTTTGCGTTCGTTGCGCATCCTCTCCTCCAGGGCAGCAAATCTCTCACTGCTGCAGGTGGTGTCAAACAGCTTCTCCTCCGACAATCTGGATGACACCTCACACATCAAGCCAATGACAACATAGAGAAGCAACAGAGGGTTATAGGGGTTTAGTTTGAAAATCCCTCAGCTTTCAAGAAATACCGAGTAGCTGAGTAGATGGTGCTACTGGTGGCAATAAAACGACGATATTTCTATGGAGGGTTATTTGATCAATTGTTTTCGAAAAACTATATAATTACCCGCACTGTTTTGACTTAGTAAATCAATAGCAGTAAATAATCTGACAAGAAAAATATTTGTATATTTTGGTAAATTGTTTAGTTATGTTATGGTGTGAGCAGTATTGGGAATGTTCTAAGGCTGGTGACCGATGTACCCATAGGAAATATCCCAAAGAAACTGTTCTTGTCAAGTTACAATGGGGATATCTGTAAAAGCATTTGGTTCCAAATATAATACAAGGCATCTTCAGTGAGACTTCATCAAATTCCCAAACATGGAATGTTGATATAGACTCATATCTTGGTCACATATACCAAGTAGGACCATGCTGAGGGGAATGTCATCTTTAACACATCCATCTCAGACGCAACTCTCTTCACACACAGATGTATGTATCTACATATATCAGTTCCACTGCCAGTCACCCTACTAATGGCCTCAATGTACCTGTCCCTCTCCACACACAGAAGTATACATCTACAGATATCTCAGCTCCACTGCCAGTCACCCTTCTAATGGCCTCAATGTACCTGTCCCTCTCCACACACAGAAGTATACATCTACAGATATCTCAGCTCCACTGCCAGTCACCCTACAAAAGGCCTAAATGTACCTGTCCCTCTCCACACACAGAAGTATACATCTACAGATATCTCAGCTCCACTGCCAGTCACCCTTCTAATGGCCTCAATGTACCTGTCCCTCTCCACACACAGAAGTATACATCTACAGATATCTCAGCTCCACTGCCAGTCACCCTACAAAAGGCCTAAATGTACCTGTCCCTCTCCACACACAGAAGTATACATCTACAGATATCTCAGCTCCACTGCCAGTCACCCTTCTAATGGCCTCAATGTACCTGTCCCTCTCCACACACACAAGTATACATCTACAGATATCTCAGCTCCACTGCCAGTCAGCCTACTAATGGCCTCAATGTACCTGTCCCTCTCCTCCTTGAGAGCCTCCTTCTCAGCCTCCAGCTTCTTGAGGATCTGCTGCTGACTGTTCTTCACCTCCCTCAGCTGGGTTACCTCCCTTTCAGCCTCCACCAGGTGGCCTTGCAACTCCCCCTGCTTCTCCATCATGTCTGCCCTCAGGCTGTGGAACATTCCAAACAGATCCAATCCTCAAATTGACATGAGTTCAATAACAAATATAGGAACAGACTTAACAACCATATTTGCTGGTGCGAAAGGCACTTTCTGACTATAATCACAGTACCGAGTGTTGTAATAAATATAAAGGGAACAACACAAAACAAAACCGTGACGTTATTGCATGACTTGTCAGGTGAGCAGGTCAAGGTTATTGGGGGCTATTGGTGGTGTGTGGTCTCGTGCCTAGAGCTCAAATCACATATCAGTTGAAGTTAAGCAATGTTGGGCTCGGAGAGTCCTTGGATGGGTGACTGTGTTTGGCAGCTTGACTCCTTAGAGTTTCTTGGACTTCAGTCCTGCCCCACAACAAAGCACATGTTATACATATGGTCGCACCTCAGACAAATGAGTTTGTTCAAACTTGCCTCTGTTCTTCCAGCAGAAAATGGGTACCCGATGGGATAAGTCATGTGACTTTTAACCTTCTACTGCCTCACAGGCAGCTTGGGTTATCTGGAGTAATGATACTCAGATTGTAGCGCTTTGAGTGTGCCCCGTGCCCCTCTGTGGTGCGGAATTCAGCGAATTACAAATGACCTTATTATTACTGCTAGAATGGAACATGTCATATTGATACAGAAGTTTTGAATACAGACATATCGTTTAGAGAAGTGTTGAATACAGACATATCGTATAGAGAAGTGTTGAATACAGACATATCGTATAGAGAAGTGTTGAATACAGACATATCGTATAGAGAAGTGTTGAATACAGACATATTGTATAGAGAAGTGTTGAATACAGACATATCGTATAGAGAAGTGTTGAATACAGACATATCGTATAGAGAAGTGTTATAGAGAAGTGTTGAATACAGACACATTGTATAGAGAAGTGTTGAAATACAGACACATCTATAGAGAAGTGTTGAATACAGAATACACACATATAGAGAAGTATAGAGAAGTGTTGAATACAGACATATCGTATAGAGAAGTGTTGAATACAGACACATCTATAGAGAAGTTTTGAATACAGACACATCTATATAGAAGTGTTGAATACATACACATCTATAGAGAAGTGTTGAATACAGACATGTCGTATACAGAAGTGTTGATTACAGAAGTGTAGTACACAGAAGCTGTGTCTGCTACATAAGGCTATCCAAGTAAAGTTCTTCATGGATTGGCCTATCCTATAACACATTTCCCCACGTCTGCCCAAGGTGCTATATACCGACCTGCTGAGTGCGTTCTCTGCCTTGAGTAGTGTGTTTCTTGTGTCCTGGAGCTCTGTGGTCAGCTCGGCCTGACTGGACTGTAGTGTGGACTGAGCCTGAGTCAGTGCGTTCCGGGCATCTCGTAGTTTCTCTTTTAGGTCCTGCTCACCAATCTCCTTCTCTGTCTCTAGCCTGAAGCACCAAGAGATCCTAGCTGATTCACCAAACCAGTTCAACACCGGCAGCTAATCTGACAACATACCAATTCACCAGCTCCTGCAGCTAATCTGACAACATACCGATTCACCAGATCCTGCAGCTAATCTGACAACATACCGATTCACCAGCTCCTGCAGCTAATCTGACAACATGCCGATTCACCAGCTCCTGCAGCTAATCTGACAACATACCGATTCACCAGCTCCTGCAGCTAATCTGACAACATACCGATTCACCAGATCCTGTAGCTAATCTGACAACATACTGATCCACCAGATCCTGTAGGTAATATGACAACATACCGATTCACCAGATCTTGCAGCTCGTTGGCCTGTTGCTGTGTATCCTGAAGCTTCTGGAGGAGGTCCTGTCTCACATTTTTCCATTGTTCTTTCTCTTGCTCTCCTTCCTGACTAACGATGACAAGCTTCTCCTCGTAATGCTGTCTCTCACTCTCCTTCTCTGCAGCCAACCTGAAATGATCATCTCTACACTTGAAGCAGGATCAGCAATAGACTTCCCCATCACCCATAGCTGACTATAGATCCCCAGTCACTCCTTGCCCTACGGACACTTCAGTCACACCTAGCCCTACGGACACTTCAGTCACACCTAGCCCTACGGACACTTCAGTTACACCTAGCCCTACGGACACTTCAGTCACACCTAGCTCTACGGACACTTCAGTCACACCTAGCCCTACGGACACTACAGTCACACCTAGCTCTACGGACACTTCAGTCACACCTAGCCCTACGGACGCTTCAGTCACACCTAGCCCTACGGATGCTTCAGTCACACCTAGCCCTACGGACACTTCAGTCACTAGAGATCAGCAACCAACATCTTAAACACTTACTTTGCCACGTCCTCCATAGCTGCGTTGAGCTCCTCGGTGACCATGTTGAGGTTCCTCTTGTACTCCGTCAGCTGTGCCACAGTCTCCACCTTCTCAGCCTTCACTGCCTCCAGGGCCTGCTCCAGCTGGGTCAGTGTCTTCTCCCGGGCTGTGACTTCAGCCTCGCTTCTCTTGGCCATGTTCTGCAGCTGCTGCTCCAGCTGCTCCACCTTATCACAGAGCTCGCTCTCAACCCCACGGTACTTCTCCTCAACCTCTTCCAACTTGACCCCTTCTCGCACAAGATCACTTTCATGCTGCAACTTCAAATGTTCTAGAAGCTGTTCCTTCGCCTCAAGGTTGGCAGTAAGATCCTGCTTCTCAGCTTTCAGTTTGTCCACCTCGCTCAAGAGGTTGTGCTTCTCTTCCAATAATTGAGACTTCTCTTCCTCTAGTTTCTGTATTCGATCCAGATAGAGCTCAACAGTTTTCTTGTGTGATCCTGTTACTTCAGACAGCTGTGAACTCAGAGATGACTCTGACCTCTCCGTCTCCGATAACCGACTCAGTAGGGTCTCTATCTGGGATGATTTTAAAGTAACCTGCTGTGAAAGGCTGTCAATTTTGTCTTGTGTTTTGTGAAGAAGAGCATTTTTTGCTTTCACATCTTCAGTTTTAGAATCCACCAGTGCTTGAAGCTCCCTCAGGGAACACCTGGACTTGTCTAATTCAGCCATCACATTCTCAGCATTACCCTGAAAACAAGCAGTCAGCATGTACGAATGGTGGCAGCTTGTCACGAGTTAAGTTTTATCATAAATCGGATGGTTGTTTCTTAAAATCACACCAATATTGCAGCTATGTGACAGCTGTCAGGACCAGACAATCATGTGACTGATGTCATGATCTTACTTTATGGAGTTACCATACAATGACACGCATCAATCAAGCCTGACCACCTGATCCAGTTAATGGACATCATGAATGCAAATATCAAATCACCAAAACATCTTTTCCCAAAGTGTACACATGTCTACAGAGAAACACTACCAGAAACAACCTCTGACTACTTTGGTGTGATATATGCTCCAAACCAACATGTCTGAAACTTGATTGGGAAATATTTGGTGACAGATTTCAGTATCGATGGTTTTGATGGTTACTGACACCAATAATTGAAATCAACAAATATCGAACATTACAAAAGACAGAAGACTAGCAGGCTGATGTAGTGCTGGTGTCTGTTTAGATGTATTTGAAAGGTTTACAAAACTGAGTGAGTAAGTTTAGTTTTACGCCGCACTCCGCAATATTCCAGCTATATGGTGGCGTTCTGTAAATAATCGAGTCTGGACTAGACAATCCAGTGATCAACAGCATGAGTATGGTTTACAAAGGGCCTTTGAAGTGCCCTCCTACATAAACACTCCCATAAGATGTTACAGCTGTATCTTCCTTCTCGACAGTCACAAAAGAATTCTGACACTACCTAGATTATACTTATTTCTGGACTCATTGACGTGTCAGCCCTACCTTGGCCTTGTTGAGCGACTGTATGAGATCCTTGTTTGTCTTCTGACTTGTCTCACACTCCAGCTGGACCTCCTGTAGACTGGACTTGGTCACCTGGAGCTCAGCCACAGCTTTCTCGTAATCGGCCCTGTGCTGGCTCTGCTCCTCCGCTGTGGAGAACAACAAGCTAGTTGTAGTCTTCAGTACAACACAACTTTATCACAGCCACACTCAGTCCTCGACCTGGCGGACTGATGGAGAACAACAAACTAGGTGTTGTGTTCAGTACAAAACAACTATATCACAGCCACGCTCAGTCCTCGACCCGGCAGACTGGTGGAGAACAACAAACTAGGTGTAAACTTCAGTACAACACAACTACATGTATATCACAGCCACACTCAGTCCTCGACCTGGCAGACTGGTGGAGAATAACAAGCTAGTTGTAGTCTTCAGTACAACACAGCTATATCACAGCCACGCTCAGTCCTCGACCTGGCAGACTGGTGGAGAACAAAGTGTTTGGCTTGTTCTTATAGATTAAAAACATGCACGTGTTGAAGATGTGACAGTAAACCTACAGTGCCCCGTGTTGAGCTGTATGGCAGGGCCCTTCTTGGGGTGTGGATACATATTATTACAATTATGTGGTAAGCTTACGTCTTATATAAATGCTTTTAGTTGAATGATGCGAAATACTCTGTAAGAATTCCAGCTCTGAACAGGTCTCCAGCAACCTGTGTATGTTGCAGAACCAGCTGAATGGATTAGGTTACTTGGTCGATATCATATGACCCAGATGGTGTGCTGAAAGTCACAATATCATTCACTGGATTGTCTGCCTAAGACTGGGTTGGGCCACTGGCATATAGCTGGAATATGGCCAAACTGTCACAAACACTTGTTGATGTGCTGTATGCCTCACCCACCTAGCGTCTGCTCCAAGATGTGATATTTCTCTGTCAGGCTCGCGAATATTTATGTTCATCATTTCCTCTCTTCTGAAAGGCAAAGAAATTCCACGTGAGAAGACAAAAGTGGATAATAAGGAATATGGTGGACATCTTCAGAATGTATAGCATTTGTACTTAGACAACCTAATGTACTACATATTTATATCCAAATGAACTGTCAGAGATTTGGGAAATTTGGGCAGCAGACCACACTGCCATTCATGGGGCAAGCAATGCGATGGTGTAGGGAACTCACTCTTCCAGCTGTTCTATCTTCTCCATGTGTGTTGCCAACTCCGCATTCGATTCGAACGACTGTTGTTCATAGATTTCTTTCTCATCACTCAGTGTAAAAATCTCACCCTTGAGAAATCTACATAAAAGTAAGCAAGACTTTTACTGCAAGGTAAGGTTATTATTTAATTCAGTAGACTATTGATGTCCCTGTTACTATATATATACATGCTGAATATCGGCTAAAACATAATGTAATTTTCTGACTAAAATTGATATTTTATACTTATCCTGACTTATGCTAATTATGCTGGTCTCCTTCCTCTTGCGAATGATAGTGGAACACTTGAAATCACTTGAAGTTCCCTTTAAAAAAGCGGATGTAAAATCACTCACACAAGAGTAGCGTCCCTTTCCTCCCTTTGGCGCGCCCAAATGGTCACATGATCGGCCATATTTGTCACTCTCTCTGTATGTAAACCCGACACCCCGATTTACAGGGAAATCCAGAGTGCCATAAGAGGGGAGGTTGGGAGGGCAAACCTCATGAGTCAGGATAAGTATAAAATATCAATTTTAGTCAGAAAATTACATATTTTTCCTTATCCTGACCCATGCTAATTATGCATGCAGAATCCGTCGGAAACGGTGGTGGGTCAAGCCACATTCTGGATTCACTGGTTGTAGATTTACGTCCTGTATTACCCCCCTTGGGAACTTATGACAGCACTGTTGAAGATTCTTTCAACTTCTCTAATGGGTCTAGGGGGACCACAACTTGTCAGATTTCTCCGAAACTTCTCCTGACATTTTCGTGTGGATTTTAGATATACTAATATTCCATTAGTTATCTAATACAACTCCATCTCTTGATGCGTGCATCAAGTGGAGATGCGACCCTTCTTCATGTACGAGTATGTCCTATACAAGTACAGGGTCTATCACTGATGCTAGTCTGTCCTAGACATGTGCATGGACTTATAGCCATTGCTCTCCAGAGCGTTGGTTTTCACAAGTCACGTGATCAAAGGGGTGAGATTTACTCAGCGCCTTTGTGGAACTGTTAGTTGTGCTACAACAAGTGGCCCAAACTGGTGAATGCCTGAGACGTCTTCAGTGGCAATGTCTCTGAGGTAGTGGTTGGCAAACACCGTGTTCGATCTCCAAAAGCAGACCTCCATTATAGTTGTAATCGAGCAGTTTCCATGCAGAGCAAGTGTTGACGCCAGGGTTCTGACTTCGTGTGTATTGGTTCTTGGCGATAAAATCCCATCTCAGTCCCAGATGTACGATGTCACAATGTCTTGATTCAAATCGTGTTCGTTCAAAGTCCAGAGCATGTATTCAGACATCCTTGCAGCTGTTGCTAGGGCGATCAGGAACAGCATTTTCTGAGTTAGTAGTTCAAAGGATGTCCGTTCTAGAGGCTCGTAGGCATCACTGGTGACATGTTGTAAAACTAGGTTGAGATCCCAGGCAGGAGCCTTAAATTTCTTTTGTTGGTCTTGCAACTTGAACGAGCGTAGTAGTGCCAGAATCTCTGGTACTTTGGTCAGCTTGATACCCGTTTTCATGGTGATAACTGTACCGAGGGCCGCTAAGTAAGTTGAAAGTGTTGAACCTTTTAAGTGTCTCGTCTGTCGTAGATGACACAGGTATTCCGCTTTAATACGCTCCACGCGTGTAGCTGGAACAGTGTCGGGTTCCCGTGAGCTTGCTTGGTGTGAGGATGGACGAGTAGCTTTGACCACTCTGGTAGTTTCAGGGTTGGACTTCCGAGTTCTCATATGGGGATGGGAAACCATACGCTCGCCGGCCAGTAGGGCGCGACCAAAATCAGTTGCAACGTAGTCGTCTGCTTGATTTTTTGTAGTACTTGAGGTAGTAGTGCAGGAGGCAGTAACTCGTAAGCGTTTAGTCCTTCCCATGAGATGCTTAGAGCATCTGTTGCCCATGCCTGAGGATCTGGAATCGGTGAGACGAACGTTGGTAGCTGTTTGTTGAACTTTGTTCCAAACAGGTCTATTAGTAGGGATCCAAAAGTCTGTCTGATGAACTGGAATGCTTCTGGATGCAACATCCATTCCGTCGGGGATGGTTGTAGTGGAGGAGATAGGGCGTCTGCTATGACATTCCTTGCTCCCGGAATGTGGCATGCCTTCATGTAGATGTTCAGGTCGTCAACTATGCTGAACAGGAGTTGTAGCTGACGTGTTGACCCTTGTTTGTTGATGTAAGATGCCACTGTGGAGTTGTCCGTGTGTACCATGAGTCATGCGTTCTTTAGTATGCTGGACCAATGTTGTAAAGCGTTGATTACTGCTTTCATCTCCAACAGATTGATGTGTGATTTCTGATCCTGACTTGACCACTTCCCTGCTGCCACACGTTGTTGAAGTGCGCACCCCATCCTTGTAGGGAGGCATCCACGTAGAGATGAGTGTTGCAAACCGGCTCTGACAAAAAGGTCCCTCCGCAAACGTTCGACTTCCGAGTCCACCATAGGAGATATGGTTTCAGGCTGTCCGGTAGTATTAACGGATCAAGGCTGTCTAGGTGGGCGTTCACAAATACTTGTAGTGGCCGCAACTGTAGTCTCCCTCTGTGAGTCATGTCTTGAGCTGAGGTGAGTAGACCGAGCATGCTTTGCCAAGCACGTAGTGTCAACGGAGAGAGCAATGCTTGAGATATCATCTGTTGTATTTTGACCCAACGATCCTCTGGAACGGCTATACGATCAACTGGCGTCATGAGTCGAATTCCTAGGAACTGCAGATCTTGTTTCGGCTCCAGTTCCGACTTGAGGAGATGCACTAGCCATCCTAGTTGAGTGAGCAGCCTGATGGTGAAATCTAGTTGCAGTCTGAGTTGACTGGGATCTTGATGAGCTTGAATCCCTTCGTCTAGGTAGAAAGCACTGTGTAGACCTCCACGATGTAGTTATGTGACTATGGGCTTGGTCATTCGAGTAAACAACCAGGGGGCCGACGATATTCCAAACGGTAGAACCTTCCACTGGAAATGATGTCCGTTGAAAAGGAATCGTAGGTATTTCCTTGAGTCTGGATGTATCGGGATGTGGAGGTACGCATCTTGCAGATCTATGCTGGCGAGGTAGTCTGCTGGACGAATGAGATGTCGGAGCTGAGGAAGATGTATCATCTTGAATTTTGCTGGTCTGCGTAGATACTCCCGGTTGAACTTCATCATGTTGTAGATGAGCCGAAATTTCTCCTTGGAATTCTTCTTCGGTAACAGGAAAATTGGGGAGTAGAACCCGGGCGTGATGAGATCTTGATCTATCTCATCTACTGCCTCTTTGTCGAGTAGGGTCTTGATAGCATCGTCCAGTTTCTCTATCTGGTCGGCTGCATAGTTCATCGGGTTGTTTGTGAGCGGCAGAGTGGCTTCCAACTTTATCTTGTACCCTCTGCTCAGTATCTGGGATATGTAGTCGTCCTGTAGTATCCGCCAATTCTCCAAGTACCGTTGAAGACGTCCACCCACTGTTGAAGGTTGTACGGGAATGGCTGGGGGTGGAAGACTCCAGTCGTTCCGAACCTGGCCTTCAATGCTTGCTTCCACTTGCACCCCTGGGTGCTCGGCCTCTTCGAGGGTTACTTCTAGGAGCTCCGGTTGGGCGACGAAAGGATCCTCTTCCTCCTTTCATACTGGAATACTTCTTTTCTCTGGCTCTCTGGACTCCTGCAAACTTAGATTTGTTGGAGTAGCGTTGGGATGTCTGACGAATCACGTTAGAAAAAGTGTCGATGGATTTAATCATCATAACTTCCCTGGAGTCGTGAGAAACTTCTCTGACGACTTCTTCAATTCCTCCTCCGAAGATGTAAGATGATGACCATGGGGCTATGTATAAAGACTTGGTGAAGCGTTCACTCCAAGTGCATGCTGACAATAACCCTTGTCTTCTCAGGAGAGTCAAACCCGCTGAGGTAGGTGCTAGGTGCTCCGACATGAATTGATGGTCTCTCTTCTGCATAAGTAGAGCGGAGTATATCATCCGGGCTTCTTCGGCCGAGGAATTCTTGAACTTCAAGATGAGAGTTTCGTTGATAGCCCTTGATCTGGCTGATCCGAAGAAAGTACGTCTGGTGGTTGTATCCAGCTGCGCTAACTTCTTATCCTCATTCTTGTAAGTTCTTTGACGGGAATTGGTGATAATCTTGTAGTCATCATCAACCTCTGGAGCCTTCAGGAAGGGTTCCATCCTATGTAGAGGGAATTTCCTGGCGTTGAATGTCGGGATGTGTTGACTGCGACTTGGTGGCTTTATCAAAAGCTGCATTGAGGTTTTCTGGTACTTGAGAGATCGGGTTTGTCGGTGGAAAGGTAAGTATGTCGAAATCATCTTTGGACATCTTGTAGGTAAACGCCTCATCTGTGTCCTTAGAAGGTGATGATAAGTCCAAGCCATTGGCGATCCAGGAGCTAATTTCCGTATCGGAGAAGACGCCTTCACCTTCATCCTCTGATTAAGACATTTCTCGCTCCAAGGATGAACGACGACTTGAGTCTCTATAGGATGATCTATAAGATGAGCTTCGCGCAGGCGAACGATCCAGATGTGATCTTGAATCTTTCCTGGAGATTTGCGATATTTCTCTAGATCTTTGTGAAGGTGGATTCCTGGACGTAGTTTCCCCTCTGTAGGAGTGTCTTCGCACAGGCTCTTGATGGGCGTCAGAGTCCGATGGAGATGACGACTCATATCTGCGACGTCTGTAGGGTTCAGGAGAACGTCTTGCTTCCTTCCTGCGAGGAGACTTCTTAGCAACACTCTCTAGGGCATCTACTTCAGATGGGGAAAATCATGTCCGCGAGCCTTCGCGCAGGCTTCCCTCTTCATCTAGATGTGGTGGGGAGACTGTAGAGCCTTCACGCAGGCTAGTAGACGTAGTGGTCTTCATAGCAGCCTTCTCTTGAGCGAAGCGACGTTCCATCATCGACATCATCTGGTCTGTAAACTGTTACAACAGTCCCGGGTAGAAGTTCTGCGTTGTCTGAAGAGACTGCTGCAGGGATGATGCATCTGATACTGAAGAGACGTCATCTAAGGCTCGCTGCCCTCGTGAAGAGTTGATGCTGCTGCTATCTCTGGTACCCGATGTCTGCGTTGATAGTAGGTTTACTGTCAATGTCTGCGCTGATACCAAAGCCGATGTAGCTGTAGAAGCAGGCTTCGTCTTCTTACTGACAATGGTGACTTCAGGTATGAGGATGGGTGGATCATCATAAGCGTCTGCTTCTTCCGGAGGAACAATCTCGGCTGAGAAAGACCTCGTCTTCTGATTAGAGATGATCTTAGACATCGCTGAAGTCTTCATATTAGTAGCCTTCTTCTTCTGCGAAGCTGAAGATTTGGCCTTCTTTATCTGCGATGAGGTCAGCTCAGTAGACGATGATCTCTTATGGCCTCCGGCGTTCACCTCTGGTACATTGACCTGCTCCTGAGTAACGTTCAGTAATTCACTCGAATTATGAATATCTGCAGCAGTGGTTAACACACAGTTATCAGCGCAATCACTTGATTTAGACATGACTTGTGAATACCTACGTACCAAGTCCTTACCACGTCTATGGATGGAAAAAAGGTAATTAGTAAATTCAACCGAATTTAAATTTACACAGTACTCACAGCAGGAGCTGAAAGAACATGAAACAGTGCAATTAGGACATAATAAATCCGGGTCAGCCGCAGACACTTGGTACCTACAACGAATACAAGTTTTCATCAATAGTAAACATGAAGAAAACAAATGTCAAACAAAGGAAATTTTAGAACAAATTTCAAACTGTAATGTAGAATATAATCCTAAAAACCGTATACAGCAATAATTTTGATGTAAGGTCGGAAAATATAAAAGGATATATGCCGTATAGGGACCCAGGTGCTCTCACAACCATCCTCAAGGGCGATGAAGAAGAAGGGAGTGACAAATATGGTCGATCATGTGACCATTGGGTGAGTGATTTTACGTCCGCTTATTTAAAGGGAACTTCAAGTGATTTCAAGTGTTCCACTATCATTCGCAAGAGGAAGGAGACAAGCATTATAAGCATGAGTCAGGATAAGGAAAATTTCAATTTACAAGGGCACGGACTTACTCAGACAAATTGTAAGTCATAAGAAGTATTAATCAAGTTAGTGATAAAACACTTGCTGAAGGCTATGTGAGCATTCAGTTTAACACAGATTTGAAAGGCATATCATGACTTTTAAGTCACATCTTTGGGGACATATTTCATTATGCTTCCTTAGAAAAACAACTCACTGTAGTGGTATTGCCAGCTGCTTCATATGATGTGGAGTACAGCTGTAGTATATTGTGGTACAGTGACAGTACAGCTGTAGTATATTGTGGCACAGTGACAGTACAGCTGTAGTATATTGTGGAACAGTGACAGTACAGCTGTAGTATATTGTAGAACAGTGACAGTACAGCTGTAGTATATTGTGGTACAGTGACAGTACAGCTGCAGTATATTGTGGTACAGTGACAGTACAGCTGTAGTATATTGTGGTACAGTGACAGTACAGCTGTAGTATATTGTGGTACAGTGACAGTACAGCTGTAGTATATTGTGGTACAGTGACACTACAGCTGTAGTATATTGTGGTACAGTGACACTACAGCTGTATTACATCTGATATAGTTTTCAATACCTGATGGTGTCTTCACACTCCCATTGTTCCATCCGGAGACGACTCACGGTCAGCTGCAGACCTTTGTTCTGGGCCCTCAGAGCATCTCTGTCAACGTCACAATACAGCGACTAAACATCACAGTTGACTTATATACTACAAGTCATCCTTAGCATACAGAAAACTCAATCTTTGAATAGTTTCTTTGCTGGGTACTTGCTTTGACCATCTACATAACTGTTATTCTTAGTCATGCAGTGCTCTTGGTTTGAGTGAGTATGTCGGTCTTTTCTGTAGTCAGTACCAGCCACAATTAAATGCCACCAAATAGGACTTGTATCTAGGTAGCGAGACACACATAACACTGGTGTGTGGTCTGTGGTTACCTGTATGTTTGCAGGGCCTCGCCGCAGGTCTTGGAACTCTCCAGGTTGTCATCCTTACGCTGCAGATCCTCTGCCAGCTGCTCCAGCTTAGCCATTGCACCTTCGTACTTCTCTCGCATCCGCACCTTCATCTCATGCACCTTCCTCTCTGTTGTCACTCGGATCTCATGAAGGGACCGCTTGATTTTCTTTGAGAAAATATAAAGTCAGAACTGTATCATCAGTGATTCAAACATTATTTATTTGGTGTCTAACACCACATGCAGCATTATTCCAGCTATATGACTGCAGCCTGTAACTAATCCAGTTTGGATGAGACAATTCGATGGTCGATATTGAGAGCACCAAACCATACCATCAGGGTATGATGGCATTTGGTTATGTCATTCGAGTGACCATCAATTAAGCCACCTCTGTAGGTTAAATGAAATGTTTCCAAAATGCCAAAAAGTGTGTTCAAACACTGATGCATAACCCTAATAATGAGATGTGTATTCTTTCTGGATTAAATGCTGAAGTACTAAATGTGGCTGTAATGTGTATAGTATCTTGATGAAATGTATCATGACAGCGTAAGTGTGGACGAGTAGGAACCCAGCTTCTGGCATTACCTGTGTGTCATCTCTTGCCTTGTTGACCTTCTCGAAGAGGTCAAGGTCACCCTTCCCTTCTGCCACCGATCTCCGCTCTGAAGTAAACACACCCTGACATTTAACGAATTTCATGCCAAATATATTTCATTTTAATTTTTCTGGTAAATTCATCAATCCACAAATCTTGTGAAAATAACCACTAAAATAGTCTTGAAACAGTAGTCCCTGATCGTATAAGGAAAGTAAATTAAAACTAGTTGTAAAGCCAGAATATCTTTCACCAACCCTTTGCATTTTCTGTGGAATCGTGATCTTTTTCATCCTCAAAGCTTCGTTCTGAAGAAAAGGTGAATTCTTATTAGCATTTCCACATTAAAGCTTTCCTCAAATAGAAACAAACACATCAAAATTCTAGAAATCTTACATTAATTATATGTTACTGTAGAGATACATTTATTCATCAGCAAAATGTAGAAAAAGTAACCAATTTCCATTGTCTGAAAAATAACATACTGGAGCTAATCCAATATTAAAAAGTTGTCATTCAACTTTGGGAAAAGGGGACAAATGATCTGTAAACCTTAGCGATGTCTGTTGTCCACAAAGCTGCATTATACATGCACCATATGTGTTACAAAACATGATTTAAACAATCCCAGTGGTAGCAGGATATATGCATGCGAAATTGTTGTAACCGTTCATTGAGAAACTGCTCACAGGTATGTATGAAATGTGCTGACAATGTCAACATGCAATTAAATAAATCTGATTAATCATCACAGGATTCCACAGTTTGTACATGAGTATTCACAAACACCACTGAAATAACTTAACAGTGCTGTTTCCAGGTTTTCATTTTTATCTTATTTGCATACTTAGTTGATTGTGGCACTCACCCAGTTCGGACACTTTGTTGTTGAGTTTGTCTGCCACGCACGTCACCTCTCGGAGGTCCCGCATCAGCAGGGAGACAGCCTCCTCCATGGCATGTTTCAGGCCACTTATCTCCTTGTCTTTCTTCTCCAGCTTCTTCCTGGCATCTGTCAGTTCAGCCTGTAAGTTTTCATCTTTCTTCTTGCCCTCTGCCACAGTCACCTACAGTTCAACAGGTCACCATGTCTCTTGAGATAACACAGGACAAGGCCTCACTACTCCAGGGCAATGCAACACCTGCACGTCCAGTTCACCAACATCCCCTTCTAGATGTCCAATCAAGAAACCAGAAACCCATCCAACAATATCCAAACAAGTGAGGACAGAAACCCGATCAACTCCGAGCAATGCATACATCTAACCACCCCTTCAGGGGTGGAAATAACTTTAAAATTGATAGTGTACTCCGGTATAGTGGCACATGTTAAGTGACTTGCCCTGATATTTTTTCAAGTATACCGACCATTTTCTTGCTGATTTTTTAAATAAACAACATAATTAACATTGGAAAGTCAACTGGACACCGGTACAGTGTGATGTACAAATTTGCTTGCCCGACAGAAAAAAACACTGGACTCGGGCAATGGGTTATTTCCACCCCTGCCCTTGAGAACCAAAACTGGCATCATCTCTACCCTCACCAGACAAGCCATCAATCTCTCCTCTACTATCAATACTGCAGAAACCCAGCACCTTCGCCATATTTTCACTCAGTTCAACTTCTTCAACTATCCAATCAGTACCACCCTCCATCCGAAAAATAAACTGGCCACCAACAAATCTGAACAAGCACCTATCCGTATATATGAGATGTACATAAGTCGGTCCTGTGCTGTAGTACTTCACTCAACCTTGACAAGGTATAGGAATCTCTACTGAAAGGTCACATCATAATTTAAGAAGCATATATGTCATTATCTTACCACACACATAAATGTCGTTTTCGGATTGGCTGAGCGCTCTATTATTTTCAATGTACCCCGTTTACAAGCGAGTAACATTTCAATGTACCCCGCTGTCAATGGCAACTCATTTGGTACTTCGTCGTAGTAATTCTTTATCTCGATTAACATTGAATCACGTATGGTGTACGGAAATTACCGATGTTTTGCGAATGCAAATCGATGGAAAGGGAGATAACTCTAAATCTGTTTTTCTTGTCAGCAAAATCTAGCGATGGCTACAAAAAGATTTGTACCCGTGCTTCAAACATTAAGGTGTTCAGTAAGATAAATACGTTGGTCACTGGTCCCTCGGGGCCTATGGGTTGATGTACCCTCGATGTTTAGGCTCAGGGAACATAAACAAACATCGAGGGTACATAAACCCATGCCCCCCTCGTGACCAGTGAACAACTTACAATGTGTACAGCTAGCTGACCTTGGCAGAATGTTGCCATGTGAAACATATTCCTTATTCATCAGCATCGGGTTGCTATGTGAAACATGAACTTTATTCTTCAGTATGGACTTGCTAAGTGAACCATGTACATTCTTCAGTACAGAGTTGCTATGTGAAGCATACCTTATTCTTCAGTACAGAGTTGCTATGTGAAGCATACCTTATTCAGTAGAGTTGCTATGTGAAGCATACCTTTTCTTCAGTACAGAGTTGCTATGAGAAGCATACCTTATTCTTCAGTACAGAGTTGCTATGAGAAGCATACCTTATTCTTCAGTACAGAGTTGCTATGTGAAGCATACCTTATTCTTCAGTAGAGTTGCTATGTGAAGCATACCTTTTCTTCAGTACAGAGTTGCTATGAGAAGCATAACTTATTCTTCAGTACAGAGTTGCTATGTGAAGCATACCTTATTATTCAGTACAGAGTTGCTATGTGAAGCATACCTTATTCTTCAGTACAGAGTTGCTATGAGAAGCATACCTTATTCTTCAGTACAGAGTTGCTATGAGAAGCATACCTTATTCTTAAGTACAGAGTTGCTATGAGAAGCATACCTTATTCTTAAGTACAGAGTTGCTATGAGAAGCATACCTTATTCTTCAGTACAGAGTTGCTATGTGAAGCATACCTTATTCTTCAGTACAGAGTTTCTATGAGAAGCATACCTTATTCTTCAGTACAGAGTTGCTATGTGAAGCATACCTTATTCTTCAGTACAGAGTTGCTATGTGAAGCATACCTTATTCTTCAGTACAGAGTTGCTATGAGAAGCATACCTTATTCTTCAGTACAGAGTTGCTATGAGAAGCATACCTTATTCTTCAGTACAGAGTTGCTATGAGAAGCATACCTTATTCTTCAGTACAGAGTTGCTATGAGAAGCATACCTTATTCTTCAGTACAGAGTTGCTCTGTGAAGCATACCTTATTCTTCAGTACAGAGTTTCTATGTGAAGCATACCTTATTCTTCAGTACAGAGTTGCTATGAGAAGCATACCTTATTCTTCAGTACAGAGTTGCTATGAGAAGCATACCTTATTCTTCAGTACAGAGTTGCTATGAGAAGCATACCTTATTCTTCAGTACAGAGTTGCTATGTGAAGCATACCTTATTCTCCAGTACAGAGTTGCTATGAGAAGCATACCTTATTCTTCAGTACAGAGTTGCTATGTGAAGCATACCTTATTCTTCAGTACAGAGTTTCTATGTGAAGCATACCTTATTCTTCAGTACAGAGTTTCTATGAGAAGCATACCTTATTCTTCAGTACAGAGTTGCTATGTGAAGCATACCTCATTCTTCAGTACAGAGTTGCTATGAGAAGCATACCTTATTCTTCAGTACAGAGTTGCTATGAGAAGCATACCTTATTCTTAAGTACAGAGTTGCTATGAGAAGCATACCTTATTCTTCAGTACAGAGTTGCTATGTGAAGCATACCTTATTCTTCAGTACAGAGTTTCTATGAGAAGCATACCTTATTCTTCAGTACAGAGTTGCTATGAGAAGCATACCTTATTCTTCAGTACAGAGTTGCTCTTGTTGACATCCTTTATGTCCTTCTCAAGCGTGGCCACCTTGGCAATGAGAGCGGTGCGGTCGGACTGTGCATGCTGCAGTCGCCCCTCCAACTTCTTCATGTCCTCCTCCTTGATGCCGAGCTGCTTGTTGAGATCTGTCTTCTCCTGCAGCAGCTTCTTCATCTGACAACAGTTACCATGGTTACTTCAGTGTCTCCCTCCTTGCGTTTCAACAGGAGCTCTGACACTAGGAATTGTGAAACATGTCTTAGGGTGTACTTAACATTAGGAACTCTAATACCATTTGGTAAGCTGTGGCCAGTGCTGGCAAATAACAGCAGGAGTAACAGGCTTACAGTAACCTCTATCATTGTGATACATTGCATTCACATTAAATATCATGTTTATTATTTCAAGATAACCCCAGCTTATGGATCTAACTCGTAACAAGTAATTTCATCACAGGTATCAAAGGAAACTGCTATGGCTTAATTATTTGTATTCTATATTATCAATAGCATTAAGTGACAGAAATATGAAACAATACTTTCAAATATTCAGCTTTTTAAATTACTTCTTTTTCCAAAGGGCACCCCTTAAACATATTTAAAGGTGACCCATGTGCACGCTGGAAAAAAACCCTGTAATATCCAACAGTGTCTCCTAAAACATTTACCCACCTCTCGCTCGAGTTCCTTGATTTTACTCAGCATCATCGTCTCCTCCAGAGATTTCCCCTTCTTCTCCTTCAGAGACTGGAAGCAGAGTGGTTATACTAACAGCTGAGGTTATAATAACAGGGCTCAGTTTGTGGAGCTGGATTTAACCTGCAACAGGTCCATCATGTGCATGTTGACATGAACACAGGGCTTGCCCCCTGGACCCATTACCATGATTATACGTATCAAAGGTGAAGTATAGTTGCACAAGCTAGTCTGCTTGCATGAAATCTCAGATCACTTATGATTGGTGTCATGATTTGAAACAGTTAGCACTTACTGTGACAGTACTTCTGCTGCAATGTCATCAAAGGCTAATTCACAACTCAGCTAGTAGTTGACCTACCTAACAAGCATCTGACAGGCAATGGATGGGTTTTCTTTTACGAACTTCATGCATATAGATTGTAGATATAGAGTTGCAAATATATTCACTGGTCTACAGGCTAATTCTTACATAATTTCAACTAATGTAATGATATGTTAAGCCTAAAATGTCTGAAAAATGTGGCCACAAGACGACACAAAAATGTCAAGAATATAGTGCATGAATTTGTAACTCTCAATGTATAAAGAAATAACAGGCGGAAAAAGTCCTTCCATTCCCCATTTCTTTCTTCCGAAGATTAACAGAGGTAAGGCAACATGGTTCAACCCTATAGATTGTAATTAATTTGGGGCTTTTAGTTATTTTTTTGAGTTCTCTAGTAATTGTTGTGTTAGGTTTTGTTAATAATTTAGCTTATATTAATTTATAAAAATTATTTGGGATGGGGGAACGGGAGGAACTCTTACCAAATAACCTGAAAATATCTGAATTGATCAAACCAGAGACATGCTGCTGATCACTGCATTGTCTGGTCCAGACTCGATTATTTACAGACCACCACCATATAGCTGGAATATTGCTGAGTGCGGCATAAAACTAAACTCACTCAAACCATAGACAGAACACACGAACAAGGGTGACCAGAGGAAGGTGAGATGTTTCAGGTATGCAGATTGTGATGTCAGTACTTCAAGTCAGGCTCACACACTTATACCTGACCTTGTAATCTGATGACTTACTTCTGTGCTAGCAGCATGGGTCAGGGATTTCTTCCTGGGGGTGCTGGAGAACACGCCGGGGCCCGGGATTGTTCCCCGCCAACATGCTGACACCACTGATCACGCTGCATGTACTGATGTCGAAGTCTGCTGGGCTGGGACCAAATTCTGTCAACATCAGAGTATCAAACACTGAAAGTCAGCATTTGCAGTCTGTGACATTGGCAACTCTTCCCAAGACATTAGTACCTCAGCTAACTAGAGGTTTTCTAATTAATCTCTGAACCTGCTAAACTGACTGTATACAATGGGGAGGGACTTTGGATATTCACAAGGGTTATATGTCATTCCTCAAGGTTTGAACCAGAGAAGAACCAAAGTGTACAACCTTGGGCTGGTGTGGGTGCGTGGGGGGTGTTTGAGTGATAAAATATAACATCCTTTGTGACACTTACTAAAAATGATAACACCAATATTCAAGAGTGATAATCTCTATCTATCGTAGAGAGGTAGGCTTAAGAACTGCAACAGTCAAGTACTTAAGATATAAGGGGTCCCTAGATTCATATACTATAGGTGCAAACTTCAAAGACCCAAGGATCACCCTTAAATCCAAACAGTGACACTGACAAACCTTGACAAAATAGTAGCATGATTAGTGGGATTGGTCACAAGTGACAACAAAATAGCATCTCAGTCAAGTTACACTGGTCCTTTATGAATGTATGCATACTGTTGAACAGGTGCAGCAGCAATATGACCTCTACTGTAGGTCATGCTCATATCTGTAACCATGGTAATACACTAGGAATATCACTCGCAAATTGTTGTTTACTTGCCTTTGTCATTGTTGAACCTGTCCGACTTCACAAAGACACCACCATGTGCAGACTTCAGCTCTCTGGGGTCATACGCACCAACAGGAGGGGCACTGGCTGAAGGTTTGAAAACAGCATGCTCAGGGACCTTATAGATAATACCTTGCTTGGCAGACAATTTTGGATGAAAGCACAACACAACAACACACATCCATGCCCAGTGTAACCAAATATTTCAATAAACAGCTTCAGTCTTGATAGGTGAGTCAGTCTTGATACGGATAAATGGTTTGGAAAAAAGGGGAGATAACTTGTTCAGACTTAGGTCAATAACTTCTAAAACTCTGTACAACACAAATGACGGCTAAAAGATTGATAAACATGATAATTGGAAATATCGTCAGTTGGAAAAATTGTTAACAATTAATGATATGAGAATAGTGATCTCTTCGATTGGCAGTTTAGAAGTTTGTGAGTAATAAGAAAGTAAGATACTTTATTGATGATAACTTCTTTATTATATATGATGCGACGTTTCAGTGTAGATTCTTACACCGTTGTCAAGCAAGAGTGTCACATCATATATAATATAGAAGTTGTCATCCATAAACGTATCGAACTTTCCTATGAGAATAGTGTCGCTGATAATATCATACATAAACTGTTGGATGAAATAAAGTTTAAATTACTCACACATTACACAAAGTTACATGTATTATTTATTTATGAGCTGCTGCTAAAGTATGTTCAGGACACTGTTTTGTTATCACCACAAAAATATGTCAAAACTCACGAGTGATGTGAAATATGATTTCTTTTGGACTTTGTTTGTATATTTGCTGAAAGCTAACTTTCTGATATTCATCAATAAATGATAGATATTTAGTTCACGATTATCTATCTCTAATATCTATATGGGGCGGTGGGGTAGCCTAGTGGTTAAAGCGTTCGCTCGTCACGCCAAAGACCTGGGTTCGATTCCCCACATGTTTACAATGTGTGAAGCCGATTTCTGGTGTCCCCCACCGTGACCTTGCTGGAAAATTGCTTAAAGCAGCGTAAAACTAATCTCACTCACTCACTCTATTATCTATATTGATAGCCAGTCCTGACAATACTTGAAAATATTATTTTTCAATAGTAACCTTATCTCAATCTATATTGTAGAACTTTGGTTGTTTGCCTCAGAACTTAGCATTAGGGTGTGACAGATTGTGATTTAGATCTTAAGCTTAGTAGTGCATGCATATTATTTATGGGATAATACCTATTTTTTATGCTTCACACAAGATAACTGTCCTTTGGTTGTAAGAACAAGTACCATCTTCTAAATGTTTTTACAATGTTGTTGCCAGAGAATCACACCACTGACCATCTCCTTATTATCTATCAACGGTCTGTGGCATTAGGCACTAAGTTAAGCTCAGAATGGAAAGAATTCCCGTCTGTATCCCCCCTCAAATTTCATTCTAGCCAAATCAGATCACCTGAATATATATTCATTATCTCATAAGGATGAGTTTTAACATGTTTCTTTAATTGTATCTGAACATACTGAAAGACACATCAATCTTCTTAAAATGCCACTCAAAGAAATGTTTCCTCATCATTAAAATTTAAGGGGGATACGGGCGTACGTCTTACCCTGCTATATATGGCTGCACAGGTAATCAAAACATTGCTAATAAGCATGAACAGTTTGACTATATCTTATTTGATTTTACTTTGAACATCTGAGGCCACCAAATGATATTCTTATAAGTTTGGTAAGTGTTTTTGTAAGTTTGAAACTGTTGATGTCCATAATTCCCTATATCTCATGATTTGAAGACTTAGTTAGGTAGTAACATAGGCATGATCAGGGGCGCGGTGGGCGAGCTGGCTAAGGCGCCAGGCTAGTGATCCAGCGTGGTTGAGGTGATGGGATCGAGCCTACCACCTGTGACCGGGTGTAAAAACCTTAGAGTCAACTTTGTGTGCACTCTTTCAGTGTTGTCACAACCCCTAGTGTACAGTACACAAGCCTGTGCACTTAAAAGAACCCACAAATCTGTTGGTATATGACCAGATGGTGGCCACATGAATACATGCAAACACCTAGTTGCGGGTACAGCAACATGCAGTGAACTTGGACAAAGTACTGTGACTATGTGTCCCAGTCCACCCAGCTGTGAATGGGTACCTCGTAAGGATGAGAAAGCCACAATAACTCAGTGCGCCTAGTGGCTGCAAGAGTTGAATACTCCCCAGGGAGTTGAGATTGATAATGCGATGTGCCGTTGACATTGACATACAGTGATCAAGGGAAGAAAATACCAGCGCCTTGAGCATGCACTAGTTGCCTGGATATATGCGCTATATAAATATCCTATAATAATGATGGCGCACATACAAGTGAGTCCGTTAAGTCTGCGCAGCTGCAATAGCGTACTTTCGTATCGAATGTAAACATCGTCTGCTACCACATTAACGCTTGAAATCTGGACATTTCTATAAGGGACTGGCTCTTAATCACTAAAGGTAAGTAAATAACAGTAATTGACAATTTTATGAAAATTCGTTTTCTTAAGACTTTAAAACCTTTTGCTTCATTATTCATAATTGGATTTAATATGAAACACTCTTCCTTACATTGATGAAGTGATTTTTGAAAAAATCTGGCCCCAATACGCTTCCATACTACGGATCTCCAGCTGGATGTTATGCATCAGTTGCTGCGCAGAATTACCGGACAGCAAGCGATGTCAGTAGAACGCCAGTAAGGTCAACCATATGGCATAACGCAACGTTAGAATCTTATAGTCGTCAATAAAACTTAAATTTCTAGGTAAATATGATGCACACCAGCATGTTTAGTCAAGTAAACCACAAAAAATAAGAGACGTTAGTTGCCGTGTTGTGATTGTTGTGCTTAGATGCGCGGAATTACCAGACGGCATTGTAATGGTCTCTGGTGTAGGAGCTTTGGCATTACGTTGTGGTTGGGGATTTGATACAGCTATGAAAAAATGAAGTTTCATAAAAGAAATAATGGCTAGAATGCACTTTACCGGGCGCAGCCCACGCTGCTTCTTCTACGATCCTTAGGGTTAGGGTTAGGGTATGGCACTCTTTACGATCCTTAGGGTTAAGCACCCTTTACCATTGTTTATTATCCTTAGGGTTAGGCACCCTTTACGATCCTTAGGGTTAGGGGATAGGGAAACCCAGCAGCGCTAATTAATCTGAAAAAGTGCGCCCGGTAAAGTGCAGTACTCCCGAAATAATATAGGAGCGCACAATAAATTACTTCGGGATGTGATGCAGACAATGTGAACTTTAGCCCTATTAATTTTGAAGTGGTCTTCAGGTGTCAAGGTCTGAAGACGAGCAGCTTTTCTGGATAGATGATCTGAATGAGAATGTGGTCTGTGGCGAACATACACACCTTTGACTTCGTTGAATCTTTTCAAACTTGCTTTTGAAAACGACATGGCGATTCCAGCAGGAATGCAACAGATTTCAAACAAAGAAGCCCATAGACTCGTCCCACCACAACAAAAATGTTTTGAAGCAACCGCCGAGTTGCACAGGTGCTCTCCTGCCAATCAAATATCACTTCCGGTAATGAGATACTACTTCCTTTCAAACACATTTCAAATGCCAATCAAAGAAGACATTTCAAATGTGTAAGTAAATAACACGATGTCTGTCCTATAGTAAGAAACATTTGCATAATCATTTTCTGTTGGTGCTGAAACGTTGGTAGGGATTGTATCCATGTTTTCATGTTTGAACAGCACAAAACAAATTTATTAGAAATATTAAATATCCAATTATTCTTTAAAGACTTTATTTTCTAGTGGTTCAGGAATATTACCTTTATGAAATGCATCGGTTCAACTGTTTGACTGGCATTTAAGAAGTTGGTGAGTGATAAGAATCCATACCGAAAAATCGCATCATATGTAATAAAGAATTTGTTATCCATAAAGAATCTTACTGTCTTATGCATCGGTTTAGTTTATTACCAAATTTGCACCACATAAATATTATCTACAGTAAAAACCACATATCTGTGCCATATAGAAAATGTTTGTGTCAATATGTGGTGTATTTTAAAACACAGGTTCTCCTACGTCATGGTTCCGCGTTTGGGAGTGTTCTATTTAGTTAATTACTGTTTGGTAGAATCGTGTTGACAATCTGTGGTTTGTCTTACCCAGTCTTAACCATTGGGCTGGAGTTTTGCTGAGTTCAACACCAACATCACCATTAAATCCAGTTCATCAGTCGTCCTCAAAATACACACATGGAGAGGATGTTGTTCAGTAGGACAGACTCACATTCCTTCTTATTTTGGAAGAACAAGAACCTCTTGCAATTTCTATATTTCATTTTCTTGAATTCAAGACCTTTTCTTAAAATCAACACACATTTTAATCAAGACGTATCTAATATATCTCATATAATTTTTTTATACATAGGGAATCTTACAATTCATCCAAAGCATTTTTCATTTTGTTTGGTGTTATCGGTTTTGTTCTGTTGGTGTCCATGACTGAATGATGGTCGTCATCATCATAACATGATGTGTGATGAGACACGTTGTACAAATGTATTAACTCTTTTGGCCACATTCCATGATTAAGTGTAAACATCTTTTTAAGTAGAATCCGACTTTCTTCCGAAACTTCTCAACTGAAGTTCGTGCTTTATCTCTTTTGAATAGTTGACATGAATACTGTTTAGCCACATTTGTTCTCGATCTTGACGAGACATCGCGTTAGTTGGCGAAGCGGAAGTCAACAGAAGCTTTTGCTGAACGTTAACTTTTCTTAATTTGTCACTGCTGTTTAATAAACAAGGACAGCAACATGCCGGAACGTATGTTTAGCCTTTTTAACTTAAACATTGTTGGCATTTAAACATTACATTGAAATAGAGCTTTTGTGTATATGTAGTTGCAATTTACACATTTAAAATGAAATGAGTTGATCTCCACACTCCGACTTTAGAATCCCATCTGCATATGTGGTTGTGAAAAAACTGGTGCATATTAAACAATACCCGTTGATACATTGATGAATTTAACGTGATTTACAGGTAAGTTATGATAGGCCCCTGTCTCAATGTAAACATATCGCTTCAACTTTGTCAACGCTTTCAACATAAAATTAGCTCTAGTCTAATCGTATGACCAAGACACTAGCCTTCTCTTCATCATGTTCATTGGGTCCACTCTTTAGTTAAGGATCTATTCCAGTACACTTTGTAATGTAGTGTGTGGATGACATTAAGCTGCGGTAGGGTCTTACAGTTGAGACATGACTTGTACTTTCTTATGGATTGGTATTTGAATTATGGAAATGTACAACACGACTTTTTCGGACATCATGTACGTTTTCGGACGGCAGTGTAATCTGGGCTTTAATTTGGGATGTTGCATCACACAGACATTGTCAGGGCCTACCTTTAGAATACAGCACCACAAACTTTAAAAATACGTCATAATACCCTTATACGTAATGTAATGTCATTTTCTTCGAAAGCACGTTCTCGACACAGTGCCCAATGATCCGATGCCCAATGCACCATGGCAACACGGTTGTCTTATATTTATAATATATCTTTCTTTTTTCACTAATACACTCATATAATTTGTATTACAGGGTGCTGAGGTGTTTTGTTTAGTGTATTATTGTATTTTGTATTTTTTAAATTTAGCAAGAATGCGTTACACCGGTCTATATTATATATATTCGATTTTTCGCAATTTTGGTCAATGTAATTATTCAAATTATGTAAATATATTTTATATTTCGGTTTCTAAGTAACTATTAAGTCTAAATGATTTACCAATGTGAACTGACATACATATATATTTTTTTCATTCAGTATTTTGCACCATTTAGTAGAAAAGTTTTTTATTAGTATTTTATTTTTCGAAGCAGTAATAATGCATTACACTGGACACGTCAGTTTTGTTTGTGCCGGTTCAGTCATTGCATTCTATTATTTAGGATTATTTCAAGGGGTTAGGGCTGAGGGTTTAGGGTTAGTATTAGGGACCTAATCCAATATAGTAGATGTCATGTCGTGTGACAGTTGTATCAATGTTTTAATAAAAATATTGTACAATAAATAAAAATCTTTTTGATCTATTATACGGCCCCCACCACTTGGAGTTACGCATGCGCAGCCAACCAGGTAAGCACCTAGGCCCGTGTCATCATTCCTTCTGCTGTCACTCAAGCATTCACATGTGTTTCGAGTATCATAGCTAAATTACTTCTCTTGTGAAAAGAATGTCTGAGACTCCAACAACTGTATGTATGGTCTTTATTCGTTCTTGACAGAACAGTTTTATTGACTTTGCAGTCTGTTATTTCTCTTTTATGTGACTTTGTATTAAACTTTACGCTAGCTTTCCCGTGGTTTACGCACGTGTTGCTCTTCCATGGCGGGAAGTTTAGCGTGCCACGTGGTTGTCATATTGCGTTATTATTTCTTCCTGTGGTCGCTTTCACGTAATTTTCAATGTTTTGTACGTGTATATTTATGCTGCTGGTTCTTCTGTTAGCTACATGCTTGCGTGTTTGCTTTCAGGCGTTTACTGGGTGTTTTGTCTATGGGCAGAACATTCCGAGAGCCGACAACCACAATTGCTTGTGCTGCCTTGAAAAGGTGGGACATAACCCCGATGTTTGTGAGCTTTGTATGGCCTTTTCCACCCGGGCCCAGAAGAGAAGGGCGGCGGATTTCCTGTTCTATAAGGAATTGCAGAGGCGGGAGGGGAACTTACCCAGGAGGTCCCCCCCGTCTAAAGCCAAAAAGTCCAAACCAACTAAAAAGGCTAGGTCGCATAATTCGCCTCCCCAGTCATCTCATAGTGGTTTTGATATGTCACTAATTACCCAGTTGTTCCAGCAGCATATGGACTCTGTGAAGTCCCTTGTTTATGAGTCCGTTGGAGGTCTCCGCCAGGAGTTCCTCGCCCACTCTGAACAGGGGACCGAGAGTCCGGGGATGGGATCGCCGAGCCTGGCTAGATCCCTTAGCCTGGAGGTGTCTGTTGATCCTTTGCCCTTGGTACAGACACCCCAGCTATCCCAGAGGGGGAGGGTTCGCTCCCAGTCCCCCTCTCGGTGCTGGCGCAGGGTCTGTTGAGGATTCCTGGGGTTCCGTTCTCTGCGCAGCCCCGCCCCATGAGAGCGGAGGAGTCGGTTCTGCCCGGTCTTCCTCCCGTGTCTCGGGACCAGGGTTCGAGTGGTGTGTCGGTTGCCGGAGCGGGGAGTTCCTTTGGCTCTTCCCTTCCCTTGGTGTCTGGGGCTCGGCCTCCCACCGGGTCGGTTAGACCCAGATTCTAACTTAGGCTAACTTGAGTCGTGATGTTGGGGAGGTCGAGGAGCCGGAGGGCACTTTCCGCTTCTCGTCGGCTCTCCGGGAGGTGCGGAAGCGTATTATTCCTAGTATATTCCCCAAGCCGCGGTACCCACCTGTCACTCGGACTCAGCTGAGTTCCGTCTGCCGGGCGAGGCGTTTGCCCCTAGGCAACCCTCGCAGACATTGCTCCGCATCTTGCCTTCCCTGGTGATGGATCCCCTCCTGGCTGGGACACGCCTCCGATTCGATTTACCCGAACTCGTTAAGAGGTACCAACTGGGGGACGATACTCTGTTCTTTGTGCCGGTGGTGGACGAGTGAGTGTTCACTTCGGTCGTCCTCGGGGGGAGGCTCGGCTTCCTCTGATGCAGCCCCGGCTGCCAAGCAAGGGCGTTTAGTTTCACCATTTGCCCTTGCGGGCGCCCTCCTGCAACAGGCTTACCAGACTTATGAGGAGGTCTACCGGAATGCCATGCAGCAGGTGCGGGTGGTGATCCATGAGGCCTACCTTTCCTCTGTCCACAGGTCGGCTCTGGAGGCTGAAGGGAGCACTGGGGACGTGTCCTCGCATGTTGTTCTGCTTCGCCAGTTGGCCGAAGTGCAGGCCCACCTAGCGCGCGACTCTTTGTGGTCTGTGGCGTCTACGGCGATGCGCGCAGTCATGGGGATGCCTAGTCATGTGGCTGTCTACGTCCCGCTACTCGGCAGCGACACAGCAGACCTTGCTAGCCCTTCCGTTCTGGCTGGGAGCGACGTTGTTTCCGGGGGCTCAGCAGGTCATTCGGGAGGCTGCTGCTGCAGCTACCTCCTTCAAGGACTCTAAGGCCTTTTTGGAGAATCCGCGAGCTTCTCTCCCCCGCGCTTCCGTAGCGGGTTCCAACTCCGGGGCGCAGCCTACCCCCGAGTCTGCCGTCTGGCTCCGGCCGCTGGGCAGGGTTAGGAGGAGGACCCGTCCAGCCAAAGGTAAGGTCTAGGAGCAGTCCTCTTGGTCTGGCTCCCAGCCTTTTCGCGGTCGCGGGAGGTCTGCCCCGACCTCCCGTAAAACCTGCAGGCTGTCGCAGTGGGTCGGTCCCAGTCAGTTCGTTTGCGACCGGACATTCTCACTCAGAACAGCGCGCCATACCCCAATCTTAGGATTCAGTGGGTGGCTTGGCCTCTGTCAGGTCTAGCCTCGAAGCACGCGGAATTCCTGCAGCAGTTGCAGACACAATTCTAGCTTCGGGGCGGGATTCGACAAACGTTCAGTGTGAGGATAGGTGGTCCAGCTATGCGCGCTGGTGTTCAAATAGGGGGATTGCAGATTCCTTTTCTGCGGATTTAGTCAGAGTATTTGAGTTTTTGCAAGCTCGTTTGGAAGAAGGCTTGGCGGATTCGACCATTCGTGGCTACTCCACCGCTATTTCCACTTTTCACACCCCTGTCGATGGTGCTCTTCTGGGGCAGCACCCACTCGTGCAGCGCTTTTTAGCTGGCGTGGATCGGGTTCGACCTGCTGTCAGGTGAACCAGCCCACCTTGGGATTTGTCAATTGTGCTAGATTGGGTGTCCGGTCCTACGTTCTCACGTCTATCAGCTATTTCCATTCAGTTGTTAACATGGAAGGCCGTATTTCTGGTGGCGGTAACATCTGGGTGTAGGGTCAGCGACTTACATGCTATGTCCGCAGACCCAGCACTGACTGTGCTCCATCTCGATCGTGTCAGTATTCGCCTCCCAGATACTTACCGCCCCGAAGGTCGATCACGCTTTCCATGTGACAGCTCCTATCGAACCTGCTACTCTTATCCAGCACTCACCCATTGGATGTCCGAAAGACTCTCAAGGTCTATATCAAACAAACACAGGGGATCTGTATGGGTACCCATCTGTTCTGCTGTTACGGTGGCGGGAAGGCTGGGATGCTGGCGAACAAACAGACCCTGTCTCGATGGCTTGTTTCGGTCATTTGTGCTGCTTATGAGGCTAAAGGCAAGCCTCCCCCTGAGGGGTTGAAGGCTCACTCGGTCAGGGCAGTAGCCACGTCAAAAGCTTTTGCATCGGCACTACCCATTGAAGAGATATGCTGTGCCGCTATTTGGAGCAGGCCTAGCACTTTTATCAGGCACTATCAGCTCGATACACATTCACGTGATCATGCGCGTTTTGGCCGTTCTGTTCTCTCCAGTGGACAGTGTCCTGCCACCCTGACCGAGTGAGTCTTGGTTATCTGGTTAGTTGATGCTGCTTTCAATTGTGTTTATTGATATATCCGCTGTTGTGTGATCTAACTTCTTTCGATTCTCTCCGGAGATTATGGTCGGTTGTGAGTTGGTTTTTCCCCCCTACGGTGCTCTCTAATAGACCATGATGTGGGTGGGGTTGTTTATTTTCGCACTGTGTGCGAACTTGCTCTGCTTAACCTACGAGGTCGGTTCTAAGTACCTATCCTCCCTGTCGTTTACCCTCCCATAATGCCTCTCGCGGAAGCTCCGGGACACGTGACAGGTGAGTGTTGTGGCGTCTGTTACATTATTCTTAACAATCGCTATTCATGTGTACTTTGACAGAATTCCCTCCTCCCTGGCCTCCGGTCTTTGGGAGTCTGTGTTTATGCATATATGTACCCCAAGGACGATCTCTCTGAAAAAGAATTAACTAAACCTGCAGAGGTTTCCAATTCTTTGAAGAGAGTCGTCCTTGGGGTAGGGCCGCCCACCTCCCCGCAATTCTGTTCACTGATTTATTCAGCAGAAGGAATGATGATACGGGCCCAGGTGCTTACCTGGTTGGCTGCGCATGCGTAGCAGGGAGGTAACTCCACGTGGTGGGGGCTGTATAATAGATGAAAAAGAATTTATTTATTGTACAATATTTTTATTAAAACATTGATACAACTGTCACAGGACATTTTCAGCCGCAGAAAATGCATATATGTAACCCAAGGATGACTCTCTTCAAAGAATTGGAAATCTCTGCAGGTTTAGTTAATTTTTGTAGGTTCCAAAGTCAATAACCGCCTCCGTGGTGTAGTGGTTAGAGCGTCCGCCCGGAGGTCGCTGGTTCGATCCCCGACCGCGTCAAACCAAAAGGCATTAAAATATAGTACTTGTTGGTCCTGCCTGGCACTCTGCATTAATGGGTACAAGGACTGGTCGGCTCGGAGTCAGTAAAATGTGTCGGAGTGGGGTATTCATGCTTCACTGCGGCATGGTATCTCAGTTGGCAAGCACTATAAAACCAGCTTCAGTCTGGGCTAGTACAAGGAGCCACACATCCACATACACACGCATGCACTTCGTCATATGAGCGAAATATTCTCAAACACGACGTTAAACCCAATGTCCCCTCACCTCACCAAAGATAATACTTTAGATATACACTGTATTACAACTGAGACGTATTTACACAAACAATAAAATTATAACATTGTTCATGCATTTTTATACCTTTGTTAAGGGAAAACCAAGTTCTATGGATAGTCAACTTCTTTATTGCAATGAGTGTACTCATAGGGAAGTGTACTCATTGCAATAAAGAAGTTGACTATCCATAGAACTTGGTTTTCCTTTATCTATACAACTTCTAAAAATGCATCTCAAAGAAGATATACCTTTGTTGTTCAAGGTACATTATCCTTATTCACATATAGTTAATATGCATCTATACACATGATACAAGTGCACAAAACTGCATCTACGATTTCCGTGATGGACTGCCAATGTCAGTAATAGAAGAAAGATAACAGCTAGAAGAAACTTATTACAGTAACAGTGGGGAACAGGACATTTTTGTTTAAAAATAAATAGCATTTTTTTGTAACATTCTTATGTCTGTTTTACATACACACATGACAATCTGACGGGAAAATGTGAATGTTTGCAAAATGTGAATTGCAGACTGATGTATTGCAAAACTGTTTTATATATTGAGTTTTATAGTCAACATGTATGGTGTATGTTTCAGGAGAGATGGAGGTGTTCTCCAACCCTCTCCCACCTGTCAATCATCAGCAGGATCCAGATGATGATGACGCCCACCCTCTCACAAATGAAGACTTCAGGAAGATGTTGATGACCCCTAGGGGTTCGGCATCAAGCTACACTGCCACAATCAACAAGGCTACGTAAGTTCTGAATACATCAGTTAACAATCAGTTGACAATCTGTAAAAGCATTGACCTGTTCCTGTAGGGAAGTTGATGAGGGAGCAAGTGCTTGCTATGACATGTCATGAGAAAGCAATTTAACACATGTACTTGCTCTTTTATACTATGTATCAATTTGCTGTCAAAACTCTAAAGTAGTATCTTTGTTTGTGAAATGTTGCACATGCTGAGTTCAACAGCCATACTCTTGCTTCTACTGATGATATCATGTTGAGAAATATTAGTGTTTAATTATGAGCTATACCGACACTATAAGAACAACACCAACAGAAACAACAACTAAGGTGTATCGGTTCAGCAGGAGTAATCTTGACTCCCATAGTAGTGATCATGGGGAACTAGAAATATATTTGATATCACTGCTGAGGTGTCTATTGCTGACTTTGTATATATTACCATGGTTACAGGGCACTGAGGAAGGAGGAAGATGAGGATGAAGATCCTGCCACCAGGAGGCAGAAGAAGAAAAGGTTGGTATGCATCTTACAGAGATATACCCGTGAAGGACCTGGGTTAGAATACTGATCTTCAGTAATCCATGCTTGTCGTAGGAGACTAACAGGATTGCGTGATCAGGCTCGCTGACTTGGTTGACACATGTCATCGGTTCCCAATTGCGCAGATCGATGCTCATGCTGTCCAGACTTGATTATTTACAGACCGCCACCATGTAGCTGGAATATTGCTGAGTGCAGAGTAAAACTAAACTCACTCACTCCCTCTTACAGAGATAATTGTTGGGTGTTTACATGTATTGAGTAATCCATCATTATCTTTAGGGAACTGTTACCCCACAGTCTGTGCCTGGAGTGCTCCATCCATCGGTTTCATGTCAAGTTTCTGATATAAGTTCACATTCACTTAGTACATGTGTTCAGTCAGGACAACATAAGAGAGACTGACAACCCTGATTACATTAGGAAAGTGCACATTATCCGTTCACAAAAATATATATGCATCTTATTTTAAAAAGAAGATTGAGTCATGGTAGCAATGCTATTGTTAAAGATTTGTTTAGGTGAACATATGTCGAGAATTGAAGATTTGAAATGCAAAGTTGAGTCTTAGATTCCTGGCAATCAGTTATGTATATTTTATATGGGACCTCTAAAGTTGTTAGCAAGCTTCATAATGGTAATGAAATGTTTACCTACAAAGCTTTGAGGCATCAGTTACACCTTTCTGTCAAGTAACCCAGGAACTAAAGGGGCAGTCTCAGTATACTGAGATCCCACATTAGAATAAGATCTTGTCCTCAAATTATTCTATCCAAATCTAATAATTTCAATTGGTGTAAAATGATGTATAACAAAATCTGGTCCAAGTTTTCATTGTAAGAGTGACAAGGCCAATTATCATGAGTAAAACATCTCTCAGCTGTAGCACGACAACTGAGGGTTATATGCGAGTCGTGTTGTGTGAGGTATCATCATAGGCGGATCCAGAAGGGGGTGCAGGTGGCCTGACAGTTTATTAAATGACCATTGAAACTTGGGTGAAAATGAAATGTGCACCCTCCCTTTTCTCAATAGTACCCCCCTCCTTCTAAAAATGCTGTATCCACCCCTGTGTCATGTTTCAGCTACTATGCCAAGCTGAAGAGGATGGAGGAAGAGAGACAGAAGGAGCTGGCAGACAAATACAGAGACAGGGTGAGTTCCAGTAGATCACACACAAATACCAAGAGGGGGTGATTTCTGTAGATCACACACACATATAGTACCTAACTCAGGCTGGATGTGCTGCATAAGGGAGGTAACTCTCTTAGTACTAGTCCAGATTGGCAGTACCATGTACATGCTTCATTCAAGTTTAATGACACTTTTATACTTATATGCAGCAATATATCTGAAACCTGGATGCAACCAGTATTCTTTCTTAGCTCAATCTTCCTAACTGAGAAATGTTCACACTTGACCCTCTGTATAAATCATTAATCATCTGACCAAGGTATTTGAAAAACTGACAATCATTTTGTGAAGATTTTGAAAGATGCTGGAATGTGGATGGAATTTAGAATTATCCTAAGTGACTGATATGAGCATGAAATGACCTGTCTCCCGGCAGGCACGGGAACGGCGTGAAGGGTCCAACAAGGACTACGCAGAAACTGAGATCATCAGCACCACCGCAGACTACCGAGCAGTGGCCCCTGACGCCAAGGCGTAAGTTGAAGCACTCTTTTGCCATGTCTGCTGTAATGCTGGTCACCTTATGTTCATTGCCGGTATGAGCATGATCAAACTTTATTGCATTGTTTCATGTTGACTCCGACCCGTGAAGATCCGGGGTAGAATAGGTCTTCAGCAACCCATGCTTGCCACAAACAGTGACTATGCTTGTCGTAAGAGGCGACTAATGGGATCGGGTAGTCAGGCTCGCTGACTTGGTGGACACATGTCATCGGTTCCCAATTGCGCAGATCGATGCTCATGCTGTTGATCACTCGATTGTCTGGTCCAGACTTGATTATTTACAAACCGCCACCATGTAGCTGGAATGTTGCTGAGTGTGGCGTAAAACTAAACTCACTCACTCACTCATGTTGACACCCAAGCTGAAACTACACAGTTAACCTGGAATCAGTGTGTGAGAAAACTACTGTGAAACCAACAAATTAACAATTGTATTCTATGTTAAAAAATTGATACAAATCAATGCAGAGGTATATCCATGGCAGTACAAAACAGAATCCAGTACAAATTCCGAGGTAATACAAGAGTAGTGATTGTAGCACTAAAGGCAGTGATGTAATGTTTACCTCTCAGTGATACTATTCCAACTTGGAAGCAAGCATCCAGGGTATGATGAACATCACATACAATGCTGGTCATCTTGTGGCTTGAGATTTAATGTCAGAAGAGAAGCAAGAGTTAGTTCCCCTTATATCCAAAACAAAATGCCATGAAAATTGTACGATACTCAACGATGCGTAACACTCTGGAATCAGCACCTTTTAATACACTTCCTAGTCTCTCGATAATATTCTCGGTGGCAGGGTAGCCTAGTGGTTAAAGCGTTTGCTCGACATGCTGAAGACCCGGGTTCGATTCCCCACATGATTACAATGTGTGAAGCCCATTTCTGGTGTCCCCTGCCGTGCTATTGCTGGAATATTGCTAAAAGCGACGTAAAACCGAACCCACTCACTCACTATAATATTCTGTGGGTCAGAACATGGTGGAAGCCTCTACAATTGTCAAAATATAGAGCACGCCACCTCCCCCTACTGAATATCAACAGCTATAATGTGTTACACTTGGAACATTGTATCACAATGAATAACACTGTCACATGACAGTATGCAACCCAAAATACTGTCTAAGATTTTCAGTCAGCATCCAGAATAGCTAGCACTGTTTTTGTCTGTGTGGCTGGTCCATGTTTGGAGAATCCATCATATTTACTATTTCAGGGGAGAGAACTATGCTGAGCGTCGGAAGCAGCTGATCCAGGAGTCTAAGTATCTGGGAGGTGACATGGAGCACACTCACTTGGTGAAGGGGTTGGACTACGCCCTGCTGGAGAAGGTAACAGTGAAAGACACTAACACACTCAAACAGACTCTTGGCATGCTGGAGAAGGAGACAGCCAGCCAGCAAGCCACTTTCTTTCTTTCTTCTTCTCTCTCTCAAAATAGTACAATGTAATCAAGTACTGTATGTTATAAGTATGTAGCCGATGATAGTACTGTATGTTACAAGTATGTAGCCAATGATAGTACTGTATGTTACAAGTATGTAGCCAATGATAGTACTGTATGTTACAAGTATGTAGCCAATGATAGTACTGTATGTTATAAGTATGTAGCCAATGATAGTACTGTATGTTATAAGTATGTAGCCAATGATATGTACTGTATGTTATAACTGTATACAAGTATGTAGCCAATGATAGTACTGTATGTTACAAGTATGTAGCCAATGATAGTACTGTATGTTATAAGTATGTAGCCAATGATAGTACTGTATGTTACAAGTATGTAGCCAATGATAGCCAATGTTATAAGTACTGTAGCCAATGATTACAAGTATGTATGTTACAAGCATGTAGCCAATGATAGTACTGTATGTTTATGTAAGTATGTAGCCAATGATAGCCAATGATAGTACTGTATGTTACAAGTATGTAGCCAATGATAGTACTGTATGTTACAAGTATGTAGCCAATGATAGTACTGTATGTTACAAGTATGTAGCCAATGATAGTACTGTATGTTATAAGTATGTAGCCAATGATAGTACTGTATGTTACAAGTATGTAGCCAATGATAGTACTGTATGTTACAAGTATGTAGCCAATGATAGTACTGTATGTATGTTACAAGTATGTAGCCAATGATAGTACTGTATGTTACAAGTATGTAGCCAATGATAGTACTGTATGTTACAAGTATGTAGCCAATGATAGTACTGTATGTTACAAGTATGTAGCCAATGATAGTATGTACTGTATGTATGTTACAAGTATGTAGCCAATGATAGTACTGTATGTTACAAGTATGTAGCCAATGATAGTACTGTATGTTACAAGTATGTAGCCAATGATAGTACTGTATGTTATAAGTATGTAGCCAATGATAGTACTGTATGTTACAAGTATGTAGCCAATGATAGTACTGTATGTTACAAGTATGTAGCCAATGATAGTATATGTATGTTACAAGTATGTAGCCAATGATAGTACTGTATGTTATATAAGTATGTAGCCAATGATAGTACTGTATGTTACAAGTATGTATATGCCATGCTTTCATATATAATATATATATATATATGTTATATTATATATTATATATATACTATATATGTTATATATATGTATATATATATAGTACTGTATGTTATATATATATAATATATATATAGTACTGTATGTTATAAGTATGTATATATATATATATATGTACTATATGTTTCATATATATATATATTGTATATAATGATATGTATATATATGTTATATATTATGTATATATGATATACTTATATATATATATATATGTATATGTATATATACTGTATGTTATATAGGTCATGTATATATATATATATATATGTATACTAGTATGTATATATATATATGTACTGTATGTTACAAGTATGTAGCCATGTATTGTATATGTGTGTATATTATATAGTATGTATGTAATATATATATGTACTATATGTATGTATATATGTATATGTAGCCAATGATAGTACTGTATGTATGTATAAGTATGTAGCCAATGATAGTAATGTATGTTACAAGTATGTAGCCAATGATATGTACTGTATGTTACAAGTATATAGCCATAATTATGTACTATATATTATATGTGTATGTTATAAGTATATGATGGTATGTATGTTAATGATAGTATGATGTATATGTTATAGTATATGTGTATAATGATAGTACTGTATGTTATAAGTATAGCCAATGATGTGTACTGTATGTTATAAGTATGTAGCCAATGATAGTACTGTATGTACAAGTATGTATGCCAATATATGTATGTGTAAATGTATATATGTACTGTATGTTATAAGTATGTAGTAATGATAGTACTGTATGTGTGTACTGTATGTAAGTATGTAGCCAATGTGATATGTAAGTATGTATGTATGTTATAAGTATGTAGCCAATGATAGTACTGTATGTTATAAGTATGTAATGTAGCCAATGATAGTGTATGTGTGTACTGTATGTTACAAGTATGTAGCCAATGTATGTAGTACTGTATGTTACAAGTATGTAGCCAATGATGTATGTATGTTACAAGTATGTAGCCAATGACAGTACTGTATGCAAGTATGTACAATGATACTGTATGTTATAAGTATGTATGTAGTAATGATATGTTGTATGTTACAAGTATGTAGCCAATGATAGTACTGTATGTTACAATAAGTATGTGCCAATGATAGTACTGTATGTTATAAGTATGTAGCCAATGATATGTATGTACTGTATGTTATAAGTATGTAGCCAATGATAGTACTGTATGTTACAAGTATGTAGCCAATGATAGTACTGTATGTTATAAGTATGTAGCCAATGATAGTACTGTATGTTACAAGTATGTAGCCAATGATAGTACTGTATGTTACAAGTATGTAGCCAATGATAGTACTGTATGTTACAAGTATGTAGCCAATGATAGTAATGTGTATGTTACAAGTATGTAGCCAATGATAGTACTGTATGTTACAAGTATGTAGCCAATGATAGTACTGTTGTATGTTACAAGTATGTAATAATGATAGTACTGTATGTTACAAGTATGTAGCCAATGATAGTACTGTATGTTATAAGTATGTAGCCAATGATAGTACTGTATGTTATAAGTATGTAGCCAATGATAGTACTGTATGTTATAAGTATGTAGCCAATGATAGTACTGTATGTTATAAGTATGTAGCCAATGATAGTACTGTATGTTACAAGTATGTAGCCAATGATAGTACTGTATGTTACAAGTATGTAGCCAATGATAGTACTGTATGTTACAAGTATGTAGCCAATGATAGTACTGTATGTTACAAGTATGTAGCCAATGATAGTACTGTATGTTACAAGTATGTAGCCAATGATAGTACTGTATGTTACAGTAAGTATGTAGCCAATGATAGTACTGTATGTTACAAGTATGTAGCCAATGATAGTACTGTATGTTACAAGTATGTAGCCAATGATAGTACTGTATGTTATAAGTATGTAGCCAATGATAGTACTGTATGTTACAAGTATGTAGCCAATGATAGTACTGTATGTTACAAGTATGTAGCCAATGATAGTACTGTATGTTATAAGTATGTAGCCAATGATAGTACTGTATGTTACAAGTATGTAGCCAATGATAGTACTGTATGTTATAAGTATGTAGCCAATGATAGTACTGTATGTTATAAGTATGTAGCCAATGATAGTACTGTATGTTATAAGTATGTAGCCAATGATAGTACTGTATGTTACAAGTATGTAGCCAATGATAGTACTGTATGTTACAAGTATGTAGCCAATGATAGTACTGTATGTTAGAAGTATGTAGCCAATGATAGTACTGTATGTTATAAGTATGTAGCCAATGATAGTACTGTATGTTATAAGTATGTAGCCAATGATAGTACTGTATGTTACAAGTATGTAGCCAATGATAGTACTGTATGTTACAAGTATGTAGCCAATGATAGTACTGTATGTTATAAGTATGTAATAATGATAGTACTGTATGTTATAAGTATGTAGCCAATGATAGTACTGTATGTTATAAGTATGTAGCCAATGATAGTACTGTATGTTATAAGTATGTAGCCAATGATAGTACTGTATGTTACAAGTATGTAGCCAATGATAGTACTGTATGTTACAAGTATGTAGCCAATGATAGTACTGTATGTTACAAGTATGTAGCCAATGATAGTACTGTATGTTACAAGTATGTAGCCAATGATAGTACTGTATGTTACAAGTATGTAGCCAATGATAGTACTGTATGTTACAAGTATGTAGCCAATGATAGTACTGTATGTTTACAAGTATGTAGCCAATGATGTACTGTATGTTATAAGTATGTAGCCAATGATAGTACTGTATGTTACAAGTATGTAGCCAATGATAGTACTGTATGTTACAAGTATGTAGCCAATGATAGTACTGTATGTTATAAGTATGTAGCCAATGATAGTATGTTATAAGTATGTGTATGTTATGTTATAAGTATGTAGCCAATGATAGTACTGTATGTTACAAGTATGTAGCCAATGATAGTACTGTATGTTATAAGTATGTAGCCAATGATAGTACTGTATGTTACAAGTATGTAGCCAATGATAGTACTGTATGTTAGTTATAAGTATGTAGCCAATGATAGTACTGTATGTTATAAGTATGTAGCCAATGATAGTACTGTATGTTATAAGTATGTAGCCAATGATAGTACTGTATGTTACAAGTATGTAGCCAATGATAGTACTGTATGTTACAAGTATGTAGCCAATGATAGTACTGTATGTTATAAGTATGTAGCCAATGATAGTACTGTATGTTACAAGTATGTAGCCAATGATAGTACTGTATGTTACAAGTATGTAGCCAATGATAGTACTGTATGTTATAAGTATGTAGCCAATGTAGCCAACTCTTGATGTATAATCAGCTGCGCTTCATCACCAACTGACAGGTACGAGCGGAAATCACATCAAAAGAGAGAGAAGAGGAGGATGCTATGGAGAGTGCAGTGACCAGCACCGCTGCCCCTGCCGCTGCTGCTCAGGCCAACGCAGCTGCCCCTGTACCTACTCCTGCACCAGCACCGCCGCCGCCTGAACCCAAGAAAAAGTAGGTGTTCTGTGTCTGTATGTTGTCACTGTGATGAAGACCATGCTCTATGTGATGGCTGGTGATAGGTGAGATAGGTCAGTGCTCCATGTAAAATGTAGCTGGCTGCAGGACCAAAATGGTGTCACGTGTCCGTTAGTAAATTACATTTATAACTTACACCAAACGGGCAAATATAACCAACTGTGTTTTAGGTCCCTTCCTCTATTTTGGTTGAAATTATTTAGTGTATAATGAACTATGGCTACAACGAATCACATTTAGTGTTCAGTGGCCATAGTGTACTGTATTCATGCTACTTCTTGGATTGTTCACAAGTACGTTCATGATGCCTTTGTTTGTAAACAGTCATTGGACAGTAGGTTGCAGTGTCCTTGTGACGTGAAACTGAGGTTGGTTGTTTGTTTTCAGAGAGGAAGAAGATCCAGAGAACCAGATGCAGTTCAAGACAAAAATGGGTAAATTCTTGAAACATCTTGACTTTAACCTCTGTACACACTGGTTGAAATACCATGACTCCTTAACCTTTAACCTCTATACACACTGGTTGCCGTTTTTTCATTTTTTAATTGGAGGTATCCCTTCCCAAAGTTTTCATGTAGTCCTGTAATGTCTGCAGCTGACACATTATGGTGTATTCCTTGGTGATGTTTGTCATGTGAACATTGAGCTTGGCTTTTGGACTGATGCTCAAATCATGTAAATTTCTTTGGGTCGTGAGGCTAATGATAGAATACTTATGAACAGAAGAACCTGCTGAAAAGTGTTATACATATTATGACGAAAGTAGGATACTTAAAATGTGTTTGAGATTTTCTTTCTGTTTCCAGCAAGGAATGTGTATCGTACAATCTTCAAAGCCCGACTCCCAGACAGGAATGAGTTGTTTCTACCACGTCGGATGGCATACGTTGTAGACTTGGAGGATGACTTTGCTGAGTCTGATGTGCCAACCACACTCATCAGAAGCAAAGCTGATTGTCCCAGTCTGGAAGTAAGTTCTAGAGCTGGAGTCTAAATCATTCAATAATATGTTGACCATGTTGGCAGCTTTTACACCGATCTTAGGGTGTGAGAGTAAGGGGTGTCATAAGATGTGGGGAAAGAATAAGTTGTAAGCTTTTCCAGGTGTGTTTAAATATCCAAAGGGCAATGAAATGGTAACCCATATGCCCAGCTTTACATTTTCACTGACGGGTCAGTTGGGTGAACTATTTCAACACCCTTGTGGTCTAAAGAAGGCTGGCATTTTGTCAAGAGAGAAAGGTTCTATGGTTTAGAGTGCTGACTGGAAAATATGTTCTGTATCAAGGCCTCATTCTCCCTCAAGAATTATATGTTCAAGCATAACTAGTGTTTGATGGCCACCTGACTGTGTGGACATTACTCCAACACTCTGTACAGCAGCAACAATCACTCCCATTCCAGCTGTACCGCAGTGACTCTTCTTTTGTACTGGGGACATTCCAGTGTTTTACATTGTTGGCATTTTCTTGACCAGGATACAAACAGTAAAGTAACCACTGCTGACTTCAAGTTAGTTACTAATTAAGGAGCATTTGATATTTCATAATTCTGAAAAATTAACTTCATCCTCACAATTTGAAATATCTTCTAAGTTTTTCTGATTAACTATTGACAGGCAACAACAACACTGACAACGAATGACATTGTGATTAACAAACTAACCCAGATCTTGTCATACCTGCGACAAGGCAAGAGGGAGACCAAGAAACTCAAGAAGAAGGAGAAAGGTAGGAGGAGATATGAGTAATTTAGTTGGTGCTTAATGTGTTGGCTCATCAAGCCAAATACTCAGTCATTGAGCTCCCTCAATATGTTGTTAGAGATCTGTTTGTAAATATGACTTTCTAGATCTCTGTGTGGAGTCGTTATCTTTGAATAAGACTGTATAGAGTGGTGCTTGTTGTATTGCAGGCAAGCTGAAGGAAGAGGACAAGCCGAAAGAAAAGCTGATTGGAGCAGACGACAGGTGAAGCTTTCCGTCAACATGACTCTAGGATGCTACACGATGTACTGCCGTCCCCTGTTGCCGACTCCTACAGTTACATGTGTATTGCAGCACAGGGAGACGAGACAGATATTTCAAAATTGTGATCAAAGTGAAAACAAAAATGATAAGTTAAAGCATTACTGCCCATTCTCAATGTAATTTACCATCTATGTTTTCCATTACTGAAATTTGTGAACTGTCTTAGCGGGTAGGTAGAAAGACTGCTATAAACAGTAGGAGTTTGAAAAGATGGTGACCAGTCTGTCCTGATTGCAGCATTTATGGAGATATTGGTCAGTATGCTCCTCAAGTTGGGAAGTCAAAAGATAAAAAAGATCGCAAGGAGAGAGAGAGGGACAGACTTCCGGAGAGAGAAAGAGGAGATCGTGACCGTGAGAGAGGAAGGGATCGAGATCGGGACCACAGAGATAGAGACAGTCACAGAGACAGAGGGGACCGTGAGAGAGAATACCGAGATCGGGAACGGGACAGAAGGGACCGACATCGAGAACAGGAAAGAGACAGGGACCGAGAAAGGGAACGCGACAGGGACCGAGACAGGGAGGAGAAGAAGAAAAGGTCCTACTTTGAGAAACCATCTGAAGAGGTAGGTTGTGCCTAGGCAGTGTTGGTCATAGAGGTGAGGGAACGAAGATGATAGAACCAGCTGCGGTAACAACTGTAAACTTACAGTCAGAAATGAATACATGACACATTTCTTGTAAAACAATTTCTTATTATTCTTTATATGTTTCAGAATTAGCTTTGAAACATGTATAAAGAATAGAAAGAAGTTGTTATCCATAAAAGGTCACATGTATTTTATGTTCGTCCAACTTTTAAATGCCTTTCAAGAGCTTTACAGTCAGTTGTTCCGTGAAACCAGCCCTTCCAAATGATCGTTTTTACATAATGTATTCCTTGTATCAAAGGGACATTCCTATGTACACATTAATCTGGAGGTTTGTGTATCTAGAAATTCTGTTTGGGACAGTTATGGTCAGATTATGCTACAGATGAACATGATGGTGTGTCGATGACGTGTATCTGTATTAATTGTTTCATGCATAATGTCTACAACAGGAGGATTTCCGAGACAAGCCAACCGAGTCTGCTAAGGAACTTGTGAAGAACATCAATGACAGATTTAAGGTGAGTGTAGTGTTGATGCCTTCCTGTCATGTGTAAGGTATGGGTTGATGTCCAGTAAGTTGCATCCCTTTAGTGCGACAGGATCCTATGGGCATAGGTTTGAACTGGAAGCTTGTACATGACAGACTAGGATATTCAAGGTTATACATTACTGTCTATATACACATGAGGATATATGGATATGTGGCTGTCATACTGACACGCTGGGATCTCCACGGATAAACGTATCTGTTGTGCTGTTGAAAGGTGTGGTGCATACTGACCCTCTCTGTTATTTTTGTCATGTCAGAGTACATGGTGTTCAAGAGTATGTGTAGAGACATGTCAGTATTACCTGGCTCGTATGTATTAAGTATTTTAGGAAAATCATAGAGATTGCATTACTTCATTATCATGAAATTGATTCGGGTAAGTTTGTATCTTATCAACGCAGACATGTAGATGTTATTTCTTCCTTGTTTCAGAGTTATGCCGACATGGAAGATGAGAAGCAAAAGTAAGTTGTTAGAGAAACGAGGCTCCATTCTGTCAGCATACAGAATCAGAGAAGTCATGTCTCTGTCTCCCAGTGGGAGTTGACACCGATAGACAAAACTACTTGATTACCACACTGATTTTAGCCCACTGACACTGAGAATAAACCATGAACATCGAGGAATTATGTGTCATGGTGTACTGCTTTTTATAAGCTCTGAAAGAGTTTGTTGTTTTTATCATGTAGAAACTGGGTTTTCTGAATCTCAATATGAGACACTAGCTGATGAAATGTTTAGTGATATCATTCACACAGATGTGAATTGATGCTTCACAAACTTACCAAAGATAGTTAAACTCTGTCATTGTGGGTAATACAATGCCATTCTTCCTGCTACAGGGCCAATGAGAAGGCAGAGAAAGATCGTCTGAAGAAGCTGCAGTCTAAGATGGAAATAGACAGCTATGCCGAGTGTTACCCAGGGTGAGTAGTGTAGGTGGTGTATAGTTACACTTTGTGTGGTCACCAGTACGGCAGAAGTCCTACTGGACAGTCCACCTGACCCCCCTAACCCCAACATCATCAGATTGGTAGGCAGTAAATCATGAACCAAATGAAAAAAGTATCATGTCACCTGTTTGTGTGGACATACTACAGTTGGTCACTTCAGGTTTACTTAGTGGGCTAAGCATCCAAAACCCCTTTAATCCACAGGTGGAACAACTGGCATTATTTTCACAACATCGAAGAGGCAACTATAAGGTTGTGACTGCTAACCTAGGTTTAGTGATACAGTTAATGTGTGTGCTGTATGTAAGTAGGCAGAATATAGTAGAGTTACAGTGTCCATAGGATTTCCCATCCATGTGAATCAAATAGTGTTGGTGTGTTGGCAGCCTCGTGGAAGTGATACAATGTTCTTTAACTAGGAATTGTAAAGCTACTTGCATGTGAATATAAAGTTTTCTTGCTTTAGGATGGTGGAAGCATTTGACGCTATTGACGAGTCGGATGATGAGGTTGACTACACCAAGATGGACCAAGGCAACAAGAAGGGCCCAATCGGCCGCTGGGACTTCGACACCCAGGAGGAATACAGCGATTACATGTCCAACAAGGAAGCCCTGCCCAAGTATGTGTCTAGCTGAGTTACACATCATTAACTTAAATGTTTTAGACATGATTTGGTCAAGGGAAACTTCCACCTAAGGGAATCTTGGTCTAAATGGGTAAGACACCCAATAATGGTCACCAGGCGACAGAGTTGTTAGGCTGGGTGCCTCAAGGGTTAACACCTCAAGTTTCAAGTTGATATCCTGTAATCAGCCACAGAAAGTCCTGAGGGTTGATATCACATTGTGCCCATGTGGGGATTGAACATTATCCTGTACCATTAGGCTGTACCATTCGGTGTGATGACCTACACTAGACCAGAGAATGGTTGTACAAAACAGTAATAACAGAAAAGGACTGTTTTCTTTTGTTGTCTGACAATGTAACATTGATAGCATTTAATGTCTGGGAATTCTCAATCATTTGGGGATATTTCACTAGATTTACTCCTTCCATCATTGGCTTTTGGTATCTGCCATCAATGAAATATCAACTTGTGAAACAAAACCTGAAATCTCCATTGTACTGATAGCTTCAGACAGGTGTTCTTGAACACTGGATATTTCCTGCCAAGTCTGTTACTTACATCACATATGGCTGAGTTATTGAGTTGCTGATCACGGACCGGTACTCTTATTAATGTGTGGACTTTGTTGTACTTTCAGAGCTGCCTTCCAGTATGGTGTTAAAATGGCTGATGGTCGCAGAACTCGGAGGACAGGTCCAAAGGATGAGAAAGCCAAGTTGGATCGTGAACTACAGCAGATCAACCGCATCATCCAGAAGAGGAAGGTGGCAGAGCCTGGTGACGGGGAGAAACGCATCAAGTACTGAAGTCGTACTAGTTGAAGTTATGTGTACAGTGACAATGTCTGCAGGGTTGTGATGTGATATGCCCTGCTCATCAAGATGTATTCTCACGTGACACAGTGTGGCTGTTGTCATAGGAGCACTTCAGGATATGCAGATCTCCACTGTGGAAGCATCTCAACAAAAACAAGCTTCCACCATTGCAGCGACATGGTTTGTTTACTGAGGAAACACTGAGAATCATGTCATTACCAGGTCAAGGGACGCTGCAGCTGTCATGTCTGGACTGCTTGAGTCCCAACATGTATCAAGAACAGCCTGATGCTCCAGATCTAATGGTGAATGTTAACAGAATTCAGAACTCCCTTGTCACATTTACCAGTTAATCATGCTTTTACCTGACAAAAGGGAGACTGAATGAAATTTCCAGTGTGTGATTATATGCAGTGAGATCCTTTCACGTCACCTGCCAGGTGGTTGGTATCTAGGTCTTCACTTCACCCACTGACAGTGGTGATAGTTCCATGTTGATGACACATTCCCAGACACCACAATGTGCAGTAGATCTTCACACAATGCTACAGTTTCAAGATTATATTGTACAGATGTCACCATAGGAACACTATGCCTTGAATAAAACATTAAGAATAAAAGTTCTTGTATATTGTGTACCATTTACATTGAATGACAGGAATCACAAGATTGACATTGCATTTGCAGCTCGGCAGTTTGTTGCTGACTACCATACATCTATGTGGCTTGTAATCGTTTACATGGTAAATGATGATTTTTAAGTGAGATCTAAGGAAGCGCAAAGTTTACCAGTCAACTTCCAGAGACATGGAGCTGCATGTAGGAATGATCGCTTGCTGAATGAAGCTAGGATCTTGGGGACAGTTAACAAAAGTTGGTTTGGGGACCGAGAAGCGGATCTTGGGGACAGTTAACAAAAGTTGGTTTGGGGACGAGAAGCGGATCTTGGGGAAGCAAAAGATCTTGGGGACAGAAGCGGATCTTTGGGACAAAACAAAAGTTGGTTTGGGGACCGAGAAGCGGATCTTGGGGACAGTTAACAAAAGTTGGTTTGGGGACCGAGAAGCGGATCTTGGGGACAGTTAACAAAAGTTGGTTTGGGGACCGAGAAGCGGATCTTGGGGACAGTTAACAAAAGTTGGTTTGGGGACCGAGAAGCGGATCTTGGGGACAGTTAACAAAAGTTGGTTTGGGGACCGAGAAGCGGATCTTGGGGACAGTTAACAAAAAAGTTGGTTTGGGGACCCGAGGCGGATCTTGGGGACAGTTAACAAAAACTTGGTTTGGGGACGGATCTTAGGGACAGTTAACAAAACTTGGTTTGGGGACTTAGGGACAGTTAACAAAACCGAGCGGATCTTGGGGACAGTTAACAAAACTTGGTTTGGGACCGAAGAGGATGTGCTGTGATGAGATCAGTGAGATGGCACTTGGCTTCAGTTTCTCCAGTCAGCTGGTTGCCAGCTGTTTTCAGCAATACTGCACCAACAGGCACAATAACACATGGATTTGGTTCTCAAGATGACAAAGTATGTGGTCTGCTGGAAGCATCAGTTTTATTCCTGGTTTTCTGTACAATCAATATATACATCTATATGCCACAAGCTATGAAATCAGACAGAATTAACAGACAGAAGAAAGACTGAAATGACAGAAGAAAATGGTGCAATATCAAATATACCACTCCCTCTGTGACAGGTTATCTATCCTTACTCTGAAACACTAAACCAAAATGTCATATCTTTGTCAGCAGTTGAGAAGGATATAGTAAACGTGTAGTGAAAGAAATCGAAGGCAACCAATAAGACTTCATGCTAGTTGCTGTGAAGCCAGCAAGTAGTATGTTCCGTTGTTTGGGATAGTTATGTATGTTTTAGAGCTAAGATACAAACACTGTTGAATGAAGCAGGACTTCCATTCCACAACAGTTTCACCATTCAGACTTGGAATGTACAACGTCCCCTGCAGTTTTACCTGCAGTAAATAATGATCATTCTTATAAATAGTTATGATATACTTGAAAAGCAGCATCTGGGCACAGTCACCATAAATACATGTTTGGGAATGATACATGATGATTGTGGACAAAGACAAGAGTGGGGCTTGGTTTAATGTTATTGGAGCAGTGTTATTACAGTTGTATGTTGGTGTGTCAGCTGTATGTGGGAGGCAGGTGACGCTGGCTGGAGGAGGTGTTTGACACTACGGAGGAAGCAATGTGGGTGGAGGAGGTGTTTGCCACTCACGGAGGAAGCAATGTGGAAGGAGGAGGTGTTTGCCACTAAGGGAGGAAGCTATGTGGAAGGAGGAGGTGTTTGCCACTAAGGGAGGAAGCTATGTGGAAGGAGGAGGTGTTTGCCACTAAGGGGAGGAAGCTATGTGGGTGGAGGAGGTGTTTGACAGTATTGAGGAAGCTATGTGGAAGGAGGAGGTGTTTGCCACTAAGGGGAGGAAGCTATGTGGGTGGAGGAGGTGTTTGCCACTAAGGGAGGAAGCTATGTGGGTGGAGGAGGTGTTTGACACTACGGAGGAAGCTATGTGGGTGGAGGAGGTGTTTGACACTAAGGGAGGAAGCTATGTGGGTGGAGGAGGTGTTTGACACTAATGTGGGGGAGGAAGCTATGTGGGTGGAGGAGGTGTTTGACACTATTGGAGGAAGCAATGTGGGGGGACCGAGAAGCGGATCTTGGGGACAGTTAACAAAACTTGGTTTGGGGACCGAGAAGCGGATCTTGGGGACAGTTAACAAAACTTGGTTTGGGGACCGAGAAGCGGATCTTGGGGACAGTTAACAAAACTTGGTTTGGGGACCGAGAAGCGGATCTTGGGGACAGTTAACAAAACTTGGTTTGGGGACCGAAGAGGATGTGCTGTGATGAGATCAGTGAGATGGCACATGGCTTCAGTTTCTCCAGTCAGCTGCTTGCCAGCTGTTTCAGCAATACTGCACCAACAGGCACAATACATGGTTTGGTTCTCAAGATGACAAAGTATATGGTCTGCTGGAAGCATCAGTTTTATTCCTGGTTTTCTGTACAATCAATATATACATCTATATGCCACAAGCTATGAAATCAGACAGACAGAAGTAAGACTGAAATGACAGAAGAAAATGGTGCAATATCAAATATACCACTCTCTCTGTGACAGGTTATCTATCCTTACTCTGTGAAACACTAAACCAAAATGTCATATCTTTGTCAGCAGTTGAGAAGGATATAGTAAACATGTGTAGTGAAAGAAATCGGAAGGCAACCAATAAGACTTCATGCTAGTTGCTGTGAAGCCAGCAAGTAGTATGTTCCTGTTTGGGATAGTTATGTATGTTTCAGAGCTAAGATACAAACACTGTGTAATGAAGCAGGACTTCCATTCCACAACAGTTTCACCATTCAGACTTGGAATGTACAACGTCCACTGCAGTTTTACCTGCAGTAAATAATGATCATTCTTATAAATAGTTACTATAAATACATGTTTGGGAATGATACATGATGATTGTGGACAACGACAAGAGTCGGGGCTTGGTTTAATGTTATTGGAGCAGTGGTATTTCAGTTGTATGTTGGTGTGTCAGCTGTATGTGGGAGTCAGGTGACGCTGGCTGGAGGAGGTGTTTGACACTACTGAGGAAGCTATGTGGATGGAGGAGGTGTTTGACACTACGGAGGAAGCCGTGTGGAAGGAGGAGGTGTTTGACAGTATTGACTGACTGACTGAGTTTGGTTTTACGCCGCTTTTAGCAATATTCCAGCAACATCACGGCGGGGGACACCAGAAATGGGCTTCACACATTGTACCCATGTGGGGATTCGAACCCGGGTCTTTGGCGTGACGAGCCAACGCTTTAACCACTAGGCTACCCCTCAAAGGTGTTTGACAGTATTGAGGAAGCGCCATGAGGCTGGAGGGTATGGTACTGACACCCAATGATCATCATTAGGACATTTCAGGGATTTCCACCCATCAGAAGTGGATTGTGAAACAACTAAGGGATGCAACTCTCTATAACAAACTCCTTAGCCTTACACCACTAAGCCACCAGTGACCTATGAACTGTGAATGTTTGTTGTTTTTGTTAACCCCAGTTACTGTACATATTTACAAACCTCTAATATAATTGCAGGGAAAGAAACCTTTCAAAATTTACCACTAGATTACAGGGCCAGTTAGTAGACAATAATTAATTGTCCTGTCTGTACTTCACTGGTCCAAAGTACAATTCGTAGATTTACTGAACTATCAGTACAAAATTCACTGGCCACCAGGACCACTGCAAACATATCATTTAGTGGACCTGATGAATTTCTTCTAGCCAGGGACCCCAGGACCAGCGTAAATTTCGCACATTATAATGAAAGAAGTAGATGTGAAAATTCAGCCATTCCTCATAAATCACAGACACAAGATGAAGTGATTGACATATGTACAATGACAAGGTGTATACAGGGCCCGATTTAAAGAAATGAAACTTACTTGCACCCAGTGCAACCTTAGGTAGAAACCTTGTTGCATCAGATAAAAACAGGTTGCACCTGCTGCTCAATATAGAATCTGGTATAAAATATTGAGTTTTGGTAATGATAGTTTAGAACATTATAACAAAAGAAATCTGGGACTGATAAGATTAGTTACCTCACTTCCTGAAATTTCATGAACAGTAAGTCCTTTAGTCACTGCTCATACAGTCATCAGAGTCACTCTTCCAAGTCAGTTCCTCATCATTCTGTTTTCCAGCTGAAGTCTCAAACATTGACTTGCACCTGGTGCAAGTTAGACTAATAACTAGGTTGCACTTTGTAATATTGGGTTGCACCAGTGCAAGTAACAAAGCACCAAATTGAGCCCTGGTATATATTTCACAATGATGGAATACTGCCACCAGTTTTATACACCATGACGCCGGTGACAGTCAAAGTGACAAACAGATTTCACGTAGAGTCATAAATTATGATAAGTCATATTGAAGGGCACAACCAATTTAGATTTCACATTCACACTGCAATGTTTATATAGTAAAAAGGTTTTCAGACCTTGCAACCAGTTATACATTTCTCACATGTTTACAACAGCACAACAACAAAATCTTTGCGAGTTGTAAGCATACCTTCAGTTACCTGTTCATATATGTTTCAGAGATGCCAACCCTGAATCAAATGAAAGCGGAGTCATGTCTTGTTAAAAGCAATTCACAAGCCCTGAAGGTGCGAGTTGGGGGTGAACGCGAGAGGGGGCTCAGGCCCTTTTGACAGTTGGGGTCTAGGGGGCCTCCCCTATGAAAATCTTTAGATTTAGCCTGGAAATCTGATTTTTTTAGAAAATACAAACATGTTTATGAATTTAGTAAATATGTTCGTTTGAGTTAAGTATTATCTGGTTAAGTATGCCCAGAAATTGCTAAGTTTTTATAGACAAATCGGAGTGTGGATTTTGTATTTGAAAATCGGAGTAACACCTCCAAAATCAGAGTGGTTGGCATCTCTGTATGTTCTACATACATATCTCATAAACCCTGCACAGCTGTCCAATATTTCACCACTCCCAAGATGGTATACTTCCAGAGGATAATTCAACATATTCAATTCATCTATCCAGATCATTTAGTCAGATGTTCCAGTCCTGCTGACCATGAATCTGCTTCATCCAATCCAGGACTTTATAACCCCGTAGTTTTATGTCTGTAGGACAATAAGATGTTGCAGCTTCCATGATTGAAGAGACTCACTGCGTGAACACAGCGTTAACACAGGATATTCATCATTACATGTCCTCCTGGACACAACCTGCAGCAGTTTGATGTCAGTATATCCTGCTGTGTTGAAGGGTCAATGATTCTGTGTATCTGTTCTCATGGGAGGTGTTCTGGTGGTCTTGTGTTACTGTCACGGAAACAACATGTGTGTGGCCGTCTTGACGGCAGTTCATGCCAGCGGTGTAAACAGACTAGATCTATTGGGGTTGTGAAGCTTCCTCTTCTTCTTGAGCCCACCGCCCAGCGTGGTGGAGTTTATGGAGTCATTACTGTCACTAGCCTCACTGCCTCCTTCTTCACCAGAGATGCTCTGACCTTAGGCTTCTCAAATTCATCTGAGCTGCGTGTCGTGTTGTCGCTGGACTCTATGGCCTGGAAGATCCTGCGAGACTTGCCTGTCTTCAACTGGGCGACATCGATAGGCGTGTCATCACTGGTCTTGGACTTGTCGTCGTCAAAACTGAAGGTGCTGTTAAGTGACGATTGGGATGTTGCCTGGCAACAGAAGGGAAGACATGACAGCTTGTTATAAATGTTTGTTGTCTTACATTCTTGTCAGTGACTTCTATATATAGATCACAATGCCTTGCATAGTCTGGGCCAGAAAACAGGTGCTTGATATTATGACCAACATCATGGAGGAACAATATCCTACAGTCAGGAGGTCACAACATGGAATCAACCAAACCTTGACACCCAATCCGCTAAGTCACCTATTATAACAAGTGCAGTTACAGGGGCTGCCCAATCCATGCCCCACACTGCTGCTATCTAGATTGTGTTTATAGGGCATTAACAATATGATGCCATCATGGTGAGCTGGGCGGGTGCATTGAAGCACCAGAAATAATCTTCACACATTTCAGTCATACAGGGAAACCAGGTGTGTAGAGTCGCGAGAGAACACTTCAACAACTGGGATACCCAACTACACCTACATATGTGAATGAATGAAAGCTTTTAGTCCTTTGGTAGCAGTTCTTCAACTCAAAGTCCCACGTGATGCGATCCCCAAAGATATATATCTTGAAAATCTTACCTTCTTTCCTTTCATCTGTTTGGTTTGTTTAGTTTGTTTAGTTGTTTTCTTGGGCTTGGCTTTTGACTTGTAGATGGGTGTTTGGGTCCAGTCCTCGTCACTTGTATCTAAATCCTCAACAGGGTCATCATCCCACTCATCCATGAACTCATCGTACGCACGTGAGAGGCTCCAGGTTCTCCGCTGCAGCTGTCGACTTTTTCTGAAACATGAGATATCCTTGGTGAGACAATCCGTGATGTGACACATCAGACCATCAGATGCTTTACATGAGACACACCATGAGATGCTTTACAATAGACACACGACAAACTTTACATGAGACACACCATGAGATGCTTTACAATAGACACACTACAAGATTTACGTGAGACACACCATGAGATGCACCAGCTAAGACACTTTAGTTGAGACACCCTAATTGAGACAATCCACCATTACAGGCATTACTTGAGACACAGCATCAGAGGCTTAAGATGAGTCACCCTTAATGAGACGCTTTAGATGAGACGCTTAAGATGAGTCACCCTTAATGCAACGCTTAAGATGAGTCACCCTTAATGAGACGCTTAAGATGAGACTCCCTTAAGGAGACGTTTGAGATGAGACACCCTTAATGAGATGCTTTAGATGAGACACCCTTAATGAGATGCTTAAGATGAGACACCCTTAATGAGATGCTTTAGATGAGACACCCTTAATGAGACGCTTAAGATGAGACACCCTTAATGAGACGCTTAAGATGAGTCACCCTTAATGAGACGCTTAAGATGAGACACCCTTAATGAGATGAGTCACCCTTAATGAGACGCTTAAGATGAGACATCCTTAATGAGACGCTTGAGATGAGACACCCTTAATGAGATGCTTAAGATGAGACACCCTTAATGAGACGCTTAAGATGAGTCACCCTTAATGAGACGCTTAAGATGAGACACCCTTAATGAGATGCTTTAGATGAGACACCCTTAATGAGATGCTTAAGATGAGACACCCTTAATGAGATGCTTTATGAGACACCCTTAATGAGACGCTTAAGATGAGACACCCTTAATGAGATGCTTAAGATGAGACACCCTTAATGAGACGCTTAAGATGAGACACCCTTAATGAGACGCTTTAGATGAGACACCCTTAATGAGACGCTTTAGTTGAGTCACCCTTAATGAGATGCTTAAGATGAGTCACCCTTAATGAGATACTTAAGATGAGACACCCTTAGAGAGACGCCTAAGATGAGACACCCTTAATGAGACGCTTTAGATGAGACACCCTTAATGAGACACTTTTGATGAGACACCCTTAATGAGATGCTTAAGATGAGACACCCTTAATGAGATACTTAAGATGAGACACTAAGAGATAGTCTCATCTAGACAGATCAGTTTCATCTGCTCTATATCATCACAGTTAAGAGATGTGTACATTAAATGTGTATATTTCTCAAGTAAGATGTGCACCAACTACCTGGGTTGTACTGTAATCCACTCACCTTTGGCTTTGTCTTGGGTTTGAGGACGGGGGTGAGGAATGGAGAGGACCCAGGTTCCGATATGCTGGGCATGAGTGCCATGTGTTTCCCCTGGTACATCGCTCGGGTCAGTTGCTGCAGACAAGGAAACAATTATACATGCTACAAACTGTCAGAAACCTGAGGAGGTTGCAGCAATAGCTTGACAGCGTTACCCTGGCTACCTACATGTAACTTCTTAACTTAGTGATTCAGCCTTTCCTCCGTTAACCCAGCGATTCAGCCTTTCCTCCATTAACCCAGTGATTCAGCCCTTCCTCCGTTAACCCAGTGATTCAGACTTTCCTCCGTTAACCCAGTGATTCAGACTTTCCTCCATTAACCCAGGGATTCAGCATTTCCTCCATTAACCCAGTGATTCAGCCCTTCCTCCATTAACCCAGTGATTCAGCCCTTCCTCCGTTAACCCAGTGATTCAGCCCTTCCTCCGTTAACCCAGTGATTCAGACTTTCCTCCATTAACCCAGGGATTCAGCATTTCCTCCATTAACCCAGTGATTCAGCCCTTCCTCCGTTAACCCAGTGATTCAGACTTTCCTCCATTAACCCAGTGATTCAGCATTTCCTCCATTAACCCAGTGATTCAGCCTTTCCTCCATTAACCCAGTGGTTCAGCATTTCCTCCATTAACCCAGTGATTCAGCCCTTCCTCCATTAACCCAGTGATTCAGCCCTTCCTCCGTTAACCCAGTGATTCAGCCCTTCAACCCAGTGACCCAGACAGCCTTTCCTCCATTAACCCAGTGATTCAGCATTTCCTCCATTAACCCAGTGATTCAGCCCTTCCTCCGTTAACCCAGTGATTCAGACTTTCCTCCATTAACCCAGGGATTCAGCATTTCCTCCATTAACCCAGTGATTCAGCCCTTCCTCCGTTAACCCAGTGATTCAGACTTTCCTCCATTAACCCAGTGATTCAGCCTTTCCTCCATTAACCCAGTGATTCAGCATTTCCTCCGTTAACCCAGTGATTCAGCCTTTCCTCCATTAACCCAGTGATTCAGCCTTTCATCCATTAATCCTGTGATTCAGCATTTCCTCCGTTAACCAATGATTCAGCCCTTCCTCCATTGACCAGTGATTCAGCCTTTTCTCCAATAACCCAGTGATTCAGCATTTCCTCAGTTAACCTAGTGATTCAGCCTTTCCGTTAACACAGTTATTTTTAGCTTTTCCATTAACCCAGTGATTCAGCCTTTCCATTAACCCAGTGATTCAGCCTTTCCTGGCCATTCTGTCTTAACCCACTGTTCAAATAGTTGGACCAAGCAATAAAACACAAAATATAACTTTGGCCATTCCTAAGATTGTTCTTTTTAAATCAAGTGCTAAAGTAAATATTTGTGTTTTTCTAGAGTGTGACGTACACACTCAGCTACAATTCTGACCACTTCATTCACGGTACACTGGGTTCATTCTCTGCCTGAGCTACAAACACTTCATTTGAGAATGCACTGCTACCTTCTTAAGTCCTTCATTTTCTTCCGTAACTTGTTGTAGCCTGTCGCTGAGCTCGCTCAGAGATTCGATTGTCTTTTCCTGGAACATCAGAACACTCTTGGTAAAGGTGTGTCTCTCATAAACATCGGTAACATGCCCAAATTATGTGATAGAGGTATGAATATGTTTGGTTTCAGGCCACTTCAAACAGAATATCACTTAACTGACTGAGAAAGGAATTTCTGTACAAGAAAGAACATACTCTCTTCAAAGGAGCAAATATATGACGTGTCACCTGGAATTCAAGTCTCTCTCTTGTATCCTGGTCAGCAGACATGTTGGCATCACTTGACACTGAGTTGAGTTTCTTCAGGAGGAACAGAACCTGTAACACAAACACACCAAGTACTGAACAAACATGGAGGCATCAAGCTCCGTGCTGATCCCCATTCTCACCCCCGAACAGATCCAAACTCAGATCCACTCACCTCATGCTCCCCCGAACTGATCAACCAAGGCTCTCTCTCCCCCGTACTGATCCACCCACCTCATGCTCCCCGTACTGATCCACCCACCCCATGCTAGCCTGTACTGATCCGACCATGTTGGACCCATGCTCCCCCGTACTGATCCACCCACCTCATGCTCCCCCGTACTGATCCACCCACCTCATGCTCCCCCATTACAGATCCACCCACCTCATGCTCCCCGCACAGATCCACCTCATGCTCCCCTGCATGCTCCCCATCTGATCCCCATGATCAACCCTCAGATCCCAAACACAGATCCACCCACCTCATGCTCCCCGAACTGATCAACCAAGGCTCTCTCTCCCCCGTACTGATCCACCCACCTCATGCTCCTCGTACTGATCCACCCACCCCATGCTAGCCTGTACTGATCCGACCATGTTGGACCCATGCTCCCCCGTACTGATCCACCCACCTCATGCTCCCCGTGGAGATCCAAAACCCTCATGCTCCCCCGTAGAGATCCACCCACCTCATGCTCCCCGTACAGATCCACCCACCTCATGCTCCCCCCACCCCATGCTAGCCTGTACAGATCCACCCACCTCATGCTCCCCATACTGATCCATCCATGTTCAACCCATGCTCCCCATACTGATCCACCCACCTCATGCTTACCTGCACTGATCCATCCCCCTCATGCTCCCCCATGATCCACTGATCCACCCTCATACCCCCATTACTGATTCACCCACCTCATATTCCCCCTGCACTGATCCACCCACCTCATGCTCCCCATACTGATCCACCTCATGCCACCTCATGCTCATGCTCCCCCGTGCACTGATCCACCCACCTCATGCTCCCCGCACTGATCCACCCACCTCATGCTCCCGTACTGATCCCCACTCATGCTCCCCGTGCACTGATCCACACCCCCTCATGATCCTCGCACTGATCCACCACCACACCCCCTCATGCTCCCGTGCACTCCCCGTACTGATCCACCCACCTCATGCTCCTCCGCACTGATCCTCCCTCATGCTCCCCCGCACTAATCCACACACCCCTCATGTTCCTCCTGCACTGATCCACCCCTCATGCTCCCCGTGCTGATCCACACACCCCTCATGCTCCTCCGTGCTGATCCACCCCTCATGCTCCCCGTGCACTGATCCACACCCCTCATGTTCCCCGTGCACTGATCCACCCCCCCTCATATTCCCCATACTGATTCACCCACCTCATATTCCCCGTACTGATCCACCCACCTTGGACTCATGCTCCCTCTGCAGAACTGTTATCTTTGACTCGAACTGGTTCCTCAGCTTGGTGATCTGGTCTTCCATGTGCTGGGCAGCCTGACTCGAGTCCTCGTTTGTAGCATGAGCCTCCTTAAGCTCAGTCTTGGTGATGGAGATGTCGGCCTTCGCTGACACGGCCTAGAAGGGAAACATTTTCAACCAATAACGACCATTCACTGCAACCAATTATAAATATGCTACAAAAGTACAGAGACTGAGAGTGACAGACTGGTTCAGAAAACATGATCCTCAAATACAGAGAGTTCCTGTAACAGCTGAGAAGCTTAACTCAAATGGTGAAACTCTGTCATTGTGAAGATATGTGAATACACATTGAAACTGTTACAGTCAATACTACTGTGTGTGAGCTCCAGCTTCATGAGGTGTGGGAGGTACCTGCTAGATACACATTGAAACTGTTACAGTCAATACTACTGTGTGTGAGCACCAGCTACATGAGGTGTGGGAGGTACCTGCTAGATACACATTGAAACTGTTATAGTCAATACTACTGTGTGTGAGCTCCAGCTACATGAGGTGTGGGAGGTACCTGCTAGATACACATTGAAACTGTTACAGTCAATACTACTGTGTGTGAGCTCCAGCTACATGAGGTGTGGGAGGTACCTGCTAGATACACATTGAAACTGTTACAGTCAATACTACTGTGTGTGAGCACCAGCTACATGAGGTGTGGGAGGTTACCTGCTAGATACACATTGAAACTGTTACAGTCAATACTACTGTGTGTGAGCACCAGCTACATGAGGTGTGGGAGTTACCTGCTAGAGATACACATTGAAACTGTTACAGTCAATACTACTGTGTGTGAGCACCAGCTACATGAGGTGTGGGAGATACCTGCTAGATACACATTGAAACTGTTACAGTCAATACTACTGTGTGTGTGAGCTCCAGCTACATGAGGTGTGTGAGGGAGTTACCTGCTAGATACACATTGAAACTGTTACAGTCAATACTACTGTGTGTGAGCTCCAGCTACATGAGGGTGTGGGAGGTACCTGCTAGATACACATTGAAACTGTTACAGTCAATACTACTGTGTGTGAGCACCAGCTACATGAGGTGTGGGAGTTACCTGCTAGATACACATTGAAACTGTTACAGTCAATCAATACTACTGTGTGCTGAGCTCCAGCTGTGTGGAGGTTACCTGCTAGATACACATTGAAACTGTTACAGTCAATACTACTGTGTGTGAGCACCAGCTACATGAGGTGTGGGAGTTACCTGCTAGATACACATTGAAACTGTTACAGTCAATACTACTGTGTGTGAGCTCCAGCTACATGAGGTGTGGGAGGTACCTGCTAGATACACATTGAAACTGTTACAGTCAATACTACTGTGTGTGAGCACCAGCTACATGTGTGGGAGTTACCTGCTAGATACACATTGAAACTGTTACAGTCAATACTACTGTGTGTGAGCACCAGCTACATGAGGTGTGGGAGGTACCTGCTAGATACACATTGAAACTGTTACAGTCAATACTACTGTGTGTGAGCTCCAGCTACATGAGGTGTGGGAGTTACCTGCTAGATACACATTGAAACTGTTACAGTCAATACTACTACTGTGTGTGAGCTCCAGCTACATGAGGTGTGGAGTTACCTGCTAGATACACATTGAAACTGTTACAGTCAATACTACTGTGTGTGAGCTCCAGCTACATGAGGTGTGGAGGTGTGGGAGGTCAATACCTGCTAGATACACATTGAAACTGTTACAGTCAAATACTGTGTGTGAGCTCCAGCTACATGAGGTGTGGGAGTTACCTGCTAGATACACATTGAAACTGTTACAGTCAATACTACTGTGTGTGAGCTCCAGCTACATGAGGTGTGGGAGTTACCTGCTAGATACACATTGAAACTGTTACAGTCAATACTACTGTGTGTGAGCACCAGCTACATGAGGTGTGGGAGGTACCTGCTAGATACACATTGAAACTGTTACAGTCAATACTACTGTGTGTGAGCTACTGAAACTGTTACAGTCAATACAGCTACATGAGGTGTGGGAGGTACCTGCTAGATACACATTGAAACTGTTACAGTCAATACTACTGTGTGTGAGCTCCAGCTACATGAGGTGTGGGAGGTACCTGCTAGATACACATTGAAACTGTTACAGTCAATACTACTGTGTGTGAGCACCAGCTACATGAGGTGTGGGAGGTACCTGCTAGATACACATTGAAACTGTTACAGTCAATACTACTGTGTGTGAGCTCCAGCTACATGAGGTGTGGGAGTTACCTGCTAGATACACATTGAAACTGTTACAGTCAATACTACTGTGTGTGAGCTCCAGCTACATGAGGTGTGGGAGGTACCTGCTAGATACACATTGAAACTGTTACAGTCAATACTACTGTGTGTGAGCTCCAGCTACATGAGGTGTGGGAGTTACCTGCTAGATACACATTGAAACTGTTACAGTCAATACTACTGTGTGTGAGCACCAGCTACATGAGGTGTGGGAGTTACCTGCTAGATACACATTGAAACTGTTACAGTCAATACTACTGTGTGTGAGCACCAGCTACATGAGGTGTGGGAGGTACCTGCTAGATACACATTGAAACTGTTACAGTCAATACTACTGTGTGTGAGCTCCAGCTACATGAGGTGTGGGAGTTACCTGCTAGATACACATTGAAACTGTTACAGTCAATACTACTGTGTGTGAGCACCAGCTACATGAGGTGTGGGAGGTACCTGCTAGATACACATTGAAACTGTTACAGTCAATACTACTGTGTGTGAGCTCCAGCTACATGAGGTGTGGGAGGTACCTGCTAGATACACATTGAAACTGTTACAGTCAATACTACTGTGTGTGAGCACCAGCTACATGAGGTGTGGGAGTTACCTGCTAGATACACATTGAAACTGTTACAGTCAATACTACTGTGTGTGAGCTCAGCTACATGAGGTGTGGGAGATACCTGCTAGATACACATTGAAACTGTTACAGTCAATACTACTGTGTGTGAGCTCCAGCTACATGAGGTGTGGGAGTTACCTGCTAGATACACATTGAAACTGTTACAGTCAATACTACTGTGTGTGAGCACCAGCTACATGAGGTGTCGGAGTTACCTGCTCCAGCAGCCACTTCAGTCCACACTTGGCCTCCATCATGGTGTGCAGGGACTCCCACGCCGACTTGCCCTTGCTGTCTGTAACACAACACACAGTACAGACACAGCCCCTTACTGTAACACAACACACAGTACAGACACAGCCCCTTACTGTAGCACAACACACTGTACAGACACAGCCCCTTGCTGTAGCACAACACACAATACAGACACAGCCCCTTACTGTAACACAACACACCGTACAGACACAGACCCTTACTGTAACACAACACACAGTATAGACACAGCCCCTTACTGTAACACAACACACTGTACAGACACAGACCCTTACTGTAACACAACACACCATACAGACACAGACCCTGACTGTAACACAACACACAGTACAGACAGCTCCTTACTGTAACACAACACACCATACAGACACACAGCCCCTTACTGTAACACAACACACCATACAGACACAGCCCCTTACTGTAACACAACACACAGCATAGACACAGCCCCTTACTGTAACACAACACACAGTATAGACACAGCCCCTTACTGTAACACAACACACAGTATAGACACAGCCCCTTACTGTAACACAACACACACTGTACAGACACAGCCCCTTACTGTAACACAACACACAGTACAGACACAGCCCCTTACTGTAACACAACACATTGTACAGACACAGCCCCTTACTGTAACACAACACACAGTATAGACACAGCCCCTTACTGGAACACAAGACACAGTATAGACACAGCCCCTTACTGTAACACAACACACTGTACAGACACAGCCCCTTACTGTAACACAACACACACACACAGTACAGACACAGCCCCTTACTGTAACACAGCCCCTTACTGTAACACAACACACCATACAGACACAGGCCCCTACTGTAACACAACACACTGCACAGACACAGCACCCCCTTACTGTAACACAACACAGTACAGTACACAGCCCCTTACTGTAACACAACACACAGTACAGACACAGCCCCTTACTGTAACACAACACACAGTACAGACACAGCCCCTTACTGTAACACAACACACAGTACAGACACAGCCCCTTACTGTAACACAACACACAGTATAGAGACACAGACACCCCTTACTGTACACACAACACAACACACAGTACAGACACAGCCCTTACTGTAACACAACACACTGTACAGACACAGCCCCTTACTGTAACACAACACACAGTACAGACACAGCCCCTTACTGTAATACAACACACCCAGGGGTATAAAAGCCAGACACAGCCCCTTACTGTAACACAACACACTGTACAGACACAGCCCCTTACTGTAACACAACACACAGTATGAAAAGATACACACAGCCCCTTACTGTAATACAACACACCATACAGACACAGCCCCTGAAATTACTGTAACACAACACACAGTATGGACACAGCCCCTTACTGTAGCACAACACACAGTATGGACACAGCCCCTTACTGTAACACAACACACAGTATAGACACAGACCCTTACTGTAACACAACACACCATACAGACACAGCCCCTTACTGTAACACAACACACTGCATAGACACAGCCCCTTACTGTAACACAACACACAGTATAGACACAGCCCCTTACCGTAACACAACACACTGTACAGACACAGACCCTTACTGTAACACAACACACAGTATAGACACAGACCCTTACTGTAATACAACACACCATACAGACACAGACCCTTACTGTAAAACAACTCTGTGACAACACAAATAGAAACCAGTGAGAAGTTCATGACATTCTGTGATTTGTGCATGAGTTGGTAATTGAAGTATCTTTCTGGATGACTGGAAATGTACTTTAAGCTTCCATTCTTTGATATAGAATTACAACACTATAGCTGTATGGTCACTTGTAGAACGGGCCCAGGATACCACATCCGTATATATCCAAACTATAAATCCCAGAAACAACCTACCTTGATCTGCATCAACAATTTTTTGTTGTAGATCTGAGATCTGGATGTTCCTGAAAATAGGTCCACATAGTGAGATGACGCTATCAGTGTGGTAAGATCACCTTTCGGTAATGCAGTCTTATAAAAATACCATTTTAAACCCCACTACAAGACCTCTCTGCATGAAGATCCCATGACACCTTAAAGATCACATATACTCTAGGGGGGTACAAATACATAAATCACTAATTGGCATCGTCATAAATGAAACCCAGTCATTAAAACTACTCATTTCGATCTTTAATTAACTTAAATCGACCTTTTTGACAACAGTGCAAAATACTCACCCGCTAACTAAATTTCATGAACACATAGGAACAGATATGAGGGCCGATGCAGAATTTATGTACATTTCAGGGGGTAAATTATCTTGTTTACGGGTTTGTATAAACCTGAAATCGTGACAACTGTTGTGAAAAATGAAAGCTATATGTTCTCACAATCTACAGTCATTCAATTTTGTCTCCTGCTTTGCCTAGTTTCCGAGTTACAACTTGTTTTCATAGATGATTCTGTCAAAATTGCTTGGTGTCGCTAGGCCTTATTTGTTCGAGCCAGACGCTAATGATAGCGAAAACAATGATCAGCCTCGTTCATCACGGTTACGGTTAATTTCTTCAACCTAAACAGTGCGACACTAAGAAGGGTAGATGCCCATCAGATGCAGTTAATTGAAAATATCCCCGGTAGTTCTTGTCTGATTGTAATAAAGTATCAAAGCAGTGTGGGCTTTTTCAGGTTTTCGAATGCCTGGATGGTATAATGATTGATCCAAATTGATCCCATTTCTGTGTTTTTCTACCTCGATACTTAATCATGTCATGTAAAAATATGACGTTTATTACATATATTAAAAATTGACATTTGATTTATTTGAATCCGTAAACTAAACAACCCTACTTTGCCATTGCTAAAAGAATCTGAAAATTTACTTAGGTAAATAATAATAATAATAATTGCTTTGTATAGCCCCTAGTTCCAGCTATATGCAGCCGCTCAATGCTGCTTTACACGTTAGAAGTCACTTTATTACAGTTCAATCACTAGATGAGAAAGAAATGTTTTGAGTTTTCTCTTAAAGTTGGGAGAGAGTCAGTGTTCCTGATGTCAAGGGGGGACCGCGTTCCACAGGGCGGGAGCTGCAACTGAGAAGGCACGATCTCCAGCCTTCGTTGATGTGGATGGAACAACCAGTTTCTCCTTCTGGGCAGAACGTAAGGTTCTAGATGGGTGGTAGACCGATAGCAGGTCCTTTAAATACGTAGGCGATGACTCAACATAGAGAGCATCGTACGTCAAGACGAGCAACTTGAAACTGACCCGATGTCTAATGGGCAACCAGTGTAAATCTCTGAGAATTGGCGTGATGTGACAATCCTTTCTGGTGCGTGTGACAACACGAGCAGGCTTGTTCTGAACTCTCTGTAAGTGAGAGATTACGCCAGATCCAAACACTAGAGAGTTACAGTAATCGAGTCTACTTGTTACTTGAGACTGAATCAGAATTTTGCTAGTTTCGTTTTCAAGGTACTTTCGGAGTTTGCCGATGTTAGCGATATGGAAGTTTGCTAGCTTTGGCTGTGTTCAGTGCCTGATAGGTACATACAGTTTTAGCACACAGCAAATGCTTATATGTATTTCTTATGCAACAATGAAGTTCTGTTTGGGATTCTCAAAACAGTGTCGGCCCATAAGTTTTCACATGCAATACAGCAATTAATACTCCCTTGTTGTAACCCGTGTTAGGTGGTATAAACCTACACATGTTATTTGTCATCATTCACTTGCAATTGATGGTCAGTTAATGAATTTATAACAGGTATAATTAGTGGTAACACCACTTAGATTACCCGACAAAGGTTCGAAGTTGGCATTTCTTGTGTCTGGAGTAAATACTCAACATTATAAACATCGATCAAAGGATTAACCGATAACACGCCGATTGATTAATTACTTTTATCTTACACAGCGGATTTGTCAAAAGGTAGTGTTTATGTATGTAGATTTACTAATCTATACTGAATACACTCTGTCGTGTCTGTGTCTGTGAAAAACAACGTCCTTCTTTCAAAGGATTAATCGCCAATACATTGATTGATTGCTTATTATTGGCTAACTAAATTACTTTTTGGCGGACATTATGCAATTAGTTGCCAATGAGACTATACACCAATGTGGAATACCTGAAACGATATATCACTTTTTCGTATATTAGACTGTTAAAAGACACATCACTTAGAACAGCTGCAGATGAATGGCATATCACTCGGGTTTTTGTGGATATGGTGGATACATTCCTCGAACAAGGTAATAGCCTGACATTGTTCCTATAACTTTAATCTGTTTTATTTTTAATATTTGCATTTTGTTTTTGTTCATTTGTCGTAGCATTCAACAGAATCATTGTTTTCACCGTAAAGTGTAATGAGACAGACAACATACACTAGGGTGTGTGTGCGGATTATGATTCACATTGGCAAACTATAAAATGTCTAGATATTACAGTTCTGTTATAAATTCACTATAAGAATCAGCAGATCGTCTGCTTTTTATTTAGTTTCAAAATGCATACAAGTATGATAATAAACTAATTAGGATTATAATACCAAATATAAAGACGTACATTGACTAGTATCTACATACTGGTGAGCTGACATTAACCACGTGAATGTAGCAAGAAATTTATTGCGCAGTATTGTCACTTCGACCCCCACCTCGCTTCCGTGGAAGAAATCGTTATGTTACAAGTTGTGTCATGCACAATCCTTTTGGTCATGATTCAAATATATATTTAACTACGAGTAGAAAGTAGTTTTGATTTTCTAACTTGATAATCTCATTAGTTCTAACAGACTTTAGCCCGTCACTTTACGATTTTAAAAAATGGCGGCACCCTATCGCGAACATCCGCCAGTCTGAGGATAAATGCTATTTAGGTTTCTTTTCACCGAGTTACAAAATCAAAACTACTTTCTACTGGTAGTAAAATATGTATTTGATTGATGGCCAATAGGATTTTGCATGACATAGCTTATAACATAACAATTTCTCTCGTGGAAGCGAGGTGGGTGTCAATATAATAGTACTTACAGTATTATTGTTACTTCGACCACAACCTTCTTCCGAGGAAGAAATCGTTATGTTACAAGTTGTGTCATGGAAAATCTTTATGGTCATCAATCATATACATATTTTACTACAACTAGTAAGTACATGTAGTTTTGATTCTTTAACTTCCGTGAAGCGATCTGAACACAAGTAAGATATCGTTTCAGGCTTCCACAACGCTCGCTTTGCACTCACAAACATAACCCATTTAGCACGAACTGTGGGGTCCTGTGGAAATCTGTGCATGGTAACCCCATCGCTCGACCCCTAGGAACAATTGACGACAACGCAACGATTTGGAAAGTCTTGGTTGATGTCGAGAAATCATCAAAATGACGAGCTTGCTACACACTTTATATACAACTAACTGAAAATCCTTCCTCATATGACGTCACTGCAGTGCTCTGGCGACAGAGTTACGTAACCTGTCTGTGGTTTCATTGGTGGGCGAGAGTGAAGCAGGCGACTTTTTGGCAACTTTAATCGCTCGGTATTAATTAACCACAAGTTTTTAAGAATGAATTTGGTGTTCCGCATAAAACTAACCACAAATCTTTCATATGTAATAGTTAAAAGAGTACCAAAAAAAAGAAAACTTTATTTGTTCTTTAAGAAAGTCGCAAACTACCCAAATGGAGTCACAGTGTTACAGTCACAGTGTTACAGTCACATGTGGAAGCAAAGCCCCAAGTCTCAGACCTTTTTGAAAAACACTCAACAATGTGATACTTATTTAAACACTCAACAATACGATACTTATTTAGACACTTAACAATACGATACTTTTTAAACATTCAACAATCCGATACTTATTTCAACACTCAACAATACGATACTTATTTAGATGCTCAACAATACGATACTTATTTAGACACTGAACAATACGATACTTATTTAGACACTCAACAACACGATACGTATTTAGACACTCAACAATCCGATACTTATTTAGACACTTAACAGACACTTAACAATACGATACTTATTTAAACACTTAACAATACGATACTTATTTAGACACTTAATAATACGATACTTATTTAGACACTCAACAATACGATACTTATTTAGACACTCAACAATCCGATACTTATTTAGACACTCAACAATACGATACTTATTTAGACACTTAACAATACGATACTTATTTAGACACTTAACAATACGATACTTATTTAGACACTTAACAATACGATACTTATTTAAACACTTAACAATACGATACTTATTTAGACACTTAATAATACTATACTTATTTAGACACTTAACAATACGATACTTATTTAGACACTCAACAATACGATACTTATTTAGACACTCAACAATACGATACTTATTTAGACACTTAACAATACGATACTTATTTAGACACTCAACAATACGATACTTATTTAGACACTCAACAATACAATACTTATTTAGACACTCAACAATACGATACTTATTTAGACACTTAACAATACGATACTTATTTAGACACTCAACAATACGATACTTATTTAGACACTCAACAACACGATACGTATTTAGACACTCAACAATCCGATACTTATTTAGACACTCAACAATACGATACTTATTTAGACACTTAACAATACGATACTTATTTAGACACTTAACAATACGATACTTATTTAGACACTTAACAATACGATACTTATTTAAACACTTAACAATACGATACTTATTTAGACACTTAATAATACGATACTTATATAGACACTTAACAATACGATACTTATTTAGACACTCAACAATCCGATACTTATTTAGACACTCAACAATACGATACTTATTTAGACACTTAACAATACGATACTTATTTAGACACTCAACAATACGATACTTATTTAGACACTCAACAATACAATACTTATTTAGACACTCAACAATACGATACTTATTTAGACACTTAACAATACGATACTTATTTAGACACTCAACAATACGATACTTATTTAAACACTCAACAATATGATACATATTTAGACACTCAACAATCCGACACCCACTGACACAGTCAACAATCTGATATTCAAGTGCAGGTGTCAGTATAGTGTTTACTAAAACCATCACTTCAAACATGAAACGTTTGTGAGTGAGTTTATTTCATGCCACACTCAGCAATATTTCAACTATATGGCGGCAGTCTATAAATAATCGAGTCTGGACCACACAATCCAGTGATCAACAGCATGAGCATCAACCTACGCAATTGGGATATTATGACTTGTGTCAACAAAGTCACCGAGCCTGACCACCCGATCCCGTTAGTAGCCTCTAACAACAAGCATGGGTTACTGAAGATCAATTCTAACCCGGATCTTCACGGATGAAACGTTTGTGACCTCAGTTAAGTGTGAATTAATGGATGTCTTGGTTCTCTGCTAGGCCATATATGGATAGCTCCCCTGCAGTGTTAGAAAGATAAGTACCTCAACTCAATTTCTGTTTCCAGTGCTGTGATCTGTGAAATGACACTGTCTTGTTCAAAGCTTACATCCTCAGTGGAGCCTTCTGAGTTGACCCAGGCCATTTTCTGTAGTCAAAAATATGCATGTCAGTAAAACTCTGCCAGCAATACACACAAATATCATCTCAACTATACCATACAACTAAAAACACACTTAGTGCTATTCACATATTAAAGTAAAATATATCTGAACTAATGGCTTCTTGCAGATAAACAATTGTGGTTTGTATGTTGGTAGCCTTTTGAGTCTAAATGTTCACTTAGCTACATACTCACTTTCTTCGGGGGTGTATCATCCAGCTTGGCCTTGAGGTCGGCCAGCTGTGTAGCGAGTGTCTTGCGGTCGGCCAGCAGACTGTCCAGGTGATACTTGGCCTCTCGGATGCTGACCTGCACGTCCAGCTCCTGGCTGAGCCAAGCCTGTGACACACAACTTCATCATACATCTCTGGTAGACCAGGCAGGGTTTTACTTTACACGCATACAAGAATCTGCCACATCACATGTGCCACACCACTGTAGATCACCCAGACTCCAACATACTAACAAAGAGAGCCCCTTTAAAACAGCTGTTGTCGTCATAACATCTCAAACAGCTTCTGCATAATACTGAAGACTAAGTATCACATCAAAAACGGACCTCTACCCTTATAACAATAACCACTTACTCTCCTCTCCCTTGACAGCCACACCCAGCCACTGACCCATTCAATCATAACCACACCCAGCCACTGACCCCTCCCTTTAATAACCACACCCACCTATTGACCCTCCCTTAATCACCACACCCACCTATTGACCCTCCCTTAATCACCACATCCACCTATTGACCCCTCCCTTAATCACCACACCCACCTATTGACCCCTCCCTTAATCACCACACCCACCTATTGACCCTCCCTTTAATCACCACACCCACCTATTGACCCTCCTTAATCACCACACCCAGCCACTGACCCTCCCTAAATCACCACACCCACCTACTGACCCTCCCTTAATCACCACACCCACCTATTGACCCTCCCCTTAATCACCACACCCACCTACTGACCCCTCCCCTTTAATCACCACACCCACCTACTGACCCCCTCCCTTAATCACCACACCCAGCCACTGACCCTCCCCTAAATCACCACAGCCACCTATTGACCCTCCCTTTAATCACCACCCCCAGCCACTGACCCTCTCCTTAATCACCACCCCAGCCACTGACCCTCCCCTTAATCACCACACCCAGCCACTGACCCCTCCCTTAATCACCACACCCAGCTACTGACCTCCCTTAATCACCACACCCAGCCACTGACCCTCCCCCTTAATCACCACACCCAGCCACTGACCCTCCCTAATCACCACACCCAGCCACTGACCCTCCCCTTAATCACCACACCCAGCTACTGACCCTCCCTTAATCACCACACCCACCTACTGACCCTCCCTTAATCACCACACCCAGCCACTGACCCTCCCTTAATCAATCACCACCCAGCTACTGACCCTCTCCCTTAATCACCACACCCAGCTACTGACCCTCTCCCTTAATCACTCACACCCACCTACTGACCCTCCCTTTTAATCACCACCCCCAGCCACTGACCCTCCCCTTAATCACCACATCCAGCCACTGACCCTCCCTTAATCACCACACCCCAGCCACTGACCCTCCCTTTAATCACCACACCCACCTACTGACCCTCCCTTAATCACCACACCCAGCTACTGACCCCTCCTTTAATCACTCACATCCACCTACTGACCCTCCCTTAATCACCACCCCCCAGCCACTGACCCTCCCTTAATCACACACCAGCCTACTGACCCTCCCTAATCACCACACCCAGCCACTGACCCTCCCCCTTAATCACCACACCCAGCCACTGACCCTCCCTTAATCACCACACCCAGCCACTGACCCTCCCCTTAATCACCACATCCACCTACTGACCCTCCTTTAATCACCACCCCAGCCACTGACCCTCCCTTAATCACCACACCCACCTACTGACCCTCCCCTTTAATCACCACACCCATCTATTGACCCTCCCTTAATCACCACATCCACCTACTGACCCTCCCTTTAATCACCACACCCAGCCACTGACCCTCCCTTTAATCACCACACCCACCTATTGACCCTCCCTTAATCACCACATCCACCTACTGACCCCTCCCTTAATCACCACACCCAGCCACTGACCCCTCCCTTAATCACCACACCCACCTACTGACCCTCCCTTTAATCACCACATCCACCTACTGACCCTCCTTAATCACCACCCCCACCTACTGACCCTCCCTTAATCACACACCCCCAGCCACTGACCCTCTCTTAATCACCACACCCACCTACTGACCCTCCCTTAATCACCACATCCACCTATTGACCCTCCCTTAATCACCACACCCACCTGTTGACCTCCCTTAATCACCACTCACACCCAGCCACTGACCCTCCCCTTAATCACCACCCCAGCCACTGACCCTCCCCTAAATCACCACACCCACCTACTGACCCTCCCTTAATCACCACCCCCCAGCCACTGACCCTCCTAAATCACAACCAGCCACTGACCCTCCCTTTAATCACCACACCCAGCTACTGACCCTCCCTTTAATCGCCACATCCAGCCATTGACCCTCCCCTAAATGCCACACCCAGCTACTGACCCTCCCTTAATCACCACACCCACCTACTGACCCTCCTTAATCACCACCCCAGCCACTGACCCTCCCTTAATCACCACACCCCAGCCACTGACCCCTCCTCCCACCAGCCCTGACCCTCCCTTAATCACCACCCCCACCTACTGACCCTCCCTTAATCACCACCACCACCTGCCCTGACCCTCCTTAATCACCACCACCCACCTACTGACCCTCCCTTAATCACCACACCCACCTATTGACCCTCCCTTAATCACCACCCCAGCCACTGAACCCTCCCTAATCACCACCCCCAGCCACTGACCCTCCCTTAAACGCCACACCCACCTACTGACCCTCCCCTAATCTCCACCCCCAGCCACTGATCCCTCCCTTAATCACCACACCCAGCCACTGACCCTCCTTTAATTGCCACACCCAGCTACTGATCCCTCCCTTAATCACCACACCCAGCTACTGACCCTCCCTTAATCGCCACACCCACCTACTGACCCTCCCCTAATCGCCACATCCAGCTACTGACCCTGACTCTGTTGCCGATGCTGCTACCATCACACTTGTTCAGCTGTTTACTCCTCTCTTCCATCACTGTCTTCTGCCGTGCTAGGGCATCCTTCAGCCTCCTGTTGGCTGCAGCTGCCTCCTCAGCCTTCCGTCTCAGGACAGTCTGCTGCTTCTCATGGGTCTTCTGCATCTTCTGGATCTCACACTGTCGCTTGAGGTCCTGGTGACAGAGGGATGATTTTTTATCTGCTGTTCCAACAACCTTTCCAAAGACCATCTTTACTAGAGTAAATACAAGTCATTGTGAATCCAGGCCCAGATACTTCAAAGATAAACACACTGAATTTTGACCAAGTTGTAAGTGACACTGACTCAGGTAAGTTCGAGATGTATGTAACCTGCATGATCCAGATGCATGTCGTAATGTGGTAGTGTTATATATTGTGTAATAATGCTCCAGATGTAATACATTGTACAAGGGCATTCAGTGAGGGGCAGTGGTGTGCTACCCTTGCACCTGGACTTGATTTAGACAGAAAGATCAGGACAGTGGCATAAGGAGCATATTCGGAACCATCTGTACAATATCTCTGCCATCTTCTTCTTAGGTATGTAAGGGGGGTTAACTCTTGCATTACTCCCACATTACATCTCAAGCCAAAAGAAGACTAGCTTTGGTGTAATCATTCTACACTATGAATTGTTTGCCTAATTTGGACGTTTGGATTACCGTTGGGAGAGGTGAATATTACAATCAAAGTCTTAACTGCTGTAACCACTGTTCTTGCATTACATTACCTTTGACCGCCATATAGCTGGTATATTGCTGGGTGCAGAGTAAAACTAAACTCACTCACTCACATTACCTTTGACTGCCATATAGCTGGTATATTGCTGAGTGCGCGTAACACTAAACTCACTCACATTACCTTTAACCGCCATATAGCTGGTATATTGCTGAGTGCAGGGTAAAACTAAACTCACTCACTCTCATTACCTTTGACCGCCATATAGCTGGTATATTGCTGAGTGCAGCGTAAAACTAAACTCACTCACTCACATTACCTTTGACCGCCATATAGCTGGTATATTGCTGAGTGTGGCGTAAAACTAAACTCACTCACTCACATTACCTTTGACCGCCATATAACTGGTATATTGCTGAGTGCGGCGTAAAACTAAACTCACTCACTCACATTACCTTTGACTGCCATATAGCTGGTATATTGCTGAGTGCAGCGTAAAACTAAACTCACTCACTCACATTACCTTTGACCGTCATATAGCTGGTATATTGCTGAGTGCGGGGTAAAACCTAACTCACTCACTCACATTACCTTTGACCGCCATATAGCTGGTATATTGCTGAGTGTGGCGTAAAACTAAACTCACTCACTCACATTACCTTTGAATTTGTACTGCCACTCTGATTTGTACTGCAATAGTGACACCTTTGTACTGATCTCACCTGGTTAACCTAGTAGTTTCAACTTGGGAGTCAGTCACCCAGATGCATTTGACCTGACTGACCGCTTAGCATGTAACCTTCTTGGCCCAATACCATGTAACCTTCTTGGCCCAATACCATGTAACCTTCTTGGCCCAATACCATGTAACCTTCTTGGCCCAATACCATGTAACCTTCTTGGCCCAATACCATGTAACCTTCTTGGCCCAATACCATGTAACCTACTTGGCCCAATACCATGTAACCTTCTTGGCCCAATACCATGTAACCTTCTTGGCCCAATACCATGTAACCTTCTTGGCCCAATACCATGTAACCTACTTGGCCCAATACCATGTAACCTACTTGGCCCAATACCATGTAACCTTCTTTCCCAAACCATGTAACCTACTTGGCCCAATACCATGTAACCTACTTGGCCCAATACCATGTAACCTTTCATTTGACCCAATACCATGTGTAACCTTCTTGGCCCAATACCATGTAACCTACTTGGCCTAATACCATGTAACCTACTTGTACTACAATACCATGTAACCTACTTGGCCCAATAATGTAACCTTCCCAATACCATGTAACCTAACCTTGGCCCAATACCATGTAAACCTTGGCCCAATACCATGTAACCTTTGAACAATACCATGTAACCTTTCTTGGCCCAATACCATGTAACCTAACTTGGCCCAATACCATGTAACCTTTCCATGTAACCTACTTTGACCCAATACCATGTAACCTTCTTGGCCCAATACCATGTAACCTTCTTGGCCCAATACCATGTAACCTTCTTGGCCCAATACCATGTAACCTACTTGGCCCAATGTAACCTTCTTGGCCCATGTAACCTTCTTGGCCCAATACCTTGGCCCCATGTAACCTACTTGGCCCAATACCATGTAACCTTCTTGGCCCAATACCATGTAACCTACTTGGCCCAATACCATGTAACCTTCTTGGCCCAATACCATGTAACCTACTTGACCCAATACCATGTAACCTACTTGGCCCAAAACCACGTAACCTTTCATGTAACCTTCTTGGCCCAATACCATGTAACCTTCCATGTAACCTTCTTGGCCCAATACCATGTAACCCAATACCATGTAACCTACTTGGCCCAATACCATGTAACCTTCTTGGCCCAATACCATGTAACCTTACTTGACACAATAGTATGTAACCTTCTTGGCCCAATAACCATGTGTAACCTCCTTGGACCAATACCATGTAACCCTTCTTGGCCCAATACCATGTAACCTTCTTGGCCCAATACCATGTAACCTTCTTGCCCAATACCATGTAACCTACTTGGCCCAATACCATGTAACCTTACTTGGCCCAATACCATGTAACCTTCTTGGTAACCTTCAATACCATGTAACCTTCTTGGCCCAATACCATGTAACCCTATACCATGTAACCTACTTGGCCCCCATGTAACCTTCTTGGCCCAACCATGTAATGTAACCTTCTTGGCCCAATACCATGTAACCATGTAACCTAACTTGGACCAATACCATGTAACCTTCTTGGCCCAATACCATGTAACCTACTTGGCCCAATACCATGTAACCTTCTTGGCCCAATACCATGTAACCTTCCATGTAACCTACTTGGCCCAATACCATGTAACCTACTTGGCCCAATACCATGTAACCTACTTGGCCCAATACCATGTAACCTTCTTGGCCCAATACCATGTAACCTTCTTGGCCCAATACCATGTAACCTACTTGGCCCAATACCATGTAACCTTCCATGTAACCTTCTTGGCCCAATACCATGTAACCTTCTTGGCCCAATACCATGTAACCTTCTTGGCCCAATACCATGTAACCTTCTTGGCCCAATACCATGTAACCATGTAACCTTTTGGCCCAATACCATGTAACCTTCTTGGCCCAATACCATGTAACCTTCTTGGCCCAATACCATGTAACCTTCTTGGCCCAATACCATGTAACCTTCTTGGCCCAATACCATGTAACCTTACTTGGCCCAATACCATGTAACCTACTTGGTAACCCCACCATACCATGTAACCTTCTTGGCCCAATACCATGTTACTTGACACAATACCATGTAACCTTCTTGGCCCAATACCATGTAACCTTCTTCTTGGCCCAATAATACCATGACCCAATAACATGTAACCTTCTTGGCCCAATACCATGTAACCTACTTGGCCCAATACCATGTAACCTACTTGGCCCAATACCATGTAACCTTCTTGGCCCAATACCATGTAACCTTCTTGGCCCAATACCATGTAACCTTCTTGGCCCAATACCATGTAACCTACTTGACCCAATACCATGTAACCTTCTTGGCCCAATACCATGTAACCTTCTTGGCCCAATACCATGTAACCACTTCCATGTAACCTTCTTGGCCCAATACCATGTAACCTACTTGGTCCAATACCATGTAACCTTCTTGGCCCAATACCATGTAACCTACTTGGTCCAATACCATGTAACCTTCTTGGCCCAATACCATGTAACCTTCTTGGCCCACCATAACCTTGGGTCCAATACCATGTAACCTTCTTTGGCCCAATACCATGTAACCTACTTGGCCCAATACCATGTAACCTTCTTGGCCCAATACCATGTAACCTTCTTGGCCCAATACCATGTAACCTACTTGGCCCAATACCATGTAACCTACTTGGCCCAATACCATTACTTGGCCCAATACCATGTAACCTACTTGGCCCAATACCATGTAACCTACTTGGCCCAATACCATGTTACTTGGCCCAATACCATGTAACCTACTTGACAAAATAGTATGTAACGTATGTGATGCAGACCCCTAGTGATGTGACGTAGATGGCAGTTACCGATGTGACCCTGATGCAATACAACCAATGTAACCCAGATCCATGCGAATGATGTCAACTAGAATCATGTGACCTAAGTGACCCAGATGCCAGTGATGTGACCAGTGTGACCTACCTTCTGCTGCAGCTGTAGCACCTCCTTATCTTTCTGCTGCTTCCACTTCCGGAACGACTCAGCATCCTCCTTGATCTGCTTCATAAGTTTGACTCTCTGGTGCTTCATGGACTGCAGACACAACACAGACATGTTACTAGACATAGATAGACTTCATTAGACAGACACCAACACAGTCAGATCAGTTGTCAGACACAACACAGACACGTTATTAGACATAGGGAGACTTCAGTAGACAGACACCAACAGTCGGGTCAGGTTTCAGACACAACACAGACACGTTATTAGACATAGGGAGACTTCAGTAGACAGGCACCAACAGTCGGGTCAGTAGTCAGACACAACACAGACACGTTATTAGACATAGGGAGACTTCAGTAGACAGGCACCAACATCGGGTCAGCTGTCAGACACAACACAGACACGTTATTAGACATAGGGAGACTTCAGTAGACAGGTACAAACATCGGGTCAGTTGTCAGACACAACACAGACACGTTATTAGACATAGGGAGACTTCAGTAGACTGACACCAACAGTCGGGTCAGTAGTCAGACACAACACAGACACGTTATTAGACATAGGGAGACTTCAGTAGACAGGTACCAACATCGGGTCAGTTGTCAGACACAACACAGACACGTTATTAGACATAGGGAGACTTCAGTAGACAGTAGACAGGTACCAGACAACATCGGGTCAGTTGTCATCGGGACACAACACAGACACGTTATTAGACATAGGGAGACTTCAGTAGACAGGCACCAACATCGGGTCAGTTGTCAGACACAACACAGACACGTTATTAGACATAGGGAGACTTCAGTAGACAGGCACCAACATCGGGTCAGCTGTCAGACACAACACAGACACGTTATTAGACATAGGGAGACTTCAGTAGACAGGTACCAACATCGGGTCAGTTGTCAGACACAACACAGACACGTTATTAGACATAGGGAGACTTCAGTAGACAGGTACCAACATCGGGTCAGTTGTCAGAAGACACAGGCACTTGAGACAATTCCTTTGGGAAGACAAATTGGTTCAATACACCATGGTGTGATATATTGTAAATTTTGGTGTGCTCTACTTAGACTTGTGCTATATTTAGCCTTACAGTAGATTTAAACAGATCAATCTGGAAAGAGCAACAATCACCCGCTTAAGTGTAGACTCTTTTTCTTAGATATATGCTTCACATCTCACATTACATCTTAAGCCACAAGAAGACCAGCATTTGGTGTGATCAGTCCATAATGTGAATACTCAGAGGTTGGATTACTGTTAATCACATTATATTTGAGTTTGTACAGCCACTATATTCTGTACTGCCATAGTGATACTTTTGTAGTCTAATTTTTAGAATTAATAATATCTCCTTTCTTTGCTGTTTATTGGCTCCACACCTGGTTTTTGATTTGCAATTAAGTTTTTAGTTTCAACTTGACAATCAGCACATAGCACATGTTGTACCTGGATGTCTGTGTTGAGCTTCAGAACCTGCTTGTCTGACTGCTCCTTCAACTTCACCATCTTACTCTGCTCCACCATCTTCTTCTTCAACTTCCCCTATCTGTGTCTCTGCAGCTCCTGCATCCTGGAGATACAAGCAGCGTGTACAGGCCCCAGCACTTATAGAGCTTACAGCTCACTGATCCTGAGATACAAGCAGCTGTACAGGCCACTTACCAGCACTTATAGAGCACTTACAGACACACAGCTGTACAACCCTCCAGCACTTACAGACACACAGCTGTACAGGCCTCCAGCACTTCCACAGACTACAGACACACAGCTGTACAGGCCTCCAGCACTTACAGACACACAGGCCTCCAGCAGGTACAGGCCTCCAGCACACTTACAGACACACAGGTGTACAGGCCTCCAGCACTACACAGACACACAGCTGTACAGGCCTCCAGCACTTACAGACACACAGGTGTACAGGCCTCCAGCACTAACAGACACACAGCTGTACAGGCCTCCAGCATACAGCACACACAGGTGTACAGGCACTTACAGACACACAGGTGTACAGGCCACCAGCACTTACAGACACACAGCTGTACAGGCCTCCAGCAGCCTCCAGCACCTACAGACACACAGCTGTACAGGCCTCCAGCACTTACAGACACAGCTGTACAGGCCTCCAGCACTTACAGACACACAGCTGTACAGGCCTCCAGCACTAACAGACACACAGCTGTAGCAGGCCTCCAGCACTTACAGCTGTACAGGGCCTCCAGCACTTACAGACACACAGGTGTACAGGAGCTCCAGCACTAACAGACACACAGCTGTACAGGCCACCAGCACTTACAGACACACAGCTGTAGGCCACAGGAATCCAGCACAGACACACAGCTGTACAGGGCCACCAGCACTAACAGACACACAGCTGTACAGGCCTCCAGCACTTACAGACACACAGCACTAACAGACACACAGCTGTACAGGCCTCCAGCACTAACAGACACACAGCTGTACAGGCCACCAGCACTTACAGACACACAGCTGTACAGGCCTCCAGCACTAACAGACACACAGCTGTACAGGCCACCAGCACTTACAGACACACAGCTGTACAGGCCTCCAGCACTAACAGACACACAGCTGTACAGGCCTCCAGCACTTACAGACACACAGCTGTACAGGCCTCCAGCACTTACAGACACACAGCTGTACAGGCCTCCAGCACTTACAGACACACAGCTGTACAGGCCTCCAGCACTTACAGACACACAGCTGTACAGGCCTCCAGCACAGCTGTACAGGCCTCCAGCACTTACAGACACACAGCTGTACAGGCCTCCAGCACTTACAGACACACACAGCTGTACAGGCCAGGCCTCCAGCACTAACAGACACACACACAGGCCTCCAGTACAGACACAGTACAGGCCTCCAGCACTTACAGACACACAGCTGTACAGGGCCTCCAGCACTTACAGACACACAGCTGTACAGGCCTCCAGCACCTCCAGCACTAACAGACACACAGCTGTACAGGTACACACACACAGCTGTACAGGCCTCCAGCACTTACAGACACACAGCTGTACAGGCCTCCAGCACTTACAGACACACAGCTGTACAGGCCTCCAGCACTTACAGACACACAGGTGTACAGGCCTCCAGCACTTACAGACACACAGGTGTACAGGCCTCCAGCACTTACAGACACACAGCTGTACAGGCCTCCAGCACTTACAGACACACAGCTGTACAGGCCACCAGCACTTACAGCACTGTACAGGCCTCCAGCACCTCAGACACACAGCTGTACAGGCCTCCAGCACTTACAGACACACAGGTGTACAGGCCTCCAGCACTTACAGACACACAGCTGTACAGGCCACCAGCACTTACACACACACAGCTGTACAGGCCTCCAGCACTAACAGACACACAGCTGTACAGGCCTCCAGCACTTACAGACACACAGCTGTACAGGCCAGGCCACCAGCACTTACAGACACACAGCTGTACAAGCCTCCAGCACTTACAGACTTACACACACTGTACAGGCCTCCAGCACTTACAGACACACAGCTGTACAGGCCTCCAGCACTTACAGACACACAGCTGTACAGGCCTCCAGCACTTACAGACACACAGCTGTACAGGCCACCAGCACTTACAGACACACAGCTGTACAGGCCACCAGCACTAACAGACACACAGGTGACACACACAGCTGTAAAGGCCTCCAGCACTTACAGACACAGCTGTACAGGGCCTGTACAGACACACAGCTGTACAGGCCTCCAGCACTAACAGACACACCCAGGCCTCCAGACACACAGCTGTACAGGCCACCACCACTAACAGACACACAGCTGTACAGGCCTCCAGGCCTCCAGCACTACAGCCTGCAGCAGGCCTTACAGACACACAGACACAGACACACAGCTGTACAGCACTTGAACCTCCAGCAGCACTTAACAGACACACAGCTGTACAGACCTCCAGACACACACAGCTGTACAGGCCTCCAGCACTTACAGACACACAGCTGTACAGGCCACCAGCACTTACAGACACACAGGTGTACAAGCCTCCAGCACTACAGACACACAGCTGTACAGGCTCACCAGCACTTACAGACACACAGCTGTACAGGCCACAGGGCCTGTACAGGCCACCAGCACTTCAGCACAGACACACAGGTGTACAGGCCTCCAGCACTTACAGACACACACACAGCTGTACAGCCTCCAGGACTAACAGACACACAGCTGTACAGGCCACCAGCACTAACAGACACACTGGCTGTACAGGCCTCCAGCACTTACAGACACACAGCTGTACAGGCCTCCAGCACTAACAGACACACAGCTGTACAGGCCTCCAGCACTAACAGACACACAGCTGTACAGGCCTCCAGCACTTACAGACACTTACAGACACACAGCTGTACAGGCCACCAGCACTTACAGACACACAGCTGTACAGGCCACCAGCAGCTAACAGCACTAACACACAGACACAGCCTGACAGCCTATACAGACACACACAGCTGTACAGGCCTCCAGCACTAACAGACACACAGCTGTACAGGCCTCCAGCACTAACAGACACACAGCTGTACAGGCCTCCAGCACTTACAGACACACAGCTGTACAGGCCTCCAGCACTTACAGACACACAGCTGTACAGGCCACCAGCACTTACAGACACACACTGTACAGCCTCCAGCACACAGACACACTGTACAGGCCTCCAGACACACACTGTACAGGCCTCCAGCACTAACAGACACACAGCTGTACAGGCCTCCAGCACACAGCTGTACAGGCCTCCAGCACTAACAGACACACACAGACACACAGCTGTACAGGCCTCCAGCACTTACAGGCCTCCACAGACACACAGCTGTACAGGCCTCCAGCACTTACAGACACACAGCTGTACAGGCCTCCAGCACTTACAGACACACAGCTGTACAGGCCTCCAGCACTTACAGACACACAGCTGTACAGGCCTCCAGCACTTACAGACACACAGCTGTACAGGCCTCCAGCACTGTACAGACACACAGCTGTATAGGCCTCCAGGCCTCCAGCACAGGCCTACAGACACACAGCTGTACAGGCCACCAGCACTTACAGACACACAGTACAGGCCTCCAGCTGTACAGGCCTCCAGCACTAACAGACACAGACTCCACACACAGCAGCTGTACAGGCCTCCTGCACTAACAGCACTTACAGACACACAGCTGTACAGGCCTCCAGCACTTACAGACACACAGCTGTACAGGCCTCCAGCACTTACAGACACACAGCTGTACAGGCCTCCAGCACTTACAGACACACAGCTGTACAGGCCTCCAGCACTTACAGACACACAGCTGTACAGGCCTCCAGCACTTACAGACACACAGCTGTACAGGCCTCCAGCACTTACAGACACACAGCTGTACAGGCCTCCACCACTTACAGACACACAGCTGTACAGGCCTCCAGCACTTACAGACACACAGCTGTACAGGCCTCCAGCACTTATAGAGCACTTACAGACACACAGCTGTACAGGCCACCAGCACTTACAGACACAGCTGTACAGGCCTCCAGCTGTACAGGCCTCCAGCACTTACAGACACACAGCTGTATAGGCCTCCTGCACTAACAGACACACAGCTGTACAGGCCTCCAGCACTTACAGACACACAGCTGTACAGGCCTCCTGCACTAACAGACACACAGCTGTACAGGCCTGCAGCACTTACAGACACACAGCTGTACAGCTGTACAGGCCTCCAGCACTTACAGACACACACTGTACAGCTGTAGCTGTACAGGCCTCCAGCACTTACAGACACACAGCTGTACAGGCCTCCAGCACTTACAGACACACAGCTGTACAGGCCTCCAGCACTTACAGACACACAGCTGTACAGGCCTCCAGCACTTACAGACACACAGCTGTACAGGCCACCAGCACTTACAGACACACAGCTGTACAGGCCTCCAGCACTTACAGACACACAGCTGTACAGGCCACCAGCACTTACAGAGCAATTCCACTGAAGACACACAGCTGTACAGACCATCGGCACTTACACGGCACAGACACACAGCTGTACAGGCCTCCAGCACTTACAGAGCACTTCCACTTACAGAACACCAGCTGCACAGACCATCGGCACTTAACACAGCAGACATACAGCTGTACAGGCCTGCAGCACTTACAGACACACAGCTGTACAGGCCTCCAGCACTTACAGACACACAGCTGTACAGGCCTCCAGCACTTACAGCAACATACATGTGACTGAATATAGAGCATCAACATATATCATACAAACACCAGAAGTAGTACGGATTGTACCCTCCAAGCTACAGCACTTACAGCAACATACATGTGACTGAATATAGAGCATCAACATATATCATACAAACACCAGAAGTAGTATAGATTGTACCCTCCAAGCTACAGGACTTACTTGTTGGCTGCTGAGTTCATCTTGGCATCCATCAGGGCGTGGGAGAGATTCTCCTTCTCTTTCTGCAGATCTGTAATCTCTGTCTCCAGTTCCTTCACCGAGAGCTGGAACACAGAACAGACAGATATAGATACATGTCTAGAGTACATTATTACAGAACAGACACATGTCTAGAGTACATTGTTATAGGACAGTCAGACACATGTCTTGAGTGCATTGTTATAGGACAGACAGACAGACACATGTCTGGAGTACATAGAGACAGACAGACACATGTCTGGAGTACATCGATACAGAACAGACACATGTCTGGAGTACATCGTTATAGGGCAGACAGACACATGTCTTGAGTACATCGTTATACGGACAGACAGACACATGTCTAGAGTACATTGTTACAGAACAGACACATGTCTGGAGTACATTGTTATAGGACAGACAGACATATGTCTTGAGTACATCGTTATAGAACAGACAGACACATGTCTGGAGTACATTGTTATAGGACAGACAGACATATGTCTAGAGTACATTGTTACAGAACAGACACATGTCTAGAGTACATTGTTATAGGACAGACACATGTCTGGAGTACATCGTTATAGGGCAGACAGACACATGTCTAGAGTACATTGTTACAGAACAGACAGACAGACAGACACATGTCTAGAGTACATTGTTATAGGACAGTCAGACACATGTCTAGAGAACATTTTTATAGCAGACAGACACATGTCTAGAGTACATCGTTATAGGGCAGACAGACACATGTCTAGAGTACATTGTTATAGAGCAGACAGACAGACACATGTCTTGAGTACATTGTTATAGGGCAGACAGACACATGTCTGGAGTACATCGTTATAGGACAGACAGACACATGTCTAGAGTACATTGTTATAGGGCAGACAGACACATGTCTAGAGTACATTGTTATAGGGCAAACAGACACATGTCTAGAGTACATTGTTATAGAGCAGACAGACAGACACATGTCTTGAGTACATTGTTATAGGACAGACAGACACATGTCTGGAGTACATTGTTATAGGACAGACAGACACATGTCTAGAGTACATTGTTATAGAACAGACAGACAGACAGACACATGTCTAGAGTACATTGTTATAGAACAGACACATGTCTGGAGACATCGTTATAGGGCAGACAGACACATGTCTAGAGTACATCATTATAGGACAGACAGACACATGTCTGGAGTACATTGTTATAGGACAGACAGACAGACACATGTCTGGAGTACATCGATACAGAACAGACACATGTCTGGAGTACATCGTTATAGGGCAGACAGACACATGTCTGGAGTACATCGTTATAGGGCAGACAGACACACGTCTAGAGTACATTGTTACAGAACAGACACATGTCTAGAGTACATTGTTATAGGACAGACACATGTCTGGAGTACATCGTTATAGGACAGACAGACACATGTCTGGAGTACATCGTTATAGGGCAGACAGACACATGTCTAGAGTACATTGTTATAGAACAGACAGACAGACAGACACATGTCTTGAGTACATTGTTACAGAACAGACACATGTCTAGAGTACATTGTTATAGGACAGTCAGACACATGTCTAGAGTACATTGTTATAGGACAGACAGACACATGTCTGTAGTACATCGTTATAGGACAGACAGACACATGTCTAGAGTACATTGTTATAGAACAGACAGACAGACAGACACATGTCTTGAGTACATTGTTATAGGACAGACAGACACATGTCTGTAGTACATCGTTATAGGACAGACAGACACATGTCTAGAGTACATTGTTATAGAACAGACAGACAGACAGACACATGTCTTGAGTACATTGTTACAGAACAGACAGACATGTCTTGAGTACATTGTTATAGGACAGACAGACAGACAGACTGACAGACAGACAGACAGATGTCTGGAGTACATTGTTATAGGACAGACAGACAGACACATGTCTGGAGTACATCATTATAGGGCAGACAGACACATGTCTGGAGTACATCGTTATAGGACAGACAGACACATGTCTAGAGTACATTGTTATAGAACAGACAGACAGACAGACAGACACATGTCTTGAGTACATCTTGAGTACATTGTTATATAGACAGACAGACAGATGTCTAGAGTACATTGTTATACAGACAGACAGACACATGTCTAGAGTACATTGTTATAGAACAGACAGACAGACAGACAGACACATGTCTGGAGTACATCATTATAGGACAGACAGACACATGTCTGGAGTACATTGTTATAGGACAGACACATGTCTGGAGTACATCGTTATAGGACAGACACATGTCTAGAGTACATTGTTATAGGACAGACACATGTCTGGAGTACATCGTTATAGGACAGACAGCTAGAGTACATTGTTATAGGACAGACAGACAGACAGACACATGTCTAGAGTACATTGTTATAGAACAGACAGACAGACAGACACATGTCTAGAGTACATTGTTATAGAACAGACAGACAGACAGACAGACAGATGTCTGGAGTACATCATTATAGGACAGACAGACAGACACATGTCTGGAGTACATCATTATAGGACAGACAGACACATGTCTGGAGTACATTGTTATAGGACAGACACATGTCTGGAGTACATCGTTATAGGACAGACACATGTCTAGAGTACATTGTTATAGGACAGACACATGTCTGGGGTACATCGTTATAGGACAGACAGACACATGTCTGGAGTACATCATTATAGGACAGACAGACACATGTCTGGAGTACATTGTTATAGGACAGACACATGTCTGGAGTACATTGTTATAGGACAGACACATGTCTAGAGTACATTGTTATAGGACAGACACATGTCTGGAGTACATCGTTATAGGACAGACAGACACATGTCTAGAGTACATTGTTATAGAACAGACAGACAGACAGACAGACACATGTCTTGAGTACATTGTTATAGAACAGACAGACATGTCTTGAGTACATTGTTATAGAACAGACAGACATGTCTAGAGTACATTGTTATAGGACAGTCAGACACATGTCTAGAGAACATTTTTATAGGACAGTCAGACACATGTCTAGAGAACATTTTTATAGGACAGTCAGACACATGTCTAGAGTACATTGTTATAGAACAGACAGACAGACAGACAGACACATGTCTTGAGTACATTGTTATAGAACAGACAGACATGTCTTGAGTACATTGTTATAGAACAGACAGACATGTCTTGAGTACATTGTTATAGAACAGACAGACATGTCTAGAGTACATTGTTATAGGACAGTCAGACACATGTCTAGAGAACATTTTTATAGGACAGTCAGACACATGTCTAGAGAACATTTTTATAGGACAGACACATGTCTAGAGTACATTGTTATAGGACAGACACATGTCTAGAGTACATTGTTATAGAGCAGACAGACAGACACATGTCTTGAGTACATTGTTATAGAACAGACAGACACATGTCTGGAGTACATTGTTATAGGACAGACAGACAGACACATGTCTGGAGTACATCATTATAGGGCAGACAGACACATGTCTGGAGTACATCGTTATAGGACAGTCAGACACATGTGTTCTGACATCTAGGCCCTGCCAAACACTGAACATCAATGGAGTTCTACTGACATCAGTCTCACCCATCACTGAACACCATGGTGTCCACTAACCTCAGGGACCTGTCACATTTCAAACAATGAACCATTCAACTGACCTCATAGTGTTTCTTCATGGTCTCCATCTTGCCATCGTTGTCCGTCATCTGAGACGCCAGCTCCTCCTTCTTGGCCAGGAGTCGGTTCAGCTCCTGAAGCTCCCTGTTCATCTGAGCTTGTTTCAACACATGCTGTGTGGAGATGGCGCGGCTGTCTGGTGTCGACGGCAGAGCCTCTCCGTCGTCATCCTGCCAATGATAAAAGATGTAAAAATGTCAATGCATACATACAGCGAGGAAATACCGGAAGTCAGACTTAGTAAACAGATCACAGATCAAATAGCCTTGGAAAATACACCATAAAGGAATGGTGGCAGCATTCAAACAATTCATTTGTACAACTCCCTACAGTAGTCATGCTCAAAACAAATATACAAAGAGAAGAGTCCCACCTACAAATGTTTGTCAAAGTTGTAGCTTCTAATTATTGTCACCTGATATTTCAGGTCCGTGGAACCCAGTTCCCACTGCAGTAGCAAACAATGGAATATTTTCAAGTGAGACTGGAATATAATATCCAATGAGAAGAGGTATACCATAAGCTGTAACCTCTCCTGCAAGAAAAACTAAATGGCCCCATTGTCACACCCAGCTGGAAGACAAGTAGATACCTACCTCAGGCTCAAGGGATTCATCAATCAAGTCATCACTTCGTTCTTCCTCTGACTGAAACACAGAAAGACAGAAATATGTGTAATATCCACACAGGAAAACTGTAATTTTAGTTCATGCCACATATAATAGTATACCAGACTTTTTAGTTAAACAACTGACTGAAGACATACACCTACATGTACACAGAAACTACTATGGGGCGAGCTGGCTAAGGCGCCAGGCTAGTGATCCAGCGAGGTTGAGGTGTCGGGATCGAGCCCACCTGTGACTGGGTGTAAAAAACCTTGGAGTCAACTTTGTGTGCAGACTCTTTCAGTGTTGTCACAACCCTTAGTGTACAGTACACAACCCTGTGCACTTAAAAGAACCCACGAATCCGTTGGTATTTGACCAGATGGTGGCCACATGAATACGTGCAAACACCTAGTTGCGGGTACAGCAACATGCAGTGAACATGGACAAAGTACTGTGACTATGTGTCCTAGTCCACCCAGCTGTAAATGGGTACTTCGTTAGGATAACGCCACAATAACTCGGTGCGCCTAGTGGCTGCAAGAGTTGTATACTCCCCAGGTAGTTGAGATTGATAATGCGATGTGCCGTTGAGATTGACATCCAATGATCGAGGGAAAAAATACCAGCGCCTTGAGCATGCACTAGTGCGTGGATATGTGAGCTATATAAATATCCTATAATAAATAAATACACAACAGAGGTACAGCTGTTACTCACATCTGTCCTTACGTTGTCTGCCAGTCTCCGCAGCTTCTCCAACTCACCCCTCATCTGGGGGGTTGCTGTCGGCATCGATGCTCTGACTCAGCAGCTCAAAGTCCACTCTGTGTAATGAGTAGAGAAACACTCAAAAATCATAATTATCTCAGAAAATACAAATGGACATGAGCTCTTGTCTACTCCATCATTAGGCCTTCTGTACACACACGCAGGGAGTGAGAGGGACACTATGCTGTTATGCTAAGACCAATGAAAACTTCGAGTGACTAGTTGATTTCTCTAAGTCAGTTTTGACCAGTGTGAGTGATATGGAGAGAAGATATCAGGCTGTTGACTGACTAGCTTGGCAAATACTGCATTCCTTAGGACATATCACATTGTGTCCTTGTGTTTGTACTAGCTTACAACCCTTGAGGTTCTTTTTCAGTAACAGAGGGAGTAAGTTTCTAAAGAAAACAAATTCAAAGCAGGACTTTTCCAGTAATTGTCAGCAAACCCCAAAAGATGTAAGCTTCATCACTTTCACTGATAATGGATAAAGTAACCTCTAACTTGTTGCCCTTCATTTTTTAGCTGAAACTGTTCTCATCACCATCACAACCAGCTACTGCTGTTGCTTACCCCGTGTGTGACTTGAACTCCCGGAGTTTCGACCTCAGTTTGTCCCTGCTCAGTTCTAACTTGATGGACCGTTCCAGGTTGATGGTGTTTTGATCCACTGACGACTGTAGCTCCTTTGTCAGTTTGGTGTTCTCCTCCTGAGGGTCAGACATGGGTGAGTGAGTGAGTGATGCATGTACTTCTGTATGTATCAGTGAGTGCAACAGTTGCCTGTAGGTAGTATGGACCAAGCAAACCAGTGACCAACAATATAGGGGAAGGAATCATGCTCAATGTTGGATACAAAAACTTAACTCCACCAGTTTCAGATGTACCTACATCTACCTTGAAAACCTCATTATCAAAATGCTGACATCGTCAAAGAGATACTTTTGTCAAGTGCATCTTACTGTTATTATTATAGCATTATAAGGACTACAACAAAATGCCCACCTCCAACAGTTTCGTTCTGTCCAGCATGGTCTTGTATTCTGTGCTGCTGCTGTTGACAGGGCTGGACAACAGAAACAATAATCATCTGTTAAATAAAAAGCAGTTCATGACAGCAGTCGACAGTTACCTCAATGTTCAGGCTTTCAGTTCTCTTTCACAAAGACAAAATTGGAAATTTTATAATAAATTGTACAGTTTTATACGATCATTTCCTTGCGGTTGGGGAGTTTGCAAGAGACCAGCTGTAAACATTTCAGATTACCATCTCGAATAATAGTATGTTTTCAAGGTCAGAAAAAGGGTCAGGAAATTTTGCCATATTTCTTTGAAAAGGTAATCAAAAAGATATACTTCAGGTCTTACCTTGACTGTTGTTTGACTGTTACAGTCACGTCCCCTGGACCACCCTGGATCATCTGGACCTGCAGCTGCTGGACCTGGAAATACATGTCATAATGTCATGACTGGGACCTGGTGGCGTAAGTCATTTTGTCATCACTGAAACCTGTTGGTGTAAGTCTTATTGTCATCACTGGGACCTGGTGGTGTAAGTCATATTGTCATCATCTGGACCTGGTGGTGTAGTCATATTGTCATCACTGGGACCTGGTGGTGTAAGTCATATTGTCATCACTGGGACCTGGTGGTGTAAGTCATATTGTCATCAGCAGGACCTGGTGGTGTAAGTCATATTGTCATCAGCAGGACCTGGTGGTGTAAGTCATATTGTCATCAGCAGGACCTGGTGGTGTAAGTCATATTGTCATCAGCAGGACCTGGTGGTGTAAGTCATATTGTCATCAGCAGGACCTGGTGGTGTAAGTCATATTGTCATCAGCAGGACCTGGTGGTGTAAGTCATATTGTCATCAGCAGGACCTGGAGATGTGGCCACTTGTCCAGTGGAGGGTCATGAAGCTAATTTCACAATGTGGTACCAGACATGTTCTCACCAGTGACTTGAGCCGCATGATCTCTTGCTGCTGGGGGTCTCGGTTGATGATGGGCTTGTTCTTGATCTTCCGCGCACGGTCAGCGTACCTCAGTGTGTTGATGGTCTCCTCCATGTTGGAGTCGGCAGGGCTGACACAGGCGATCATCAGGGTGTGGCTGTTGCCGCCCAGCGAGTCTGACAGAGGTGAACACGTGGCACATTATATCGGCTTGTCTATTGTGAACACTTTAGCCGTTTCCAGTTGTTCTGGTGATGTATTCTATGTATTGTGTTGTTGTTAAACAACCAGCAAATAATGAAATCTGGACCACATGAACCAGTGATACATATTATGAGCAGTTTCCTCAGTATTGGGTCACTGTCAGTAAGTCCCTGAGTCAATCCATTCCAGGGTTACCTCAGAACTTCACTACACAATCAAGACTGTGAAACGAGTTTTGTAACAGATGGAATCTGGCCACAAACACCAGCTTCCAGTTGTTACCTACCTTGCAGCAGACGAGTGAGTTTGGAGTCTCGGTAAGGAATGTGGTTCCTCTTCTGACTGTCGTCTCCCAGGGCGCTGATCACGTTACCCAGGGCCAGCAAACCGCGGTTGATGTTGATACCTGCGAGTGAACATATTTTCAGAATAAACCTTTCTTTAAAATTACTATATGACCCAAAATTTGATGAAATAAATATTGCCAGTGAACACCATGATCTGTCAACACTTCACACCAGACAAGAAATGTACATGTGAGTAGGAACGAAATACCCCAATACCATGTTATAAATACAAAGACTTCACAGGATTTATCGACACAAGGAATGAGGGTGTGACCCAGAGGAAAAAAGTACCTTTGTGCAAAATAAAAAGTACACTAGGACTTGAAAGTAAATCAGGGTTCAATTTTTTTTTAAATGTAACTTGCCCTGAAATACACAATGCCGTTTTAGAAAGTGGTCAAATGTAACATATGTTATATTTGGAATTACACTTTAGTAAAGTACAGATTCTAGTACTTTTTGGTTTTTTCTAGTTTTCTAGTTGTCCGACTTCCATTTTGTGGAAGCCGCGGTGGCTGAGCGGTCTAGGCGTCTGACTTTGTGTGCTGGTGATTAGGTGCCTGACTCTGAGGGTGTGGGTTCAAATCCCGGATGGGACTCAACCCAAAAAAGTACTAGAATCTGTACTTTACTAAGAAAGTGTAATCCCAAATATAACATATGTAACTTGCCCTGACTAATTTTCCACTTGCCCTGATTTTTTTTACATAGTTGTGATGATGTTATAATGAAAGAATAAATCAACATGGTATTTGATGTTAATGTTTACTGGACTTATTTCTGCTTTGCAGGTAATAATTGTTATTATTTTTTCATATAGAACATAGGAACATAAATCTCTTGGTGTCTTTAAGATAATTCAATCATGACTTGGAACGAGCTGGTAGTGCTTATGACTGACTGACTGACTGAGTTTGGTTTTACACCGCTTTTAGCAATATTCCAGCAACATCACGGCGGGGGACACCAGAAATGGGCTTAACACATTGTGCCCATGTGGGGAATCGAACCCGGGTCTTCAGCGTGACGAGCCAATGCTTTAACCACTAGGCTACCCCACCGCCCCGGTAGTGCTTATGGAATGTAACAGACAAAACCAACCTTGTGAAAAATATTGTTGATGAAAACAAGTGTTCCAGAATTGTTTGTGTTCGATTATGAGAAAACATGATCGATTACTTGGTCGTTTAGCGACTGCGACCAATCTTCGATTATTTCAATTAATCAGATCACCACTAGTATGTGCGGCTGCTTGTACTAGCCCAGACCGAAGCTGGTTTTATAGTGCTAGCCCACTGAGATACCATGCCGCAGTGAAGCATGAATACCCCACTCAGACACATTATACTGACTCTGAGCTGACCAGTCCTTGATGTACCCATTAATGTTGAGTCCCAGGTAGGGACCAACAAGTACCATATTTTAACATCTTTTGGTATGACGCGATCGGGGATCGAACCCGTGACCTTCCGCTCTCTGGGGGGACGCTCTAACCACTACACCACAGAGGCAGTCTAGTACTTTGAAGTACAGTATTTCAGTGGAGCTTGACTGAAACATTCAAACCTTTTGTCAATATATTTCACAATTACATCAATGAGTGAATTGAAGAACACATCCTGTTTGAAGTTTAAACGTTTTGACTGTCCAATCAGTCGAATCACACCATCAAAAGTACCATCTTGGTGTGAGTACAGATCCATGAAGGCTTTCAGGTTTTCTCCTGTCTCTGGCTGGACTTTTAGTTGGGTAAGTTTCAACATAACACCTTCCATTTCCTGGGCAACTGTAGTGACAAGATGGTCCTCCTTTTAGAACACAAGGGATACTTCAGTGAGTAGAGGGAGCACACCCAACTGAATAAACAATGTCTTAATGAAAGTCACAGTTTATATTTTTGCAAGCCAGCCCTTTGCTTTACAGCTCTGTTCAGTTCGCCCAGTAGCAACAGTTTCAATGTGTTGAATCACTGAATGGAGACTTGTCCAGTAGCAACAGTTTCAATGTGTTGAATCAACTGGAGACTTGTCCAGTAGCAACAGTTTCAATGTGTTGAATCACTGAATGGAGACTTGTCCAGTAGCAACAGTTTCAATGTGTTGAATGACTGAATGGAGACTTGTCCAGTAGCAACAGTTTCAATGTGTTGAATCACTGACTGGAGACTTGTCCAGTAGCAACAGTTTCAATGTGTTGAATCACTGAATGGAGACTTGTCCAGTAGCAACAGTTTCAATGTGTTGAATCACTGACTGGAGACTTGTCCAGTAGCAACAGTTTCAATGTGTTGAATCACTGACTGGAGACTTGTCCAGTAGCAACAGTTTCAATGTGTTGAATCACTGACTGGAGACTTGTCCTGAGAACCCTCACAGCCCTCACTTTGCTTGCCAACCACCTCACATTTTTCACATCACTCATATGAACCAAATCTGTTTCAAAGATCTGAGAAATAGTTTTAAGTTCTCTTCTCATTTTGGGGCTATTGTGGTAGAATTTGAACATCTGTTTCAACATCTCTTCAAGGTTACTCAGTGGCAACAAGCCTTTTACTGCATCCAACACAGACTGCTCAAGCTTGTTTGCTATACACTGACCAGGTACAACATAGGGAGCTTGCCGTTTGATCTTTGCCGCAACTCCTGAATGGTCACCCATCATCACAGAGGCACCGTCAAAGTTTACAGACACTAGTTTGGGCCCCTCATGGTCTTGTGATACAAGCTTTTCATAACTAATGTCATTGATTTCAAGAGCAGTTTTTATTCCATCCAACACCCCATCAGCACTAGCATGATCTAGAGATACAACTGCAGCATGGAATGAAACTGGAACCCCCTGGCTTACGTAACGAAGAAACACAGTTTCCTGTTCAAGAATTGCCGAGACGGTACTCCCATCACTATGAATGGCTACATAGTTTGCTCTATTAATTTCAGACTGGAAGTCTTTTTTTAAACTCTGTGAAATTGCTTGAATAAACTTGCTCGCACCATCATTGTTTCTGTAATTATGTCCACACCAACCCTGTCAAGCAAGTCTAAGTGCATTGCAAAATCACGAAGTTGTTTTCCTTCGCTGGCAATGAGAAAAGCTGTCACAAAACATTTCTCAATTTGATCGTAGTTCTTTTTGTCCATGTTTTTAAAACACTTTAAAAGTTTTCCGTTTGTGTTTACTTTATTGTAACTTGTCCCAGCCTCCAAATCGCTGGTTTCACTGCTATGGATATAACATGACAAACACTCGGCATGAACTGCTGAACTGTCGTGAATCTTCAGATATTCTACTCTGAAGTTTGAGCACCCATTGACAAAAGTGTTCTTTACCCCATGACTCGTGGATACAGACGGAAATCGTGCACAATATTTACAAGTCATAACAGCTTCTTCTTCGTCGTAAAGTAACCATGGCCATTTTGAACACCAAGACTTCTGAAATTGTCTACAACGTTTCTCATTGTCATATTTTTTATCTTTCGACTGTTTGGTGCAAACATCTGCTTCGGTTTCGTCATCCAAGCCTTCCTTTTCAACCCCGTAGCCTATTGTAAAAAACTGTCAATCAGTTTCTGTGACATTCGTCTGCTATTTTGTCTTGGCCTGTCAGTCGACTTGAGTGCATGCTGGCTTTCTCGTCAGTGATTGGTCAGTTATTTATAGAAAAGTTCGCTTCGGTTTCTATAGCCGGAAATAAATAGCAAAGAAAGATTTAGTATCTATTTAGTATCATTGCGAAAGTTACTTCATTTCGCGCTCGTATCGTGTCACATTTGAGGGTTAAAACCGTAAGCATTGCAGAAATTATCTGGTAGCCCACGGACAAGTAAGATACCATTATTTGATCGCCGAAATGAAAACTGACTTGTTTCGGGCATCGGGCGATGGGATTTTTGAACCCATGTAAATCCAGATTAAGCTAAATGTAACTTTCAATGACAACTGACAGTACCTTCTCTAAGTCTCTCTCCTTCTGCATGCGTTCTCTTGATCCGCTCAGAGCCCGCTAAATCCACCAGGTGGAATTTAGCCTTGCAAGAATCCTCTCTGAAACATACAGCCACAATCCTTAGGTGTTACACCAAGATGGCTTTCCTAAATATGCAAAAGTAAATGGTGAAAAAGAATTATTTGGCACATCTTAGAAGTGGATCTTTCAAATTTTCATGTGAAATTGAGTGTTTGACAGGCCAAGAAAGCCACTGTCGCAATACTCCCACAAAGCTTATTTCTCCAATCACCTGAATCTGAATAATCTCCTAAATTTTGAACCTCTTAGAACAGATTATATTCTTTAATTAGGATTATTTAAAACAAGGCATCACTTGACGTTTATGCTTAATTTCAAACTTCAAGATTACATCATAAGGTACTATACTCCACAACTACTTACGGGTCATCCTTACTGACTCTGTCTACAGTTATGGTGAAGATGGCGTGAGATCGGCTCGAGGTGTTGTTCATGGCAGTCGATCCTGTGGTGCGTGAAGATGACCCTTGTGACAGACACTTCATGGTCTCTTCAAAGGACTTCACTTTTACTTCTCTTAAACCAGCTATCTGTAAACAACCTTATAATAAGTTATATTTCTTTATTCAAACATTATTTTTTTTCTTTTTCTATACATCCCCAGAAACAATAATGCCAAAAAATTTTGAAAAGTGGAGGGTCTGAGCATCTATCCTATTAATGTATCAATATAAGTCACCTTTGATGTAATGCCCAGATCCTTACTGTAACCGGTCCATCTTATTGAAGACCTGACCATGGTCCCCACATGAGGTGGTCACACATCCATCTTACTGAAGACCTGACCATGCTCTAAACATGAGGAGGTCACACATCCATCTTACTGAAGACCTGACCATTGTCCACACATGAGGTAGTCACATCCATCTTACTGAAGACTTGACTATGGTCCACACAGTAGGAGGTCACACATCCATCTTATTGAAGACCTGACCATGGTCCACACATGAGGTGGTCAAACATCCATCTTACTGAAGACCTGGCCATGGTCCACACACGAGGTGGTCACACATCCATCTTACTGAAGACCTGGCCATGGTCCACACACGAGGTGGTCACACATCCATCTTACTGAAGACCTGGCCATGGTCCACACACGAGGTGGTCACACATCCATCTTACTGAAGACCTGGCCATGGTCCACACACGAGGTGGTCACACATCCATCTTACTGAAGACCTGATCATGCTCTACACAGGAGGTGGTCACACATCCATCTTACTGGAAGACCTGGCCATGGTCCACACACGAGGTGGTCACACATCCATCTTACTGAAGACCTGACCATGGTCCACACACGAGGTGGTCACACGACTATCTTACTGAAGACCTGATCATGCTCTACACATGAGGAGGTCACACATCCATCTTACTGAAGACCTGACCATGGTCCACACACGAGGTGGTCACACGACTATCTTACTGAAGACCTGATCATGCTCTACACATGAGGAGGTCACATCCATCTTACTGAAGACCTGACCATGGTCCTTACTGAAGACACACACGAGGTGGTCACACATCCATCTTACTGACGACCTGACCATGGTCCACACACGAGGTGGTCACACATCCATCTTACTGAAGACCTGACCATGATCCACACACGAGGTGGTCCCACGACTATCTTACTGAAGACCTGATCATGCTCTACACTGGAGTAGGTCACACATCCATCTTACGGAAGACCTGACCATGGTCCACACACGAGGTGGTCACACATCCATCTTACTGAAGACCTGAGCATGGTCCACACACGAGGTGGTCACACATCCATGTTACTGAAGACCTGAGCACGGTCCACACATGAGGTGGTCACACATCCATCTTACTGAAGACCTGAGCATGGTCCCCACATAGGAGGTCACACATCCATCTTACGGAAGACCTGACCATGGTCCACACATGAGGAGGTCACACATCCATCTTATTGAAGACCTGACCATGGTCCACACATGAGATGGTCACACATCCATCTTACTGAAAACCTGACCATGGTCCACACACGAGGTGGACACACATCCATCTTACTGAAGACCTGACCATGGTCCACACACGAGGTGGTCACACATCCATCTTACTGAAGACCTGACCATGGTCCACACACGAGGAGGTCACACATCCATCTTACTGAAGATCTGACCATGGTCCACACATGAGGTGGTCACATCCATCTTACTGAAGTCATGCACCTACATTGTCTAATTCTGACCTTGTTCATCATCATATAATGACTATTTAACACATGTCAGTGTTAAACAATGTTTAATGTATACAAGTAACAAGAAGAGGTTTGATGAACTTACAGCAATTCCGCCGTTAGCTTCCTCCCTAATGACGAGACACTCTCTCTTGGAGGGATGGCAGAGAAGGTCGTGCAGGTCTTCCTTGTGAATCTGAAACATTTGGAAAACACGTGGACATCAAAAGTAGTTCTTGACCATTGTTGACTGGCCACTACTACAAAGTGAGAGTCTGCTCAGGATAATAGCGTTTGGTAATAAATGACCATACATGATATTTGATGTGCTGCTAGCCTGGTATTCGTAAGATTAGCTATATTAAAAGCAAAAAATGCAAAAGTCAATACTGTTTATTCATTGTAACAATGAGACCAAAATATTTCACCAAAACATCCGGGCAGCGTAAATTATTTGTTATTTTCCGTAATTGTTGTCTTCAAACATTTTCTGGAATGGCTGAAAACTATGAATACACAATGTCATCTAGAAAGTTAGAGCTGTGCCAATTTACACTTATCAGAGAGATACACAAAGTCTGTGGTCCAGACTACCAGTTGTCTGACTTCCATTCTGTGGAAGCTGGCTGAGTGGGTTAGATGGCTGACTTTGTGTGTTGGCAATTATGTGCCTGACTCTGAGAGTGCTGGATCCGATCCCGGATCGGACTCAACCAAACAAAAGTACTAGAATCTGTACTTTACTGAGAAAGTATAATCCCAAATATAATATGTGATGCATTTGACCACTTTCTTAATGGCAACGTGTAAATTAATCATGCTCACGAATCATTTACCAGAAATTTATAATAAGCTGCCTTTGCAGCAGCACACTATGAACATTCCTCTGTGCTGCTCTCTGCCAGGGACCATTGTTAACTGGTAGCCCAAGATATATTTCAGCAGTCAAAGTAATTTCTCAAGAAAAATTCAGAATAAACAATATGTATAAAGAAACATAATTAGGATTCAGCTTACTACTTTTTTCTACATTTGTCATGCCATGCCAGCATGTTTTTTGTGGAGTCCAAGTCTCCAGAATTGTAGAAACTGGAGAGTGAGTAACACTGAGTTTGTATATTATGGAAGTGGGATTAACATTAGGTGGCCATTAGGCAAATTTATAAGGAGCATGGATGCCAAAACTAGAACTAGGTCAAATTTACAAACAAAATTGCCACAAGCAAGAGGTATCTAGGTATCCTACCTCAAGGTACGACACTGAGATATTGAAGTCACTTTCATCTTTCCTCTCATCAATCCCCTGGAAGAGTTCTCGCAACACCCTTGGTATCACCCCCATGTGCTCTTCATCCTGGATCAGAGACGCCTCGTAACATCCTCCCATTGTGAACGTCTTGCCGCTGCCTGTCTGGCCGTACGCCAACACTGTTGCATTGTAACCTGGGACAGAGGAGATCAAAATACTGGAGCCTTGCAGTCTGGGGTCATGGACGTTCATGTGAGTGAGTTTAGTTTTACACTGCACTCAGCAATATTCCAGCTATATGGAGGCGGTCTGTAAATAATAGAGTCTGGGCCAGACAATCCAGTGATCAACAACATGAGCATCGATCTGCACAATTGGGAACTGATGACACGTGGCAACCAAGTCAGCGAGCCTGACAACCCGATCCTGTTAGTCGCCTCTTACGACAAGCATGGGTTACTGAAGGCCAATATTCTAACCCGGACCTTCACGGGTAGGTGGACATTCATGTGATTATGCAGGTGTGCGATGGATGCAGGTTCCATCTATTTAGTTGCGAACACAGTACCAAGCCATAAACGTGTAATGAGTTTGACACTTTCCTTAAAAGTTAGCTCAGTGTTAAAATGTTATTAAGTGCTGTCACTCACTGACTTTGTTCATGTGTTCCTCTGATCTATGATTGAGTCAGGTGCTACATGATATACTCTGCCAGTGAATCAAATGGATTTTCCTAGTAATCATAATGCAAGGTATCTCTTGGAGGCTCCTCATTCTGGCTGTCAAATTCCACCAAAAGACACTATGAACAGATACACTTATCAAACAAACTCTGTGATTTGGAATATTCATGTCAGAATTCTATACACTATACACCTACAAGTTATGAAAGTACAATGGTAAACTGTCTTATGGCATGTGAGCAATAGTCAAACAAATCCTGGCTGCCAATAAATAGTCAAGCCTGGCCACAAGAAATCAGTTGTGAATGACTGAACATTGAGCTGTGCCATAGAAGCATGAAGGCACATCACGACAAGTCACTGGGGCTGACCAGCTAGTCTTTCATATTCAGTTAACGAGAAACATAGGAAACTATGAACCTATTCTTTCTCTTTCATATATTTAGACACTAACTGCAATGACTGATGAATACCTTTAAACAAACTGTCAAGCAGCGGTTTCACTGAGTTTTCATAAACTTCACACTGGTAGTTGGAGGGTTTGAAGACAAAGTCATAGGTGAAGGCACGATCTCGGCCAATCACTATCTGGGGTTCATTCACGGTGAAGTTCACACACAGCTGGCAGCCTTCACCTACTTCCTTCGGGATTAGCGGCCGACATCTAACTGCCACTCTCACCGGAATCACCTTGTCAGCCGGCATCTTGAAACAACCTCTAGTAGAAGATGTTCCCTGTGAACCAGTGCAGGAAACACTTTGTGGTAATTGCTTGAACAAGAAAGGACTTACTATGTTAACATTTTCCACAAATGTTTTCAGTGTCAATTTTCATCAAAACTGAAGGTTGAGAAGGTAAGACTTCCTCCCGTTCCCCCATCCCAAATAATATTTATAAATATACTAAAATTATTAACAAAACTTAACACAACAATTACTAGAGAACTCACAAAATGACTAAAAGTCCAAAATTTAAGTTAGGGTTAGGGTTAGGGTTGGAGGACTGGAAGGAACTCTTTCCGTTGAGAATTATAGCCTTCAGATGGTACTTGTCTGCGATGATGACCATCGTTTGAGTTTTACATATCCTGAGCACAATGACGTCATCTCAGATTATCAGACTAGAAGGAATTTTGAGGGCTGACGATCATCAAATCATCAATTGGAGAAACAGATACATATGTTACCTGTAGGTTTGACAGCAATAGCTTGCCAACATTAAAGAAAACAAACTATAATGAAATATGACCCTGATGAAGTTGGGAGTCACAGAAATAAAGAAGTTGTTCATCCATATATTGTTATCCTTCCTTAGGCCACATGATGCGTAAACTACTGCACGGGTCAGTCACACCATCTAGTAATTTCTAGTGGTTTCTACCATCTAGTAATAGTGGTTTCTTTTGTTTATCAACACCAAAAAACACATCATAATATCTGAAAGTGCGTCCAGCGAGATCACCATTAGGAAAAATCATTACTCCTGCCACTGTACATCATGTGTAGACAGCTGGGTGAGTAGATCAAGGCTGGAGACCGGTATGTTTGTGGCGAGTTCATTCTTCAGCTGACTGATGACCTAGGCAGGTGGGGGTCTGCAGTGGGACACATTTCACAAATGTGTTATGCTCGATCGGTTACACGTAACATAGTAGGCACTATTAGATCATATAATCAACAAAACATATCAATTCTTACCTAGCAATGTCAACAAGAACACATGTAAATTGAGAAACCCGACAACTTTACGATTTGAAATGACCGCCAATGGGCGAGCTGGGCGATTGTCATGTTATTAGCGATTGGTCGACTTCTCACCAGCGCCACCTATCACATTTATAAATAAACGAGAGTGAAGTCCCTTGGCATGACAACAAGAAGCACTTTCGTTCAGAATTCGCTTTTCTAGTTCATTACTGGTAAAGTATGTTTCCATATGCGATTGTATGATAAAAGCCATAAAATGACCAATGGGACAAATTTGTCATTTCGGATGGCTCTTGATATGCAATTATGAAGATAACTTTTTCCGTGAAGGCAAACGAACAATGGGCGGCCAAACGGGATATTATGGGCCGATCGGGCAATATTTGAACATTTTTCTAATTATTTCAAAAACTATCAATTTCCGCACGAAATGGTTTATATGATCATAGAGATGAATAGTTAATGGACCTCCTCAGCTTGAAAAAAATATGTTTTTGGACAAAATTGGAAATATTAATATAAATTGTATATTTATATACTTATCCTATCTCACAATTCTTCATTGCCTGTCCCATCTACACTACCAGGGGACCTTAGATCGACACTATCATCATCCAGATCATCGGTACATATCCCCTCGACTGTCTCAGTTTGTTTGGATCTGGCCAACCGCGTTCAACCAGCCAACTGTCTCCCCACAGTTCATTGAACCGGACGGAGCTGGCTACAACAGCGTCGCTCGGGGCCGTTCATCATGAATCAACACTTCAGGTTTCGTCACCTAATCGCCGATCCAGATCGCCACATCATTCTCGATCACCACAACGATCTAGATCACCTTCACGATCAAGATCACCATCACAAGCCCGATCTAGATCACCGTGCCGATCCAGATCACCGGATCGATCCAGATCACAGTCACGATCCAGAGCACAACTACGATCCACATTACCTGATCAATCCAGATCATCTAACCGATCCAGATCACCAAACGGGTCCAGATCACAACTTTGAATCAGATCACCGGGACAGATCCAGATCACCGAACTGATCCAGATCACAACATCGAAGTAGATCATCAGACCGATCCAGATCACAGAATGGATCCAGATCACAGCTTCGAATCAGATCACCAGACCGATCCAGATCACCGAATGGATCCAGATCACAACTTCGATTCAGATCACCGGACCGATCTAGGTCACCTAACCGATCCAGATCACAACGAAGTAGATCGCCAGACCGATCCAGATCACCGAACCGATCCAGATCACAACATCAAAGTAGATCACCTAACCAATCCAGATCACCAAATCAAGCCAGATCGCAACTGCAAACCAGATCACCTTATAGATCTAGATCACAATCACAGTTTCCAGTTAGCGCATCGAATCGATCCAGATCACTTTACAAATCCAGATCATCTTACCAACCCAGGTAACCTATACGATCTAGATCACCTTACAGAGCCATTGACCAATCGGGATCACAGTACAGATCCACATCTCATGGCCGATCCTATTCAGATGGTCGAACCAGAGCTCCAATCAGAACCAGATCACCAACTAGAACTACAGCGACCCGGACTAGTTCTTCATATCATACCGGATCACCTAGCCATACTAGGGAATCCAGATCACTGGCTTACCAACCTATTTCGGTACTTACCACGTCGAGATCTCGATACAGTTCCTCTGACCGACATTCGGGTGATCATTGCTCTGATACCACTAATAGGCCTACAGTCTCTTACGATGTTCCGTCTACACGCTCTGAGAATCCTTTGACTCACTCTAGGATCATCGCTGTGTCATGGGAACCTAATAACAATTCCACTCCTACAGCTACTCTGGATCTAAATATGATGATCAGGGCCATAACCTCAGCCTGGAACCAAATACAGCCGTCTACTCCAGCCCATCCGGCTTCGGTAATTCCTGGCTCTTCATCTGGTCCACCTCCTGAGATTGATCCAGTCCAAATAGCCATGCCTGCATCTCCCGCTCTTTCTTGAGTTATCTACCCCTGTGGGTAGCTTTGCAGCAGTTGAGACACCTCAGGTTCTCCTCAGGTACTCCAATTTCCCTTGAGTACTTCAACAGATGACCTGGATCACTCTTAAGCTCTTAGGAACTGGGATTGGTCTACCATCACCCTACCACCTTGACCTTGTATTCTGAAATTATCCAGTACACTAAATGATGGTTTCAAGAGCCTGAAACGAATTAAGGACGGATTCTCTGCTCCAAGATATAATCCTTCTACCTCTCATGTCCACGGCCTAACAAACAAAAATCTCTACGGCTCCAACAGTTGATGAGGATATTGGAACCTTGTGTGGCAAATGAGCTGCTTCGCCCTACCTTATTGAGGACCGAGAGTTGGGTCACATGGATTCAGCCGTGAGAAAGACGTTGCCATCTATTAGTTGTGTGATTGCAGCAGTTGACGCTGTTAACACTGCTCTGGTGCATGCTTACTCTGATCAAGACGCTAACATCCGAGCATGCATGACTTAAGCTCTGGACCAGTTCCAAATTATCCTGGATCAGTTGACTCATTTTTTGAGCTACACTCTTGCTGTTCGCCGACATGGTCCCCTTAACATCTCTTCATGGGAGGAGCGATTTAAAACAGAACTGTTTCGCCAGCCTTGGTTTACTGACTCCCTCTTCAATGGTAGCATCCAAGAAGTATCATAATAAAGTTGATAAAGAAACCCGCTTTCAAGTCTCAACTGAACTGTTAAAGATACAGAAGTCACAGCTCCAAGACTCATTAAAACAACTTACAACTACACAGTTCACCCCAACCAATCCGGATTTACGCATACTTTTTCGTGGCGAATCCACTCAAGTCCCATGGCAGAGGAAACAGATCTGGCCGTGGTGGTTCCTCCCGTCGCCGTTTCTAATTTGCCTTCCAGAACCACCTCGTCCAGTCCTTCAATGGTGGCTCGACAAACTGTATGTTTGCGCCAGAGTCTCTATGATATATGCCCTTTGCACCAACTCATCACCTATTCGACGATGCATCCTTCATGGGTTGGGGATCTCACTTCCTCGACCACCAAGTGGCCGGGCTGTGGTCATCCGACGAACGGGTACTTCATATAAATGAGCTGGAATTCAAGGCGGTAATTCAAGCCATCTCACATTGGGCAACAGAGCTTCAATCAACCAGTCTGTTGATCCAATCAGACAATTCGACAGTGGTTTGGTATATAAATCATCTAGGCTCGGCGAATCTGCTACAATGGGTGATCAGGTTCTTCCATCTCATCGACTCACTCAACATTGTAGCCAGACACATTCCCGGGGTAAAAAATGTGATCGCCGATGCCTTGTCCCGATCCAACCGACCGTCCCCGACAGAGTGGAAGTTACTGCCCCAGATCATTCAGTCGATGATCTACCCGTTATCACGGCACCACAAGGTTCAACAACCAACTTCCAAAGCAACCAAAGTTGGTTCGTCAACCTAAGAATATCTGGCAGAGCTCAAACCCATTACTCTGCTTCCCAACCAGGACCGACCTACTTCTTCACCCTTCTGGCCAGCCCTCGTCAACTCAGAACTGGCAGCCATGGGTCACCTCAGACCCTCAATCTACACAGAACTTTGGTGCATCTTCAGACCCTCAATCTCTCATAGCTAAGGGCTACTCTAGCTAAGGGCCAAGCAGCCACAGCTATCACTTCAGCGCATCGTATTTCGACCCGTTCCTTTACGACAACAAGTGGAAGAAGTTTGGAAGAAGCTTAGGGGAATTGCATCTCCCACTTCCACCTCGGCTCAGGTCGTTGCTGAGTTTCTCCAGCATCTCCACACTACTAAGAAACTCAAGGATACTACGTTAGCTACCTACTTAGCCGCCATCAACTCAGTTTTGGCTACCACCACGGGCACGAAGATTTCCACTGTTCCCGAGTTGCAGAGTCTACTACGCTCCTATAGACTCTCTGACCAGTCCAGGAAGTTCAGACCTCCAGTCTGGGATCAGTCCGTCGTCCTTTGTCATATGATTTCTTCAGATTATGAACCTTTAGAAGACAAGGACTTCGAACAAGTGACATTCAAGACATCCTTCCTGGTAGCTTTGGCCACCGCTGCTCGTATATCTGAACTGCATGCGCTTGATGTCAATCGGGTGCCGTTGGAGCGGAAGAAGCATGGCAAGGCTTTCCTGGGTCTCCACTGGGACTTCATTGCGAAAAACCAACTGCCAGGGCAACCGGACCGGATGTTTACCATTCCCCTGTTGTCCACCATTCTTGGGCCTGATGATAATGAAGATTTGACACTCTGCCCTGTTAGGGCTCTACACGTTTACCTTGCTGCCTCCAAGGATCGTCGACGGCTACAGAAGCGCCTCTTCATACCCTTGTTGAACGCTTCAAGAACTGAGGTTCCCGGACCACATTCTCCTTCTGGATGCGTCCCACGATCCTGCGAGCCTACACATTTGCAGGGTTTGCCTCCTCCAGCCACTTCCAATCCTCATGAGACTCGTGCACTAGCCTCAACGATGGCCCTCCATAGCAACTGCTCCTTGACCGCTATCATGGAAGGTTGCTTCTGGCGTCCTGATACAGTCTTCTCTTCACATTACCTGCGAGACCTATCTGTCACGGATGTCCAGGGACTACACCAGTTCGGACCTCTTGTACTGGCTCAGCAGCTTACATTGGCCCAACAACGCAGATGAGGGACAGTTCCGCATTCGCGTTACTACTTCCTTGTATATACTGAATAAAAGTTGAACTGGCTCTCAACCTTTTGTTCTCATTATATGGGTTTAAGAATTACTTCACTTGGCCTCCATACCAAGGCATCGGAATACGGCCACCTAGCGTGGCCCTACGGACCTGAGGCACAATCAGTATGACGATGCAGAGGTGTTCGACATTCACGCTTACTGACCTCTACTCCACGGAGCAATTACGTCAGTGAAGTGTGACACTCCCGAATTCAAGTGGATTTCGTTGTATCTGCCTCCAAAGTTGCCGGGCACATCCTTTGACTAAGCTTAGGCAAAGGAGTGAGGGTCAATTTGATGCTGCCCAGAACTGAACGTTAAACCTTGGAGATGCCGGAGTTGTGTTTCTCTTTCACCCGCCTTGGTCGGTGTCTGGGGGGCGTTCCGATTCTAGTCGCAAGACTTTAATTACAGGGGTACCTTGTAAATCGCGGCGAGGCGAGGCTTACTTTCCGAGATGCGTCCTTTGTCTTGTACGAGGTTGCCGCCGAACACCACATCGCTCGGGAGCACCCATCTCCCTGGGAGTTGTTGTACTTAGTAAGCCAAGGGGTTCCGGAGAACCCACTACAAGCATAGGAGTTGCTTGCATGCATAACAGGCCTCCCTTGTAAATCGCTATCTACGGTTGTCATCAGTCCACACAGCTCCAAGACCAGCTGTTCGCACTGTCCAGACAGAAGGGTAATCTGTGGCCTGCCGTCCAACCGTGGGATAAGTGCAAGTCGTGAGATAAGATCAGTTTACAAATTTGTGAAATTTTAATATAAATTGTTTATTTATATACTTATCCTATCTCACGCGATGGATGCCCGCCCGGCCTCCCCACTACTCAGATTACAGCGTTGGCTCCATGATGAGAATGATCATTCAAGGTAGTCACGTGGGCAATTAGTGGAGCATGCTGCAAGCTTTATTAGGAACTAGGAAGCTAATTAAAGAGGGCAGCATGGAGTGCACGGGCGAATGAACAAAGAGGCCTATGGAAAAAAGTTTACAGTCGTTCCACTAAAAGTCGAAGCAAGAGAGAGAGGTGCAAGTCGTGAGATAGGATAAGTATATAAATATACAATTTATATTAATATTTCCAATTTTGTCCAAAAACATATTTTTTCAAGCTGAGGAGGTCCATTAACTATTCATCTCTATGATCATATAAACCATTTCGTGCGGAAATTGATAGTTTTTGAAATAATTAGAAAAATGTTCAAATATTGCCCGATCGGCCTATAGCAAAATAGGCAGAACGGCCTATAATATCCTGTTCTGCTTATTATAGGCCGATCGGTAGGTTTCCCCAACCTGATGGGCTAAGCAGTCCAGGAGGAGAATGTCAAAAGGGGCCTAGAAAAAGGATTTCGTAGCCTCCCAGTACTGATTTTGTTCACTATTTTCAGTTAGGATGATATCTTGGGCTCATGAAATGGCCTGTAATACTATGAGATTGTGGTATCAGTTTTTTTACAGGCCAGTATATGTGGTGGGTGTCCGAGTAGTTTTGTAACATTTGGTTTGCTGCCCGACAACACCTCAAAGTTAATCATGGACAGTTTTACTACTATCAATCTGATCACTTTCATTTTGACTTCTGTGTATTGCTTAAGTATATAGAAATTATTTGACATATTTTTTGTTTTTGAAAGAAAATCAAAATGACCGCTATTTCATTTGTCGCATTTTGTCTTCTCAGCGTAAATTTACATAAACATATCCACTGAATGTTTCCATTTATGTCCAAAGTTGATACTTTTGATGTTTTTGTTTACACTTGTCTCTCCTAGAGTGATAGCTTGGGCACAAAACAATTGGTTTTATATGGTCATATCGTGGTAATATAATGTTTTACAGCTTATTCTTTGAGACGGGTATTTTAGCATTTCTCCGACTTTTCTTGGAAATGTGTGGTGGTGATTTATTTATTGAAAGTTAACATTAGTTTTGTAACTAAAACAAGTTGTTTTTGTTTCCTCTTTACTTCTAGAGTGACGGCATGTTAATAGGAATATTACCCAAAATTTAAAATGGCCGCCATTGTAGTTTTACTGCATACACATAGTGGAGGACTAAATTTGTACTGATATAAAAACCAAACAATTCATTTGGTGTCAAATGTTTAATATAGTGTTGGAATAGAACTAAATTATAATGATATGGTCAATGAAAGCTTCACAATCCTAAAATATTTGATGAAATAACATTATCCAAAAGTGTTTGAAAACTATGCTACGTGGCCGATAACTGCGTACTAAGATCTGGTTGTAGCTATTCATATTGTTCTATCAGATAACTCTTAATCACTTTTGATACATTCAGAAACTTACAATTAACCCTCCTTGTCACTTTCTTTCATATTACGTTACTTCATGTCAGAATCGGAGTCATCTCCTGGCAACAAGTCAAAGGTGTTCTGACAACAATCACCTGCCATACAAACACATGCCTCTGTGCACACTAGATCATTTTGTCTGCATTGACATAGATCTCTCTGCTGGCATGCTGACTTTTTGCATTTTCACAATGTCAGTTCAACCAATCCACGGGAGCAGGATCTCTCGACATCAGAATAGGGATAAGCTGACCATCACAAATGCTCCAACCATGGTCAACTTGAAGACAAGGTTACTAGGCAAAACTGTTTTAATTCACTGCTCTTTCAACAAACATGGGTTACTGGTAAAATGTAATGTTTTAGAATGAGCATGGACAGGAAGATAAGGTTATATGGAAAACTAAGAATTGAAGAACTTAAAGGTCACATGCAACCAAAAACTCAAACATAATTAAAACACAATTATCACTTATTCATGACATATAATATACTTTGCTGGTTACGAAAAAATATATAAACAAAATTATAAGCGTACAATCGCAAATCAAAAGTGCAATATTGTGTACTTCGGTTTACTTCCCAAGAAACGAAGCAGCCGGGATACCGAACCCAGTCAGAGCGGGTGGGTGTGCACTCAAGTGTAACGACTGGTTCATTTGCAGATGCCTTCACGGCTAATTGTGTGTATATATATAGAGAGATGTTGGGTTTTGTAAATACATGCTCATTTTTGTGTATAACATTTTGCAATCAACAGACATCATAACATGTCATGTGTTCAAGTATCACACCTGCCTGTCTGTGTAATTACATAATGTGCAGAGACCGAACTCGGGCCATAAATCAATGCATTTTGTTTATGGTGTATAGCCTGATTGGTGTTAAGTTCAAATTGCATGTGGTCAGTGATAGCAGCTGTGTATTGAATATTGTCATTAGCAGACAGGCAGGCAGACACACAGGTGTCAATAAAACAAGACATTGAGTTTTGTCTGTGACAACGACATATCTATATCACAGTTAGAAATTCTGTCAACGCTAAATAATGACATTGCTTTTTAAGTATCGAACTGAGAAAGTGTCTCGTAAGAAGAACGCGGTGGTGAAATAGACAAATGAAATTATATAAACAGTTAATTTACTGTCATAACATATAAAAGCTTCGCCTGTGAGATATCAACAAAACATTAGAAAAATAGCTCACACCAAAGCCTTCACCGAAAGTATTCACCCGACAACCCGGCTTCCAAGCTGCTAACCTATTTACTTGGCGCACTTGCTATGAGCGCAGCCCAGCTGTTGAAACCCGTTTTCCCCATAAAAAAGTCTGGGGAAAATTAGTGAAACGTTTGAACTCCGATTTCGCACATTTTTTTTCATCGCGTTATTTTTCAACTTTATAAGTTGAATTTGCATTTTTGACGATTTGTTTCGGTATGTCCATACCGAAAGGTATCAGAATCTGCAAAGTTGTGTTTTACGTTGCATGTGACCTTTAAAACTGTAACTTAAGAGTGGAAAATGATTTGGTGTAAGGAAATGAAACCGGATTTAATAAAGAAATAATGTCATTCAGAACACAACTGGTGAAGTAGTGTTCTTGATTGGTTGCAGAAAGTGTTTCCAAACATGCACTTGGTAGTTTATTCGCTCAGTGTGATGGTTTAGACTGCTGGATGTAGGTGGGAGGTTTTCATTTAATATCTTGTCCCATCTAGAGACATCACTGGATTATTTGGTACATACATAGAACTCACAAACTGGCAACAAGATGTAATGAGCGTTTCTTGAACAATCTGAGAGTATTACAGGCCATTTCATGAGCCAAAGACATCAAACTAACTGAAAATAGAGTCAAACAAAATCAGTACTGGGGAGGCTACAATTTCAAATTTTTCAGCTGCCTCCTCCTAGACTAAAATGACTCTCAGTAATGATCAGGAACAGACAGGCCCTCTCATAATAATTGTCATTCAACTGCTCTGCATCGAAACATCTACACAATAAATAAGTTTGGTCCGCAATTATTTTACAGTTATATAAATGTATTTCAATCTCTTTGCAGGGATAATAAAGTTACATATAACATATTATACCTATCATATATATTTCTTGTTATATATGTTTCTATTCACGTCCATGATTAATTGTTAATCTATCCTGGATTACTAACAGAAAACTATGAAATTCTTGATGCTACAGATGAACCTTATCAAGTTTGTGTCATCATGTCTGGTGATAGTCCATTATAGTTCTGTACATAGTAATAGTAATAGTCGCTTATATGGCACTCATATCCAGGCACATTGCCTGCTCACGGCGCTACGTACATTACTATCGGTCATACCTTTTCAACTCCCTGGGACCGCCACTTTCCGATACCATTTTTCAACTCCCTACAGGGGATCATACAGCCATGCTGCCTGATACTTCGCAAATGGCTTAATGAACTTAACACTTACATTGCCAGCACATCCTCACGGGTACCCACAGCTGGGTGGAATTGACACAGTGTGAATCTAAAGTACCTTTGTCCATGGATACTCAACCAAATAAACAACAGCACGCAGAATGCTTGCAGAGGGCGGGAGCCACCCACCTTGGGGATTGAACCCGGACCTTCAGCATGATAGGCAGATGCCTTACAGATGCCTTTAGTAGTGGTCCGATTAATTGAAATAATCGAAGATTGGTCACAATGACTAAACGACCAAGCAATCGATCATGTATTCTAATAATCGAACACAAAAAACTTTGGAACATTTTTTAGCTGTAACTATATTGTTCACAGGGTTGTGTTTTTCTGTTACATTTCATAAGCACTACCAGCTCGTTCCAAGTCAGGATTGGATTTATCTTAAGATTCCAGGCATTTATGTTTCTGACATACTAGTCATATTTGCAAATGCATTTTGTGCAATTTGCAAAAAAATTTAAAAAAAACTACTTGTTTTTTTCTCTTTTTTGTGTGCATTAACAAACATAACCAAGAAATTTTGATAAAAAACGCCAACCAATTATTTTCGATGATTGATTGGTTATATTGAACCAATCATCAATTATGAGATTTTAACCAATTCCCAACACTACTTACCACTGCTCCACTGCGCTGTACATAATATGACCTTGAGAATTGCGATTCTCATTTCTGTTTACATCATAATTTCCAAAACTGATGCATGTAATAACCATTTCCAGTTTCACTAATATAATAATAAGGAACAATTCTTATGTTGTTGTTTTCTTTCATTTTCAGATCAATTACAGTATGGGTTTGATTCCAGTAAATGTGTGAGAGCCAGTTTTGCTGAAAGCACGAACTACAATAGTAATGGCTGAAGGAAGTGCCTCATCCTCTAACCGTCACTCCAGAATAAAACTTGAGTGTGAAATATGCCACAAGGTGTTTTATCGCCATGATGTTTTCAGATGTCACATGAGGATACACTCTGGGATCAAGCCCTACTCTTGTGATGTATGTGGGAAGAGATTCGCTCACTATGGCAACCGTGATCAGCATGCAGCAATTCATGCGTCATCAGCAACCTTCGTGTGTGAGCTGTGTGGAAATACCTTGACCTCACAGATCTATTTGAATCGACACATTAAGAGACATCACCCCACCCATTACACACCATGTAAAAGAGGCCAGGTGCAACCAGAAAGAAGATGCTCAACAACATTTTTTAAACAAAAATTTTCAGATGTGCCCAAACAAACAGATTCTCAAAATGTAGTGGAATCAGATGAGGTTAGAATATACCTCCCACCAACATTTGCTGAATCGGAAAAAAAGGATTCAAGTCTGGATTGTACAAATCAGCCATATAATGGTGAAGGTGCAATGTTTCATCTGTTGTGTAAATACTGTGGCCAGCAGTTTGAACAAAGACACAAGTATCAACTCCATATCATGGAGCATGAGCTGGAGGAACTAGGAAAGTCTTGTAGTTTCTGTAATATATTATGTAGTAATCTAGCTGAGAAACGAATACATGAACTGTCCCATACTGAGAAAGAAAGAAACAGTAACGGGTCATTTCAGCCCAAACACGTTCACCCCAGCACAGTTTCACCCCAAGTCATTTCACCCGGGTCATTTCACCCCAAACACGTTCACCCCACCACAGTTTCACCCCAAGTCATTTCACCCGGGTTATATCACCCCAAACACGTTCACCCTACCACAGTTTCACCCCAAGTCATTTCACCCGGGTTGTATCACCCCATTTAGAGGTTGTTTCACCCCAACAAAAATATATTATAGTTATCAACTATAGAGCTTTTCAATAGTTTATTCATCTATGTATAGTGTCGAAACGGTATATTCGGATTGTTTGAATAACTATATCCGTTCATATTGGCTGTGTTGGATCGGGTGATGGCCTTCAGTGACAATAGCAAGTAGCTGCTTAAGACTATTTTTATTAGGACATGCCTACGTAGCCCAATTTTGTGTTCTTAATACAGGCAATCCCTTTTCTTGAAATGAGTTTTCCCCCAAAAGAATAACATTCGTGATTTAATTTCAATTTCCAGCAGATATCTCCCCAGTTCCTGATAAACCATGAATGAGTGGGTGCTTTTTCTTAATGAGAGGAGTTCCTTTAGAAATTTTAAATGAATATTTTCTACCCAAGAATCATTACCCAAACCCAATAATTCACACCATAAAGAAGAACAGGGGCAACCAAGCAATCGAATAATCGTAACTGACAATCCCAAGACAAATCAAGTAATCTACCTTTGCTTAAAACACTTTTGCTTAGTTTTGGTGGCCTTCTCAGCTAGATTCTTTCTAATTCAGGTGACGCAGACACAGTAGCATTTACCTGGTTGTTGTAAAACCATTGCCCAATTAGGCTTTAAGCATTTATACCATTCTCCATGTTTACTCAATTAGTTTGACCGCCTCCGTGGTTAGAGCGTCCGCCCGGAGAGCGGAAGGTCGCGGGTTCGATCCCTGACCGTGTCATACCAAAAGACGTTAAAATAAGGTACTTGTTGGTCCCTGCCTGGTGCTCAGCATTAATGGGTATAACAAGGACTGGTCGGCTCAGAGTCAGTATAATGTGTCTGAGTGGGGTATTCATGCTTCACTGTGGCATGGTATCTCAGTGGCTAGCACTATAAAACCAGCTTCAGTCTGGGCTAGTACAAGCAGCCGCACATACACATACACACGCATGCATGTCGTCATATGAGCGAAATATTCTCAAAGCACGACGTTAAACCCAATTTCACCTCACCTCACCTCCATTAGTTGAGGTGAAACAACTTTTGATTAGGGGTGAAACGACCCCTAATGTTGGATGAATTGATCTAGTTTAGAATTGATCTAGTTTAGAATTGATCTAGTTTAGAATTGGTATGAAACAACCCGGGTGAAAAGACTTGGTGAAACAACCCAGAACGGAAAGAAACATATCTAAACATAAGTCAGCCCATAAAACCAGAGAAACATGTGCCTGAGAAGGAACCCTCTGAACTACCTCCAGTCCCAATTCCAACAGGTTTATCTGCTGAAGGGATGCCCATGGTTGGACTTGTTCGTCACTCTTCAGGCCGTTCATACCAACAACAGACCAACATCTCTCTGTGATTGTCATCAACAAGCAAACTTCAGAATGAATGTGAACATTTTTTGTCCAAGTGTGAAAGTGGAATCCTCACCTGATGACAATAATGCTGACAAACTTTGAAAGACGTTTTTGATATGACTGATATGCCTTGTTCTAGTGGTGTATATGTGTGTCAGTAGAGCACATGACTACATTCAGTGTCATATCTTACTTTCCTATATGATTACTGGTCACATGCCAAGTACATTTTCACTTGGCCAATATTTATAGCAGTTAGCCTAACTTCCCTGATTCTGTTTCGTGTTCCCTGAGGCCTGTCCAGCTTCAGGGCAATCATGTATACACATGTTAGTCTCATGTATACACATGTTAGTCTCTCATGTATACACATGTTAGTCTCATGTATACACATGTTAGTCTCATGTATACACATGTTAGTCTCTCATGTAGACACATGTTAGTCTCTCATGTAGACACATGTTAGTCTCATGTATACACATGTTAGTCTCATGTATACACATGTTAGTCTCTCATGTATACACATGTTAGTCTCATGTATACACATGTTAGTCTCATGTAGACACATGTTAGTCTCTCATGTATACACATGTTAGTCTCATGTATACACATGTTAGTCTCATGTAGTCTCCCACACATGTTAGTCTCATGTATACACATGTTAGTCTCTGTATACACATGTTAGTCTCTCATGTATACACATGTTAGTCTCATGTTTACACATGTTAGTCTCATGTAGACACATGTTAGTCTCTCATGTATACACATGTTAGTCTCATGTAGACACATGTTAGTCTCATGTAGACACATGTTAGTCTCTCATGTATACACATGTTAGTCAGTGCTGTATGCTTGCCCATGTGTTTGCTAGTGTTTGAGTTACCAGAGAATTCATGTGTGCAAATTTTGTAACAGTTGTTGGATGATGATATAAGAGTGACAGTTATCAGCTGGGAATTATCTAAGATTTTATACCAAGTCGACAAGTAGGGATGTACTGTTTTAGTAAGTCTTTACTTTCTTGAATTCAAGGGTATTCTGATAATAAATTCAGTGTAAAACCAAAATGTTAATGTCATGTTCTCTTAGTCCTGCTTTCAGTTTTATACAACTCACATCTGTAGATATAACTCATCACATTTTAGTTATGTATTTTACATTATATCTTGTGGACATTTTGTACTGTATTTTGTAGTGGGACTGATGTAGTTTACTAGTTTCAATGTTTTACAAGTTGAAGTCAGACATGTTGTGCATACCTCTTTCATGTCAGGAAAGTTGTTTTTTCGTTTTCATATACAGTAGAATACTTTTATAACGAAACACGGATATAACGAACTGACTGCTATAGCGAATGTTTTACAATTCCCGAATAAACCTTATATTATCATATAAAACATTGGATAGCGAACTACGGATATTATCGAACTAATTTCAGTGGTCCCTAAGAGTTCGTTATAAAAGTATTTTACTGTATACATATGGAAATTAACTAAGCAGCACCCATATTTTTAAGCAACTCTAGAACCTAGGCCCTTATTCTCGAAATGTTTGTAGCCCTCAGAATTCTTAACTTTGATCGTAGCCAGTGTGTTAAGAATGGGCTTACAAAGTTCATAGGGCTACGAACGTTTCGAGAATAGCTAGCCAGGTGCATATAATGTGTCAAAGATTTCCATACCATATGAATTCTGCAGTGAAAAGAAAGGGTTGAGGAGAAACATAGCCATGATTACCATGACGATAATGTGGTTTATTGGAAGATTGTTCAGATACAGAACCTTTCATGATTTCATACAAAAAACATTACAAATTTCACTTTTCTTGCACAGACTTAACATGTCACTACCGTGCACACATCTTGTTCACGGAATTGAAGAATGTCTTGCAAGTCCAAACACTGACTTCCTACGAGTATCTTGTGTAACCTTAACGAATAACTGTTTCAAGATGCTTCCTCATTCCTTGGATTAATCCCCAGATTTGATTCTGTGGAATACTGTTCCATTCTTCATGCAAAGCAGCAGTCAATTCATTGAGAGTCAGGACAAGTGGGTCTCTGACTTTAAACATGACAGCCTTAAATGTGTAACAGATGGTCAGTGGGATTGAGATCTGGACTCATGGCTGGCCGTGGGATGCTCTCATCAGCATTCTGTTGCAAGAACTGGGTGACAGCACGTGCTCTGTTGGCCTGACATTATCATCCATAAAGATGGGTCTTGGTTGGTAATGACGTCCATCTTGCAACCTAAGGAAATGCATCCCCATACCATGATTGGCCCAATTCCCAAGGGAACCGTCTCCTGGATATTGTGGAGAACCATAGCCATGTTGATTTGTCTCCAGACACATGTACCACCATCCATTATATGCAATAAGAAATAACTCTCATGGAAAAAGCGAACCCTCCGCCAAGATGCAATGTTCCAGTGAACATGTTGCTTACATCAGGCAAGTCGTACTGCTTTGTGAACTAGAGACAGTTTTATACGTTTGATGGGTCTTCTGGCCCTGTGTCCTGCTGCTTTGTGAACTAGAGACAGTTTTATACGTTTGATGGGTCTTCTGGCCCTGTGTCCTGCTGCTTTGTGAACTAGAGACAGTTTTATACGTTTGATGGGTCTTCTGGCCCTGTGTCCTGCTGCTTTGTGAACTAGAGACAGTTTACGCATTTGATGGGTCTTCTGGCCCTGTGTTGATGGGTCTTCTGGCCCTGTGTCCTGCTGCTTTGTGAACTAGAGACAGTTTTATACGTTTGATGGGTCTTCTGGCCCTGTGTCCTGCTGCTTTGTGAACTGGAGACAGTTTTATACGTTTGATGGGTCTTCTGGCCCTGTGTCCTGCTGCTTTGTGAACTGGGGACAGTGTCATACGTTTGATGGGTCTTCTGGCCCTTGTGTCCTGCTGCTTCCAGAGGATGCCTGACGGTCCTGCAGACAATGTGTCTCATTGGTAACGGCTTTTGCCTTCACGATGTGCTTAAGTACCGTGAACTGCGCCTAACAAGTCTCAACAAGCTTTGTCCTCTCTGATTGTTGTCTGTCGGGTCGTGGAAGATCTCTGACATCATTGGCAGCCCTGTGTTTGTTAATGAGTCTTGAAATGATGGAAGGATTGCACCAAACTTGATGTCCAATTTGTCTGAGGGACATTCCTGCATTTCTCATGCCAATAAGATGCCACCTTGTAGCCTCTGACAATTTACAATGTGCCATGACAGTTATGGTTCTCAATATTCAGTCCAAATTGAAAGGAGAGAATGTGACATGTTGCACGTTCATTGAATATCTCCACAAAAAATCATGGTACACAGCAAGATGCAAAATGTAAATAAATCATTCAGAAACTTGCTGTTTTCTTAATTCACAGAAATATATGTATATGAATTAGGTGTTTCTTAATTAATTTTCATATGTATATACATGTATATGCATCCACATATTTTCTGTATATTTCAGTGTTTCAACCTGTTCTATCTCCGAATGCTTTTTTCTTGTCCGCTCTTTTTGGGTTTTTTAGCTAATACCTCATTTCATCATCCAAATGCATTGTTTTGTTTAAGATTATATGGTTTACATGTCATTTCCAATAATTCAGCAAAGTTTACCTCATTTTATGTTTTCCAAGCTTCTGTCATGGTTGATGTGTACTTGTCCTGTGTGTGGTGATGCTCAGCTGGTATAAGACGCCATGTGTGTCAGGAACCCATGTGTACTTGTCCTGTGTGTGGTCCTGGAGTGGCGAGTGATGCTCAGCTGGTATAAGACGCCATGTGTGTCAGGAACCCATGTGTACTCCTCACCAGCTGATTCCTCATGTTACATCTCCTCAACGTCATTTAGTAAGGGAGATTACTCATATTTTGCCTTAAAATATCAGAGTTACCCTTCTTTGATTTGTTACCTCTATTGGCAATTGTCTAATTTCATCTAGTTACCTGTGTCTGTGTGTCAAATAAATTTCAAAATGAAAAGCAATTGATAGCAAGTTATGTTTATTTTCCTCAAAACACAAATGCCTGACGCGACTCCATTTCCATATCTGCAAATTGGAAAAAGAGTAAGCAGGCTTTGCACCTAAAAATAGCTTTCCCTCTATATTCAGTCATTTGTGAGGTGAAATGGGGTTTAAGGTTGTACTTAAGAATATATTGCTCACATGACAACGTGCATGCATGTGTTTGTTAGGCTGCTTGTACGAGCCCAGACTGAACCTGTTCTTATAGTGCTAGCTTGCTGAGATACCGTGCCGCAGTGAAGCATGAATACCCCACTCAGGCATATTATACTGACTCCGAGCTGACCAGTCCTTATTTTACCCATTCATGCCGAGCACCAGGCAGGGAACAACAAGTACCATATTTTAATGTCTTTTGGTATGACGCGTCCGGGGATCGAACCCATGACCTTCCTCTCTCTGGGCAGACGCTCTAACCACTAGACCAGTGGCCACAGAGATGGTCTGGTGCTGATGGCCTCGGTGCCTGCCGGGAGATAACGAGGTCAGGGTTCAGGGAAAATCCAAGGACTGTACAGCTCGAAGTCAGTTTACCTGGTCTGAGTGCACTAGCCATATTGAGTTATGGTTAGTTGACCCAGCCTTGTTAAATGACATTGGTCTAGTACCATACCCACACACCAAGGTTGCTATATGTGTGCAATTATTGTGAATGCAATGTTTAATACCATTTCGTCTGACCTCACCTCATTTAGCTGCAGCCAATATCACCTTGCCTGACCTCACTTGACCAATCCACAGGATCCACGAAACCAATACAACCTCACCTCACACGGCCGATACACAGGATCCACTAAACCAATACAACCTCACCTCACATGGCCGATACACAGGATCCACTAAACCAATACAACCTCACCTCACATGGCAGCTACACAGGATCCACTAAACCAATACAACCTCACCTCACCTGGCAGCTACACATGATCCACTAAACCAATACAACCTCACCTCACATGGCAGCTACACATGATCCACTAAACCAATACAACCTCACCTCACATGGCAGCTACACAGGATCCACTAAACCAATACAACCTCACCTCACATGGCAGCTACACAGGATCCACTAAACCAATACAACCTCACCTCACATGGCAGCTACACATGATCCACTAAACCAATACAACCTCACCTCACATGGCAGCTACACAGGATCCACTAAACCAATACAACCTCACCTCACCTTGCAGCTACACAGGATCCACTAAACCAATACAACCTCACCTCACATGGCCGATACACAGGATCCACTAAACCAATACAACCTAACCTCACCTGGCAGCTACACAGGATCCACTAAACCAATACAACCTCACCTCACCTTGCATCTACACAGGATCCACTAAACCAATACAACCTCACCTCACATGGCAGCTACACAGGATCCACGAAACCAATACAACCTCACCTCACATGGCCAATATACAGGATGCACTAAACCAATACAACCTCATCTCACATGGCACCTACACAGGATCCACTAAACCAATACAACCTCACCTCACATGGCCAATACACAGGATGCACTAAACCAATACAACCTCACCTCACCTTGCAGCTACACAGGATCCACTAAACCAATACAACCTCACCTCACATGGCAGCTACACAGGATCCACTAAACCAATACAACCTCACCTCACCTGGCAGCTACACATGATCCACTAAACCAATACAACCTAACCTCACCTGGCAGCTACACAGGATCCACTAAACCAATACAACCTAACCTCACATGGCCGATACACAGGATCCACTAAACCAATACAACCTAACCTCACATGGCCGATACACAGGATCCACTGAATCAATACAACCTCACCTCACATGGCCAATATACAGGATGCACTAAACCAATACAACCTCACCTCACACGGCCGATACACAGGATGCACTGAACCAATACAACCTCACCTCACATGGCCAATATACAGGATGCACTAAACCAATACAACCTCACCTCACATCGCCGATGCACAGGATCCACTGAACCAATACAACCTAACCTCACATGGCCGATACACAGGATCCACTAAACCAATACAACCTCACCTCACATGGCCAATATACAGGATGCACTAAACCAATACAACCTCACCTCACATGGCACCTACACAGGATGCACTAAACCAATACAACCTCACCTCACATGGCCAATATACAGGATCCACTAAACCAATACAACCTCACCTCACATGGCCGATACACAGGATCCACTAAACCAATACAACCTCACCTCACATGGCCGATACACAGGATCCACTGAACCAATACAACCTCACCTCACATGGCCGATACACAGGATCCACTAAACCAATACAACCTGATCTCACATGGCAGCTACACAGGATCCACTTAACCAATACAACCTCACCTCACATGGCAGCTACACAGGATCCCTAAACCAATACAACCTCACCTCACATGGCAGCTACACAGGATCTACTAAAATCACAACCTCACCTCACATGGCCTCACATGGCAGCAATATACAGGATCCACTAAACCAATACAACCTCACCTCACATGGCAGCTACACAGGATCCACTAAACCAATACAACCTCACCTCACATGGCCAATATACAGGATCCACTAAACCAATACAACCTCCCCTCACATGGTCGATACACAGGGTCCACTCGACCAAGATCACCTCACCTCACCTGACCACCGAACGTCTGTACAATGACAATATAAAACAAAATAGCAACATCGTCAATGATAATATACTCAAAAGCAAAAGTTATTGTGATACACAAACAGCAGACAGAACCAGTGTTAGACTTTTACTGACTCACTGTTGCGGGCCTGGCACCCTCGCCTCACTGACGCCACTAAACGTCCATAAAAGTGCAAGGGAAGATCAGGCCATATCCGAGGAAGGATTTGGCGGAGTAGTATAGACAATGATGGTACGGGACCAGGTCCTCCCAAGGGCTCAATCTAAAAATGAGCCCTTGGGGAGGCCCTAATCCCGTACCATCATTGTCTATACTACTATCGAGTGGCATGCAAAATTTGACGAAAATCGGTCAAATAGTTTCTGAAATATTTGAAGCTGAAGTAGAAGTTGTGATAAACTGTTTCTAGAAGTCTGGTGCGCGCAGCTTATAAAACGGGTTCAAGACATCCTTTGCGTTTCTATAGACGGAGCCCAGTTTAGGAGGATGATGCAATCACAGGATAGATCTGTTATAAGAATCTCATTTTCGCTAGGGCTACACATTTTTCCAGCAACCACAAATCCCATATTCGACCCGATACCAAGACAGGTATGCAAAAGCTGGCACCACACAGACTGTTTCCATAGCCGACAGCTCGGTAAAGAAGGGATGGTGCCACATCAGTGAAAAGAACTTTTTCCACTCACGTGCTCCTGAACGCAAGTGTTGTGTGTTCCACTTAAAACGGTCCGAATTAACCGTCGTGGTGGGAAGTTCAACAGTTGTCGAACTGTTGCCAGATAGGGTACGGGTTGTAGTGGTTGCTGGCTGGAGTCGGAGGTGCGTGTTTAGAATCTGTCTGTCTTGTTAGGAACCGTGTGTACAAAATTGTTTACATCCCCCCTCCCCCTTACCCAAGAACAAAATGGTTGAACCCCACCCCCTCTTAAAATCATCCTATCACGCACACGCACGCACGCGCACATACACACACGCCATAAATTATGAACTGTCCCTTACTGGTGCACAGTCTATAACTTGATTGTTGTATACAAACGTCGCCTTAAGTGCCAAATGGTGTTCCTATAAACGCTGAATCGACGAGCAGTGCCACGCTGGGAGGTACCAGACTGAAGAATATCTATACAGCTTTCCATCTGTCCCCGTGGCGAACTTGTTCCAGAACGGTAAATTGAAGCGTTTTCCTGACTTCTGCACTTCTAAGACTGCACTGAGTGGCAATGATAAGCGTCTGGTTGTGTGGATTTGTGAAGTGGCCATGCAGGCCATTTTTCTCGAACGTGTCATGCTTCTTGCAAATATCGAACAACTGTTAAGTTGCCCTTCTTCCACCATGTTAACCATATCTTCCAAAGGTCATGCTTTGTTGGGACTCACGCTGTTATTACTCATGTCACGCTCTCACGACAAAACTGATAAATCTCACGATAAACTGGTAAATCTCACGCTAAACTGATAATTTTCACGACAAAACTGATAAATCTCACGCTAAACTGATAAATCTCACGACAAAACTGATAAATCTCATGACAAAACTGATAAATCTCACGCTAAACTGATAAATCTCACGCTTAACTGATAAATCTCATGACAAAACTAATAAATCTCACGACAAAACTGATAAATCTCACGACAAAACTGATAAATCTCACGACAAAACTGATAAATCTCACAACAAAACTGATAAATCTCACGACAAAACTGATAAATCTCACGCTACGCTGATAAATCTCATGACAAAACTGATAAATCTCATGACAAAACTGATAAATCTCACGACAAAACTGATAAATCTCACGCAAAACTGATAAATCTCATGACAAAACTGATAAATCTCACGACAAAACTGATAAATCTCACGACAAAACTGATAAACCTCACGACAAAACTGATAAATCTCACGACAAAACTGATAAATCTCACGACAAAACTGATAAATCTCACGCTAAAACTGATAAATCTCACGACTAAACTGACCTCACGACAAAACTGATAAATCTCACGACAAAACTGATAAATCTCACGACAAAACTGATAAATCTCATGACAAAACTGATAAATCTCACGACAAAACTGATAAATCTCACGACAAAACTGATAAATCTCACGACAAAACTGATAAATCTCATGACAAAACTGATAAATCTCACGCTAAACTGATAAATCTCATGACAAAACTGATAAATCTCACGCTAAACTGATAAATCTCACGACAAAACTGATAAATCGCACAACAAAACTGATAAATCTCACGACAAAACTGATAAATCTCACGCTAAACTGATAAATCTCACGACAAAACTGATAAATCTCACAACAAAACTGATAAATCTCACGCTAAACTGATAAATCTCACGACAAAACTGATAAATCTCACGACAAAACTGATAAATCTCACGACAAAACTGATAAATCTCACGCTAAACTGATAAATCTCATGACAAAACTGATAAATCTCACGACAAAACTGATAAATCTCACGACTAAACTGATAAATCGCACGACATAACTGATAAATTTCACGACAAAACTGATAAATCTCACGCTAAACTGATAAATTTCACGATAAAACTGATAAATCTCACGCTACGCTGATAAATCTCATGACAAAACTGATAAATCTCATGACAAAACTGATAAATCTCATGACAAAACTGATAAATCTCACGACAAAACTGATAAATCTCACGACAAAACTGATAAATCTCACGCTAAACTGATAAATCTCACGACAAAACTGATAAATCTCACGACAAAACTGATAAATCTCACGACAAAACTGATAAATCTCATGACAAAACTGATAAATCTCACGCTAAACTGATAAATCTCATGACAAAACTGATAAATCTCATGACAAAACTGATAAATCTCATGACAAAACAAAACTCACGCTAAACTGATAAATCTCACGACAAAACTGATAAATCTCACGCTAAACTGATAAATCTCACGACAAAACTGATAAATCTCACGACAAAACTGATAAATCTCACGATAAACTGATAAATCTCATGACAAAACTGATAAATCTCACAACAAAACTGATAAATCTCACGCTAAGCTGATAAATCTCACGCTCAACTGATAAATCTCACGCTAAACTGATAAATCTCATGACAAAACTGATAAATCTCACGACAAAACTGATAAAACTCACGCTACACTGATAAATCTCACGACAAAAATGATAAATCTCATGACAAAACTGATAAATCTGATGACAAAACTGATAAATCTCACGACAAAACTGATAAATCTCACGACAAAACGGATAAATCTCACGCTAAACTGATAAATCTCACGACAAAACTGATAAATCTCACGACAAAAAACTGATAAATCTCACGACAAAACTGATAAATCTCACGACAAAACTGATTAATCTCACGACAAAACTGATAAATCTCACGCTAAACTGATAATCTCACGACAAAACTGATAAATATCACGCTAAACTGCATTAATGCACATTTTGACCGTCTTAAATTACAACATAGGTCTGAATACGTCGGTTTCAGTGTCTTTTCTGAGAAAGAAATTTACAATTATGCGTTGGCTTCAGACCCCTTGAACCTGGCATCAGGTGCCACTCTGGACCCGGCCTGAGCCTGTGGCCCAAGGGCCTGTCATATCTCAAGCTCTCTTCCCTCTTTGAGTTTGAAGATCTGTTTAACACATTCTTTCTCCGGTTCAAACTCAAACAATAATTCACAAAAGCACCAGTGTAAAATGTCACAATATGTTTTGCGAGTGAGTATAATATTGGTCTAGCAGCAACAGGGGTCAGGTTTCTTGTGTTAAACGATGCTATATTAATATTAAATTGTTGTGTTTAGATTCATTAGTGAGGCGTGGTTTGCTGCTTGCTGTACTGGGACTGCTGGAAGTCAAGAATAATGTGGAAGCTTCTCGAACAGCCAAATTGATCCAGAAGGTATTTAAACTATGTAAGTGGGACAGGCACACATATGTACATCTTTCACATACAGTGGTGTACAGGGACGGCAAATACTGCAGTTGCCCTTGTCGAAACTTGCAGAGGGCGCTACTGGCCACTTTCCGTTATATAGTAAGGTAAGCTAGCCACGGATGGTGGAAAAGGATTTTTCTTCAGATTTCTGATATGTCTTTGATTGTCATGGGAGAGAAGCACTGGATCGTTTAACTATTTATATAAATGTATTGTGTAATGACCGCATGCCTCATAGCACCACTTGTCAAATATTTTCAAGATTATGGGTGGCAGATGTTTGGACGGGGGCGACATTTCAGAGATTGCCATGGGCGTATATTCCGTAGATACGCTCCTGTTCACATAGCACCAATATCTACATCAATACCTCATCAACACCTGCAGCGTGTGAAGATCACTTTTCCAATACCCAGGCTAGACCTGTTTCGGTAGCTTGACCAACCGTCGCCACAGAATAGAAATGTTACATCTCCAAGAAACCTTGTTCGGAAATTGTTGGTTATGAAAACTGAAGCTTCATATTTCTTAAATTTATAAAGATCATCATGAAATTAGATTATTTTGTTCGGCTGACATATTTGCATTACATTTTTCTTTTTTTGTTAACATTGTTCTGTCAAATTATCGGGAGAAAATACTTAACTTCCCAAGGCGCTCATTTTAGATCCGTTCAAGTGAGGACACGTCCAACGAAACATACACATTTCTCTGACTAATTGATGGTTTCCCTCTTGGGGTATCCTTATGATATCCATCATTGTCTGTGGGACATGGTGGCACGTTCTTCCTATATTTTCTGCAAAACAAACACAGATTGTCAGCTTCATATATGAAGAATGGTTTCGGATTTCTGATGGTAGATAAATGAATTCATAATGGCTGTTCTGAAGACCAACATATTGTAATAATATATTCTGTTAACATTAACAATAGGTAAAGGCTCCTGATTTGAACCTTAAATTTTCTTTTGTCATATTGTCTCTACCCGGAGCCAAGAGCCATTCTTCACCAAAGAAACGTGTCACATCTTCCTTTGCCATAAACAACCGTTAGGGATCTAAAATATACACATGGAAATACGCATCGCAATACCAGTGTATGACTGACTGACTGACTGAGTTTGGTTTTACGCCGCTTTTAGCAATATTCCAGCAACATCACGGCGGGGGACACCAGAAATGAGCTTCACACATTGTACCCATGTGTGGATTCGAACCCGGGTCTTCGGCGTACCAGTGTATGAAGTATGAAATAAGGCCGCCCGTGCATGATGTAAGTAATGATGTATATGCGTTGTACAGAGAGAGAGAGAGAGAGAGAGAGAGAGAGAGATAGATCCCGTTAATCGCCTCTTAGGACAAGCATGGGCAACTGTAGATCAATTTTAACCCGGATCTTCACGGGTCAGTACTGGAATAAGAAACAAAAACAAACAAGCAGTAATGTGACACTTTAAGATGATATATTTTCGTCAGTACTGGAATGAAATAAAGTTGACTGTGATATTATCATCTTAAGTGTTTTTACAGCTAAATTACTGCTCCTATATTACATTGTCATGTTCCTTGTGCTGGAAGTGAATCTGGTCTGTCAATGTAGTTCCTTTAAAGTAATTTTGTAACTTAATTTTAGAATAACCGATAATTGCAATTGTTGTTTAATTTGTGTTTCACACTAAATTCTTTTGCGTACGGATTTCTACTTTTTGAATACACTTAGTATTATTTATGGTTGGAAATCAAAACGTAAAACAAACAACCAGATATATTCCTAGCAACACTGCACTTGCTTATACCCGGGACATGTTAATGTACATGGCGTGTTAGTGAAGGTCGTATCTTATACCCGGGACATCTTAATGTACATGGCGTGTTAGTGAAGGTCGTATCTTATACCCGGGACATCTTAATGTACATGGCGTGTTAGTGAAGGTCGTATCTTATACCCGGGACATCTTAATGTACATGGCGTGTTAGTGAAGGTCGTATCTTATACCCGGGACATCTTAATGTACATGGCGTGTTAGTGAAGGTCGTATCTTATACCCGGGACATCTTAATGTACATGATGGTGTGTTAGTGAAGGTCGTATCTTATACCCGGGACATCTTAATGTACATGGCGTGTTAGTGAAGGTCGTATCTTATACCCGGGACATCTTAATGTACATGGCGTGTTAGTGAAGGTCGTATCTTATACCCGGGACATCTTAATGTACATGGCGTGTTAGTGAAGGTCGTATCTTATACCCGGGACATCTTAATGTACATGGTGTGTTAGTGAAGGTCGTATCTTATACCCGGGACATCTTAATGTACATGGCGTGTTAGTGAAGGTCGTATCTTATACCCGGGACATCTTAATGTACATGGCGTGTTAGTGAAGGTCGTATCTTATACCCGGGACATCTTAATGTACATGGCGTGTTAGTGAAGGTCGTATCTTATACCCGGGACATCTTAATGTACATGGCGTGTTAGTGAAGGTCGTATCTTATACCCGGGACATCTTAATGTACATGGTGTGTTAGTGAAGGTCGTATCTTATACCCGGGACATCTTAATGTACATGGCGTGTTAGTGAAGGTCGTATCTTATACCAGGACATCTTAATGTACATGGCGTGTTAGTGAAGGTCGTATCTTATACCCGGGACATCTTAATGTACATGGCGTGTTAGTGAAGGTCGTATCTTATACCCGGGACATCTTAATGTACATGGCGTGTTAGTGAAGGTCGTATCTTATAAGGACATCTTAATGTACATGGCGTGTTAGTGAAGGTCGTATCTTATACCTGGGACATCTTAATGTACATGGCGTGTTAGTGAAGGTCGTATCTTATACCCGGGACATCTTAATGTACATGGCGTGTTAGTGAAGGTCGTATCTTATACCCGGGACATCTTAATGTACATGTGTTAGTGAAGGTCGTATCTTATACCCGGGACATCTTAATGTACATGGCGTGTTAGTGAAGGTCGTATCTTATACCCGGGACATCTTAATGTACATGGTGTGTTAGTGAAGGTCGTATCTTATACCCGGGACATCTTAATGGACATCTTAATGTACATGGCGTGTTAGTGAAGGTCGTATCTTATACCCGGGACATCTTAATGTACATGGCGTGTTAGTGAAGGTCGTATCTTATACCCGGGACATCTTAATGTACATGGTGTGTTAGTGAAGGTCGTATCTGCGTCTGCTATTTCCTCCCTGTACCCAGTGGCTGGTTCAGGGTTGGGCCTTAGTTGTCAACCACGGGTTCCCCTAGCCCTAGGTGTCATCATCCACCGATGCTCACACGCTGTCAACCACGGGTTTCCCCTAGCCCTACACCTAACAGAACGCTTAACTTACAGAACGCTGTCAACCACGGGTTTCCCCACCTTACACTTAACTAGCGCTGTCAGGGGTAGCCCTACACACTAAACTTACAGAACGCAGAACGCTGCCTAGCCCTTACACCTAAGACCCCACGGGTCCCCACTAGCCCTAATGTAACTTACAGAAGCCCTTACACCACCTAACTAACTTACAGAACGCTGTCAAGCCACGGGTTTAGCCCCCCCTAGCCCTAGCCCTTACACTTAACTTACAGAACGCTGTCAACCACGGGTTTCCCTAGCCCTAGCCCTTACACTTAACCTAACTTACAAGAACGCTGTCAGCGGGGCTGTAACGATGTATCGAACTATTACAGAATGGATTGCAACTGTTGAATCTCCTATGTATCGAACTATTGATGGATTGCAATTGTTGAATCTCCTCTAGCAATTAATCACTGGAAGAAACGAAAAACTATCGATGCATCGATAAAATACAGGATGTTTGGGTGCAGACTTGCAGCTTCATTGAGTTTATGTTTTAACTGTTTTCTTGAGCTGGGTTTCAAGTTTCTTGTCAGTTATTAAAAGAGACTGAAACTACTTCAACTTGTTTTTATTTCATATAAACTATACATTCATTTGGGAAATGACTTCATATGAGACAATGCAAGGAGAAAAAACAACTATTGCAATAGTTGGTCGCAATAGTATGTTATAATGGTGTACGGAACTTTGCCCACAACACTTTTTACAAGGGAAGAACTTTGCCCACAATAATAATAATGCAACATGATATAAATGATATCAAATTACTTTTATTAAACTACACAGAAATAGCATATAATATAGCACATTGATAGTTGAAAATGAACTATTTCTTATAATTTCCATCTTGTAATGCTATGTAAATCTGTAGACAACCTTATTTACTTTGTCAAGCTTTGTAGAGGTTCAAAAACATATTAGCGAGCTGGGTATTAAGGTGGGTAAATAGTTAAGGTAAGTGTTTATTGTAATTAGAAAAAGAAATACCAACAAGCACAGAAGCCTTGGTGGAGTGCAATTAATGTTTGATTTCTTTTATAAATAACACATCCTGAGCAGGATATTAAGGTGGGTGAGTATTAAAATTTATATTGTGGGCAAAGTTCCTCCCCTGTAAAACTTGTTGTGGGCAAAGTTCCTGTGGGGAAAGTTCCTTGTGGGCAAAGTTCCTGTGGGCAAAGTTTCTCGATTCTGTTGTAATAGACTATCGCTATCTCAATAGTTCTTCCCCTTCAATAGTCACCCCCCCTTGCTCACCCCGGCGTCAACACAGTGCTCAGTGTGTGGTATGATTGATTGTGTAATTCAATCATAGACTGCCGAATCCTTTTCCGAAGCCAGTAAAATAATAATTAAAAAGAGCTTTTTTGACGATAATATTTTTTTATCAATGATGACAGTAGGAATAATTGAGCCTAATCATATAGAAAACCTAAATGTCTGATTATTTTACTGTTTGAGGAAGTTAAAATTAACTAAATTTATCTAAATTTAACAAAATGAACATATGTACGTGTCCATGATTATTGGTGTTAATGTACAATAAGTGGGGTTTTGAATTTGAAACACACAGTAAACGTTCCGTAGACAAAGTAGGATAGGGCTTGATTACGAAAACGAGGACACCAAGTGTGTTTACTTTGTCGCCGAGGTAGTTATCGGACTTCGGCACTTTCCGTACCAGTCCGAAATGTTACGGAGTCTTACCAACCAATCAAATTACCTCCCTTTCCGCGTACCTTGCTAATGGCGAGAACACAGGTCAATAACGACGCTTCAACTACTTTTGTTCCAGATTTTGCTGCAGGTAATAGGTGTTCTAAGTGGGACAGTTATGTTGCAATATTTTTTTGAATCCTAAATATTATGATTGCGCTCGTATTTAGCTGCATTTACAGCCCGGAAGCGCGCACTGGGCGGGATTTCCATTTTCTTAGCCATTTTGTGTTGTCGCGTCGATATTTTCGTTCGTGTGCAAAACACTGTAAATCTCTCTCTTCGGGTTTTTCATTATAACTTACTGAATCGATGTGTATATTAACTTTGCCTTAGTTGTAAATTTGTAAAATTTCATGCTATATTTGGCAAAAAAAGTCCCCCGAAGTCGTGAGGCTGTTTTCACTGAGAACTGAACCTTTTGCGATCCGGGAAATGGGAACTTCATTTGAAATTCGGCATCCATCTTGATTTTCTGAAACCATTCGTAAAATCATTAGGGTGCGCAAGTTCGTCTTTTCCCTACACTAACAGGTGATTTATACATTCTTTGTTAGCGAGAGCTCGGAACAATGCTACTACAGAGTGCCTGTATCGATTTCTGACACGTTGGCTACTCGAGGGCTTGTCAATTTCAACTGTAAATGACCGAGACCTGCCCAATCATGATTTTACTTGCTCCCCTTTGGATTTTGACGGTTTTACACTCATAAAATCAACAATTGGTTCATCCCATGCCATAAAATCACTCATATTTTATATTTATCACGATTTAACCCAAAAGTGTAAAGTTGCATTTTTGTAGAGAAGAGAGAAGAATGACCTATATATGCACGTTGCTAGTGGAGATACCACGAGTGGATGTAGGTCTGGTTGCAACATGATGGTTTGTTGCTAAGTACAGGTCTTGCACATAACTTTACAAGTAATAGGACCCAGAAACCAGATATACATGTAATTATTTTCTGCTTTTCCTTACACTTCTATTTGGAAGTTCAATATCAAAGTCAATGTTTACTGTGCAGTTATACAAAACACAGTAATGCATTAAAGATGAATTGTTCAGATATCAACACTGTTTTAAGAATAATATTGAATGTGTATGTTAAGTGAAGTATAGAAAATGGTATTTAAAGCAAGCACAAATGACAAGTGGTTGATAACTCAAACATTAAGAGGTGACTTTTAGGGGTCCAAGTTTCAAATACCATTGATGTAGACCAGGAACATGTTGAATATGAATTTGTCTTGTCACATATTTGATGCATGATTAATTCCTTTGGGATTTTTATGCTGACAATCTTTACTACAAATCCATACAATATGCAAACAGCATCAGCAAATGCTTACTTTAACAGTCTGGTGACATGTAAGACTGAAGTATGTTGTGATGGCATATAACAGGAGACTGGCACAACTTGTCGCTAATTTCTGTGGTGAACAACTCACTTTTGTGCTATTACATCACTCCAGCAATATTTTTAAGTTGTATTGAAACTGGAGTTTGATGGAATTATGTTTTCCATAGGTTTTGGTACTTTTATGCTTAAATTGTTGTAGTTAAGGATGACGAAGTTTGATAAGACCAAAAGAATCAACTCTAAAACTGTTAACTGTAAGTCTTAGATTATAAACTAACTGTACCAGATCATGCATGCACATTGCCTATCTATCTATGTCCATCGGTCCGGCACTTGTAATACACTGGTTTTATTGTTAGCTAGTATGTTTGTGAAGATGTGATAGAAATGTCACAGCATTTCATGAGAGCTTGTCAGGCCAGCAATGTGCATAAAAAGTTTCTACACTGCAATCAACATGCAGTGTAATACAAGTAAGTCAAGATTTCACTGGCCAGTTAACATACACACTGCTGGTAACTGAATGTCATCAGTATACACAACTGGTCACTTATGCTAGGGTTACACTATGTTCCAGCTGCATTTCCCCAAAACATAGTGCGCAGTGGGATTTGGGCCATTTTTTCCCTCCAGTTCAAGTTTTGTTCACGGTAGCCGTGATAGGCCATTGGAAAAACAGGCTGCTTAGTCCCTGAAGCTCAAAGGCGCCTTATGTTTTGGTCTGCTGTCCACTAAGGATGCCTGAGTGAAGATAACTCCAAATATCAAAACAATTCTACTGAAATGGATTCAACTTTTATTGTAGCTCTTAAACTATGCAATTTACTCTTTTAATGCTTTTAAACACCTTTGTGGTTTAAGTCTACTTTTATAAGTGAACATCTATCAACTAAGTTGCTTATACACATTTCAATTCTAAATTCCCGTATTGGGATGAAACATAAATACATGTTGCTTCCTTGTTAAACGGGCGGTGGGGTAGCCTAGTGGTTAAAGCGTTGGCTCGTCACGCCGAAGCCCCGGTTCGGTTCCCCACATGGGCACAATGTGTTAAGCCCATTTCTGGTGTCCCCCGTCGTGATATTGCTGGAATATTGCTAAAAGCGGCGTAAAACTAAACTCAGTCAGTCAGTCCTTGTTAAACAACACACAACTAAACTCTAAAACATTGACAAAATCATGTGTACCGTCCATTGTGAAATGTAATATTATCATGTCCATAGTGAGTGTCTTGAGGGGCGTTTTGACGCACTGTTTTCTTTGCTGCGTTTTGTCAAACAGTTCTGTCAAATGCCATTATCCTCCTGGCCTGTCGCGTTCTGATGGGTTCCCTCACGTTTCTCATGTTTTCATCAAGGTTTTGTGTGTTCTGTTAGACTTTCTTCTGATGAAACGTGGACACTAGCCAGATTTGGAGCACGTTTGTGTCCACGGTACAAAAATGAAGCCTCCGAAACAATAACAGCCATTGTATCCTGAGACTGAGAGACAAGAGCAGCATGAACCCCCAGATGGAGAAGATGTTGTGTTTGTATGTTTGTTGGGGGCATCCATCGAGTCCTGCCGGGCTTGCTGTTAATACTCCCTCCAAGATAAAGTGCACCGAATCAGACCGTAGTAGAACGCAACATGGCGTATCTCGCCGGCCCTGGATGCGTTTCATGCCTGGATGAGTAGTGATAAAACAGGACAAATTGGCAACCATAACCCTAGTCTGCTGTTAGAACTGGGACAAAACGGGAAGCAAGGGTGAAACAACTGTGACAAAACGCCAAACAAACATGGCAGAACGTGACAAAATGTGAGATGCTCGGGAGTACACATGCCTATAGTCCCACTACGGACCGCCTACAGGTTTCATTTCGGGCTCTTTTGCTTCTTTCTCTTTCTTCTTCTCTCCAAGAACTTGTGGTACAGGATGTTCATGCTGTGAAATGTTGGCACTGCAGCTCTCAGGGCTGAGTCTTTGTTAGGCCTCTCGCCATCCAACTCGGGAATAACACCTCATCATTGAGTAAATAAAACAGATGGGAAATACATTGTTTGATGATGCAACACTCACATCATTGCATCTACAGATTTAAGTTTCTGAGTTGTTCAGTAAACTGACTTGGTGAGTACTGCGGTTGGTTATATTCCATTTGTCCCTTGGTATTCTGGATTTGACCAGAATCTGGTTGACAACAAAAGTCATATCTGACAAGTCAACATTGCACCTTGAACTGGTATTGCTGGTGTCATAATTCAGGATAAAATAACTGGTCACTCTAGATATGTACTAGTCATGAGTGACTGTGTCTATCCCGGAAAATCAAGATCAAGTGTTGCAAATACATGGAACATGCGTGGGGCATTTATTTCCTGGTATTGATCAGCTCTAAAGGATTAGTTTAAACACATAGTTGTCATGACTTCTACTTCTAGGGTGGATGGTATGAGAGGTAATTGTCATCATTTTGGATGAGTAATATCAGCAATCATATGTATTGACACACTACATTTTGGAAGAGGAATACTGCAAAAATCTATGAAATGTGACAATCTATACTTTGAAATTAGACATGATATGGAAAATAGCTATACAATGTGATAATATGGTTACATAATACAACTACAAATTGTTCTCCTAGGTATTGAATAATATCTCATGTTACGGGCAAAGAACTGTTCATGATGCGGTCAACATCTGGGGTTCCTGGCCTTGGCCTTTCAGCACTATGACTTAACATGCTTAGTGCTAACCTCAAGTACATGCAGTGATCAGGTGGCCTTGGTCTGCTTCTCATATTTGTGTCTTACCTTCTGATACTTTCCATTGTTAATATGAAACTTCGACTTATAACATCTGTATACTTAATGCACTGTACTTAAATGGGTGTCTAGCCTAAGTGCAGTCTGTCATTGCCAATGTCTTAATTAGATTTCTAGGAATATTAATATGGAACAAAGCTAATTAGTTGTATTATTGTCTGATTTTCTTCTAGACCTTTTCAGGGCGGTGGGGTAGCCTAGTGGTTAAAGCGTTGGCTCGTCACGCCGAAGACCCGGGTTCGAATCCCCACATGGGTACAATGTGTGAAGCCCATTTCTGGTGTCCCCCGCCGTGATGTTGCTGGAATATTGCTAAAAGCGGCTTAAAACCAAACTCAGTCAGTCAGTCTAGACCTTTTCTAAGGTCACTGTTAAACAAATACCAAGGTACCACAGTCACAGGTATTGAAGAAGTTGATGCATTGACCATGGTAAACTGACTTGATGTAAAGACATCATTTTACCTGGTGGTCTTGTGAAGTGGTGTAGTGTATTGTATGAATTAATAATTAATATATTTTTAGACGTTTGTGTCCGTCATGAATATGGTACATTGAATATTACTATGTGGCCTGAATGATGGCATATATTTTATTCAGTGTCCATTCTATGCATTTATCTGTACTGGATGCACATGACTGTATGTATAAAAATCTGAAACAATTGTTGGAGTCACATTTGGCAGGGTGCAGTGAGTTGAGCTGAGTTGAGTTGGGTTTTACGTCACATCGTACCATGGACATGATGATAATGCAACAATAGATCCAGCAATTGTAAGGCAATTTGACATGATTTCCACTCAGCTGAGACATAGATTGTCCCAGAGTATGTCAAGATACTAAAAGCTCTATGGATGCTGAAATATTACACTTGTTCATATGATCTTGGCCATTGTTGTGTGAAAGGTCATGGTCTAAGGGAGACAACTATCTGGTTCTTAATTGTCTCCCCTTATGATGGTTTGATAACTTTTAAGATACACGTGAAAGACGTGTCAAATTTATAGTACTTTTTACATTTGACCATGGGAAATAATCAATTTATTTTTGTGTTACTGTTGTCTTTCAGATCACAAGTAAGTGTGGACAGTTGAGACAGTCAGGAGATAGCCTGACAGAGAAGACATCTAGACCGTCTGTTTGCCTTAAGGTAAGCCCTTCTTTAGCAGATGACCGTAGTAGAAGACTATAGACTTATACACTTAAGATATGGATGACTGATGGTTAGAATAATATGTGCAATTAGGCTCAGGGGCTGTATAATATAACAAACTGTTTTTTAAAAGATAACATTGATATGAGCATTTGACGTGAAGAAACAAATCAAGTGATTCTTGTTACACCTAAAGGTTCAGTACTGAAGATAACCATGCTGTTGATCACAAAACTCTCAAGAATTCACTTTATTTTAAAATTCAGGGCCTAGATTTTCGAAGCTCTCTTAGGGCTAAGGTAGTCGTAAGTGCCATACATTAACATTAACCTAGACTGACTATCTTAGTGCTAAGAGAGCTTTGAAAATCTAGGCCCTGGTTGATATTTTGAAAGACTAACAGTCAAGTAAATTTTGTGATGTTTTTTGACCAATTTGTTATTAGCATGTGAAGATATGAACAGTAACTGCAGTCTGAAACTTGAATTTCCAGTCACAATGTCTACAAAGGAGGAAGAAGTGGAGCCTGTCAAGAGTGAAGAAAAGTCGCCCCAGAAAACAGGTGTACAGAATACAGCACCTCCTCAAGGTGATGATCCTTCCAAAACTCCTCCTAGAGCAGAAAGATCGATGTCGCCAAGAAGATCAGCTCGCGGTTCTCCTAGGGGTCGGTCACCACGGAGGTCACCAAAAGGACGGTTAGAGGAGAATGAGATTGAGATCAGGGTTGAGGTCCATGATGATGACAGCCATCAAATGAATGAGAGCGAAGAAGAGGAAGAGTTTGGTCAGTCGAGAGAGCTTGAGGAGCTCATCAGGAAGAGATCAGAGGAGGGCTTTTATATGGATGATGAGGAGGAGGAGTTGGAGGAAGAGGAAGATGAAGATGATATGGTAGAAGATGAAGTTAAAGAGCCTGGTGGAGATGAGGATGGATTGAAGGAAGGTGAGGAGGAAAATACTAGGGAAGAAGTGGAGGAAGAGGAAGATGAGGAGAAGGCAGCCAGTGAGGAAGCAGGAGAGAAAGGGGAAGATATGCAAGAGGGAGACATGGATCTGGTGGATGAAGATAAATCTGATGATGAGGTGTTAGATAAGAAACAAGGGATTGTGAAGGGAAGAGGCAGGCCGAAAAGGGCATCTAAGGGTGATGTTGAAGAAACTATTTCCAAGTTAGGGAAAATGAAGACCAAGAGTCCAGTGAAGAAATTCGTTTGGGGTGATGATGAAGATGAAGTGGTATCAGTGGAAAAGACTGCAAAAGGGAAGACAGCGAAAAAAAACAAGTCTGCACCGATAAAGATTGTAAAGAAAGGCAAAGCAGCTGCTGCCAAAGAGTCAAAGGTAGCTGCAGACAAAAATGCTAAAGCGTCAAAAGCAGCCTCATCTAAAAGTAAAGGGCCAACAGCCAGGGGTAGTGCCAAGCCATCTGGTGCCAAATCAGCTGTAGCTAAGCAGTCAGCTGCTAAACCAACACAAGCTAAGCAGTCTGCTGCTAAACCAACACAAGCTAAGCAGTCTGCTGCCAAATCATCTAAACCTGCTCCAAAACCCAAATCAACTCCAAAGAAAAGAGGGCGTAAACCTGTTTCCCAGTCAGATGTTGCCTTGGTCGTTATAGATACCTCTAAAGAAAATGAAGAGATAGAGGAAAAAGAGGAAAATGGAGAGGAAAAGCCTGACACTGATTTGGATTATACTGTGCAAGTGAATGAAGCTGATGAGTTAGATGAGGATGATGAAGAAGATGACGAAGGTCCCCCAGTGTTGGAACCAATGGTGACAAAGTCCACTGGGAAGAAGATACAAGCTGCTAATGTGGAATCTGGTGGCATACAACCAAGGACTGCCCTGCAAATGAAAAGTATTCAGGTACGTGAGAAGGCTAAAGAACAAGTACCAAAAGGACATGAAAAACCCAAAGAACAAGTATCAAAGAAAAACATAGTAATGTCTGAGAATGAAGAGGAACCAGTGTCAAAGGATCCTTACCTCTTTGAAGAAATGAACAAGACAGGTTCTGACCAGCCAATCAAAGTGTCGAAAGGAAAGAAACGTGACTCATTAATTCCTTCTGGAAAAATCAAGGTCTACAAATGTGAATACTGTGACAAGGGTTTTATTAAGTTTCAAGGTCTTGTTAAACATAGGCGGGTGCACACAGGCGAGAGGCCTTATAAATGTGAGACCTGTGGCAAGGGCTTTACACAATCCCAAAATCTTATCATCCATCGTAGAATCCACACTGGTGAGCGTCCATATAAATGTACACTCTGTGGAAAGACATTCTCCCAGCTTAATAGTGTCATCAACCACACACGGGGCCACACTGGAGAGAAGCCTTATGCCTGTCCACTTTGTGATCGCTGCTTCCCTAACTCCACTGATGTTAAGCGACACATGAGAGTGCACACTGGAGAAAAGCCCTACAAATGCAGCCACTGTGACAAAGCATTTGCCAAATCGTTCGATGTGAAGAGACATGAGCGCACCCACACCGGTGACAAGCCTCATAAATGTCAGCTGTGTGGCCGAGGTTTTGCCCAGTCAGCTAACATGCTGAGACATGTGAGAACCCATGTGTTGAAGTGTGAGACATGTGACATGGTCTTCACCCTGCACGAGGAGCTGTTGGAGCATGTGAAGACTCATGGCGAGACCATGCCCTACAACTGCAACCAGTGTGATAGAGGATTCATGAGACTACAACACTTGAAGACCCACATCAAGAAACATTCGAACACCAAAGAATTCTCATGTGACGAGAGCGGGAAGAGTTTCAGTAAGAAGCAGAATCTGGTGAAGCATCTCCAGAATCATTCAGATGACAAGCCCTTTGACTGTCAAGTGTGTGGGAAGAGTTTCTCTAGTGTACAGAACCTGAAGGCCCACATACGCATCCACACCGGGGACAAGATGTTCACATGCAGTGTGTGTAAAAAGGAGTTTGTGAAGAAGGCAGATTTAGTACGACATGAGCGTGTCCATTCTGGGGAGAAACCATTTGTGTGTGTTATCTGTGAAATGGCCTTTTCCCAGTCCCACCACCTCAAGAAGCATTACACCAAGCATAATCTGGAGGAGTTGGAAGGAGTGGACACTTCTCTGCTGGAAGACTCTCAAAATGGGGCTGTGGTTGTCGTAGCTGCTCAAGGAGGGGAGATGGAGAAAATGACGATAGTCAAGGCTACAGAAGGAGCTGAAGAAGAAGAAGAGGAGGAAGAAGAAGAAGAAGAGGAGGAGGAGGAGGAAGTGGTGACACCAAGCCCAGTGAAGAAAGGGAAGAAAGCTAAGCCAGCTGAAGTGGAAAAAGCCAATAATAAGAAAGGTAGAGCTTCATCACGTTTAAAAACAACAAAGAAACCTGCAGGTAAGAAGCTTGAGGTTAAGCTTGCTGAAGTTTCCAAGAAGAGAAAGCAGAGTAATGACAGTGGGAAGGCTGAAGTACCACAGAAGAAGGTGAGAGGAAGACCTAAAGAAGTCAGTGCAGAGGCAGAGAATGGCGTAGAGGCAATGGATGTGGAAGCTGATGCTGGGAATTCTGTAGAGGCTGAGGAGGAAGTTGTAGAGACCCCTACAAAACCCAAGCTGAAGAAAGGTGGCATAGTTAAAGGAAAAGCTAAAATCAACCAGGCTGCTAAAAATGAAGCTGTAAAAAGTCATTTTGCTAAAAACCTGGCTTTGCGGCGAATATCCACTGAAAGTGAAACTCAGACTGCAACTCCATCTAAAGACTCTGTTGAAACCCAGACCTTTGGAACTCAGACTGGACGGAAGGATGATTTGAAAGGGGTGCGTATCCTCACAGCCACACCAAGATCTATTTGTGGGGATGAAGTTGAATGAAGGATTTGCCAGTAACTGTGGATATGACATTGACATACATAGGAATACATACCCAAGTACAATTCTCTCTGAAGTTGTATAAAACATTGTGGAAAGTCATTCAAACCAGTGCTGAAGTCTGCATCCAGGGATGCCAGATTGAATTTACCCACATGAAATCATCTTGAAACTCTGTACCCTGTATGATATGTGGTGTGTTAATGTCAAGGAGAGCTGACTCTTCTAAACTTTTGTCCAAATGTGAGATTCTGAAGATGGAGTGAATGTATTTTAGAAGTATGCTGTACAGAAGATGTGTTTTTCAGTAGTCATATATGTGTTTGATTCAAACCTGACTTTATAGGGACAATCGTGAGTGGCAGTATTTGGTTATTGTCTTTGGAAATCTATGAACAATTCAACTATCCTTCAAATAATTCCAGATGACCTAAGCTGTTTTTGTTTTGAAATTTTATCATTTCCTGTTTCTGTACATGTATTTCGGTTATGTGTCATAATTTTGAGGGCAGTTTAATTGTAAATGGCAGTTTGATTTTATGTTTTTATCTCCATGTTATTGAACGTTTGTGAATAATCTGCATTATGATAGTTTTAGTCCTTTACTGACATCTTGTGTGAGATATCCTGGACGAGATGTTTTGCTGTATTTGTCAGCAACTTTGTTTGATTTAGGCATGTGCATACCTGTCACATATATCATAATCATGGCGATACACTTGAAAAGTAGGTCCCATTCTATCAAGCAAGCAAGCTGACATCTCAAAATATTTATTGATTTGAATTAAAACTCTAGGAACTTGCACACATGAACTGATGAACTGTTGCATTTTGGGATACATGAATTTTCAGATTATGAATACTACAAATCCAGCATTGACTGAGGTGTGTGTGGTCAAAGGGAGATAACTCACCAGAGTTACATGTATGTTTACGATGTACAAGTTTTCTGTCCATATCAATTCCATGTGTACCTCTTTATGGGCAAGTTGTTCTGAACAATCCCAGTCATTTTGAGGTCTTTGAATATCAAGAATGTTCAAGAATGTGTTAAGAAGAAGAAATCTTACTCTTATTTTTTGGTAAACTTACCATTTTTATCTTGTGAGTAGAAAGTGGTCCACTGTGGCAATATAATGTGTGGTTTAAGTGCCTTTTTGCATCCCATTAACACCAATTAGATACATTATTATAGATGTGGTGGAAGAAATATTTTGATTTGTGAAATTGTCATGTATGTTTTGTCATAACTATTATTGAAGTGTTAAATTCATGCTTCTAATAAGAAGAGTAAACTAATTTCAGCAATGACATTGATCATGGCCTTAGATTGTGAGCCATGTCCGCTTTATATATTGATGCTTCACTCTCCCAGGATCTTGCTGAACCTTTCATGTGGATTTCATATTTATCAGTTTTTTTAAACATAAACCGAGCACTTTTGCATGGTTTTTTTATACAAATTATTGAAACTTGTGAATATAATGTTATCTGAAATCTTATTCATTTTACCTGTGTGTACAATTTTATCTCCATATAACTTGCTCTCTGACATGTGATGGATCATCTGCTCCAGTGAATGTATATAAATTATTTTCCTGGACCACCATGTCAGTGGCAGGTAACCCCATGATGGAACATCACGTGTTGACAGGACTCATTTAATGCCGCACACAGCAGTATTCCAGCTATATGACGGTGGTCTGTAAATAATCAAGTCCGGACTAGACAATCCAGTGATCAACATGAGCATCGATCTACACAATTAAGAGTCATTAGTATTCTAATCAAGTAAGGATGTGTTGCCAAGTATTTGTGACTCCAACTGTAGGGTAAGTTGTCACACTGTCCTAGTTCAGTCATCGTCCTGTGTAGGCTGAGGCTTGGCCAGTGTTTTTCAGCCAGCTGGTTATAATGTTGAAGTCCTCATGTGCAGAGCTGACCTCAGTTCTGTACATGAGTAATATAAGTAAAGCCCACTTTACGTGCTCATAGTTGTTTTAGGATTTGCATATTACATAGAAGGAAATAACACTCTCTCACTCCCTTACTCGCTCATCCATGTTGTGGTTTTCTATGCCTATGTTAGTAAGGAGGAAATGTGTGACAGAACATCCCGTGTAGACATAAGAACAATTTGAGACGACTTTTCAATACTTCATTATTCTATTCTCACTCTTGATGATAAGTACCTTTGGGCCAAATTGCTTTGAAAATGATGTCATTCCACTATTAATGTAGTTTGATGGCTATAGTTAGTATCAAATCAATCATGTTGAGCTCCAGCCTGTGGTTGCAAGGTAGTTAAGATTACAGAATACATGGATGATCGAGGATGATACAAGGCAAACATTGGTCTGGCCAAGATGTCCATAGTTAATATAGGTGTACCCCTCGACACACTATGCTTGTGAGTCAGGCAGGATGATACAAGGCAAACATTGGTCTGGCCAAGATGTCCATAGTTAATATAGGCGTACCCCACCACACACTATGCTTGTGAGTCTGGCAGGATGATACAAGGCAAACATTGGTCTGGCCAAGATGTCCATAGTTAATATAGGTGTACCCCTCCACACACTATGCTTGGGAGTCCGGCAGGATGATGCTGGAATAATTGTAACATACAGGATACATCATTGTGTACTTTAGGAAAACCTACTGTCTATTGTTAATATAGTCAGCATAGTGCTGACAGTTAAGCAATAATATGATGAATTCAGTTTCTTTACATGTTCTTAATAACAAGGTAACATGAATTCATTTATCCAACATTTTCAACCTTTCATATTTTCAAATTCTTTATCGCCTTATTGTATGAATTTTTGCACAACATTTGTACATAATATGCATTTTGATATGCCTTATAATATGTGGTATTGTAAACAGATGGTAAAAGTGTAAATATGATGTGCTGTCTAAATGAAATGCTTCTAGACTTCTGCTTTGATGTAATCAGTCTAGATAAATCACAAATAAGAATTTATTTTCTGGGAGCTGACTACTGTTGAAACTTTGGCTTTTGAAATAATTCAGAAAAGATGTTCAACTTGTAACCATGGCAGGTCTCTCGCTGTTGACTGCTTCACATTTTCAATACTGCCACATCCCTTACATGCAGACAGAAATGTGAATCAGATTACAGAAAGTGTTTCTTGTATTAGCCGAGCAAACCTATTTGTGTTATTGGGGTGTACTGAACTTGGGTTTCAAGTTAAAGAGAGATTAGAGTAGCATCCCCTTGCTGTGTCAGGATCAGTTTCCTCAGGTTTAGAGATGCATCTTGATTATGATGCTGGAATTCCAACCACATTTAACTGAACGCCAGGATGTAACTGAAAGATTCTTCAAAATGTTGTTTAGTGTCCACTTTTCTTAGGATACCCTCATTACGATTTAAATGTAATGCTGTTTTTAGTGATGTGTTAAATCTAACTTCCCATTCTAACTTCAACCAAACTTAGTGTTAAGCTTATTACCACTGTATGTTTCAAAGAGAAAAGACAAATTGCCTGACACTACCAAAACAGATCAGCTTGATCTGATCCCGACTCATTATGTTCAGAAATTCAATATAGATGTGCTCAGAGGCTGCTATTCGGAACCAAATCTACAGCAGATGTAATTGACATTTGGAATTATACTTTTCCCAGTGCATGTAAGGACTAAATACTAAGTAAAGCCTTTGGAGGGGTGTCGTCATATGAGCGAAATATTCTCAAGTACAACGTTAAACCCAATTTCACCTCACCTCACCTTTGGAGGGGTGACCTTTATTTCACTGTCAGCTGGACCCATAAGGAGGAACAAGGTTTAGTGTGTAGTTGTAATAATGAATGCAATCTCCTAATAGTCTGAATTCAAATTTAAGGAAGAATTTATTATGTCCCAATTAGAATAAAAGATTGATTTTTCCCCCAAATCCCATGCCTAAGGCACCTTGTTTTGGAATGGTGGATAAAACACCTAGTGTTTCCATGACTCCTGTGTGTGTAAGCAGATGTGATTGTATTGAAGAAACTTATGCTATTGGTTAAAGATGGTGGAACATTTTTGTTTAACAGAATTACCTTGGTCAATATGTGAAAGAAGTGTTCAAACTGTGTATTCTTCAAATTTCCATTTAATGGCATTGAAAACAAAAGCCACAGAGGAAGGTGTATTGTGGTGTTGGTATCCATGATGCTGTTATGTCTCTCCAATCCCCCTGAGGTCATTAAAACATTGATAGCTGCTTCACCCATCACCCTCAGTATTACACAGAAAGTCAGATTCAAGTTTGTGATTTATACCATTGAAACCAACAGTATGTTTTGTACATGATTCTTTATTGTGAAAACTGTGGGTTTAAATTGTGGGAAGTGATGTTTAGTGTGATGGTGAAAGGGAGGGATACACTATTTAGTGGGGGATGATTACATGGACATATATGCTCTGCTGGCTATATGGTATTCCATGCATCCTTATCAGTTTTGTTTATTATTTCATAAATAAACTGTTTTTCTAATTATTTTTGTCATAAATCATGAAACATGTGACTTGTGATTGTACGAATAAATGATAAATTCATCTTATGTTGGTTTTGTATTCTCTGTATATTCTCATGACTCTTCTTCCACCTGACTGAATGTCACCTGCCTCATGCTTGTCTGTCTCTTGTGGGATTGATCATCTCCACATTCCGAGATGTGGGACAGATTAGGTACCTACTTTGTCATGTTTGTCCCTCTCTGAAAATATTGGACAGAATAGGCATCATGCTTGTCATATCTGTCTACAGAATTATGGGACAGAATAGGTATCCTTGTCATATCTCTAGAATTGCTAGGAGGGAATGGGTACCTATATTGTCATGTTTGTCTTTTTGTTTGGATTTTGGGGACGAATGGGTGACTGTTAATAGGAATCATTGCTCCACAAATACATCATGATTTGCCTTTTCGGGGTCCTCCTAGAGAAGAGGTCCCGGGGGAGCTCTCAAAGAAACAGCCCACTGTAAGGTGCATTGAATATCTTTAGTATGCAGACAGCTAGCGAGGCACGATATCAGTTAGAACTAGGTCTGACCTTCGTGCCTCAATGAATGTAGTTTTCCTTAATGGAGTAATGACATTCTGAAGCTGTTCTGTCCAGTAATTGTGTGTTAGTCGGGATGTTATGTAAGATCCATGAACATGTCCAGTTGGTAATCCAGCTGGTAATCCCCTTACTGTCTGGCAGGTCAGACTCGGGACTGTAATCTTGTAACTGTTTACTGATGAAGTTGAAGCAAGAGAAGATTAGCTTTGTTTGTGGTAATTGATGTGAACTGTTACATTCGTAGGTGACTGGCTTTAGATGCAATAAGCTGCTGTATAATCATTTCAGATGTGATCGCCTAAATTCACTGTATCGACCGGGTTTCGACTCGTGTTGTGGAAGTTTGTGTTCGGCATACTGTTTATGTGTACATATTGCATATGTATTAGTTACATGGTCCTACCGCTTCCATGGTGTTGGAAGGAGGTGTGGCTGGATAGCGGAATGTCGTTGGTGCTGTTACACTCCAAGACATTAAAGGATGGGAGAGTTGTTACTCTGCCTGACGCTCGGACCTGTGTCCTGCTTTTCAGTTTGCTGTGCCACCGGCAACTTGGGAGCTATTTGGCTAACACGCATAAACCGGCATTAGTCCGGATATGTGTATAAAATGACGAATGGTTAGGTGTGTGTGTGTGTGTGTGTGTGTGTGTGTGTGTGTGTGTGTGTGTGTGTGTGTGTGTGTGTGTGTGTGTGTGGACATAAAATTGAATACACACACGTGTGTGTGTATATATATATATATAGAGAGAGAGAGAGAGAATTACTAGTAAATGGAAAAGAAAAGGATGAAAATATAGTTCATCAAGCACCGCAAAAATATACAGAATTATACAGTATTCTTTCATGGAAATAAATACGACACACCATATGGATATTCATTTATTCAAGAGGCGACTAACGGGATCGGGTGGTCAGGCTCGCTGACAGGGTTGACTCATGTCATCGATTCCCCATGCGTAGATCGATGTTCATGTTGTTGATCACTGGATTGTCTGGTCCAGACTCGATTATTTACGCCATATAGCTGGAATATTGCCGAGTGCGGCGTAAAACTAAACTTACTGTCACTCACTCACTCGTTCCATGAATACCTGTGTATGTGATACTCGCGTGTGAAAAGACAGAGGTATGAGGTATGCGCACTTGTCCGTGTGTGGAGCAGTAAATAAGCAACAGTTTCTCATCTGCTCAGTTTATACGTCTCACTATGTTGATGGTCCTATTACCAGCTGTTGCTTTTTTATACAGGAAGGGGTATTCTCGTCGATCAGTTTCTTCAACCAAGATCAACCTAATTACTTCATCACATTCCTACATAAAATAACTGTTAGTCTTCGCGTAACGGTGAACAGAGATAAACCGGCTGTCGTTGAAAGTATTTGTGCCCAAGCTTTGAACTGAGAGCGATTCTTCTACAATGCCATTTGCTACCATTGATTTCGAGACAATATCTTTCAAATTACCGTGCGCGATAATCACATTCGTAGCCTTCTCTTTTTCGATTTCGCGTTTCATAAACATACACTGAACAACAGTTCCACGATAACAGACAACTCGGTAAATCCCGCCATTTCCCGGACTAAATACTTATTGATAAATAATAGGTTTCGTTATCGACAAACTTTCTCACGTCTTTTAGCGTTTAAACTAAAGCGGCATGTTATATACTACACGTGTTAGTTGTCGTGGGTATCCGGTGGTCAATATTGTCAGCGCGTGTGGCCTGGGTTTGTGAGGAACACCGACACTCCCAGTCGCGACCGTTCTGTATCTGAGTGAGTGAGTGAGTTAATATTTAACGCCACATCGGCAATATCTCAGCCATATCGTAACAAAAACAATTTATATAATAAAAAAAATGAAAACATTGTGAAGAGTTAAACCTGTCGACGATGGACAGTAAAAATACTAGAGTAACACAGATATGACTGACTGACTGAGTTTGGTTTTACGCCGCTTTTAGCAATATTCCAGCAACATCACGGCGGGGGACACCAGAAATGGGCAACACAGATATGAACATAAAACTAGCATGTAAAACTAAAACAGTGTAATTAAAGAAGACAGCACAATATAAAACACGGGCTATAGATCGCCAGCATCTGAAGGTGTTCTGTGTCTGTCACCATGGTCCTATGATCGTCCTAGTCTACACCTTAGTTATTACAATGCAGCTAATGTACTGTGATTGTTTTAGTTAGTTCACGGATCTCCCCAACCCAGCCTCAGATTATTCAGATCCTACACGGAGTAGGAGGAAGCGATCTAACGTCACAATAACGGGATTGCAGGGTCATCGCGCCCTGGCGTGGTTTGTCATAATATCAACCCCTGGTTTAGCCAGACTCCATTATCTCCAGAGGAAGTGTTGTTCAGCTGCCTGTGAAACAACATTAACTCATCAGTTAGACTAGTCATCGATCTTACGTCAAGACAAGGGGCATAAACATTAGTGTTGTCAATGTTTGATTCATTAAACAAAGCCTTGATTCATTCCATTTGTCAAGCTGGTCCTTAACAATTCACCACTGAAGCTTTACACGTATGTGTTTCGATTTATTGATTCAACATTGATTGCCCTTTTCAGATCAGTTACGCCACAAAACTGAGCTTATTTTACACATGTACCCAGCTACCGAGAAATATTCGTAATCAATGAATGCATATTTCATGACAGAAGCTGGCGGTAATGGCAGCATACCATCTCAAGGATCTCCAGTCGCAACTAACTGAAAGAGCGCCACTCAATATTTCAGTTGATATCGACTGTGTTATTTTACTTCGTTTAAAAGATAACAAAATGTCAAGTTTGAATTGATCAATTTCTGTTTCATCGTACAAAGAGTGATAAATGCTCCCAGTGTTCTCAACGGCTATTACAAAAAGATACAAACACAGACTTAAAAACTCGGGCTTATCGCATCTTCTCCACACAGGCGGAAACCAAGAACCAGTCAAATCTCGCTGTAGCCGTGATGTCAATGTCGGGGACCACGTGGTATCCCAGTGACGGAGGCAGTCGCTAGCAAACCGAATGCGTCATTGAACGACATCACTGCGGGGACACCAGAAATAGACTTCGACACAGTGCTGATGTCGAACAAGGGTGTTACGCTTTACGAGCGGAGGCTTTAAGCTCGACGATACTCAACCACTCGTACGTCGGAGATCAAGTCCCGCTTCTAGATATTAAGCACCATTTTGAATCCTGTTATATGTGTCCCCACCCTAGTGTTTACCATAAAGAAGAAAACGGTGAAACCGTCGCCCCTGGTTTGGTATACATACCCTTTATGTAATGTAGGAAACTATGAAATATGAATGTTCAAATCAGTGAGTGAGTTGGGTTTTGCGCCGCTTTTAGCAATATTCCAGCAATACCACGGCGGTAACACCATGTTCAAATCAAGTATTAGAAAAAAAGATACTAACATCCCATGCGGGAACATTACTATGTGTTTAAACTAACACCCAGACAGAGCCTACAGTCTGCACGTGCCGCATGTTGTTGGGTCGCACACATGCGTAGGTGGCATTCCTGACTTTGACACTTTCAAGGAAGGTCGATTACTTCATGTGGAACTTTATTTTAGTCCGTCTTGTTGATTGGGCTGATCATGCAGATGTGGTTTACTTCATGGCTTGTGTATGGACAAGCGTGTGAATCTCCAGGTATTGGCATGTTGGAAACTGGCAGATACGGTACAGTGGCCAACACCTTCATAGTTTCATATTCTGTGATCAACAAGATTTTAGATCTAAGATATTCTTGTCAGCCATGATCCTTCTGCTAGTCGCATGTGGATGCTGTTGTTGGCCCGGGTAAGATATATGTCAAATATATGTAAATGACCTGGTGAAACAAGTAGCTGATTGACAAGGAACCACAGGATGACCACCCCCATCCCTCACCCCCGTGTAGACGACACAGTTACCGAGTCTTGTCAGAGCCAGGCTTGTGTTCTTGAAGTCAACTATAAACCCAATCATTCTTAGGCTCCAATTCAACATTCAATGTAATGAACAAGGCAACGAAGACCCTCTGGCGCTGTCACGTGTTACAATGGCTATGGAATACACAATGCCATTTTTAGAAAGTGGTCAAATGTAACATATGTTATATATGGGATTACACTTTCTTAGTAAAGTACAGATTCTAGTACTATTTGGGTTGAGTCCCATCCGGGATTAGAACCCACACCCTCAGAGTCAGGCACCTAATCGCCAGCACACAAAGTCAGACGCCTAGACCGCTCAGCCACCGCGGCTTCCACAAAAATGGAAGTCGGACAACTGGTAGACTAGACAGCGGACCCTGTATACCCCTCTGATAGGAGTTAATTGTCACGGTCTAGGCGTCTGACTTTGTGTGCTGGCGATTTGCTGGCGAATCCCGAATGGGACTCAACCCAAATAGTACTAGAATTCGTACTTTACTAAGAAAGTGTAATCCCAAATATAACATATGTTACATGTTACAATGGCGTTGCAACATTTTAACCCAGATCGGCGTGGTAACTTGTTGAGAGACCTGTATTGTAATCTGTCTCCCTTATTTGTAAAAAAGCCTTCACTTTACATGCACTCTCTGACATGAAACAAGTATAGCGCATTTGTCCATCAACTTGGAGTATGATCCATTACATGTATTGATGCGCCGGCTGGAGAGGTGCTCGACTCTCTTCAACACATGCATGGAATACTGCACGGCGTCAATAGAAATGTGTGAACACCGAGGTACAGTAGTCTCCGGGTTTGTACATGCGTATTTGTAGAATCCATTAGCTGACACGATCAAGGTGCAGTGCGTGCTCTCAATCAGATCCTGCAGTTACCAATATCTTCAAAGTGCCATGTATTCAACATCTGAAGCATGATCGTCTCCAAAACTCAACCAACATATTGACTTCAGGTAGAATTATGCAATTTCTTGATCCTCAAGGAACTCGAGTCAGAGTGACGCCGGGGCGGCCGGTGATATATCGTTGTCCACCACGTACAGGAGTAATAACAATACATGGTCTGTATTGGTTGTAGGTGTGAAGTTATGGTCGGTTAGGGCGGTCTGGATATACTGTCTTCTTGTTGCACACGTGCCAGTCCAGAACCCAACAATCTGGGCAGTAACTGTGATGTATTCACGGGGTGGACGTTATATACAGTAAAAGCAACATTATGTTTCTGTGGGTGCAAGCAGTAGCGTCAAGGGTTTCACCAGAGGGTAAACGGTCTGCATCACTGTAGGCCTTCCTGGGTTTCACCACTGAGGTAAACGACCGACGTAGATCTTCGTAGGTTTCACTACTAGGTAAACGACACTCATCGATGTGGCCCTCCTGGGTTTCACCACTGAGGTAAACGACCAACATAGATCTTCGTAGGTTTCACTACTAGGTAAACGACACTCATCGATGTGGCCCTCCTGGGTTTCACCACTGAGGTAAACGACCAACATAGATCTTCGTAGGTTTCACTACTAGGTAAACGACACTCATCGATGTGGCCCTCCTGGGTTTCACCACTGAGGTAAACGACCAACATAGATCTTCGTAGGTTTCACTACTAGGTAAACGACACTCATCGATGTGGCCCTCCTGGGTTTCACCACTGAGGTAAACGACCAACATAGATCTTCGTAGGTTTCACTACTAGGTAAACGACACTCATCGATGTGGCCCTCCTGGGTTTCACCACTGAGATAAACGACCCTCATCGATGTGTGCCTTCCCCCCACTCCAAGAGGACCCGCCGTCATGTAACCAAAATTCGCATTATGCGCTATATCAGATTTAAAACATAGCATTACGTCCCTGTAAATCGAGTACCTAGACTTGGTTACAGTCCGGACGATTTCACAGAGAACTACCTTGTCCGGGTTATAGAGGTTTCTTTTCGTTGAAAACATTAGACAAATTATTTGTTCCTCTTTGTTGAAGTGATTTTTAAACACAAACAAGAACGTAAAACAGATGATTTCATGTATTTCATTCTCTTGTTACATTTCACAAAGTATTACATTTTTGCAGGTGTTGTAACAATTCGTCGCCCGGGGGTTTAGGGCAGCACAGTGGTTAGCGCGTTCGCCTTTCACGCCGGTGGACCTGGTTCGATTCCCCAATATGGTAACACATTGCGCCCATCTTTATGCTTTAGGCGAACTATTTCTGCGATATTGCTAAACGCGACAAAAGGCCATACCCACTCAGTATACGGCCACACAATTTACACACATTGACAAAACATAAACAGCGTTGTGATACATTACTGAAACACAAGATGCCGGCTGGGCATTCGTCCTGCGGTATATCGACGAGTTCCTGATATAATCAAATGGCCGTTATTTGTATTTTAAACACGGTCTGTTTAACTACTGCTACCTAAGTATAGCACATTCCCACGCTCCCTCATACAGAAACAATGCTACATTATGCGAAAATAATTTTTATTACGATTTTGTTTTCTATCCGAAATTCATTTGTCTTTTGCAGTTCCGGGAAAGATGTATTGAATTTCTTGTACCGCTTTCCGAACAGAACACATTGCACTGTCAACATGATCCATCTTATAAAGAAGTGTGTGTAGTGTGTGGTGATCTATCGAAATTTCCATTCCAATCTGTTTAGGTTCTATAGGTGTTTTTACACATAAATACTATTTTCCTGCATTGTGAGCTCATGGTGATGCTGTGTACTATCCCGCCAATGTTTCCCTGTAAACGAAGGGTCCAGTGACACTTCTAGTTTGAGACTTTTTATTCCCTTGTCTTGCAGTAGTATTTGAAATGGCCTGACAATGTTTTCGTATTCAAGGATTTTTGTTTTGATACATTTCCAAATTTCTGAAATGCCATGCTACTTCTGGACTTTGCCACATGGGTATTGACACACCCCCTACCGGCTGGTGAGTAGTAGGTGTGAGGAAGGTTTTGATTCCAGGAAGTATATTTCCACTTAGTCCAGCTGAGATGTGTGGTATATATGGTGATTGGGGTGTGGTGAGATGTGTGGTGAGATGTGTTGTGAGATGTGCCGGTAAGATGTGTGGTTTATATGGTGATTGGGGTGTGGTGAGATGTGTGGTGAGATGTGTTGTGAGATGTGCGGTAAGATGTGTGGTTTATATGGTGATTGGGGTGTGGTGAGATTCCATTATGTTGTGTCGTGTGCGGTGTTTTGTGGTGTGAGATTAAGTGAATGACTGAGCTGATTTTTACGATGCTTGGATATAAACATAAGTCACACCCACGACCCATGTATCTGGCAGTTCAACACGCGAAACTTCACACTCACGACCCAGGTATCTGGTAGGTCAAGAGGTGTCAGCTTCACACCCACGACCCAGGTATCTGGCAGTTCAACAGGTGCAACTTCACACCCACGACCCAGGTATCTGGCAGTTCAACAGGTGAAACTTCACACCCACGACCCAGGTATCTGGCAGTTCAACAGGTGAAACTTCACACCCACGAAGTTCCAGGTGAAACTTCACACCCACGACCCAGGTATCTGGCAGTTCAACAGGTGAAACTTCACACCCACGACCCAGGTATCTGGTTCAACAGGTTCACGACCCAGGTGAAAGTTCAACAGGTGCAGCTTCACACTCACGACCCAGGTATCTTGAAGTTCAACAGGTGAAACTTCACACCCACGACCCAGGTATCTGTCAGTTCAACAGGTGAAACTTCACACCCACGACCCAGGTATCTGGCAGTTCAACAGGTGAAACTTCACACCCACGACCCAGGTATCTGGCAGTTCAACAGGTGAAACTTCACACCCACGACCCAGGTATCTGGCAGTTCAACAGGTGAAACTTCACACTCACGACCCAGGTATCTGGAAGTTCAACAGGTGAAACTTCACACCCACGACCCAGGTATCTGGCAGTTCAACAGGTGCAACTTCACACCCACGACCCAGGTATCTGGCAGTTCAACAGGTGAAACTTCACACTCACGACCCAGGTATCTGGCAGTTCAACAGGTGCAACTTCACACTCACGACCCAGGTATCTGGCAGTTCAACAGGTGCAACTTCACACCCACGACCCAGGTATCTGGCAGTTCAACAGGTGAAACTTCACACTCACGACCCAGGTATCTGGAAGTTCAACAGGTGCAACTTCACACCCACGACCCAGGTATCTGGCAGTTCAACAGGTGCAACTTCACACCCACGACCCAGGTATCTGGAAGTTCAACAGGTGAAACTTCACACCCACGACCCAGGTATCTGGCAGTTCAACAGGTGCAACTTCACACCCACGACCCAGGTATCTGGAAGTTCAACAGGTGCAACTTCACACCCACGACCCAGGTATCTGGCAGTTCAACAGGTGAAACTTCACACCCACGACCCAGGTATCTGGCAGTTCAACAGGTGCAACTTCACACCCACGACCCAGGTATCTGGCAGTTCAACAGGTGCAACTTCACACCCACGACCCAGGTATCTGACCCAGGTATCAGTCAGTTCAACAGGTGCAACTTCACACCCACGACCCAGGTATCTGGCAGTTCAACAGGTGCAACTTCACACCCACGACCCAGGTATCTGGAAGTTCAACAGGTGAAACTTCACACCCACGACCCAGGTATCTGGCAGTTCAACAGGTGAAACTTCACACCCACGACCCAGGTATCTGGAAGTTCAACAGGTGAAACTTCACACCCACGACCCAGGTATCTGGAAGTTCAACAGGTGAAACTTCACACCCACGACCCAGGTATCTGGCAGTTCAACAGGTGAAACTTCACACCCACGACCCAGGTATCTGGAAGTTCAACAGGTGAAACTTCACACTCACGACCCAGGTATCTGGAAGTTCAACAGGTGCAACTTCACACCCACGACCCAGGTATCTGGCAGTTCAACAGGTGAAACTTCACACCCACGACCCAGGTATCTGGCAGTTCAACAGGTGCAACTTCACACTCACGACCCAGGTATCTGGCAGTTCAACAGGTGCAACTTCACACTCACGACCCAGGTATCTGGCAGTTCAACAGGTGAAACTTCACACGACCCAGGTATCTGGGTACTTCACACCGCAGTTCAACAGGTGCAACTTCACACCCACGACCCAGGTATCTGGAAGTTCAACAGGTGAAACTTCACACTCACGACCCAGGTATCTGGCAGTTCAACAGGTGCAACTTCACACTCACGACCCAGGTATCTGGTAGGTCAAGAGGTGCAACTTCACACCCACGACCCAGGTATCTGGAAGTTCAACAGGTGAAACTTCACACCCACGACCCAGGTATCTGGCAGTTCAACAGGTGAAACTTCACACCCACGACCCAGGTATCTGGCAGTTCAACAGGTGCAACTTCACACTCACGACCCAGGTATCTGGCAGTTCAACAGGTGCAACTTCACACCCACGACCCAGGTATCTGGAAGTTCAACAGGTGAAACTTCACACTCCACGACCCAGGTATCTGGCAGTTCAACAGGTGAAACTTCACACTCACGACCCAGGTATCTGGCAGTTCAACAGGTGAAACTTCACACTCACGACCCAGGTATCTGGAAGTTCAACAGGTGAAACTTCACACCCACGACCCAGGTATCTGGAAGTTCAACAGGTGAAACTTCACACTCACGACCCAGGTATCTGGCAGTTCAACAGGTGAAACTTCACACCCACGACCCAGGTATCTGGCAGTTCAACAGGTGCAACTTCACACTCACGATCCGGGTATCTGGCAGTTCAACAGGTGCAACTTCACACTCACGACCAGGTATCTGGCAGTTCAACAGGTGCAACTTCACAACCACGGAAGTTCTGGGAGGTGCAACTCCTGGCACCCACGACCACCCGTGGCCTGTGATATGAATGCCCCGTGTCTGGATTGATGCTATAAATCAAGAATATCCAGATTTCGACATTCATAATGACATGTCTGTCGGTTTGGGTTCCAATAACGTAAAGATCCATGTAGCATTCCGTTGTTCGACCACTTCCGCTCTGCATAAAACCCCTCTAATCGCCGGTCCGCTGTCTACTTGAACTCCTGCTTGTTTCAGCATGAATAAATGACTGACATTTTGCTCTTCCATGTGTCCGTCATCCCTGTCGTTATTTTCTGTCGTTATTTTCTGTGTTCCTCCCGTAATGAATAGGTACGGTCGTTTTATAGGTTTCTATTAGAAGGTTAAAAATTCGATATCCCGACTAGAAAAGATAAAATGTCCATGTTCTACAGTACAAACATATCAAGCACAAGCCCATTAGCAATTTCAGATATTCGGGACATAATGCGCGCCACTTTATATCATAAAAGCAAAATTGATGAATGAAGTATATATTCCGAGGCCTTCTAAGCTAGTAGACATGATTGGTTCCATTCCTTTCTCCAGACTGCCCTCTGGAAGGCCGAAAGGTAATTGTGCTATGAAACAATACCTTCCTACCAAACAAATCGGGATAGTTCTGTCCGCGGTTTTAAGTGCAAAACTATACACTTCTATAAACCAAGGTTGTCCATTAATTCTAATAACAACTTTATTATTAATTTCGGGCTTGAGAGACTCGACATGGAATATTATTTACCGAATGTAAATCTCAGCTTATTATAGAACATGGGGTGGGCGGACTATCTACGTCCAAGTAGCTTAGGATGCTGTGTGGCGTGACTCCCGATAGGATTCCCATGTTCAGAATATTGTTACAGGTGGTACGTAACATACTAGTCGATAAATTATGGCTTATAAGAAATACATCAGTCTCCTGACGCTATCTGCAACAGCGCCCACGCCCGACTGCAGGGGCGATGACACAACATGCAAAATCTGATCGCTTCGCTCCAATCCAAAATGTCAGTGGCTGATAAGCTTCTGAATATATGGGTTGCTGGTGGCTTCATCTCATGTCATCGAAACGTGGTCCCCTAAAGAGCATGATCTACCCTTATCCCGGCCTGCCCGTTAATATATTATATGATGATCGTCAATATAGTATGATGATGGACCATTCCCGATCAGCAACCACTTACACCGACATTGACATGGCTTTGTAAGAGAGTTCGGGGTTATGTTCCGCACTCGTCTGCATTCAGGAGTAATCCATTTCATATCGAATAGAATCACCTTATAAATCATTTGGTTGATATTTCCAGGAGCGTGGGTTAGATCACTGTCCCGGGGCTGTCATGCCATCTCTTGGCTCGTTTGGTGTGCGTTCGTGCGCGTGTATGTGTGTGCGCGTGCGTGCGTGCGTGTGCGTGTCTGTTTAAGATTGTTTGCTATAAATCAAGAAAATCCAGATTTGGTGATATTCCTTAATGACATGTAACTTGGTGTTAGGTTCCAATAACGTAAAGATCCATGTATACGTACGCCTTTCCAAGAAGGCGTACTCACACAATGCTTCGGGGTGTTGTTCGACCACTTCCGCTCTGTATAACAACCCCTCTAATCGCCGATTCCGTCCGCTGTCTACTCACTGAACTCCTGCTTGTTTCAGCATGAATAAATGACTGACATTTTGCTCTTCCATGTGTCCGTCATCCCTGTCGAGAAGCGTTATTTTCTGTGTTCCTCCCGTAATGAATAGGTACGGTCGTTTTATAGGTTTTCTATTAGAAGGTTAAAAATTCGATACTCCCGACTAGAAAAGATAAAATGTCCATGTTCTACAGTACAAACATATCAAGCACAAGCCCATTAGCAATTTCAGATATTCGGGACATAATGCCCGCCACTTTATATCATAAAAGCAAAATTGATGAATGAAGTATGTATTCCGAGGCCTTCTAAGCTAGTAGACATGATTGGTTCCATTCCTTTCTCCAGACTTCTGGAAGGCCGAAGGTAATTGTGCTATGAAACAATACCTTCCTACCAAACAAATCGGGATTGTTCCGTCCGCGGTTTTAAGTGCAAAACTATACACTTCTATAAACCAAGGTTGTCCATTAATTCTAATAACAACTTGATTATTAATTTCGGGCTTGGGAACTCGACATGGAATATTATTTACCGAATGTAAATCTCAGCTTATTACAGAACACGGGAGTGGGCGGACTATCTACGTCCAAGTAGCTGGGATGCTGTGTGGCGTGACTCCCGATAGGATTCCCATGTTCAGAATATTGTTACAGGTGGTACGTAACATACTAGTCAATAAATTATGGCTTATAAGAAATACATCAGTCTCTCTACGCCCACGCCCGACTGCAGGGGCGAGCACAACATGCAAATCTGATGGCTTCGCTCCAATCCAAATGTCGGTGGCTGATAAGCTTCTGAATATACGGGTTGCTGGTGGCTTCATCTCATGTCATCGATACGTGGTCCCCTAAAACATGATCTACCCTTATCCCGGCCTACCCGTCAATATATTATATGATGGTCTACCTAAGTTGCAGCATGAAGGAATCACTTGATAAATGTAGACACAAAAACATCGTATGGGCGTAATAAACAAGAAGAAATCTTCATCTCAACATAGAAATACCTCATTATACATAATTTGTTTGGCTAGAAATAATCCAGCTAATCCAATCATACGATACCAATATTTCGAATTTTAAGCCTTTTAAAAATACATTTTGCAACTAAACGATTCCAATTCAACATTTAAGTTTCCGTGTCGCTGTTTCTGCTGATGCTTATGTTACCTACTTCAGCAGATTCGGTATTATCTGCATCCTGGTGGACGGTTTTCCTGAACCATGCTCAGCAGATGGAACATGTTTCCTCAACACACATACTGGTTTCCCTCCCATGTATGTTATTGTTTACTTTCGCTTTGAGCGGTGAAGCTACAGCAACAATGTAACTTAGCATGGGCTTAGGGTCAGATGTAAAGCTTATAACTGATATATATTCATAACCAAAGGCGGATATGTATATTGGGATTCGAACCCCGACCGACGGACAGCGATCTTGCACTACGGGTGTATATGTGCTTCCAACTATACATGTCACTTACTGACGTCATAGTCGTTAAGTTGTTAACGCAGACTTTAAGTTGTTAACGCAGACTTTAAGTTGTTAACGCAGACTTTAAGTTGTTAACCAACTATACATGTTCAGACTTTAAGTTGTTAACTGACGTCAGACTTTAGTTGTTCGACTTTAAGTTGTTAACGCAGCTCTAAGTTGTCCTGTTGTTAACGCAGACTTTAAGTTGTTAACGCAGCTCTCAGTCCTGCTGTAACCGTATGACGAAGCTCTGTAAGTAATCGAGTAAGGATCTGGCAATCCAGATGCCATCGGTATATGTTACAGTCAATGTTACAGTAAATGTGTAAAATCAGGCAGTTTGTAAATTGCTTGGAGTCAGTGCAACAGCAGGTGCCACGCAAGCCTCACTTGTGCAAACAAAATGTGAGCAAACAGTGTCACCCAATGCTTTTTTTATATTTTTAAATATTGTTTTATGTCAATAAAGACATCCTTTGAGTGTCTGTAAGCAAGCAATGTCACCCAATGACTGTAACATATACAACTGACACCACGTCAGTTGCCCATTTCGTCATATTCCCCAATAAACCACTGGGCAGAAACGCATACAACTGAACATTGGATTTGGCCAAAACGTTACAAACAATATCATTACTCGGCTGGGTTACTTTCGCTTTTAAGCAAAGATCCAAATAAGAAACTGAGTATAGTTTCCAAGTAGTTTATTTGATTTTCATACTGGTCGATAGATGAGTTCAAGATACGCATTTATCTTGGTAATATTGCTATCTGTATACGTCATCCATGGTCTTATACACATTTAACTTTCTCTTACGAGATTCCAGCTTTATTGCGTTGAACGAAGGCTTAAAAACAGCAGCTGCTTTCCCACGAAAGGAGTGCTAGTCGATGAATCACAAACCAGTGGTCCAATGATATCGCCCGTGTATTCATGATGATTTTGTTATCATACGACGGTTTCTCAATAACATCGCCTAGTTACGACTATTGTTGACTGTGGAATTAGTCGCAGCTTGGGAGTTTTGTGTTTCTGCACATCACACTTGTAGGTGTAGTCGCGCGTACCGTCTCGACAAGATACTTTGTGGCATTTGTTTTCTGGAATGTGAACCCGTCACCTTTAGTTCTCTTTACACAGAGCCCCACAGAACATGGCATCTTGAGTCCTGTGAGGCGACACCCAACTGTACAATAGATAAAGAAATGTGTTCCCAAATAAAGCTTATTAACCGTGAAATCACCACAACGACTTGAGATTGAAACAGTTGAGTAAACACAGACAGGAGATGTAGGAATTGTACCCGGACATGCGTCGCAGCGTAACAGCTCCGCACGAGCAGTTTTGGAAATTTGACTTTGGACATTTGAGGACAGCTTGTCGCCATAGTGTGCAGTGTGGATATGTGTCTAGCGTCAAAATGAAACACTGACTCTACCCGATGGGGGATATTACCAGCTTGACATGCAGACCAGTATTGTAACTTATTGACCTCACTCACAAACCGCCTCCTTTTCAAATTTGATTTCTCTTAACTGATTGTATGATGACTTGTCGAGTTTGAATAAAATACAATTTTTTTACATGTTCTCTCATAATATTTTTTTTCGAAAACTAAAGATAAGAAAGGTGAACCCGTTGTTTAGTCATCAAAGCAGGGGGAAATACAAACTATAGTTTAAAGTCTACATGACATTCCAATGAAAAAATATATTTGGAAAGAAATATATGAAAGAGACATGTCTTTATCAACCTCGAGCTGTGAAAATATTTGCATATACTGATTCGTATCGTATTGAATTGTCTTGTATAAGGTATGGCCTTTGATCTATAATCCTACAATGGAAAATACCCTTTCCTTCACAGATATCGCAATATTTGGAAAGACAACTCTGAAGATATGGATAAAAGTATTGGTAATGTAGCCTCAAGTTTATACTTTGTAACCCACCTCTTCTCTGTATGCGGGTTAACATACATGTAGATGATTGCCAGCTAACATTATTGATCCCCTCTCACTCTAGTTGTCAAACATAGTGTTTTGTCTAGAAATGACTTTACACATAGCAAGGTGAGTGTGATGTGAGCTCTTACTAAAGGATGTCACTGTAGCACCAGGGGCGGTGGGGTAGCTGAAGGCCCGCGTTCGATTCCCCACATGGGACGTGATATTGCTGGAATATTGCTAAAAGCGGCGTAAAACACAACTCACTCACTCATTCATTACTATAGCATAATGCAGCAATGTAATGTTATTGTTATTGTTGTTGTAATTGTATTGTTTCTGTTAACATTCAGCAGAGGTTCATAACATTGTATTTTGACAATAGTTGGTTGTCAAGAATGTATTATCGTGTGGTGTAAGCCGTAGATGTTTCCTAAGTCGGAGGCTTTTGGAGTCAGGTGTACGTTTGAGTTTCCTAGAATGGCATACATTAATCAAGGCTTGTATGTAACTGTTTTAAGACGATAAAATGGGCCAAACGGAAACATCTATCGTCTTACATTAGGTCAACAATGGCGTTTATGTAAAGATCAGATTTTCAAACAGTATATCGGACCTATAAGCCCTTTATGACCATGGGTTGCTTGGTGAATATCCTCATCACATGTTACTGCTTTTACTATGCTATTTCATTTCATTTCATACTGCAAATATTTTGCCTGTATTGAATTTGGTGTACTGTCATTGGAATTAGTTTGTATTGTTTTATAATATACAAATACAATACAGCAGGGAATTGTATAACATTTCACACTCAAGTATTTTGCAAACAGAAGAGGAACTTGTTTAGCGCATCGCTTGTATTGTCCCAGAGAGAGCGTCACATGAGTCTTGTATTGTCCCAGAGAGAGCGTCACACGAGTCTTGTATTGTCCCAGAGAGAGCGTCACACGAGTCTTGCATTGTCCCAGAGAGAGCGTCACACGAGTCTTGCATTGTCCCAGAGAGAGCGTCACACGAGTCTTGTATTGTCCCAGAGAGAGCGTCACACGAGTCTTGTATTGTCCCAGAGAGAGCGTCACACGAGTCTTGTATTGTCCCAGAGAGAGCGTCACACGAGTCTTGTATTGTCCCAGAGAGAGCGTCACACGAGTCTTGTATTGTCCCAGAGAGAGCGTCACACGAGTCTTGTATTGTCCCAGAGAGAGCGTCACACGAGTCTTGTATTGTCCCAGAGAGAGCGTCACACGAGTCTTGTATTGTCCCAGAGAGAGCGTCACACGAGTCTTGTATTGTCCCAGAGAGAGCGTCACACGTGTCTTGTATTGTCCCAGAGAGAGCGTCACACGAGTCTTGTATTGTCCCAGAGAGAGCGTCACATGAGTCTTGCATTGTCCCAGAGAGAGCGTCACACGAGTCTTGCATTGTCCCAGAGAGAGCGTCACACGAGTCTTGCATTGTCCCAGAGAGAGCGTCACACGAGTCTTGTATTGTCCCAGAGAGAGCGTCACACGAGTCTTGCTCAGAAGCTTTCAAAACAAAGTGAACACTTGACCTGCCTGTGCATGTGTTTGTGACTGGTGCCTCCGGTAGGGCAAGATGTGCTTACCTTTACCTCACACCTGGTAGCGTCAATAGTTGATTGTGACTGGTGTCTCCGGTAGGGCAAGATGTGTTTACCTTTACCTCTCAACTGGTAGCGTCAATAGTTGATTGTGACTGGTGCCTCCGGTAGGGCAAGATGTGCTTACCTTTACCTCACACCTGGTATCGTCAATAGTTGATTGTGACTGGTGCCTCCGGTAGGGCAAGATGTGCTTACCTTTACCTCACAACTGGTAGCGTCAATAGTTGATTGTGACTGGTGCCTCCGGTAGGGCAAGATGTGCTTACCTTTACCTCACACCTGGTAGCGTCAATAGTTGATTGTGACTGGTGCCTCCGGTAGGGCAAGATGTGCTTACCTTTACCTCTCAACTGGTAGCGTCAATAGTTGATTGTGACTGGTGCCTCCGGTAGGGCAAGATGTGCTTACCTTTACCTCACACCTGATAGCGTCAATAGTTGATTGCGAGTCATAAATGTGTGCAGCTGATAGGGGATAGATTCGCCTTTACCAGAGACTTCGCATGATCATTAAAAGGTTTCAGTACTATCATTAAAACATGTTTGATCCAGTCTTGGGTGGTTCCTGAGATATTGTTGGCTCCTAGACACACACGACGGATAAACTTCGGCGTTTTGATGCCAGTTGTTTCTTCAAGTCAATGAAAGGGCTGACAAAGCTGAAGTCGAGATCCAGGCAACTTGTGTTGTGTATAAGTTTGATCAGATAATCTGGAAAACTCTATGTGGGAGCAAAAGAGGGTTATTTTTAAAGCTTGTTTTTCATCTCTACATGTGTCAAAACAAAATTCAGAGGATGCCACACTACTTCGCCACGCGGAGTGTAATCCCAGGAAGTTGCACAATGAGAAGTGACAGTAAATGCTGGATACTGGTCCTTCCTAAGGATGCGGGAGGACACGCAGGCTGTAATCTCATTCCATGTCCTGGATCAATACAAATGTTGGAGTAATAAGATTTACGACATGTTAAAAATCTTTTAAAATTAAGTTTAAATTGATGTGTAATGCACCGTACCGCAGTTTGTTATTTCAATTCCTCCTACAAATGTATATTCATGTGCAACATGTGTATAATCCCCCTTCTCTAGTGTGTTTCAAGTACGGTAATTGTGTCTGTTTATGATTCAGAAATTCATGTACTGGTCTTTTGAGTTTATTAGAGGAAGTCAAGGCGAACAGAACAATATTGTCGGCCATCCTTATTAAAATCACACATTACTTTCAAATAGTCTGTCCCTTCATCTAAAGAAATATTTCAGCAGCTCCAGCCTTTTGTACTCACATTACACAACATTTTAGTTAACCTGGAGCATGCTCTGTTGAGAGTGTCATATGACTTTTTTCCGAGGGTTGTTTGACAAAGGTCACATGGCCTCAGTAAACCTTATGAAAGGTTTCACTGTTGACATCCCAAGGACTTTTCAGGGCATTGTCAAAAAACGGCCGATGCAAGCCCTAATTCCCTTTTTTGGAGAGAGAGAGAGAGAGAGAGAGAGAGAGAGAGAGAGAGAGAGAGAGAGAGAGAGAGAGAGAGAGAGAGAGAGAGAGAGAGAGAGAGAGAGAGAGAGAGAGAGAGAGAGAGAGAGAGAGAGGTACAATCGAGCGTGCTCATTTTTGTCAGGATTTCGAAGAGCGTCGTACCTAATCTTGCTCAGAAGTTGTTTGATCAAGGTTACAACATTCAAGATATATGCATGTGTTTATGACGGGTGCCACCGGTGGGGCAGGATGTGCTCACCTCTTCGCGAACACCTGGTATCATCTCACTATTTCATTGTGATTCATAAACACATGCTCTGACATCGTATCACATAGTGACAATCACTGGATTGTCTGGTCAAGACTCGATTTGTTTACAAACATACTGTAATACTGCTGAAACAAATATATGCTCATGATCTAGCCACAATTGCACAATTAACTTTGATTTTAGCAGAGATTTCTTGGACTTACCTTCGCACACAGTGAACATATGACAAAGTCGTCCTCAAATATCAAAAGAACAACTTCAGCAACATCATTATCAACAACAACACAGGACGAAAAACAATAACGTAAGGAAAATGTTTACCCAAATATTCTGAAAATAACTGACAGTGCAAAAGAATTTCTGTACAAATATGTACAAATAGCTTTAATAGTAAAGTAAAATCTTTTCCAATATAAGAATTATTGATTATATTCTATGACCATTATTTTGCCTCGAGCATTATTCAGTCCCGTTTCATGTCCAATACACATTACTGTAATGTTTATACAATGAAGACGCTGATGTTTTCAAGTTCATTACAATTTCAAGAAGAATCCCAGAATGGCTACAGTTAGCTTCTTAGTCATCTTGAAGGCGCCCTTCTGTAAGGTCTTTCACTCGGTGGAATCTGTCGACCATAAAAAGATTAAAATGAAAGTCTTCCTAAATGAATATAAACCCTCTTTTCAATTTAAGGAAGTCCAGTTATTGAATATCGAGTCACTATCCATGCGCCGAAATATTAATAATCTAAACTGTGCCCTGGATGTTTTTCATATAAACATCAGAACATTACACTTTTTATTGCTAGTAAACCCACCAGGTAGAGCAGTGTTATTCATTACTCCGATAAATTAATTGTATAAAATATCTTTGATGGAGCTTGTCTTATTAAAGGATTAATTTCGTATGATACCATGCAATATATTGATATTCCCAAAGAAGAGAAAATCCCCAGACGTAATTTCAAAAGGAAATTCGCTTAAGCTCTTCCCTTACATATTTGACGTTTTCCCTTGGAATTTTATGGGAACAAATTTGGTCTCAATTTCTTTGATTGCAGTTTGATATACGGCATTTAGAATAGAGGATGGCGGTCGGTACTTTCTTGGAGCAAACAGACATTTTAATTCTCTCTAAATACGAGTCATTTTAGGTCTTATACCCATTTGACTTTCTCTTATGAGAATCCAGCTTTATTGCGTTGAACGAAGGCTTTAAAACAGCAGCTTGCTTTCCCTCGAAAGGAGTAACTAGTCGATAAATCACAAACCAGTGGTCCAATTATATCGCCCGTGTATTCATGACGACTGAATTTGTCTGTTATCATACGACGGTTTCTCAATAACATCGCCTAGTTACGACTATTGTTGACTGTGGAATTAGTCGCAGCTTGTGAGTTTGTTTTATTGTAAACACACTCGTTGTCGTGGCCAGGGTAAACACAGCTGAAACAAAAGAGAACGTTTCATCTTTAATTCTACTGTAATCTTAACCATGAGCCCCAGCGGACAGGCGATCCTGCCTCGTGTGAGCGGAGACCCACTTTGCCGTGTTTATACACAATTACAACAACCACAGACGCGCTGTTCCCGAAATAACCTTATACATGTCTGGAGAAGCCTATAACCAGAGGCCACAATTGCAACTTGTGATGCCAACTGATCAGAATGTTGATATCGTAAGATAGATAAAAATGCGAATACATTCCGTCATACTCGGGGTGACGTCATGTGCCGGTAGCGCATTTTGTGTCTGACATAAAACTGAGAGACTATCTTCACAATCAGATAAATGCAAGCTTGGTCTGGGTAACGCAATCTAGTCTAGCACCAGTTTTTACCGAGCTGATTCATTTTTGCCGGTCCTACTTACCTGTCTCTTTCATGCTATGGATGTATATGTCGTAATGCTTTTTGTTGTGGGAAGGTTGGCAGAAACGTTCTAAGCCTAAATAGGACAGATCAGTCGGGTTGAATCAAACTTGTGCCAACAACAAGTACAATCATTAATGAATCATACACATACTGACTGCAGCTGTAGTTGTTTGAGCAGCTGAGCGGGACACTGACGCTATGTCTAATAATAATAATTATTATTGTCTTTGTACCAGACCGTCTTGTGAACCTACCCACTGAAATCACCAGACAACACTGGCAGTCAGCAAGTACCAGCGACTGACAGGACTGACCCCAGCACAGATTCATGCCGACATGGTCTCCACTTTAGGGGCTGATGCCACTTCATTTTCCACAGTAAACAAGTGGGTGGGGAATTTAGGCGTGGCAGAAAGAGCCTTGACGATGACCCGCGTCTTCGAAGGACATCAACGGCAATCATTCCAGAAAACATTAACCGGGTGCATGGCATGTTGATGAATGATTGACGATTGACCACTCGACATATTTCCAGAGTTGTGGGCATCTCTCATGAGAGGGTTCGGCACATTATTGCCAACGAGTTAGGAATGACAAAAGTTTCTGCACTATGGGTGCTAGTCAGAAACGTGTCAGATTCGTGACGTCCCGTAACAACTCGCGCCGTTTTGAAGCAGATCCTGATATTCTTTTGGCTAGATTTGTAACCATGGAAGAGAGCTGGATTCACAACTTTCAACTAGAATCCAAATTCAGTCTAAACAATGGAAGCATTCTGAGTCTCCAGCTCCAAAGAAAGCCAACTTCACCCAGCAGAAAATGGGTACCTGGTGGGATAACTCATGTGACTATAACCTTCTAGCACCTAGCAGGCAGCTTTTGTTATCCTGGGTAATAATGTGCTGTGATTTGATTATTAGCGCTATGAGCGTACATGGTGTGGTGTTTGGTGCTATATAAATGGACACATTATTATGAAGTCGTTTCCTTCTTCTGGAAAGGTGATGGCTACAGTCATTTGCGATTCCAAGGATATTCTGCTAATTGACTATCTTGAAAAAGGCCAGACTATCAGTGGAAGATATTATGCTGACCTACTGAGACAGTTGCTTGAAGCTATCAAAGCTAAGTGACGCGGAATGCTCACTAAAGGCGTCCTGTTCCACCAAGACAATGCTCCTGTTCACAAATCGGTGGTGGCAATGTCAGCAATCCAGGATTGTGTCTTCGAACCCATTGACCACCCACCTTACTCACCCGATGTAGCCCCCTCAGACAGCCACCTGATTCCAAAAATGAAAAAGAAACCAGCCGGTCGTCATTTTCCTAGTATGTTGGTGAAGTTGTTATCCACCAAGTTGTACGCTTTATTACTGACTCACGACTCCTAGAATGCCGATCAAACGTTTTGTCTCTTACATTTCTTATATCCAAAAACATATGCGACTCTACGATTAACAGATATTTGCTACCAGGTTAGGTGTGTTATCAACAGTATATTTCAGTTTACTTCAAACACATATAATTTCCGAAAGACTGTATCGCCACATTGACAAATTTTTCGAAAAACAGGAAGGAACATTTCCCTTTCATGAAACGTTCACCGGTATTTGTGCGCCTGTATACCCGAAGAAATCTTAATCAACACTGATTACTTTGTGGCACAAGACATGTTTTATATTTTCTTGATAAACATTTTATGAGCACCGAACGTAAAGCTATTTCTATGCCAGATAAACTTAGTCAAGTTTCACAACGAGATGAGGAGGAGGAACATGCTCGTGGCATCATTTTTTCATATCTTGGATTAAGTAGTCAGGGTATTCACTCCATACACATGTCCTCTTACTTGAGATATCTTGACGATATTGTTAGCGTTCGTCATGATCGCTTCAAACTTTATCTGACACAGTGAGGAGGCTACATGGGTGGACACTAGGTTGATCTTGATGTCCCACCATTGCCGGACATGTCCACAGTGGATATCGACCTGGCGGCTAGCGTCATGCTGGGTGCTTCCACTTCTTGAGGAATATGTCAAATGTCAAACATTCGCGGGGAAGACAATCACTTTGCAAGGTGTTAAGTGTTGATTACCAAGTTGAAACTTAAACATGTTAACCGGGAATCAGTCCGTGAAACAACTAGGTGTGGAACAAACCAACAACAAAGAAAGGTGCTGTAATTAAGGGAGGAAAGGGTCAGGCAGAGAGTGTCCCACGGTAATGCGTGATCACCCAAAATGTTCGTCTTCTTGTGGCTTGAGGTGAAATCTGAAAATAAGAGGAAATAGCTAGCTCCCCTGTGTACTTTTCTCCAGCAGATGATCCTGGAATAAGGTCCTTTGGGTTAGACGGAGGCTTCTAGAACTGTGTCTAAATATATCGCAAGTCCAAATATACCACCACTGCCCCTTACTGAATCCACAATTACAATGTTTAAAGGTTGAAAAACTGTTTCACAACGTTTTACGCCGCCTCTGAACAAAGTATGTAAAGTCAAACTGTCAACAATAATCAGTGCTGAAGGCAAACATTATCGCCATGAAGCTGAAATGTGCCATATTAAATATCGAAATCATCTCACATGTACCGTAGTTGCCACTATTTTCAATGTCCATGGATAGATCAAGGAAACATTGTCAGTACGGGGTTTCAGTTTTCGGTTATCAGGATTTCATTGGAGGTAAAAGGTAAAATAGTGGAGAAAATTATATGAACGGGCAATGGAAAACCTGTGTCATGAAATGAGGTCACTTTTCTACAACTTTATAGAACTAATGCTGAACTTCTTGCAAACGTTAGTTAAGTAGTGACCCCAACTAAAGGTCAACCACAGGAATAACCAGTATCGATAATCCTAGGAAACAGATTGCCCTAGGAGTGAACGGTAACATAGCAGTGAAAACCATATTTCGTAAGCAAGGAGAAAATGGTCAGCTAAGAGAGGCTGTGCAATCAATAGGACCAGTAAGTCTCGCGAGGCGTTAGTTCTGATATCAGATTTCAGGTGACAAGGGTATGTTCACGAACTAGTACTGGTTCCAATATGCGCGACCGCCAGATATGACTCTACTAGATGGGACCAAGTGTACTCCCACTTTCACAGCAATGGAAAGTAGTAAGATTTGGCTTACTTGGGGATGAGGAGATCAGATCTTTGTCAGGGTCTGTCAAAGCTTATCTTCCTAACTGACAACTGACAACCACGATATCATTCAAAAGGTTATGAGTCCTTTTCTTTACCTTTAATATAATTTTGACGACCAGTGTAGTTTTATCGTTCAGACGCGTTCCTTTTCAATATGCCGGAGAGTGTTTAGCATAAAATGTTTGTTTTTGAAAATCAGTGCCAAGGATTTGTACACGTGATATTGCTTTAGTAAATTGTATTTATTGAACTGGTCAGCAATGATATTAACTTAACAGCCGTGAAAGGCCAGACTGTATGAGAATTCAGGTGAAAGGCCAGACTGTATGAGAATTCAGGTGAAAGGCCAGACTGTATGAGAATTCAGGTGAAAGGCCAGACTGTAGGAGAATTCAGGTGAAAGAAATGAACGAGAAAGACTAAAAAATGTAAGACATAATTTGTTTGTTGTTTTGGAACGTTTTCTTATAGTTTGTCATACTGACCCCAAAACTAATTATCTTGAATAATTAAAAGTAATCACAACATAATAAAGAAGTGATATGTGATACTTCTCCAGTTATGGTGACTAATTCTATTCACACAAAGAGTCATAGTGTCACAAATCAATCAACAGCTCAGCAAACAAACCACGATGCCCTGTCATTATTTATTGTCATTATTTAGTGTTATCATTTTGGGTTACAACTGTCAGGTATTCGAAACAAGAATATACAAAATCTCACCCATTTCAATATTCATAATGAACCAAATCACATGTAAAAAATGTTTCTTGAGTGCGGTGATAAATATAAACTGCTTGTTGGAAAATATTAATTTGACAATTTGTACTTGATGTCTACTGTTTTCTCTATGAACTATGTACTATGAAAAACACTACATACATGAATGTTCATTTCCTCTTGGTTATGCAGGGGTGAGGTCCTGCTGTACAGTGCCAGCAGTGCCAGACCCCCACCGAGGTGCCAGACCTCCACCGAGGTGCCAGACCCCCACCGAGGTGCCAGACCTCCACCGAGGTGCCAGACCCCCACCGAGGTGCCAGACCTCCACCGAGGACGAGAAGAAATGTTGAACTGGACCATGCCTTGGAGGTACAAGAGAGAATTGGTGCCAGAACTCTTATGTCATACAGTGGCTCTGTGTCACATTTAACTGGATAGTAAGTGCATTACTGTGAAATATTGATGTTTTGTTCAAGTAATATAAGATATGATTTCATTACTTGTATTTCAAAGTATCGACGTTGTAACTGTTGATTTGACATTAAATATGTCATTACAATCAAAATAAGAGAATAGAATACACGTGTGTCATAGTTTCCCCCAGAAAAGTCTTACCAATGGAAATGAAACTTAACCAATGCCATAGGCATATGTTCCTACATGAAAACAGTGTTTTCTTGAAATGTCAACAGTTTTGCTTGTATCAAGGTAATAATTCAGTATGCAATTACACTGACCCATAACACTATAGCGTGTGAACAGTATTCTAGTCCAGTGCTCTTAAAACAAATTGCTTCAGCTGTATTGCGGAAAATATGAAATTTCAGTTACCTAATTTCTTTAGCTTAGCTTTATTGGCAGAATATTTGGACTATGCATATTATGAAAAAGGTGGAAAAACACTACATTTGTGACAAGTAATGTTGCTCATGTTGCTGTGCTGTCGGCTGTGTTGTGACAGTTACGTTTGGCAGAACAACTACCCCGCCCACGTAACTTGATACGCACTTTTCTGTATCTATGTTCATGGTTCCGGGGGCACATGTAGTCAAGTCGTCTACGCCCGCCCTGTGCAGAACTCCGTCAGAAATCTATGATTTTTGGGTTCGAATCCCGCTTCGTTCCGATGTTGTTGCTTGGTTTGCCAATACCTGCTCTCGTGGATTTCACCAAAGTGGTCAAGATCTAAGACCTGCATTATTTCGGGCTTTGCCCTGATTTGACTCACTCAAAAATCTGCGTTACAATATGTTTTCTATTTTCTATTTCCTGTGTCTTTTGTTATATTCTGCTGAAGAAATATTTTTAGAATAAAACTGAAGTTGTGTTTGACACATGTCTTAAGTTACGTCTTGTCAAACAATTGAAAGGTTTATGTCACAGATACGTCAAGCGTCAAGGATAGAATGAGTTGAGCTATTCTTTATGATGTGTCGATGTTTGTGAAGTTCTGTGGTCCAAGTGAAATGTTCGAAATAATAACTACATCAGCTGATAATCTAAATGGAGAAACCTGGCGTGATAACCTACGTCAAATACAAAACAAAACATAAAAGTGTTCTGCCCCACCCCCATCTTTCAGGTAAGGAAATGGTTGCTCAACCTGCTTTGTGCCCACTTGATTAATTCAATCCCCACGCAACCACGTCTCGAGACTCACCTTGAAGCTACAATCAAAATATCCCCTTTCTTCTTTAAATAAGCTTCCTTCTTTTAATAGACTTGAGGGCTTGGGGAACTGATCTGCAAGGAGCATCAGGAGTTAGCCAGGGTGCCACCCCGTCTCTCTATTGTTCTTCATTCGCCATGCACATACCTTGCCTGTAATGGCCGAGATCATTGACCCGTGTTGTAAATACTGGCGTTTCATCCTTGACAAAGGGGAGATCTGAGATCTCGAGATCTAAGATGTCCGGCTTGATATTGTAGTAGGGAGGAAAAGGATGGCTAGACTCTGCTTTGTTATAAACAGCATGGCCTGATGAGTATACTCTATTGTCTGATGGCCTGATGAGTATACTCTATTGTCTCATGGCCTGATGAGTATACTCTATTGTCTCATGGCCTGATGAGTATACTCTATTGTCTCATGGCCTGATGAGTATACTCTATTGTCTCATGGCCTGATGAGTATACTCTATTATGGCCTGATTATACTCTATTGTCTCATGGCCTGATGAGTATACTCTATTGTCTCATGGCCTGATGACTATACTCTATTGTCTCATGGCCTGATGAGTATACTCTATTGTCTCATGGCCTGATGACTATACTCTATTGTCTCATGGCCTGATGACTATACTCTATTGTCTGATGGCCTGATGAGTATACTCTATTGTCTCATGGCCTGATTGTATATATTGTCTCATCTATACTCTATTGTATACTCTATTGTATACTCATGGCCTGATGAGTATACTCTATTGTCTCATGGCCTGATGAGTATACTCTATTGTCTCATGGCCTGATGAGTATACTCTATTGTCTCATGGCCTGATGAGTATACTCTATTGTCTCATGGCCTGATGAGTATACTCTATTGTCTCATGGCCTGATGAGTATACTCTATTGTCTCATGGCCTGATGACTATACTCTATTGTCTCATGGCCTGATGACTATACTCTATTGTCTCATGGCCTGATGATATACTCTATACTCTATTGTCTCTGGCCTGATGAGTATACTGATTGTCTCATGGCCTGATGAGTATACTCTATTGTCTCATGGCCTGATGAGTATACTCTATTGTCTCATGGCCTGATGAGTATACTCTATTGTCTCATGGCCTGATGAGTATCTCTCATGGCCTGATGTATACTCTATTGTCTCATGGCCTGATGAGTATACTCTATTGTATTGTCTCATTGTCTCATGATGAGTATACTCTATTGTCTCATGGCCTGATGAGTATACTCTATTGTCTCATGGCCTGATGAGTATACTCTGATGACTATACTCTATTGTCTCATGGCCTGATGAGTATACTCTATTGTCTCATGGCCTGATGAGTATACTCTATTGTCTCATGGCCTGATGAGTATACTCTATTGTCTCATGGCCTGATGAGTATACTCTATTGTCTCATGGCCTGATGAGTATACTCTATTGTCTCATGGCCTGATGAGTATACTCTATTGTCTCATGGCCTGATGAGTATACTCTATTGTCTCATGGCATATACTCTATTGATGACTATACTCTATTGTCTCATGGCCTGATGACTATACTCTATTGTCTCATGGCCTGATGACTATACTCTATTGTCTCATGGCCTGATGACTATACTCTATTGTCTCATGGCCTGATGAGTATACTCTATTGTCTCATGGCCTGATGAGTATACTCTATTGTCTCATGGCCTGATGAGTATACTCTATTGTCTCATGGCCTGATGACTATACTCTATTGTCTCATGGCCTGATGAGTATACTCTATTGTCTCATGGCCTGATGAGTATACTCTATTGTCTCATGGCCTGATGAGTATACTCTATTGTCTCATGGCCTGATGAGTATACTCTATTGTCTCATGGCCTGATGAGTATACTCTATTGTCTCATGGCCTGATGAGTATACTCTATTGTCTCATGGCCTGATGAGTATACTCTATTGTCTCATGGCATGAAGCTTCAAGCGTTACAAAGTAGTTGTACTACAAATTTGTTTGTTAGACTGTTTCAGTCCTGATAAGAAAACATAATAGAGAAATGGCATTCTGTGAACAGATGACTAACCTGGGAAGTATCAATCACGTTGTATTCGGCTGATCAAGATAATATTACAATAGCAAAGCTACCTGAAAAAGAAGTAAGGTATTGTAGTAAGACAGGTCGAACGTGCGGATGCTTGTTGTTCAGAACCATGGTGCACACTTCCTTCTAAAGCAATCACATGGGTAGTTAGAATTTTAAATGTTGGATAGGTCGTTTCATCGTTAGTGTAAATATCATATTAAAGAGTAAGTTTTTCATATCAATTTTCACAGCTTGAAAAAACTGAATTAGCGTAAACGAGACGATAAAACATGTCATGGGAAAACCGTCGCCAATAAATTAAAAAAGAGATAGCATAGCACAATCAAATAAACATATCAGTCAATGACTACAAAGAAAGCTTTAAAAACATTTTTACATTTAGTTTAGATCATGTTGTTTGCAAGAGGACAACCCTATATTGTTCACCTTTTGTCAAAGTCAAGCGGAGAGTTACATAACTTGGGCAATTTCTCAATGTCTGAAAATATGGTCAAATAGGGACGGTATCACCACACGATCTGTTAGACAGATCAGATATCACCGGGAAGAAGCGTCTATCGAAGTTGAAACAGGAACGATACACTCACCCTAAGAAATCACAGCTCCACACTGCTGTGTGCTGTAGCTATGCTACAAACATTGCTGTGATCACTGCTACAGCTTTCTACACTACCACTGTATCTGTACTGGTTTGAGATCTGTACAGCCACACTATTGTGTAACGCCATCGTAATTTATTTGCAGCAACTTCTATGTCTAGTTAACCTTAAAACTCGGGTGGTCAGGCTGCTGACTTGGTTGACACATGTCATCGGTTCCCAATTGCGCAGATCGATGCCCATGCTGTTGATCACTGGATTGTTCGGTCCAGACTCGATTATTTACAGAACGCCGCCATATAGCTGGAATATTGCTGAGTGCAGCGTAAAACTAAACTCACTCACTCACTAACACAAATGGTATTTGTTTAACATTTCTTAGTTATATCCAATCTGGATTCAGTTGCGTATGGATATCTGGGTCGACCGAATGGTTCAGTTGTGATGTCGACACAGCCTGAACACTGGGATAAAGAGGGCGTGTGTCTTTAAGGTGCATGTAGAAAAGTACATACAAACCTCCTCACAATCAACGCCGTCATTAAGTGTGCTGACGCATCTGATTGATAAAATCAACTCACGCCTTCATACAATTACTGATCTCTGTCAGTGTCACCTATTCCATTATAGAGTATGAGGAAAATTGCATCACACATAAACGTGGATTAGTCTATGCGTCGTACACAGTGTAAAAGTGGTTCCTCGTCCAAGAAATGAGTCAAGTTTTGACACTTTGCTTATCGAGTCTAGAGAAGAGGCGTGACTAGAGCCACGAGGCCCCGGACTGAGAGCCTCTAGAGACACATCCGGCAATGCGGTTATAGTTCGATTAAGTCTGGTTTCAATCTAGTGATCTGCCACAGACCCACTCCGCCATGTCAAACAACCTTTCACGTTTCACGAGATCATTAAGGAAGGCAAACAATATAGTTATGTTCATCTTCTGTTTCTTGATAAACTCCAAGTTAAGTATTACTGTATGTTATGAGATTCCACCAGTGTCTTATAGGTCACAATCTCTCACAATGCTTATAGAACGTTAGAAGTGTAGGGTTAGACAGAAGTCGTTATGCAAACAACATACGCTGGTACAGAGTAGACATAAGTATGCAAACTTGCTTTAAAATTGTGACATTTCGTAAATCTTATTACTTTATTGTTGTATCGATCCATACAACACTGGAGAAAACATGTTCTCTAACCGGCGTAATAATGAAGGACTTGCATCAAGCACTTACTGTCACTACTTACTGAGCCGTTGTTTGTGTTTGTCACCGTGCGGTTTTATGGCGAAGTTTGCTGCGTTCAAAGATAAAAATAAAGCTGGTAACAGAGCTCTCTCTGAAACACACACATTATTGTATATTCATTATTGTCAACAATGTGCAGTTTTTACCTGATCAAACAGCTTTCAAGTGGAATTCAACTTCGTCCATTTAGCTGAAGTAAGACATCGAAATCCACTTTTGTCTACACTTAGATATTTACAGTAAGCAATCGGAAAATGATGCTGAGCAAGTACAAAACCTCTACACAACATCCTTTTGTAAAACCACACAACAAACACATGCTGTGTGTAAAATCATCTTAACACAAAACACACTGTGATGATAGCAGGACAACAGAGAGGGGATCGATGATGTTAAAATAGAATCCCCTTTTTAACACCGTAAAGTGTGAAGAAACAAGTGAAGAAATCATAAACCTGAGGCCGTATTCCCCCGCTACATGTGTCAATATTCTAATAGGCATGTTTCCAAATATAACGCTATCTGCGAAGGAAGGGGTCTCTTCTGTTTTTGAGTTGATATCTTAATGCTTCACGATTGGCAAATCAAAGGCAATATATACGCTATAACAATTTTTTTTAAACGTAAATTACTTTCAACAACAACAACAAAACATTAAAAACCAAAAAACATTACATACGGTAAAACTTTGTTTTTAAAATGATGAAGAAAATAGAACGTTTCCACTTTCATGTATTACTTGTCAAAGATTCTCGTTTCCAAGTTGCACGGAAATGTTCCCACTGTTTGAGTGGTATAAAACTGTTGTATTTTTTATGACAACCACTAAAATGTTTTGTAAAGCTCCATGTAAATAGCAGTGACATTATATCATTTAGTCAATATTCTAATTTATAACACAGGGGTCAGTCATCATTTCTGTTAGTGTCACCTGGACGACTTTCTTTCGCAAACGAAGTGATAAATCCGATGAGAACCTGAAGCACCGTCTACTACAACTTCTGCAACGACACCCAGCTGCAACTACTCTGACGTCCAACTACTACATACAGGTTTTATGCCACCACTCCTCTTCACTGTGCTGTACTTCAGAGAAAACTACACTAAAGTCCCTCATATTGATGGAATACCGTGACGCGGATTACAAGCCCCAGATATTGTAGAACACATTTATCTGTAGTATTCAGCTACCTAAGTTATAATGACAGAGGAACTAAATGTGAGAAACTAGTGAACTCTCTGACAGCCGTTGAAAACAGTTTACCGCGATCACCCGTATGTATATGTCTGGATTCCTCCTTCACAAAGCACCCCGAAACAAGAACAAACAACAAACAATCTATGAACGAAACAAAGGGAACAAAAACCCCGCTTATAGTCGAATGAACAAAAAGCAGTTCGTGTAAGAAAATACAACAATCCCAAGCTATATACCGCTGGTAAACTTGGGGATTATTGAATATATTCTACCACAAATATTCTGTTCCTGGTATAATCCAATCCTGTTTCATGCGTCCTTCTGTCAGGTTTTCCACTCGGTGGAATCTGTAGATCATAAAAAAAAGTTGAAATGAAAAGTCGTCCTAAATGATTATAAACCCTCTTATAAACATCATAATAGTCTTATGGCAAGTAAATCCAGGAGGTGGGCCTCAATAACTGTATAATGTCTGTTGTGGAGCTTCTGTTATGAAAGGAGGAATTTCGGATTATCAGAGTCAATGATACCATGCAATATATTGATATCCCCAAAGAAGAAAATCCCCAGACGTTATTTCAAAAGGAAATTAGCTTTAGCTCTTCCGTGCCAAATTTGACCTTTTCCATGGAAGTTTATTGGAAAAAATTTGGTCTCAATTTCTTTGATTGCAGTTTGATATACGGCATTTAGGATAGAGGATGGCGGTCGGCACTTTCTTAGAGCAAACAGACATTTTAATTCTCTCTAAATACGAGTCATTTTAGGTCTTATACCCATTTGACTTTCTCTTATGAGAATCCAGCTTTATTGCGTTGAACGAAGGCTTTAAAACAGCAGCTGCTTTCCCACGAAAGGAGTAACTAGTCGATAAATCACAAACCAGTGGTCCAATTATATCGCCCGTGTATTCATGACGACTGAATTTGTCTGTTATCATACGACGGTTTCTCAATAACATCGCCTAGTTACGACTATTGTTGACTGTGGAATTAGTCGCAGCTTGTGAGTTTGTTTTATTGTAAACACACTCGTTGTCGTGGCCGTGAGTATACTCTCAACATCGAAACTAATAGAGAACATTTCAGTTTCATGAAGATCTCCCACAAGCAGGGTACTGTGACACCCAGGACGTCGAGGAGCCACTTTATTACGTTTTTGTTATTTACTTTGGTTAAATACTTCTATTTCTGTTTTTATTTACAAATATTTCAATGAAAGACGGGAATACTTTTTATCAGAATTGGGATGCCACAAGAAGTGTTCAATTGTATTTTCTTACACGCGTTTCAAGTCTCAGACTGTTCACGTGCAAGGTCGAAACACTGTTGTTTGTGTCTCTATATGGCCAGGATACTGGTTGTTTTGTCTATGACAAGAACCTACTGCAGTGACCCAGCCCTGTAGGCCCCACACCTGTTTCTTGATCCAGTTCTTGTTCTGGGACTGAGGGTTGTGGAAATACTTACCCCCGCCAACACCGGGTGTCACCACTGAGTCTATTACATAATTGTCACCGCTATGTCGCCTTCAACGCCTTTAACGTCCCGTGAAATCTGTTTCGTCCATGGTTCGAATAGTGCTCGGGGCTTAACGTTGTATAATTATACATACTGAATTTTCAACTTGGTTTGACAGATATAATTATCAATACTGGCCGTAAACGGTCTCTGGTCAAACATCTAAAATGTTGCCCTGTTTGTACATATGGCAGATATCAAGGACGAATATCATGAAATATTTGGGAAATACTTATCAGAATTTTATCACCAGAAGAAGAATCTGTTCATGTAAAGTTAGCCCTGTTTTTAACACATTCGCTGACATTAAGGAAGAGTCTGATTTCTCTAGGCAACTAATTTCACAATGTTTATGATGCTTTCCACTATTTGTCACTGTCCATAGTTTGCCTGTCATTAATAACTGTGTTAATACGGACCGGAGGCCTTATGTACAATAAACTATTTTGATCTTGATCTTGAATTATACATAAAGCACCTGTAGGGCAATGGTCGAAGTAAGGACGTATGTTAAAAAATGTTTTTCTGAGAATCTAAGCCTGTCTCCAAATCTGATGCTGAATTAACATGGCATCAACAACTGATGTAGATAATGACAATAATATCATGTTTAAGGTATAGTTGAATTTCTTTCCATTTGTGAAAACAATACATACAATTCAATCGGTCATATGATGAATATTTTAAACTAAAATGCAATATTCAGCTTTTCCGATGAAAACCCAATCAATGTTATAATTTAAAACGATGAAAACCAAATCAACGTTACAAAGGAAAGCGTGATAACAATTTATTGTTTGTCACAGAAACATACTACTTGTTTTATGGGTATCTAACGTGAATACCTTTCTGTGACATATATACTTTGTTGACATCCGGAAGATATTGGGGGAAAGTGGGGAACATGCCCTGGTTATCTTCAGGTCAGATGTCTTGGAGCTGCAGTTTGATTCACACACAGGAGCTGCCTGGGTCGGGATCAGGTCAAACGTCGGCATGTGTCAGACATTGTCAAGTGGTTGGGTGGTCTCTCATAGACTGATGTTAAGCTCCCGACATTGCCCCACTTGTCTCAAGTGACAATCGGTGCGGGAACCTTGAGTGTGACGTCACAGTTCTTGTCTCAGGTAGATCAGGATATGTTAAAAAACATTTTTTTTATTTTTGAGGAGAAAAACAACTGAGAAACGGTTTAAGAAACATATCCGATACCCATGAGAGAGTGGGTGAGTGAGTGAGCGAGTGAGTGAGTGAGTGAGTTGGTGGGTGAGTGGGGTGGGTGAGTGGGTGAGTGGGTGGGTGAGTGGGTGAGTGGGTGAGTGAGTGAGTGAGTGAGTGAAGTGCCCAAAGGCATGCAGGTCCCAGACGCGTGCAACAAAGACATGATCCTGTTGCTTGTGTCCTCATCGACGTCACAAACGTACATGATAATGTTCATGTTGTTCTGTGGCAGTGTTATTAATTGTGACAAGTGTAGTACATTGTATCTGCTGACATTCAGTAGGGTGCAGTGGTGTGCTTTATATCTAGACTTATACCAGATTAAGTCGAACAGATCTGGAAGCAACAGCATGGTACTACAACCCTATGGGTTTTTGGAGAATGTTCTGGAGTCTTTTCCTGAGGCTTATAAAGGAAGCTAACTCTTGCCTCTCGTTTCACACGACATCTCACAGTTTCAAGATGTCCAACAGTGGGTATGATGATCATTAAACCCTGGGAACTCTGCTCAAGCATTTCTTGTTGCTGGGAGGTAAATATTACCATCACTGTCCTATTGCTATAATCACTTCTCTTGTACATTTGACGTTGTGCTGTTACTCTACTTTGCCCTGCGAGAGGGATATCTTTGTAGGGATATCTTTGTAGGGATATCTTTGTAGGGATATCTTTGTGGGGATATCTTTGTGGGGATATCTTTGTAGGGATATCTTTGTGGGGATATCTTTGTGGGGATATCTTTGTAGGGATATCTTTGTAGGGATATCTTTGTTGGGATATCTTTGTTGGGATATCTTTGTGGGGATATCTTTGTAGGGATATCTTTATCTTTGTGGGGATATCTTTGTAGGGATATCTTTGTAGGGATATCTTTGTAGGATATCTTTGTAGGGATATCTTTGTAGGGATATCTTTGTAGGGATATCTTTGTGGTATCTTACAGTCTTGATCACGGTTAACGTGGAACTGTGGAATCAACACATAATAGTTGAATAACGTCTCTCTCTTATGACATCAAACATCAGGCTCCAAAATGTTTGGCTACAGAATGTCAGTTCGCCGAATTCGAGGAAAGCGCATGGTGTATGCATGAGGTATTAGGTTCGAGGAAAGGGCATGGTGTATACATGAGGTATTAAGTTCGAGGAACGGGCATGGTGTATAAAGGTGTTACTTTCGAGGAAAGTGCATGGTGTATACATGAGGTATTAAGTTCGAGGAAAGGGCATGGTGTATACATGAGGTATTAAGTTCGAGGAAAGGGCATGGTGTATACATGAGGTATTAAGTTCGAGGAACGGGCATGGTGTATAAAGGTGTTACTTTCGAGGAAAGTGCATGGTGTATACATGAGGTATTAAGTTCGAGGAACGGGCATGGTGTATACATGAGGTATTAAGTTCGAGGAAAGTGCATGGTGTATGCATGAGGTGTTAAGTTCGAGGAACGGGCATGGTGTGTACATGAGGTATTAAGTTCGAGGAACGGGCATGGTGTATACATGAGGTATTAAGTTCGAGGAACGGGCATGGTGTATAAAGGTGTTACTTTCGAGGAAAGGGCATGGTGTATACATGAGGTATTAAGTTCGAGGAAAGGGCATGGTGTATACATGAGGTATTAAGTTCGAGGAACGTGGATGGTGTATACATGAGGTACTAAGTTCGAGGAAAGTGCATGTTGTATAAAGCTATTACGTTCGAGGAACGGGCATGGTGGATACATGAGGTATTAAGTTCGAGGAACGGGCATGGTGTATAAAGGTGTTACTTTCGAGGAAAGGGCATAGTGTATGCATGAGGTATTAAGTTCGAGAAAAGGGCATGGTGTTTACATGAGGTATTAAGTTCGAGGAAAGGGCATGGTGTATAAAGGTGTTACGTTCGAGGAAAGAGCATGGTGTATGCATGAGGTATTAAGTTCGAGGAACGGGCATGGTGTATAAAGGGTGTTACTTTCGAGGAAAGGGCATAGTCTCTACCATACATGAGGTATTAAGTTCGAGAGAAAGGGCATGGTGTTTACATGAGGTATTATGTGAGTTCGAGGAAAGGGCATGGTGTATAAAGGTGTTACTCTACTCGAGGACTAAGAGCATGGTGTATGCATGAGGTATTAAGTTCGTGGGGAAAGGGCATGGTGAACTTATTGTTAAAAGTAGGAAGTTCATTCAGATGTATTTCAAAACTTATGATCAGTAATTGTTATAAAAACACTGCTTTCCAAAGAGGTGGGGAAATGACCAGGTGGGGATATGGCAGATGGGGTAATGACCTGGTGGGGAATTGCCCTACACCTATCCTCCCAAAATGCCGACATGCCAATACACCTATAGCTTATAACAACAAACCAATTCTGTATTTCCTGGAGCAGTGTTACAATAAGCCAACATGCTTGTTTAATGATCATTTGAAATTTATTGTTAAATAAAGAAATGGGTTTATAAGCATTCACATATGTATGGTATTATTTAATTTGGAAAAAAAAAAATTGTTTTGGAGATTAAATGACTAAATGTGAGTTATGTCTCTGAAAAATCAGGCGTGTGAAAAGGGCACCGAGAACATTTTTTAGCCGTGCCATTTCAATAATCACCGTGTCATGGCACACTAATAAATGGGGTATTTCTGACCCTGATACCAGTTGATCTCTTGATATACATGAGGTATTAAGTTCGAGGAAAGGGCATGGTGTATAAAGGTGTTACTTTCGAGGAAAGGGCATGGTGTATACATGAGGTGTTAAGTTCGAGGAAAGGGCATGGTGTATACATGAGGTATTAAGTTCGAGGAAAGGGCATGGTGTATAAAGGTGTTACTTTCGAGGAAAGTGCATAGTGTATGCATGAGGTATTAAGTTCGAGGAAAGGGTATGGTGTATACATGAGGTATTAAGTTCGAGGAACGGGGATGGTGTATACATGAGGTATTAAGTTCGAGGAAAAGGCATGGTGTATAAAGGTGTTACTTTCGAGGAAAGGGCATGGTATATACATGAGGTATTAACAACGTCAGGTTTCCGTACCCTGACCCGAGTAGACACACCTGGAATATTCACTGTACCCCAGCAGCCCAAGGCTCTGGTGTCTATCTACACAATACAGTTATTTGGATTATGGGATATTTGTATTATTTGTACAATTGATATGAAAATGTACAAGCCAGGCGGTATGATAACAATGTTGCGAGTTGTGAAAGGCAGTTAATGGATATAGACCCAGAACAACACATAGACATGACCTTTCCACAACAATTCGATTGAACACATAGACAATGTGCCTCTGAGCGATAAACTCAAAACGATTAGAAACAGTTTTGAAACTGAACAAATACGGACCATTTGCACTTGCTGCGACCGGAAGTCGCTAGACGGCGTATTGATTTGTGTCGCTTACTTCCTGTGTTATCTTCAGTTGGCTCCATGCCATCGTCACTAATCGTCACTTCCGGTGAGGTTAATCATGCTAGGTTGCATACATATGAAATAAAATACTGAGTAGTTTTACTGGAATACTCCAATATATCACTTGACACGGTAGTTTTTAAGCAGCGCGTGTATTGACCTGCATCTCCCAACTAACCGCCTTATGAGATATGTGCAGGAAGGTCATGCGTAAGAGACGGTCGTACGCTGAATAAACAGTGGTACTTTCCTTTCTGGATCCCACAGCCAATATATCACGCCTCTTTCCATGATCCTATTATTCTAAATGGCATTGGTGGGGATACATTCGCGCAACACTAAAATATCGGTCCCCATGTTAGACATATAACAATAAAATATACATATGATCCCCATAAACTGATGAAGATTCATAGGGTCTCTAGATACCCTTGACAATATAGGTATTGACCCTGTGACGAATATCAGGACAATCTCAGCACCAAGGTAACTTTGACGTCCCGTAGATGAAGTGAATGTCTTGCGGTGGGGGGTCACTCATTGGCTTTCTGGTGTATTTCTTAACCTACATCTCCCATCTAATGCTAATATTATATTAATCTATCTTTTGACATAAAACTATGAAATGAGTTACTGGAGACAGATTTGAGAGTATATTAGCTCATGTCATCTGTCGTATAGACGACAATTACTTTTCCTGGCGGCAAACAGATGTTGAGGATGTCAGAAAAACGATGTCTTGTCATATTTCAAGAAATTTAGAATAGGGTAATTTTTCACAGTTTGATACTCTCTTTGTGAAGGTTCAGACAGACAGACAGACAGACAGACAGACAGACAGACAGACAGACAGACAGACAGACAGTATTTATTCAGTAAAGAGGCCCTCGCCCATAATACAACCAGATTGACAATGTGAAGGTTCATATCCACATGTATTCGAACAAGGTGAAGTCGTAAATACCACAAGTTTGGTAGTGTTACTGAGTCAGTGAAACAGTGAAAATGGTCATTGTGGAGTATTCGGTAGGGGTTGCACAGCGGTACATGTCGCTGACGCTGACGGTGTTGTCGTAACGTGTTGCGTCAGTTCCCGATGCTAAGCTGCAGCACAATGGCAGCTGTGTGCTACCGCTGTGTGATTCCCCTCGTTCCAGCTTCAACTTCAAATGTGTTCAGAATGCCGCCGAATGAATTTGCCAGAAGTAGATAACGCAACTTGACAATGTTATGTGCGAGAAGTAAATGTATTAGCGCACATGGTTACCGGAGTTAGGGAATTGAATTACAGCTGTTTGTAGTGGCGGTCTCGACGGACTTGACCGAACAGTTTAACAAGTGACCGTAATGCACACTATCCTAGACCTTAAGAAATGATGTAACAAAATCCGAAATGCGAAACCGTTTTTGAGAGGGAGTTATCGAGATTTGATGATGTTTCATGTTCAATGTTCCAAATGGTTTATGTCATATATCATTAAACGTAGGGAATACCCGGACATATCCTAACGCTGGCGATTGTAGGAGAATTTAGCCATGATTCAAAATAACACAAATACTACGTTTATAAAATCTGGTAAGTATAACTTTATTTTAATATTACGAATGTCAGAAATGCACTATCCCATCTTGATATATCTTACCACAAGGCCAGACACTCCGACTTGTATGTCTGTTTCTGACACAAACTGGATATCTATCTTGTCTTGGGTGTTACTCTATTCGCTCCAGTATATCACACCTCTCAGTTTTGAAGGCGGTCGAATCGCCACTTTGAAACCAACTGGGCACAAATGGCCGACATCGGATCCTCACCGCAACCTTTCCATCCGTGAAGTTCCAATCTCTCCACACATAGACCCAATCTCTCCACACATAGAACCAATCTCTCCACACATAGAACCAATCTCTCCACACACAGAACCAATCTCTTCACACATACACCCAATCTCTCCACACACAGAACCAATCTCTCCACACATAGACCCAATCTCTACACACATAGACCCAATATCTGCACACATAGAACCAATCTCTCCACACATAGACCCAATCTCTCCACACATACACCCAATCTCTCCACACACAGAACCAATCTCTCCACACATAGAACAAATCTCTCCACACATAGAACCAATCTCTCCACACACAGAACCAATCTCTTCACACATACACCCAATCTCTCCACACACAGAACCAATCTCTCCACACATAGACCCAATCTCTACACACATAGACCCAATATCTGCACACATAGAACCAATCTTTACACACACAGAACCAATCTTTACACACCCAGAACCAATCTCTCCACACATAGAACCAATCTCTACACACATAGAACCAATCTCTCCACATATAGACCCAATTTCTACACACATAGACCCAATCTCTCCACACATAGAACCAATCTCTCCACATAGAACCAATCTCTTCACACATAGACCCAATCTCTCCACACACAGACCCAACTCTCCACACATAGACCCAATCTCCACAACACATGGATCCAATCTCTCCACACACAGAACAAATCTCTCCACACACAGAACCAATCTCTCCACACATAGACCCAATCTCTCCACACATAGAACAATCTCTCCACACATAGACCCAATCTCTCCACACATACAACAATCTCTCCACACACAGAACCAATCTCTCCACACATAGACCCAATCTCTCCACACATAGACCCAATCTCTACACACATAGACCTAATATCTACACACATAGACCCAAAATCTACACACATAGACCCAATCTCTACACACATAGACCAAAGCTCTCCACACATAGACCCAATCTCTCCACACACAGACCCAATCTCTCCACACATAGACCCAATCTCTACAACACATGGATCCAATCTCTCCACACATAGAACCAATCTCTCCACACATAGACCTAATCTCTACACACATAGAACAATCTCTCCACACATAGACCCAATCTCTCCACACATACAACAATCTCTCCACACACAGAACCAATCTCTCCACACATAGACCCAATCTCTCCACACATAGAACAATCTCTCCACACATACAACAATCTCTCCACACACAGAAGTCGACATAAGTTATATACCTGGATAAAACAGTTATTGTGTTCACAATTTGTCCCTGATGTCGACATCAGGTAATTACCTGGTTTTAACACCGGCTTGTTTGTGACATAAAGTTTTAAAAATTCTTAATCTGAGAAAAAAACACCTTATTCATTACCTTGTTTAAGTAAACAAGCGCACGAACTCGACACACTTCTGTTGTTGATCCAGAAGAAACCAAACACACTCACTGCTTGACAAGAAAAACTGGCGACTGACTGCACATGCTTCCCCCTGGAGTATAATCTCTCGTCACGCCGGCCTCGTCTACATAAACTGCTTGAGAAGGGAAGCTCACCAACGAGGCTATAGAGAACACTTGCGCCACAAAAAGAAAAAAAGGAACATTTCGTAGCAACTTCAAAGGACGTGTATGTTTTTGTCAAGTTGGAAGTATTGCCGGGTTTAGGAGTATGTAGTCGAGTGTCTGTGGGTGATGGTGTAGTGGCAGATCGTCAACACAGTCCTGATACACTGTGTGAGTTATATAATTACCAGAGAGCGATCACTGTTATATGTGTGAGTTATATAATTACCAGACAGTGATCACTGTTATATGTGTGAGTTATATAATTACCAGACAGCGATCACTTATATATGTGTGAGTTATATAATTACCTGACAACTATCACTGTTATATGTGTGAGTTATATAATTACCAGACAGCGAGTCACTGTTATATGTGTGAGTTATATAATTACCAGACAGCGAGTCACTGTTATATGTGTGAGTTATAAAATTACCAGACAGCGATCACTGTTATATGTGTGAGTTATATAATTACCAGAGAGCGATCACTGTTATATGTGTGAGTTATATAATTACCAGAGAGCGATCACTGTTATATGTGTGAGTTATATAATTACCAGACAGCGATCACTGTTATATGTGTGAGTTATATAATTACTAGACAGCGATCACTGTTATATGTGTGTTATATAATTACCAGACAGCGATCACTGTTATATGTGTGTTATATAATTACCAAAGAGCGATCACTGTTATATGTGTGAGTTATATAATTACCAGACAGCGATCACTGTTATGTGTGAGTTATATAATTACTAGACAGCGATCACTGTTATATGTGTGTTATATAATTACTAGACAGCGATCACTGTTATATGTGTGTTGTATAATTACCAAAGAGCGATCACTGTTATATGTGTGAGTTATATAATTACTAGACAGCGATCACTATTATATGTGTGTTATATAATTACCTGACAACGATCACTGTTATATGTGTGAGTTATATAATTACCAGACAACTATCTCTGTTATATGTGTAAGTTATGTAATTACCAGGGAGCGATCACTTTTATATGTGTGAGTTATATAATTACCAGAGAGCGATCACTGTTATATGTGTGAGTTATATAATTACTAGACAGCGATCACTGTTATATGTGTGTTATATAATTACCTGACAACGATCACTGTTATATGTGTGAGTTATATAATTACTAGACAACATTCTGATATCTCTGTTATATGTGTAAGTTATATAATTACCAGAGAGCGATCACTGTTATGTGTGAGTTATATAATTACCAGACAGCGATCACTGTTATATGTGTGAGTTATATAATTACCAGACAGCGATCAATGATGTATGTTAGGCAACCAACGACGTGATCTATGTGTACATTTGAGACACCCAACCAACAGTGATATATCTGTATTTTAGACAGCCAGCTATCAATTATATATGTTAGAAACCCAACCAACAGTGATATATCTGTATTTCAGACAGCCAGCTATCAATGATATATGTTAGAAACCCAAGCAACAGTGATATATCTGTATTTCAGACAGCCAGCTTTCAATTATATATGTTAAACACCCAACCAACAGTGATATATCTGTACGGTAGGCAACCAGCGATCAATGATATTACCAAGTCAGCAGCATGAAGGGCCATACATGTGCTTGCTACTGCTTATCTAGTTAACTAGTTTCCGTGTATGATATATATATATGTTAAACAACCGCACCAAGGAAGGTTAGAAGCAGGCAGAATGAAGAGCGGAACTGTCCATCTTCCAACTTTCTGTCATTAAATAACTTGATGTTCCTTGATGTTCTGTGGTCGATGCTTGTTATTTATGTAATGTAGAAGGAATACAGTCGTCGAGTTCTTCCCTGTTAAATGAACGATTATACACAGACGTGTGTTTGTTCAACACTTTACAAGATGACGTCATTACAGATACAGTAGATTTACATTCACAGTTCCAGTTTGTTCTCGGTGTTAGTTGCGTCCTGCCTGTTTACGTCCTGGGCACAACATGCGCACAACACAGTGGAAACTGGCCTACACTCACGTGGGAGTTTTCTGAGGATGGGTAACGTGTAGAGGCATTTCTGTAAAAAGTAAACAAGAAAGCATGAATAAAGTATCATGATTACAGTAGGTTGAGATAACGATGACTTGTATACATATAATACGAGTGATATATCATATTTCAAATCAAATGGTTGAATCGTATATCTGCAATATCTGCATCGCTCTTCACAAAATGAATTCTGTAATGCACACATCTTGTGTCTTTAATCGAAGGATTAGAGACAAACTTTCACCATGTGTAACGAGGTATGACGCTGTGCTACCATTAAATAGAAAAACAGGGTTTCCGGTGTGAGATCACTGTACAAAATGAGTGACTTAGGGTCAAGGTTTTTCTACCAACAAATTGGCGTTAAATGTAACATCAAACATCTGAACTACTCCGCACGGCTCACCAGGCACAATCGACACTCGATCATGGACGCATTCCTTGTCACTCGCTACTTTCCGCCAATCTTGTAAATTTGTTTGGGCTAATCTGTCACAGACGTTTTTGTGCTCCCTATATTTTGTCGAAGGAAGTAAAACCCTCGAAGTAGTCTGAAATAGTGTATCTCTTTCATTAATTACAAAGTTTTATTTAAGCTATGGCAAGGTAATTTCGGCTTGTACGGAAGTAACACAAGTGGTCACAATAGTATCGATTACTTCCCTCGCTTTAAAAAACATGCAACATGGACGGCCTCTCTACCACCTGAACCGCTGCACCTCGTCAATCGATAGCGACAAGGATTCAATTACTGACAGCGAAATCCGTGCCAATCGCTTTCTTTCAAATCCATGTCACTCTTCAGGGACTCTTAGTCAATCCGGGCAGTGGTCAGTGGCTGAGGCTTCTGTAAGTGACCACCAGCTGGCTAATTGACCATTATCGGGGATCATCGTGGACTCTGGGGACGCCGACTTAGACAGCGGGGAAGACTTACAGCTGACACTGACCCCTTACTTGAAAAAAACACGTTAGGCACCAAGAAGAGCTATGGTCGTCAGTCTCATGTGCGGAGGGAGCCAACGACCGTTTTGAAACTGACATGTTCCATGTTCAACGTCTATGACTTATCTTCATAACGCAGCGGCACTGACCATGAAGTGGGAATAGGTATTCTCCTCACAGTAACTAACAGTGGAAAATATATGTCAGCAATATTGAAGATTGTAGTGAAAGCACAAATGAAGATATATCCGGATATTACACGAATCGAAAAGAATCTAGCAGGAAAAAAACCAATATTCATTTTCAAATATATTTTGAATGAGCTGAAAGATTGGATTCTAAAGGGATGTCAGATCTAAATGCCACTCAGCTATCTTGTCATTGACATATGCACATTTCCGAGTGGAGAAGGTTGTACAACCAGTCTACAATCAAGCGTACAACCTTGTTTCATTAACGATCGACTGTATACCAGTTATCAATGTCCAACGTGTAGAGCCGTTGACCACGACGACTACAGCGGCGGGGCTGATCATGAACATATAGATACGACATTTCCTTGGTTGTGTTCGTCAGAGTGAAAATTGGGCGCACTGTTTAAAAACTGACACATCTTTTACAGAATAAGCTTTTGTACGCGAAGTATCGATCCTTTCCCCCATGGAATCTCTGTTGTTATGTACAATCATTTTAGTTCCTCCTTAAAATGTTTTAAGATGTTTCACATGCATCGCTGCCGTGGTTTTCATGTTGTGTTATGTGACTGTATTGTTCCATCCGTGAAGATCCGGGTTAGAATATTGATCTTCACTAACCCATGCTTTGGTTGACACATGTTATCGGTTCCCAAATTGCGCAGATCGATACTCATGATGTTGATCACTGGATTGTCTGGTCCAGACTCGATTATTTACAGACCGCCGCCATATAGCTGGAATATTGCTGAGTGCGGCGTAAAACTAAACTCACTCACTGTATTGTTCCTCCTACAACAGTGACATGGGGCCCGACATGACATGCTAGTCATGCTTTACAATTTCCTACCATACGTTCCCGAATTATTTCAGGTGAACAACTGACTAGACTTAGCTTATGTCTATGACGAGTACCACCAGTGGGACAGGATACGGTCACCTTTTCTCGAACACCTGGTATCATCACAATTTCATAGTGATTCATAAACACATACTCTGTCATCATATCGCATGGTGACAATCACTGGATTGTCTGGTTCAGACCCGATTTCTTTACAAACAACATCGTGCAGCTGTCATACTGCTGAAACAAATATATGCTCACGATAAAGTCACAATTGTACAGGGCTTTGTCGCTTCTGTATATATTCATCATATATGTATATCGTCCAAGAATGTTTAATCCAAAAATGTTTAATCTGGGGGTATATCTCACATTCTACACATGCATGCTTGGTTTTTATTGGTTAAACATGTGCAAATATATCTATTCATGCATCTTTAATTTAGCCTTTCTTCATACAAGGAACGAACGTATTAAAACAATCGGCAGCCTACGCATCATTACAGGTAACGATGTCTGCCGACAACCCAGTAAAACATTGCAAACTTTGACATCAGAAGAGCAACTTGATGAAGTCAATTTCCAGACACCCACTATGTAGTAAAATACACACTGTCTCGGGGCCACAGAACCATCGGTCAAGGTCCCTCTCGTGTCGTCACGTGCCGCTTCAAACGTCGGTTTTCAAGCAAACCTCAGGGTGTTTCCGATAGGAATGGTTGTGTAGGTAGGTTCATTTCCTCCAGGTAACCATCAGGTCAATGCTGAACAGAATTACAGCTATTTGTGAATAGGCCCGTCAACGTGAACAGCTCTTTTGACGGTAAGACCGGTCAACCAGGGCGATGTTCAGGGTCATTTGTATTACTGTTGGAGATATTGCAACACAAACATCTTCTGCACACAAAAAAACCCCAAACTAAAGTGATGTTTATAAAGGTCACAGGAAAAATAAATTCATTTTGTGATTATTGCCACTGGCTGGAACAAATACAAATAGATATTAAATTTTGATGTCCAAAAACACTTTCTATTTTCAAGAAATGACTGGCCGCGCCGAGTACTAAGAAGTCAGTATGTTGAGTCCAAACAGAGCAAATATGCGGTGAAGTTATAGCGTTCGATTCTGAATCAAAATATGAGTTATATTATCCACAGCGGGAATATTTCGAAATTCAAAACAGAATGCTCCGTATGCTCGTTCATGATGAAGAGGTAGTTTTGCCAAAGACGAGATTTAAACACATAGTCTAACTCAGCGAGGTATTATCGAAGCATTTTGAACGAAATATTCCTTGTGAAATGTAAACCATGGGGACTAATATTTAATGTCATTATACATATTTACTAACATCAAATTGATCACTTGTCAGTGTTGCCTTCATCGCCGTGGTTAAGGTCAGCTCAGTTCTGAGCATTGCAATGTTCTACTGCAGTTGTTATGATCAACCTTGTCGTTGCTGTTTTCAGTGTCTCAGACAATACTTCTGTAACAAAGACTTCACTGAGATTGTCCATTCAGAACCCAACAGGACATTCTTTGTCGTCAATCAAATCTAATCCCTTCTCACAGTCAGCCGTACTGCTTTCAAATCCCTTGAGGCCAATATAAGGTTTCTAGTCATGATTTCACGAAATTAGATATCCATGAATAAAATGTGCGTAGTTCTTTTTTACGAGAAATCTTCATACGTTTTTAAAAGGCTTGAAATCTGTCAACGACGACTAGGATCCCATATTGTACGTGGAATGACATGAAGTCGTCCCCAAGAATTGTTTTTTGACTTAAGGGCTTTGCTGTCACATTTTGATCAGTTTTTTTTCTGCTAAATGATTAATAATGTACTCTGCCAGTATAGGTTGATCTGAAACGTTCTGCAGCCTGTGTTTCTCACCTTCAGAAACACCGACTAACAACTTTGTAACAGGTAGCCTACCAGCCTTCATTTCAGAGTGACGAGTTTTTTTCCGGATGTTGCGGTAATTTTAAATATATAAACGGATTAAAAGTGAAATGGAATTATGTGGATGGTCATGGTTTAAAAATGCACTTACAAAGCTTTCGTTTATACCATTCACTTGGATTTCGCAAATCCTGGTTTGGGTTAGATCTGATGTGGACTCTGTATGATTACACGGCCAGTTAGGTTGACCTCCTACTTCAGAGTGAGAGACGAGTTCATCTCGCGCGATACATTATTTTGTATTTAAGAGAAGCACTCTCTGTAACAACACCCTCCCCCACCCGCCTCCACTGCTCGCCCTATAACTTCCATGGCTGGCGTTGGATTCAGATACAGTTTTCTTTGTCACACCACTACTATCTGGATGAACATGTGTTTTCTTGTTTGTTGATGATACATTATTCAAAAAGCGAAGCAACATACGCGATTACTGGCTTTGTCGTAAACAAACTGAACTGTGCTGTTGACACGTGTGGCTGTTTACGTTCTGTCAATGAATGTGATATGTATCAATATTGAATACGTGCTTTGGTAAAGTTAAACGTAACCGTCAATGTACACACTTTCAGGCGTGGTCGATCGTCCAAGGTCGACTGAATGGCATGTAGTTGACAGCTCCGTCACAGGAGCACATACAGCCTAAATGTAGGTAAATAGTTTATTCAGCAGCTTGATGGTATTTTCCAGTTTTTTATTGACATGCGATTCTGGATTATTGTTTTGTATTGTTATAACTGTCAATATACTGTTTATCTCGACTAGAAACAAAGACAATGGCGAATATTTCATGACCCGATAGGTGTTGCCATATAATTATGTCCTCTCCACATGTGGGAATTAGTTCAATATCTAGATAGGCGAATGTACTGGTACCATCAACAAAGGCTTCACTAGCAGGACATGATGAATGGGTACGCGAAATACAAATGGACTCCTCCAATCTCTCTGGCATACCAGGAGACTCCTCAAATCTCTCTGTACCCGTGAAGGTCCGGGTTAGAATGAATCTTCAGCATCCCATGTTTGTCGTAAGAGGCGGCTAACAGGATCGGGTGGTCAGGCTCGCTGGCTTGGTTGACACATGTAATCGGTTCCCAATTGCGCAGGTCGATGCTCATGATGTTGATCACTGGATTGTCTGATCCAGACTCGATTATTTACAGACTGCCGCCATATTGCTGAAATATTTTTGAGAGCGGCGTAAAACTAAACTCACTCACTCACTCATATCTCCCTGGCATACCATGAGACTCCGTCAGTCTCTCTGGCATACCAGGAGACTCCCTCAGTGTCTGTGACATATCATGAGACTCCCTCAGTGTCTGTGACATACCAATAGACTCCTTCAGTGTCTCTGACATAGCAGGAGATTCCTTCAGTGTCTCTGACATACCAGGAGATTCCTTCGGTGTCTGTGACATACCAGGAGACTCCGTCAGTGTCTCTGACATACCAGGAGACTCCGTCAGTGTCTCTGACATACCAGGAGACTCCGTCAGTGTCTCTGACATACCAGGAGATTCCATGACATACCAGGAGATTCCTTCGGTGTCTGTGACATACCAGGAGACTCCGTCAGTGTCTCTGACATACCAGGAGACTCCGTCAGTGTCTCTGACATACCAGGAGACTCCGTCAGTGTCTCTGACATACCAGGAGACTCCTTCGGTGTCTGTGACATACCAGGAGACTCCGTCAGTGTCTCTGACATACCAGGAGACTCCGTCAGTGTCTCTGACATACCAGGAGACTCCGTCAGTGTCTCTGACATACCAGGAGACTCCGTCAGTGTTTCTGACATACCTGGAGATTCCGTCAGTGTCTGTGACATACCTGGAGATTCCTTCAGTGTCTCTGACATACCAGGAGATTTCTTCGGTGTCTGTGACATACCAGGAGATTCCTTCAGTGTCTCTGACATACCAGGAGATTCCTTCGGTGTCTGTGACATACCAGGATATTCCGTCGCAGTATCTGACAAACCAAGGGACTCCCCGAGTGTGTCACTGATAAACCAGGTGACTCCTTCAGTGTCTCTGACATACCAAGGGACGTTCTATGATCAAAACGCGAACACGTGGTGTAACACCCGGTCGATTACAAACACGGGTACAATTGGGTTAAATATTGACTAGGGCCAAGAGGAGTCATTGTCATCGTAGACATCCAAGGTAAAGGAACGGAGCCTTAAGCCATAAAAAATAAAAATAGGCCTAAAGTACGAATCTAAATTTGCTAAAATGTACTCGACGTGTATTGCACTAGTATTTATTATTGTATTTATTTTTTTACATGCGTAGTACTGTTTGCGTGCCTGTGGGCACATTAATCTTGCATCAGTTGTCGATTTGTCTAGTTCGTGAAGTCAATTTCTGGTGTCGCTGGAACAGACATATTGCCCAAGACGGCGAAAAACAACAGAGAGTCATTCACTCACTCATTCACTGACAACTGGTGTGAGGCCTGTTTGATAGCGACCCGAGCTGCTTCAAATACAAATGTTCATATTGTTAAGATTCATTCAAACAGAGAGTGAGCATCTTCTTCCCTGCTTTGTTTAAATATGTCTGCTAATATCAAAACATATTCTGTAAACCCTTATACAAGCTAAGAGTTCCTTATACGTGAAATGTATAGCGGTTCATTATGCAAATATTAAAAAAACCTTTGATTTACCAGTCGAATATGAGAAAAGAGGGTCTAGAAAATAAATTATAAACCAAAAGTGGTATCAATTAACCTAGCCTGTGACAAAGCTAAGATGCAATGTGCAAAAAAACCCTCCCCATCAATGTTATGGACTTGACGTGTTCACAGCAAACCCTCCCCGACAGGCTGCTATATGTTAATGGGCCAACACGATACAAGGGCGGCTCCTACAAAGCCCCACTAATGCAACCTTTATCATATTTCTATCGTCATTTTTTCCACGCCGATAACATTATCGACCGGGGAGGAACACAATGGGAAGACTTCTATATGTGGAGAGATTGAGAGAACGCAGTTGGCTGATGTTTTTCATTTACGTGCATGAATGATGAAAACCTGGACTTTTTCAACACCGAATAGTCGTAAAGCGCAGAGATAATATTACTTATAGGATCACCTCCCTCCTCCCTCCCAGGGAACACGTGTCATGCATTCAGGTGTCTTTCAAATTTGCTGTGTAGAGTTGCGTCCCTTGGACTCAACAAAACCTATCATTGCGGGTTTGAATCCCGGTTCGTGTTAATTATGTTTCTAGATTTGTCAGCATCCCACCCATCCTCGTGGGTTTCACCGTTGTGTAGACCTGGCTTGGCCAAGGATTAGCTGACAAATCGTGATATAACTGGTGAACTGGTAAAACTGGCCCACTCTTTCAACTCGCTCGTGTGTGTAGTGTCGCGTTGTTTGGTGGGGAACATTTCTTATTTTCAGAAATCTAGTGCTCTTTGTCATATGTAGCTTCTTCGGTGATCCTTTGATGAAATTTGAGCCATTGATGACAGTCATTTCTAGTAGCCTTGCAGATATACTGTAGCTGGAAATAGCTTAACGCCATACATACAGCAATATCCTGAATCTAAATTTCCGAAATACCTCGAACACCTACAAGCAAAATACTTGGAAAATACCTTGACCAAATACTTGTAAAATACATCAAACAAATGATTAAAAATACCTTGACACAAGACTTTAAAATACATTGAGAAAATACTTGTAAAATACCTTCAAACCGTACTTGTAGAATACTTTCAACCAGTGAAGTCTTGTAAAATTGCATTTAACAAATGCTAAAAAAACCCTGTACCCCATACTTGTAAAATACCTTGACACCATATTTGTAAAATACCTTGACACCATATTTGTAAAATACCTTCAGCACATACTTGTGCAATAAGCCTCCATACCTGTGAAACAACTTGACCTAATGGTTGGTAAATACATTGACACCAGACTTGTAACATATATTGAACCAATACTTGTAACATACATTGAACCAATACTTGTAACATATATTGAACCAATACTTGTAACATATATTGAACCAATATTTGTAACATACATTGAACCAATACTTGTAACATATATTGAACCAATACTTGTAACATACATTGAACCAATACTTGTAACATACATTGAACCAATACTTGTAACATACATTGAACCAATACTTGTAACATACATTGAACCAATACTTGTAACATACATTGAACCAATACTTGTAACATACATTGAACCAATACTTGTAACATACATTAAACCATATACTAACATACATTGAACCAATACATTGAACCAATACTTGTAACATACATTAAACCAATACTTGTAACATACATTAAACCAATACTTGTAACATACATTGAACCAATACTTGTAACATACATTGAACCAATACTTGTAACATACATTGAACCAATACTTGTAACATACATTGAACCAATACTTGTAACATACATTGAACCAATACTTGTAACATACATTGAACCAATACTTGTAACATACATTGAACCAATACTTGTAACATACATTAAACCAATACTTATGAAGTCCTCTGTGCCAATACTTGTAAACTCCAATCTATCTTGAAGCGACTGCTCATTTGACACCTACGTCTGCGTTCAGATGAGATGGAAAAACATGAGTCTGAAACACCGAGTCAAGTTGTTAACAGGCCTGACCAGTGGTAGATACTGCAAACAGTGTTACTGTTCCCACCAGGCCTGACCAGGTCTTATTGTTCCCACCAGGCCCCCCGTTAGCGAACACAACGTAATGAACTAAAATGGAAGCACTCTATTATGACAACTTCAAGCGACCACAGAGACACGTAGTCAGAATGATCTCATTTTACATCTTCGTGCAAGCATGCATACTATTAGATAGTACGTCTTATTGCGTGTCAATGTCAGCTTTAAGTGGGTAGTTTTTGTGTGATTTATCTGTTGCAATAGAAATATCTCTATTGAATCGATGATCGTCAGCTTACGATTGTGGCGTACAAGGTAATCTAAAACAGGAATTAATGTCTAATAAACGTTGTGCGCGACCAACCCGTTTCTCACCAAGATTTCATGAACATTCCAAATAAGGAAAAGGTAGTAAAACTTGTTTTGAATTACGAATGGTGAAGGGAGCAGGTGAGTTGCTGTGCTTCAGTATGTGGTGGCAAGGTATGGTCCGAGGGTTGACAGGATGGTGAGAAGGCAAGGTCTGGGAGTTGACAAAATGGTGGCAAGGCAGGGTCCGAGGGTTGACAAGACGGTGAGAAGGCAAGGACCTTGGTGTTGACAAGATGGTGGCAAGGCAGGGTCCGAGGGTTGACAATATGGTGAGAAGGCAAGGACCTCGGTGTTGACATGATGGTGAGAAGGCAAGGACCTCGGTGTTGACAAGATGGTGGCAAGGCAGGGTCAGAGAGTTGACAAGATGGTGAGAAGGCAAGGACCTCGGTGTTGACAATATGGTGGGAAGGCAAGGATCTCGGTGTTGACAATATGGTGAGAAGGTAGGCACCAGGTGTTGGCAAGATGATGGCAAGGCAGGGTCCGAGGATTGACAATATGGTGAGAAGGCAGGGACCAGAGTGTTGACAAGATGGTGGCAAGGCAGGGTCAGGGGTTGACAAGATGATGGCAAAGCAGGGTCAGAGGGTTGACAAGATGATGGCAAAGCAGGGTCAGAGGGTTGACAAGATGGTGACAAGGCAGGGTCAGAGGGTTGACAAGATGGTGGCAAGACAGGGTCAGAGGGTTGACAAGATGGTGGCAAGGCAGGGTCGAGGGTTGACAAGATGGTGGCAAGACAGGGTCAGGGGGTTGACAAGATGATGGCAAGGCAGGGTCAGAGGGTTGACAAGATGATGGCAAGGCAGGGTCAGAGGGTTGACAAGATGATGGCAAGGCAGGGTCAGAGGGTTGACAAGATGATGGCAAGGCAGGGTCAGAGGGTTGACAAGATGGTGGCAAGACAGGGTCAGGGGGTTGACAAGATGATGGCAAAGCAGGGTCAGAGGGTTGACAAGATTGCGGGAAGGCAAGGACCTCGGTGTTGACAAGATGATGGCAAGGCAGGGTCAGAGGGTTGACAAGATGGTGGCAAGGCAGGGTCAGAGGGTTGACAAGATGATGGCAAGGCAGGGTCAGAGGGTTGACAAGATGGTGGGAAGGCAGGGTCAGAGGGTTGACAAGATGATGGCAAGGCAGGGTCAGAGGGTTGACAAGATGGTGGCAAGGCAGGGTCAGAGGTTGACAAGATGGTGGCAAGGCAGGGTCAGAGGGTTGACAAGATGATGGCAAAGCAGGGTCAGAGGGTTGACAAGATTGTGGGAAGGCAGGGTCAGAGGGTTGACAAGATGGTGGCAAGGCAGGGTCAGAGGGTTGACAAGATGGTGGCAAGGCAGGGTCAGAGGGTTGACAAGATGGTGGCAAGGCAGGGTCAGAGGGTTGACAAGATTGTGGCAAGGCAGGGTCAGAGGGTTGACAAGATTGTGGCAAGGCAGCGTCAGAGGGTTGACAAGATGGTGGCAAGGCAGGGTCAGAGGTTGACAAGATGGTGGCAAGACAGGGTCAGGGGGTTGACAAGATGATGGCAAAGCAGGGTCAGAGGGTTGACAAGATTGCGGGAAGGCAAGGACCTCGGTGTTGACAAGATAGTGAGAAGGCAAGGACCTCGGTGTTGACAAGATGGTGAGAAGGCAGGGTGCAGGTGTTGACAAGATGGTGAGAAGGCAGGGTCAGACGGTTGACAAGATGGTGAGAAGGCAGGGTCAGACGGTTGACAAGATGGTGAGAAGGCAAGGACCTCGGTGTTGACAAAATGGTGAGAAGGCAAGGACCTCGGTGTTGACAAGATGGTGAGAAGGCAGGGTCCAGGTGTTGGCAAGATGATGGCAAGGCAGGGTCAGAGGGTTGACAAGATGGTGGCAAGGCAGGGTCAGATGACAAGATGGTGGCAAGGCAGGGTCAGAGGGTTGACAAGATGGTGGCAAGGCAGGGTCAGAGGGTTGACAAGATGGTGGCAAGGCATGGTCAGACGGTTGACAAGATGGTGGGGAAGGGGACAAAGTGGCAACCAGGTCAGACGGTTGACAAGATGGTGGGAAGGCAAGGAACAGGTGTTGACAAGATTGTGGGAAGGGCAGGGACCAGTGTGTTTTTTTACTTAAACCTCATATTTCAAAGAGACGATAGATTCAACCGCCTATTCTGTATGATAAGATATAGTATCGCTTTCTAGCGGTAGGATAGGATATCTACAGAGATATCACTCAACTACTCTCAACCGCTATCAGTGTGTATGTTACCTCAATGTGAAACTCAGCATGAGCCCCAGGACATTCTACTATTTACTATGTTCCAGATCATGTTATCACTAAGTAATACATTCTCTTCTGTCAATGAACACCACCAATAAAAACACTTTGCCTGAACACCGTAACGTAATTCACATCTCACTGATATCCTTCAGAAGCATTGACGCCCTTGTCTATCTTTTCTCACTAAACAGGTGATATAAAAATGTTGTAATGTAGCTTTCCTTTTTAAAATCACGGAAATTTGAAAGTTCTTTTCCATTTCCAACAAGAGGTGTAGGAATCAATACAAAGCGATTGGGGAGACAATAAACTAGATCTAATCAGACTTCCTTTAACGTTGGTTTAATATTTTATAGAGGATCCGGACTGTTTGTTCTTCCTTCGGCAATTTCACATCCGTTTGTGATAGGAATGAGAGTGGATGTATGTATATCTACCTACGCATGGAATGCCGTCACAGACAATATTGTTCACAGTGTGTTTTGAGGCGTATAAAGGCAGTGGGTGGTGTCTCGTAAATCAACACTCGGGATGGAACAACGACGATGACATTTCACACAACGGAAACCGCCATGCATGTGTTTGACAGGTCACTGACTAATGTGGCAATATACTGCAAATACCATGAAACTTCAGATCGACATTCTCTTGTATCACCGACGTTAAGCAGCAAGGTGAAGGTCGACGTTGACGCGTGTCTAACGTTCCGTTAACTGTTCCTGATCTACCTCAGCTTGGCGCTTCAGCACACATACTTGTGTTTCTTTCCACCTCAGCTATTGGGATGGTGTATAGAATAGATGCTACAGTGTTAAGAGCGGGATAAAGAGGAGATACATAACGGTGTCGGCAATCAAGATGGCGGTGTAAGGAAAGTCGAATACTGCCAAATTTCGGTATAAAGAAGTCGGGTGTTAGTGAGTGAGTTTAATTTTACGCCGCTTTTAGCAATATTCCAGCAACATGCGGAACACCAGAAATTGGCAGTCGGGTGGGAGATACCGGTATAAAGATGACTGGTGTTGAGAGAAATCGGTATAACAAAATCGGGTACTGAGTGCGTGAGAACGTATGGTTTTCACGGAAGGAAACACCACGGAAGGGTTTCATACATTATACCAATGTGGGGAATCGAACCCATGTTTTTGGTGTGACGAGCATTACCCATCAGGCTACCCTACCAATGTCGATATTGGGAGCTATGGACACAACTTACTCGAGTTTTGAGAGTTTCCTTTGTTATGAAAATGTTCAGAGAGAGTGCGGGATATCAGTATTGAAAATTATCGTTACAATGAATCGGATATTGATAAATATCGTTACAATGAAGTCGGATATTGAGAGGTGAGTTGAGATGAAAAGGACTTGATTATCGCCTTTACAATTAGTTCGTGTTTCGAGATGTGGTTAGAGTCCAGGCTAAAATTTGTCTTCAGCAACCCATGCCTAACGGGATCGGGGATTGGGGGATGGGGTCAGGCTCGATGACTTGTTGACGCATAACATCGTATCCTAATCGATGCTCATGATGCTGATCACTGGATTGTCTGGTCCCGATTCGATTATATACAGACCATATAGCGTTAAAAACAAACAAAGAAAACAAAGGAACGGTTACAGAATGGCAGCCAAATGAAATAACCAGGCAAGGCCACAACAAGCATCTGATCTTAACATGGTGGGACACAACAAGGGAATCTAACAACATGGTGAGACACAGCACGGGAATCTACCAACATGGTGAGACACAGCACGGGAATCTACCAACATGGTGGGACACAACAAGGGAATCTACCAACATGGTGGGACACAGCACGGGAATCTACCATCATGGTGAGGCACAGCATGGGAATCTACCAACATGGTGAGACACAGCACGGGAATCTACCAACATGGTGAGACACAGCACGGAAATCTACCAACATGGTGAGACACAGCACGGGAATCTAACAACATGGCTGGACACAGCACGGGAATCTACCAACATGGTGAGACACAGCACGGGAATCTACCAACATGGTGAGACACAGCACGGGAATCTACCAACATGGTGAGACACAGCACGGGAATCTACCATCATGGTGAGACACAGCACGGGAATCTACCAACATGGTGAGACACAGCACGGGAATCTACCAGCATGGTGAGACATAGCACGGGAATCTAACAACATGGTGAGACACAGCACGGGAATCTACCAACATGGTGAGACACAGAACGGGAATCTACCAACATGGTGGGACACAACAAGGGAATCTACCAACATGGTGGGACACAGCACGGGAATCTACCAACATGGTGAGACACAGCACGGGAATCTACCAACATGGTGAGACACAGCACGGGAATCTACCAACATGGTGAGACACAGCACGGGAATCTACCAACATGGTGGGACACAACAAGGGAATCTACCAACATGGTGGGACACAGCACGGGAATCTACCAACATAGTGGGACACAGCATGGGAATCTACCATCATGGTGAGACAGCACGGGAATCTAGCAACATGGTGGGACACAGCACGGGAATCTAACAACATGGTGAGACACAGCACGGGAATCTACCAACATGGTGAGGAATCACAGCAGGGTGAGAACGGGAATCTAGCAACATGGTGAGACACAGCACGGGAATCTAACAACATGGTGAGACACAGCACGGGAATCTACCAACATGGTGAGACACAGCACTGGAATCTAACAACAGGGTGAGACACAGCACGGGAATCTACCAACATGGTGAGACACAGCACTTGAATCTACCAACATGGTGAGACACAGCACGGGAATCTACCATCAGGGTGAGACACAGCACGGGAATCTACCAACATGGTGAGACACAGCACGGGAATCTACCAACATGGTGAGACACAGCACGGGAATCTAACACCTCTCAGAGCACGCGTCCTGACTACTAACGACTGCAGAGTACTGGATATTGCTATGGCGCAGTCGGATATTGCGGGACAACGGTATCAGGAGGTCGGATATTAAGAGATAATACTATAACGAGGTTGGATACGTCAGGATAACGAACATAGCCATGTCGATGACCGACAGGTGACAGTTACCATTACGGTTAACGTGAATACAGTATTCTCAATACCTGAAGTAAGGATATCTGAAATTCCTTATAGTCCACTCCATTTCTAAAACAGCAAAATATTGGTAGGTACGAGCTCGTATAATCACCAGCAGGAATTGAATGTGTTAATCGTAATGTTGAACTTTGGTTTAAAAAGTCATATGAGTAAGAAATTGGGTTGGCGAAGAACAAAACTTGTATGTCATATTCGATCACAAATTTAAGCAACCTTGATTTCGTCTGCTTTATATCATTTTGTTATAATATGAACTAATATTCATAGCAGAAGTCATTGATATACTGTACGATCTGGTGAATCACTTATTTTCCTTTTCAATTCACAATGCCTTTTAGAAAGTGGTCAAATGCAACATATGTTATGTTTGGGATACACTTTCTCTGTAAAGCAGAGATCCTGATACTATTTTGGGGTCAAGTCCCATCCGGGATTCGAACCCACTTGTAGAGTTAAGCACCTAATCGCCAGCACACAGTCAGTGATCCACCACGGAAGCCGTTGTGCCTGAGTGAGTAGAAGGACACTCTATCTTAATACAGTTAACCCTGTTGTGTCGAACTCGTCGGGACCAAGGGAACAGTTCGAATTATCCGAGTGTTCGACACATCCGACAGCATATACATAATGATAATTATACGGAAATCGGAAGGGGCCGAGAGTATGTATATCATACTTCCATTTCACAGCAAACCTGGCAGCTGCAGCTGTAGCACAAAACCATTCAGGCTCTTCACGACTCGACAATATGTGTTTTTAGATATATTGTCAATCATACTCACAGCAGGACATGACATTGAGTGACAAGTTATAATGGCGTAATATTGTGGAAATGAACCTTCAAGTACGCTCTTGGCGAATTTTGAGGAATTCCCGTCAAATAGTTTCAGAGTGTTTTCACTAAAACATGTCAGACGGTTACATAAACCACATGTTCTAACCTGGAATTATGCATGAAAACAATACGAACTGAGTTATCAGTAAGACAGTACAAGGAAAAAGAAGCGACAAAAACCCTTTCTAAATTGATAGGAAATCTCCGGCAAAAGCATCAACTTTTATTATTCTGACTACTTAATGTGTCAATGAATCACTGATCAATAATGATGATGCCAGAAGGTCGCTGATCTGTGAGCGTGTGGTAAATATGTTGTCCATCGGTGGGTACCCTCTTCAGAAACACTGCCAAGACAAATCTGTTGTCCACCGGTGGCACTCTTCAGAAACACTGCCAAGACAAGTCTGTTGTCCACCGGTGGCACTCTTCAGAAACACTGCCAAGACAAGTCTGTTGTCCATCGGTGGCACTCTTCAGAAACACTGCCAAGACAAGTCTGTTGTCAATCGGTGCACTCTTCAGAAACACTGCCAAGACAAGTCTGTTGTCAATCGGTGCACTCTTCAGAAACACTGCCAAGACAAGTCTGTTGTCCACCGGTGGCACTCTTCAGAAACACTGTCAAGACAAGTCTGTTGTCCACCGGTGGCACTCTTCAGAAACACTGCCAAGACAAGTCTGTTGTTGGTCCCAATCGGTGGCACTCTTCAGAAACACTGCCAAGACAAGTCTGTTGTCAATCGGTGCACTCTTCAGAAACACTGCCAAGACAAGTCTGTTGTCCACCGGTGGCACTCTTCAGAAACACAGCCAAGACAAGTCTGTTGTCAATCGGTGGCACTCTTCAGAAACACTGCCAAGACAAGTCTGTTGTCCACCGGTGGCACTCTTCAGAACACTGGCCAAGACAAGTCTGCCAAGACAAGTTGTCCATCGGTGGCACTCTTCAGAAACACTGCCAAGACAAGTCTGTTGTCCACCGGTGGCACTCTTCAGAAACACTGCCAAGACAAGTCTGTTGTCCATCGGTGGCACTCTTCAGAAACACTGCCAAGACAAGTCTGTTGTCAATCGGTGCACTCTTCAGAAACACTGCCAAGACAAGTCTGTTGTCCACCGGTGGCACTCTTCAGAAACACTGCCAAGACAAGTCTGTTGTCCACCGGTGGTAATCTTCAGAAACACTGCCAAGAGAAGGCTGTTGTCCACCTGAAAACAACAGGGAAACATATGGAACAAGTCAAAATAGGGAATCGGACGTGACATCATTTAGAAATTTGCAGCTCATCTCACATTGCATCTGAATAACAAGAAGAACACCAAGTGTGTGGAGATCACATCCCACCCTGGATACTCGGCCGTGGCCTAGTTTGGATACTTGACCAACTCTGTCTACATTGCTATCATCACTGTTTTTGTATCGTACTGCCATTGTAGCACCTTTGTGGTGATTTGTATTAATTTGTACACTCAGTTAATGTGAGAATACCTAATTCCGAATTACATGTATATCACATTGCTTTGTGTTTTTTTTGTCTGATCCCCGCTTAAATACTGCATTAGTTTCAACCTTGGAATCGATACATAACACATAAACCATAAAACCTTTTGAAAGTTTTACTGAGACCTTGTACTTTGTAACACTGATGAAACTACTTCAGGACAAAGGTCGTATGACGCTATTTGAAATCGTAGATATATTGTTACAAAGAACATGCTCGAGCGTTTCTCGGGAGTTCTGATACGTGAAGACTGGAACTGTAGGAATATTGCTTGACATAAAGTGGAAAGTCGACGGTTGGCAAGTTAAAGTCATCCTGCTTGTGAAGAGCTGGTGTGTTATTCCTAATCTGTATGCATAGATCTAAAACATAAAACAGACGAGGCAGTCTCACCGGTCTCCTTTCTATCTGGTTCAGTTAGTAAATCAGTGGTTATTTGATGGTTATTGAACGACATCAGTTTATCGATACACATGAAGCTTAAGTTGAAAAATACCTTGTTTTGCCAATCTCAACAGAAATTGCGATTCATATGCATGAGGAAATGGATCAGCCGGAAGGGAAGCACAACTGGTGCCCATGAGGATGCCTGCTGCTTGAATAAATGTCTTACCCGCAAATTGTACACTGATGATATCAATGAGGAAGTCTTCTATTTCACAGATTGTTTTCTCAGTAAAGTTCAGATGGCATTGCTTTCATTTTTGACAAATTGCCTTAGGCTTAACACTCGTTACACGCGTCCACGTCATGATCAATTACTGAACCAAGACCAGGAGGAGTTTAGACAGGTGATCAATTTAGAGGAAACTAGATCAGCTGAAACGAAACAGTTGAAGACGCATAAACAGCTCGTGTTTGTGCATTAGGAACTAGAGCTGGAGAGGTTTGTTTGTTTGGGATAAAATAATGACCATAAACACGTCACACACGGAAATACCCCAGTTTCATCCGTATCACAACGATTTGTGTATCGTCGATTCTGGGCCCATCCACGTCTCATGTCGTTGGCGTACCACGACACACATCCACTATTCAAAGTCTGAGCAAGCATCCCCTTTTATGTATTTCGATGATTGTGGGGACACGCCCACCAATCTTTATTTGATATGTACCTGTAGTATCCTTCCATGTATTAGTTGACTGGGTGGTACATCCTGACACGCCCACCAACCCCAATATAATATGTACCTGTAGTATCCTTCCATGTATTAGTTGACTGGGTGGTACAACCTGACACAGACACCAACCCCAATATAATATGTACCTGTAGTATCCTTCCATGTATTAGTTGACTGGGTGGTACAACCTGACACAGACACCAACCCCAGTATAATATGTACCTGTAGTATCCTTCCATGTATTAGTTGACTGGGTGGTACAACCTGACACACCCACCAACCCCAGTATAATATGTACCTGTAGTATCCTTCCATGTATTAGTTGACTGGGTGGTACATCCTGACACGCCCTCCAACCCCAGTATAATATGTACCTGTAGTATCCTTCCATGTATTAGTTGACTGGGTGGTACATCCTGACACACCCACCAACCCCAGTATAATATGTACCTGTAGTATCCTTCCATGTATTAGTTGACTGGGTGGTACATCCTGACACACCCACCAACCCCAGTATAATATGTACCTGTAGTATCCTTCCATGTATTAGTTGACTGGGCGGTACATCCTGACACACCCACCAACCCCAGTATAATATGTACCTGTAGTATCCTTCCATGTATTAGTTGACTGGGTGGTACATCCTGACACACCCACCAACCCCAGTATAATATGTACCTGTAGTATCCTTCCATGTATTAGTTGACTGGGTGGTACATCCTGACACACCCACCAACCCCAGTATAATATGTACCTGTAGTATCCTTCCATGTATTAGTTGACTGGGTGGTACATCCTGACACACCACCAACCCCAGTATAATATGTACCTGTAGTATCCTTCCATGTATTAGTTGACTGGGTGGTACAACCTGACACACCCACCAACCCCAGTATAATATGTACCTGTAGTATCCTTCCATGTATTAGTTGACTGGGTGGTACATCCTGACACACCCACCAACCCCAGTATAATATGTACCTGTAGTATCCTTCCATGTATTAGTTGACTGGGTGGTACATCCTGACACACCCACCAACCCCAGTATAATATGTACCTGTAGTATCCTTCCATGTATTAGTTGACTGGGTGGTACAACCTGACACGCCCACCAACCCCAGTATAATATGTACCTGTAGTATCCTTCCATGTATTAGTTGACTGGGTGGTACATCCTGACACACCCACCAACCCCAGTATAATATGTACCTGTAGTATCCTTCCATGTATTAGTTGACTGGGTGGTACATCCTGACACACCCACCAACCCACAGTATAATATGTACCTGTAGTATCCTTCCATGTATTAGTTGACTGGGTGGTACATCCTGACACACCCACCAACCCCAGTATAATATGTACCTGTAGTATCCTTCCATGTATTAGTTGACTGGGTGGTACATCCTGACACACCCACCAACCCCAGTATAATATGTACCTGTAGTATCCTTCCATGTATTAGTTGACTGGGTGGTACAACCTGACACGCCCACCAACCCCAGTATAATATGTACCTGTAGTATCCTTCCATGTATTAGTTGACTGGGTGGTACATCCTGACACACCCACCAACCCCAGTATAATATGTACCTGTAGTATCCTTCCATGTATTAGTTGACTGGGTGGTACATCCTGACACACCCACCAACCCCAGTATAATATGTACCTGTAGTATCCTTCCATGTATTAGTTGACTGGGTGGTACATCCTGACACACCCACCAACCCCAATATAATATGTACCTGTAGTATCCTTCCATGTATTAGTTGACTGGGTGGTACAACCTGACACAGACACCAACCCCAGTATAATATGTACCTGTAGTATCCTTCCATGTATTAGTTGACTGGGTGGTACAACCTGACACAGACACCAACCCCAGTATAATATGTACCTGTAGTATCCTTCCATGTATTAGTTGACTGGGTGGTACAACCTGACACAGACACCAACCCCAGTATAATATGTACCTGTAGTATCCTTCCATGTATTAGTTGACTGGGTGGTACATCCTGACACAGACACCAACCCCAGTATAATATGTACCTGTAGTATCCTTCCATGTATTAGTTGACTGGGTGGTACAACCTGACACACCCACCAACCCCAATATAATATGTACCTGTAGTATCCTTCCATGTATTAGTTGACTGGGTGGTACATCCTGACACACCCACCAACCCCAGTATAATATGTACCTGTAGTATCCTTCCATGTATTAGTTGACTGGGTGGTACATCCTGACACGCCCACCAACCCCAGTATAATATGTACCTGTAGTATCCTTCCATGTATTAGTTGACTGGGTGGTACATCCTGACACACCCACCAACCCCAGTATAATATGTACCTGTAGTATCCTTCCATGTATTAGTTGACTGGGTGGTACATCCTGACACACCCACCAACCCCAGTATAATATGTACCTGTAGTATCCTTCCATGTATTAGTTGACTGGGTGGTACATCCTGACACACCCACCAACCCCAGTATAATATGTACCTGTAGTATCCTTCCATGTATTAGTTGACTGGGTGGTACATCCTGACACACCCACCAACCCCAGTATATAATATGTACCTGTAGTATCCTTCCATGTATTAGTTGACTGGGTGGTACATCATGACACGCCCACCAACCCCAATATAATATGTACCTGTAGTATCCTTCCATGTATTAGTTGACTGGGTGGTACATCCTGACACACCCACCAACCCCAGTATAATATGTACCTGTAGTATCCTTCCATGTATTAGTTGACTGGGTGGTACATCCTGACACACCCACCAACCCCAATATAATATGTACCTGTAGTATCCTTCCATGTATTAGTTGACTGGGTGGTACATCCTGACACACCCACCAACCCCAGTATAATATGTACCTGTAGTATCCTTCCATGTATTAGTTGACTGGGTGGTACATCCTGACACACCCACCAACCCCAGTATAATATGTACCTGTAGTATCCTTCCATGTATTAGTTGACTGGGTGGTACAACCTGACACACCCACCAACCCCAGTATAATATGTACCTGTAGTATCCTTCCATGTATTAGTTGACTGGGTTGTACATCCTGACACACCCACCAACCCCAATATAATATGTACCTGTAGTATCCTTCCATGTATTAGTTGACTGGGTGGTACATCCTGACACACCCACCAACCCCAGTATAATATGTACCTGTAGTATCCTTCCATGTATTAGTTGACTGGGTGGTACAACCTGACACACCCACCAACCCCAAGTATAATATGTACCTGTAGTATCCTTCCATGTATTAGTTGACTGGGTGGTACATCCTGACACACCCACCAACCCCAGTATAATATGTACCTGTAGTATCCTTCCATGTATTAGTTGACTGGGTGGTACATCCTGACACACCCACCAACCCCAGTATAATATGTACCTGTAGTATCCTTCCATGTATTAGTTGACTGGGTGGTACATCCTGACACACCCACCAACCCCAGTATAATATGTACCTGTAGTATCCTTCCATGTATTAGTTGACTGGGTGGTACATCCTGACACACCCACCAACCCCAGTATAATATGTACCTGTAGTATCCTTCCATGTATTAGTTGACTGGGTGGTACATCCTGACACACCCACCAACCCCAGTATAATATGTACCTGTAGTATCCTTCCATGTATTAGTTGACTGGGTGGTACATCCTGACACACCCACCAACCCCAGTATAATATGTACCTGTAGTATCCTTCCATGTATTAGTTGACTGGGTGGTACATCCTGACACGCCCACCAACCCCAGTATAATATGTACCTGTAGTATCCTTCCATGTATTAGTTGACTGGGTGGTACATCCTGACACGCCCACCAACCCCAGTATAATATGTACCTGTAGTATCCTTCCATGTATTAGTTGACTGGGTGGTACATCCTGACACACCCACCAACCCCAATATAATATATACCTGTAGTATCCTTTCATGTATTAGTTAACTGGGTGGTACATCCTGACACCCACCAACCCCAAGTATAATATGTACCTGTAGTATCCTTCCATGTATTAGTTGACTGGGTGGTACAACCTGACTCACCCACCAACCCCAGTATAATATGTACCTGTAGTATCCTTCCATGTATTAGTTGACTGGGTGGTACATCCTGACACACCCACCAACCCCAGTATAATATGTACCTGTAGTATCCTTCCATGTATTAGTTGACTGGGTTGTACATCCTGACACACCCACCAACCCCAGTATAATATGTACCTGTAGTATCCTTCCATGTATTAGTTGACTGGGTGGTACAACCTGACACACCCACCAACCCCAATATAATATGTACCTGTAGTATCCTTCCATGTATTAGTTGACTGGGTGGTACAACCTGACATCACCCACCAACCCCAATATAATATGTACCTGTAGTATCCTTCCATGTATTAGTTGACTGGGTTGTACATCCTGACACACCCACCAACCCCAGTATAATATGTACCTGTAGTATCCTTCCATGTATTAGTTGACTGGGTGGTACATCCTGACACACCCACCAACCCCAGTATAATATGTACCTGTAGTATCCTTCCATGTATTAGTTGACTGGGTGGTACATCCTGACACACCCACCAACCCCAGTATAATATGTACCTGTAGTATCCTTCCATGTATTGGTTGACTGGGTGGTACATCCTGACACACCCACCAACCCCAGTATAATATGTACTTGTAGTATCCTTACATGTATTAGTTGACTGGGTGGTACAATCCTGACACGCCCACCAACCCCAGTATAATATATACCTGTAGTGTCCTTCCATGTATTAGTTGACTGGGTGGTACAACCTGACATGCTCACAAACCCCAATATAATATGTACCTGTAGTATCCTTCCATGTATTAGTTGACTGGGTGGTACATCCTGACACGACCACCAACATCAGTATAGCATATACCTGTAGTATCCTTCCATGTATTAGTTGACTGGGTGGTACATCATGACATGCCCACAAACCCCAATATAATATGTACCTGAAGTATCCTTCCATGTATTAGTTGACTGGGTGGTACATCATGACACGCCCACCAACCCCAATATAATATGTACCTGTAGTATCCTTCCATGTATTAGTTGACTGGGTGGTACATCCTGACACACCCACCAACCCCAGTATAATATGTACCTGTAGTATCCTTCCATGTATTAGTTGACTGGGTGGTACATCCTGACACACCCACCAACCCCAGTATAATATGTACCTGTAGTATCCTTCCATGTATTAGTTGACTGGGTGGTACATCCTGACACACCCACCAACCCCAGTATAATATGTACCTGTAGTATCCTTCCATGTATTAGTTGACTGGGTTGTACATCCTGACACACCCACCAACCCCAGTATAATATGTACCTGTAGTATCCTTCCATGTATTAGTTGACTGGGTGGTACAACCTGACACACCCACCAACCCCAATATAATATGTACCTGTAGTATCCTTCCATGTATTAGTTGACTGGGTGGTACAACCTGACACACCCACAAACCCCATATGACATATGTACCTGTAGTATCCTTCCATGTATTAGTTGACTGGGTGGTACATCCTGACACACCCACCAACCCCAGTATAATATGTACCTGTAGTATCCTTCCATGTATTAGTTGACTGGGTGGTACATCCTGACACACCCACCAACCCCAATATAATATGTACCTGTAGTATCCTTCCATGTATTAGTTGACTGGGTGGTACATCCTGACACACCCACCAACCCCAGTATAATATGTACCTGTAGTATCCTTCCATGTATTAGTTGACTGGGTGGTACATCCTGACACACCCACCAACCCCAGTATAATATGTACCTGTAGTATCCTTCCATGTATTAGTTGACTGGGTGGTACATCCTGACACACCCACCAACCCCAGTATATAATATGTACCTGTAGTATCCTTCCATGTATTAGTTGACTGGGTGGTACATCCTGACACACCCACCAACCCCAGTATAATATGTACCTGTAGTATCCTTCCATGTATTAGTTGACTGGGTTGTACATCCTGACACACCCACCAACCCCAGTATAATATGTACCTGTAGTATCCTTCCATGTATTAGTTGACTGGGTGGTACATCCTGACACACCCACCAACCCCAATATAATATGTACCTGTAGTATCCTTCCATGTATTAGTTGACTGGGTGGTACATCCTGACACACCCACCAACCCCAATATAATATGTACCTGTAGTATCCTTCCATGTATTAGTTGACTGGGTGGTACAACCTGACACACCCACCAACCCCAATATAATATGTACCTGTAGTATCCTTCCATGTATTAGTTGACTGGGTGGTACATCCTGACACACCCACCAACCCCAGTATAATATGTACCTGTAGTATCCTTCCATGTATTAGTTGACTGGGTGGTACATCCTGACACACCCACCAACCCCAATATAATATGTACCTGTAGTATCCTTCCATGTATTAGTTGACTGGGTGGTACATCCTGACACACCCACCAACCCCAGTATAATATGTACCTGTAGTATCCTTCCATGTATTAGTTGACTGGGTGGTACATCCTGACACACCCACCAACCCCAGTATAATATGTACCTGTAGTATCCTTCCATGTATTAGTTGACTGGGTGGTACATCCTGACACACCCACCAACCCCAGTATAATATGTACCTGTAGTATCCTTCCATGTATTAGTTGACTGGGTTGTACATCCTGACACACCCACCAACCCCAGTATAATATGTACCTGTAGTATCCTTCCATGTATTAGTTGACTGGGTGGTACAACCTGACACACCCACCAACCCCAGTATAATATGTACCTGTAGTATCCTTCCATGTATTAGTTGACTGGGTGGTACATCCTGACACGACCCACCAACCCCAGTATATAATATGTACCTGTAGTATCCTTCCATGTATTAGTTGACTGGGTGGTACAACCTGACACACTCACCAACCCCAATATAATATGTACCTGTAGTATCCTTCCATGTATTAGTTGACTGGGTGGTACATCCTGACACGCCAACAACCCCAGTATAATATGTACCTGTAGTATCCTTCCATGTATTAGTTGACTGGGTGGTACATCCTGACACACCCACCAACCCCAGTATAATATGTACCTGTAGTATCCTTCCATGTATTAGTTGACTGGGTGGTACATCCTGACACACCCACCAACCCCAGTATAATATGTACCTGTAGTATCCTTCCATGTATTAGTTGACTGGGTGGTACATCCTGACACGCCCACCAACCCCAGTATAATATGTACCTGTAGTATCCTTCCATGTATTAGTTGACTGGGTGGTACAACCTGACACACCCACCAACCCCAGTATAATATGTACCTGTAGTATCCTTCCATGTATTAGTTGACTGGGTGGTACATCCTGACACACCCACCAACCCCAGTATAATATGTACCTGTAGTATCCTTCCATGTATTAGTTGACTGGGTGGTACATCCTGACACACCCACCAACCCCAGTATAATATGTACCTGTAGTATCCTTCCATGTATTAGTTGACTGGGTGGTACATCCTGACACGCCCACAAACCCCAATATAATATGTACCTGTAGTATCCTTCCATGTATTAGTTGACTGGGTGGTACATCCTGACAAACCCACCAACCCCAGTATAATATGTACCTGTAGTATCCTTCCATGTATTAGTTCACTGGGTGGTACAACCTGACACACCCACCAACCCCAGTATAATATGTACCTGTAGTATCCTTCCATGTATTAGTTGACTGGGTGGTACAACCTGACACACCACCAACCCCAGTATAATATGTACCTGTAGTATCCTTCCATGTATTAGTTGACTGGGTTGTACATCCTGACACACCCACCAACCCCAGTATAATATGTACCTGTAGTATCCTTCCATGTATTAGTTGACTGGGTGGTACAACCTGACTCACCCACCAACCCCAATATAATATGTACCTGTAGTATCCTTCCATGTATTAGTTGACTGGGTTGTACATCCTGACACACCCACCAACCCAGTATAATATGTACCTGTAGTATCCTTCCATGTATTAGTTGACTGGGTTGTACATCCTGACACACCCACCAACCCCAGTATAATATGTACCTGTAGTATCCTTCCATGTATTAGTTGACTGGGTGGTACATCCTGACACACCCACCAACCCCAGTATAATATGTACCTGTAGTATCCTTCCATGTATTAGTTGACTGGGTGGTACATCCTGACACGCCCACCAACATCAGTATAGCAAATACCTGTAGTATCCTTCCATGTATTAGTTGACTGGGTGGTACATCATGACACGCCCACCAACCCCAATATAATATGTACCTGTAGTATCCTTCCATGTATTAGTTGACTGGGTGGTACATCCTGACACGCCCACCAACCCCAGTATAATATGTACCTGTAGTATCCTTCCATGTATTAGTTGACTGGGTGGTACATCCTGACACACCCACCAACCCCAGTATAATATGTACCTGTAGTATCCTTCCATGTATTAGTTGACTGGGTTGTACATCCTGACACACCCACCAACCCCAGTATAATATGTACCTGTAGTATCCTTCCATGTATTAGTTGACTGGGTTGTACATCCTGACACACCCACCAACCCCAGTATAATATGTACCTGTAGTATCCTTCCATGTATTAGTTGACTGGGTGGTACAACCTGACACACCCACCAACCCCAGTATAATATGTACCTGTAGTATCCTTCCATGTATTAGTTGACAGGGTGGTACAACCTGACACACCCACCAACCCCAGTATAATATGTACCTGTAGTATCCTTCCATGTATTAGTTTGACTGGGTACAACCTGACACGCCCACCAACCCCAGTATAATATGTACCTGTAGTATCCTTCCATGTATTAGTTGACTGGGTGGTACAACCTGACACACCCACCAACCCCAATATAATATGTACCTGTAGTATCCTTCCATGTATTAGTTGACTGGGTGGTACATCCTGACACACCCACCAACCCCAATATAATATGTACCTGTAGTATCCTTCCATGTATTAGTTGACTGGGTTGTACATCCTGACACACCCACCAACCCCAATATAATATGTACCTGTAGTATCCTTCCATGTATTAGTTGACTGGGTTGTACAACCTGACACACCCACCAACCCCAGTATACTATGTACCTGTAGTATCCTTCCATGTATTAGTTGACTGGGTGGTACATCCTGACACACCCACCAACCCCAGTATACTATGTACCTGTAGTATCCTTCCATGTATTAGTTGACTGGGCAACCCCATAATATGGGTACATCCTGACACACCCACCAACCCCAATATAATATGTACCTGTAGTGTCCTTCCATGTATTAGTTGACTGGGTGGTACATCCTGACACACCCACCAACCCCAATATAATATGTACCTGTAGTATCCTTCCATGTATTAGTTGACTGGGTGGTACATCCTGACACGCCCACCAACCCCAATATAATATGTACCTGTAGTATCCTTCCATGTATTAGTTGACTGGGTGGTACAACCTGACACACCCACCAACCCCAGTTTAATATGTACCTGTAGTATATCCTTCCATGTATTAGTTGACTGGGTGGTACATCCTTACACGTCCACCAACCTCAATATAATATGTACCTGTAGTATCCTTCCATGTATTAGTTGACAGGGTGGTACAGCCTGACACACCCACCAACCCCAGTATAATATGTACCTGTAATATTACTGTCTGTATTAGAAGGGCTTCACCCTAAGAAGGGATTCGAACCCATACCTTTAGGGTTGACAGCACACGATTGAACTGCGTTTAGTATTCCTACCCATACGTTTTGTATACGCTACTTCGTCTTCTTAAGTCGATCATCCGCTACAGATGATGATGTATGGGTAAGCTTCTGTGGTACATTAGGTATGCTTTAATCGTTTGATTGTTGTGAGATGAAACAATTCGGAGCTAGTGTTCCCGGTACTTCAAATGACTCTATAATGGAAGATGATTACAGAGTCAGTGTGTCGGTGGTAATCACGTCCTCACAGAACTATGTAGCCATCATCAGACAAGACCCGCCAGTGCTCTGGAGTGAAACCTTTTAAATGATAATGAACAAAAACCATCAAATTGAATGAATGACGTTGCAAAAAGGTTAAAGTTACATTTGTTTTACGTTTCTAACCATATTAGTATACCACTTCAAAGCAAACCTTGATTGCGCTTGGAGACGTTTTGAATGTAGGTTGATAAATGATAACGATCAACTCGCTTTGAGTACCCGATTCTGTAAAGGATTTCCCACTACTCTGGAAAACACCATACAAAGTATAAACTACTTACCAAAAGGAAATGACTAAGTATACATCGAGCAGGACTGTTTACAAAATGAAAAGGACAAATCAAAAGGAAATACCGTTGTACTTGGGAAAACAAGCAGTCGCCTGTGGGGTTCATGGCTGTCTCTTGCTCAGATGATGAAAACCTTTGACTGAGTGGGTGATTGGATATGGTTGGACGCTACTTTTAGCAGTATTGCGGTGATAATACGACGGATGACACCAGCTATAGCATTCTAACACTGTGCCTATCTGGGATATCAAACTGAATCCCACAATGGCAGCAGCTTGTGTACTATTTGAAAATAGATGTGTATCACACTGCTCTCATCCAGGTAACAATATGGGCGATGCAACGTGGATTGCGATATCATTTTATTGGAAAATAATGCATGACAGACCATGACCGCCAACGTCAAGTTCACGCTAAAAATGCCAATAACGTCCCCAGAAGGACAGTAGAATCTGTCGGGGCACTCTACCCCGAAGTTGACGCCATTGATCTACGGGTACGCCAGAACTGCAGTATGAGGCAAAGCGTTGTTATATTGAAATGTCAGCCCGGGACCGTGTCGTTGCATGAATGACAGAAGGGCTGGGGTCAAAACATATTCAAGATACTTTATGGCAATAAGATTCCAGTGGACGATACTCAGTTGAGATCAACCGTTAGCACAAGAATGCTACCCAAACCTCTCCAAATAGGCCAACCTCACGATCACAACACTATGCGTGACGTTCCCTTCTCTGCTTTGGTCATACCAGTCATCGGTAGAGCGCTATGTGAACCGTCACTCGTCCTGGTCCACTGCCTCTGGTGGAATCTGCCATGTGTGCTGGTGCGTCGTAAACGTTGTGAAAGATACAGTTGCTTCAGGATAGGTCCTGTGTTTGGTTGTCCAGATCAGGTACTTGTGGTGCAAAGTCAAATCCTGATAGTCCGTGCCAACACACAACCTCTGGACAACTGTCTGCTAGCGGAGGTGACTAGTGTCTGTTGCGAAGGTGACTGTTTTGTATGTCATATTCGTGTGACGTAACACACAGCGCCCCACCCCTTGGCGACATGCAAGTGTCTGTGTGTTGCACACGGGTCCTCAGACTATGTGTTGTCTAACGACTACATACTCATACATCTGCTGTAACGGACAGTCAAACTCGCCGGCACCATGGCACACTCAAGTTTCGTAGATAGAAGCGAAAAAACCCTTTCCACATTCATAAGAAATCTCTGCCCAAAGCAGAGTCGATTGTACAATTGTGACTTTATCATGAGCATATATTTGTTTCAGCAGTATTACAGCTGTGTGAGGTTGTTTGTAAAGAAATCGGGTCTGAACCAGACAATCTAGTTATTGTCACCATGCGATACGATGGCAGAGCATGTGTTTATGAATCATTATGAAAATAGTGATGATACCAGGGGTTCGAGAAAAGGTCACCATATCCTGCTCCACCGGTGGCACCGGTCATAAACACATGCTAAGTCTAGTCACACTTCACCTGAAATACTTCTGGAACGTATGGTTTAAGTCAAAATAGGGAATTGCATCGGACATATTTATTGTCACTGATGTATCAAACTTGGAAATGTCCTCCACATGTCTACCATAAAACTTCTTGAAAGCTTTACTGAGGCCTTGAATGTTGTAACCTTGATCAAACAACTTCTGTGTGGTACGACGCTCTTTGAAATCCTGATAAAAAGAACACGCTGGATTGTACCTAAAAAGTTGTGAAATGTAAACACGAAAGGATGGAGCTGTTGGAATATTGCTCGACATGAACGGAAAAGTTGACTATTGGAAAGTTGAAATCATCCCTTGTCACTCTTAGTTGTTATGCATAGATCTAAGTATGAAACAATTAAGGCGGTCTCACGTGTCTCCTTAATTACGAGTTCAGGTGGGTAAATCAGTGGAAGGCAATTGGCGATTTGATGGTTATTGAACGATATTAAATCATCGATATATCGGAAGCTTAAGTTAAACTTCTTGGCTAAATTACCTTGTTTTGGTTTTGCCAACCCAAGCAGAAATCCTGATTCATGTGCATAAAGAAACAGATCCACAATTGGTGCCCACGGAGGATGCCTACTTCTTGGCGAAATGTTTTACCCCAGAATTTCAGAAAGATGTTATCAATGTCAATTTCACATATTGTTTTCTCGGTAAACTTCAAATGACATTTGCTTTCATTTTTTACAAATTGTCCTGAACCTCTGAAAGTTGATGTGTAGGGATATCTTTGTTCACCACGTTTGTTTACAATAGGCCCATGAATCAAGGAATGAGGTTTTCCCTTAAGTGTGTTGCGTGGGATGGTGGTATACAATGTTGAAAATAAAATGTTTGACGGAACGGAACTCGGCCCGTTTCTGAGATTCTAAAGATGTAAGCTATTCCTTTGAGATTTTGAGAATCCGAATGGCATTAATTCCGCTTGTCTCAAAAAGTTTCAGTGAATATCGATTAAGTCCTTTCTTGATAGTATTAAGGATTATGGTTAATTTCATTGTCGCTTTTTTATATCAAAATTGCAATTTTGATGCGCTTTTCTGTTTAGAAATGTCGGCGTGTTTGCTTTCATGTGTCTCGCTGCTTGTGATTGTTGAGGTTCTCGCCTTCTGATCATAGTTTTCATGTGGATCGCCAAGACCATGTGTAAATAGCCTTCATGTCTTTGGCTATACCACTTCGTAGCACCCTCACGGTCATTACCAACACTGCTGAGTATACTAGGCTACTCCACTTCGTAGCACCTGACTGGTGACACCAGTCTCTTGTGAGATCTCCTCGCCGTCATGACTGGGCAAAACACAACTCCCCATGTGAGAACCTATAGCACGTTCCAGCTGCTGTACAGTTCGTACGTTGTACAATCTGCCACGCAAATGGTCTGATGGTAAGTCTGTGAGAAGTCGGAGTGTCGTGGCGGCTAGGGCAGCACTGGGGCGTGTGTATGGGGTAACGTATTGTCCTCTTGTAACAATAACCCTTGTGTCTTCTGTGAAAGGAAACGACAACTGTCTGGAAGGTGACGTCCGTATTCTGTTCACTATACATGCCGCTTACACTCTGACGCCACCGCCTCTAAAAGGATGAACATCGTGGATGAAGGGTGAATATCTTGGGTGAAGGTTGAGCATCTTGATAAAGGGTGAATATCTTGGGTGAAGGTTGAGCATCTTGATGAAGGGTGAATATCTTATGTGAAGGTTGAGCATCTTGATGAAGGGTGAATATCTTGGGTGAAGGTTGAGCATCTTGATGAAGGGTGAATATCTTGGGTGAAGGTTGAGCATCTTGATGAAGGGTGAATATCTTGGGTGAAGGTTGAGCATCTTGATGAAGGGTGAATATCTTGGGTGAAGGTTGAGCATCTTGATGAAGGGTGAATATCTTATGTGAAGGTTGAGCATCTTGATGAAGGGTGAATATCTTATGTGAAGGTTGAGCATCTTGATGAAGGGTGAATATCTTGGGTGAAGGTTGAGCATCTTGATGAAGGGTGAATATCTTGGGTGAAGGTTGAGCATCTTGATGAAGGGTGAATATCTTGGGTGAAGGTTGAGCATCTTGATGAAGGGTGAATATCTTGGGTGAAGGTTGAGTATCTTGATGAAGGGTGAATATCTTCGGTGAATGTTGAGCATCTTGATGAAGGGTGAATATCTTGGGTGAAGGTTGAGCATCTTGATGAAGGGTGAATATCTTGGGTGAAGGTTGAACATCTTGATGAAGGGTGAATATCTTATGTGAAGGTTGAGTATCTTGATGAAGGGTGAATATCTTGGGTGAAGGTTGAGCATCTTGATGAAAGGTGAATATCTTATGTGAAGGTTGAGCATCTTGATGAAGGGTTGAACTATCTTGGGTGAAGGTTGAGCATCTTGATGAAGGGTGAATATCTTATGTGAAGGTTGAGCATCTTGATGAAGGGTGAAATATCTTGGGTGAAGGTTGAGCATCTTGATGAAGGGTGAATATCTTGGGTGAAGGTTGAGCATCTTGATGAAGGGTGAATATCTTGGATGAAGGTTGAGTATCTTGATGAAGGGTGAATATCTTCGGTGAATGTTGAGCATCTTGATGAAGGGTGAATATCTTGGGTGAAGGTTGAGCATCTTGATGAAGGGTGAATATCTTGGGTGAAGGTTGAACATCTTGATGAAGGGTGAATATCTTATGTGAAGGTTGAGCATCTTGATGAAGGGTGAATATCTTGGGTGAAGGTTGAGCATCTTGATGAAGGGTGAATATCTTATGTGAAGGTTGAGCATCTTGATGAAGGGTGAATATCTTATGTGAAGGTTGAGCATCTTGATGAAGGGTGAATATCTTGGGTGAAGGTTGAGTATCTTGATGAAGGGTGAATATCTTTGGTGAAGGTTGAGCATCTTGATGAAGGGTGAATATCTTATGTGAAGGTTGAACATCTTGATGAAGGGTGAATATCTTGGGTGAAGATTGAGCATTTTGATGAAGGGGTGAATATCTTGGGTGAAGGTTGAGCATCTTGATGAAGGGTGAATATCTTGGGTGAAGGTTGAGCATCTTGGATGAAGGGTGAATATCTTGGGTGAAGGTTGAGTATCTTGATGAAGGGTGAATATCTTGGGTGAAGGTTGAGCATCTTGATGAAGGGTGAATATCTTGGGTGAAGGTTGAGCATCTTGATGAAGGGTGAATATCTTGGGTGAAGGTTGAGCATCTTGATGAAGGGTGAATATCTTGGGTGTGAAGGTTGAGCATCTTGATGAAGGGTGAAAATCTTATGTGAAGGTTGAGCATCTTGATGAAGGGTGAATATCTTGGGTGAAGGTTGAGCATCTTGATGAAGAGTGAATATCTTATGTGAAGGTTGAGCATCTTGATGAAGGGTTACTATCTTGGGCGAAGGTTGAGCATCTTGATGAAGGGTGAATATCTTGGGTGAAGGTTGAGCATCTTGATGAAGGGTGAACATCTTATGTGAAGGTTGAGCATCTTGATGAAGGGTGAATATCTTGGGCGAAGGTTGAGCATCTTGATGAAGGGTGAATATCTTGGGTGAAGGCTGAGCATCTTGATGAAGGGTGAATATCTTATGAAGGTTGAGCATCTTGATGAAGGGTGAATATCTTGGGCGAAGGTTGAGCATCTTGATGAAGGGTGAATATCTTATGTGAAGGTTGAGTATCTTGATGAAGGGTTACTATCTTGGGCGAAGGTTGAGCATCTTGATGAAGGGTGAATATCTCTGGTGAAGGTTGAGCATCTTGATGAAGGGTGAATATCTCATGTGAAGGTTGAGTATCTTGATGAAGGGTGAATATCTTGGGTGAAGGTTGAGTATCTTGATGAAGGGTGAATATCTTATGTGAAGGTTGAGTTTCTTGATGAAGGGTTACTATCTTGGGTGAAGGTTGAGCATCTTGATGAAGGGTGAAAATCTTGGGTGAAGGTTGAGTATCTTGATGAAGGGTGAATATCTTATGTGAAGGTTGAGCATCTTGATGAAGGGTGAATATCTTGGGTGAAGGTTGAGCATCTTGATGAAGGGTGAATATCTCTCTGGTGAAGGTTGAGCATCTTGATGAAGGGTGAATATCTTATGTGAAGGTTGAGTATCTTGATGAAGGGTGAATATCTTGGGTGAAAGTTGAGTATCTTGGTGAAGGGTGAATATCTTATGTGAAGGCTGAGTATCTTGATGAAGGGTGAATATCTTATGTGAAGGTTGAGCATCTTGATGAAGGGTGAATATCTTGGGTGAAGGTTGAGCATCGTGGATGAAGGGTGAATATCTTGGGTGAAGGTTGAGCATCTTGATAAAGGGTGAATATCTTATGTGAAGGTTGAGCATCTTGATGAAGGGTGAATATCTTGGGTGAAGGTTGAGCATCTTGATGAAGGGTGAATATCTTGGGTGAAGGTTGAACATCTTGATGAAGGGTGAATATCTTGGATGAAGGTTGAGTATCTTGATGAAAGGTGAATATCTTGGGTGAAGGTTGAGCATCTTGATGAAGGGTGAATATCTTGGGTGAAGGTTGAGCATCTTGATGAAGGGTGAATATCTTGGGCGAAGGTTGAGCATCTTGATGAAGGGTGAATATCTTATGTGAAGGTTGAGCATCTTGATGAAGGGTGAATATCTTGGGCGAAGGTTGAGCATCTTGATGAAGGGTGAATATCTTATGTGAAGGTTGAGCATCTTGATGAAGGGTTACTATCTTGGGCGAAGGTTGAGCATCTTGATGAAGGGTGAATATCTTATGTGAAGGTTGAGTATCTTGATGAAGGGGTATCTTGGGCGAAGGTTGAGCATCTTGGATGAAGGGTGAATATCTTGGGTGAAGGTTGAGTATCTTGATGAAGGGTGAATATCTCTGGTGAAGGTTGAGCATCTTGATGAAGGGTGAATATCTTCATGTGAAGGTTGAGTATCTTGATGAAGGGTGAATATCTTGGGTGAAGGTTGAGCATCTTGATGAAGGGTGAATATCTTATGTGAAGGTTGAGCATCTTGATGAAGGGTTACTATCTTGGGTGAAGGTTGAGCATCTTGATGAAGGGTGAAAATCTTGGGTGAAGGTTGAGTATCTTGATGAAGGGTGAATATCTTATGTGAAGGTTGAGCATCTTGATGAAGGGTGAATATCTTGGGTGAAGGTTGAGTATCTTGATGAAGGGTGAATATCTCTGGTGAAGGTTGAGCATCTTGATGAAGGGTGAATATCTTATGTGAAGGTTGAGTATCTTGATGAAGGGTGAATATCTTGGGTGAAAGTTGAGTATCTTGATGAAGGGTGAATATCTTATGTGAAGGCTGAGTATCTTGATGAAGGGTGAATATCTTATGTGAAGGTTGAGCATCTTGATGAAGGGTGAATATCTTGGGTGAAGGTTGAGCATCGTGGATGAAGGGTGAATATCTTGGGTGAAGGTTGAGCATCTTGATAAAGGTGAATATCTTATGTGAAGGCTGAGCATCTTGATGAAGGGTGAATATCTTATGTGAAGGTTGAGCATCTTGATGAAGGGTGAATATCTTGGGTGAAGGTTGAACATCTTGATGAAGGGTGAATATCTTGGATGAAGGTTGAGCATCTTGATGAAGGGTGAACATCCTTGGGTGAAGGTTGACATCATCTTGATGAAGGGTGAATATCTTGGGTGAAGGTTGAGCATCTTGATGAAGGGTGAATATCTTGGGTGAAGGCTGAACATCTTGATGAAGGGTGAATATCTTATGTGAAGGTTGAGCATCTTGATGAAGGGTGAATATCTTGGGTGAAGGTTGAGCATCTTGATGAAGGGTGAATATCTTGGGTGAAGGTTGAGCATCTTGATGAAGGGTGAATATCTTATGTGAAGGTTGAGCATCTTGATGAAGGGTGAATATCTTGGGTGAAGGTTGAGTATCTTGATGAAGGGTGAATATCTTTGGTGAAGGTTGAGCATCTTGATGAAGGGTGAATATCTTATGTGAAGGTTGAACATCTTGATGAAGGGTGAATATCTTGGGTGAAGATTGAGCATCTTGATGAAGGGTGAATATCTTGGGTGAAGGTTGAGCATCTTGATGAAGGGTGAATATCTTATGTGAAGGTTGAGCATCTTGATGAAGGGTGAATATCTTGGGTGAAGGTTGAGCATCTTGATGAAGGGTGAATATCTTGGGTGAAGGTTGAACATCTTGATGAAGGGTGAATATCTTGGGTGAAGGTTGAGCATCTTGATGAAGGGTGAATATCTTGGGTGAAGGTTGAACATCTTGATGAAGGGTGAATATCTTATGTGAAGGTTGAGCATCTTGATGAAGGGTGAATATCTTGGGTGAAGGTTGAGCATCTTGATGAAGGGTGAATATCTTGGGTGAAGGTTGAGCATCTTGATGAAGGGTGAATATCTTGGGTGAAGGTTGAACATCTTGATGAAGGGTGAATATCTTGGGTGAAGGTTGAGCATCTTGATGAAGGGTGAATATCTTGGGTGAAGGTTGAACATCTTGATGAAGGGTGAATATCTTATGTGAAGGTTGAGCATCTTGATGAAGGGTGAATATCTTGGGTGAAGGTTGAGCATCTTGATGAAGGGTGAATATCTTGGGTGAAGGTTGAGCATCTTGATGAAGGGTGAATATCTTGGATGAAGGTTGAGAATATCTTGATGAAGGGTGAATATCTTGGGTGAATGTTGAGCATCTTGATGAAGGGTGAATATCTTGGGTGAAGGTTGAGAGCATCTTGATGAAGGGTGAATATCTTGGGTGAAGTTGAACATCTTGATGAAGCGGGTGAATATCTTATGTGAAGGTTGAGCATCTTGATGAAGGGTGAATATCTTATGTGAAGGTTGAGCATCTTGATGAAGGTGAATATCTTGGGTGAAGGTTGAGCATCTTGATGAAGGGTGAATATCTTGGGTGAAGGTTGAGCATCTTGATGAAGGGTGAATATCTTATGTGAAGGTTGAGCATCTTGATGAAGGGTGAATATCTTAGGCGAAGGTTGAGCATCTTGATGAAGGGTGAATATCTTGGGTGAAGGTTGAGCATCTTGATGAAGGGTGAATATCTTGGGTGAAGGTTGAGCATCTTGATGAAGGGTGAATATCTTGGGTGAAGGTTGAGCATCTTGATGAAGGGTGAATATCTTGGGTGAAGGTTGAGCATCTTGATGAAGGGTGAATATCTTAGGTGAAGGTTGAGCATCTTGATGAAGGGTGAATATCTTGGGTGAAGGTTGAGCATCTTGATGAAGGGTGAATATCTTGGGTGAAGGTTGAGCATCTTGATGAAGGGTGAATATTTTGGGTGAAGGTTGAGCATCTTGATGAAGGGTGAATATCTTGGGTGAAGGTTGAGCATCTTGATGAAGGGTGAATATCTTGGGTGAAGGGTTGAGCATCTTGATGAAGGGTGAATATCTTGGGTGAAGGTTGAGCATCTTGATGAAGGGTGAATATCTTGGGTGAAGGTTGAGCATCTTGATGAAGGGTGAATATCTTGGGTGAAGGTTGAGCATCTTGATGAAGGGTGAATATCTTGGGTGAAGGTTGAGCATCTTGATGAAGGGTGAATATATTGGGTGAAGGTTGAGCATCTTGATGAAGGGTGAATATCTTGGGTGAAGGTTGAGCATCTTGATGAAGGGTGAATATCTTGGGTGAAGGTTGAGCATCTTGATGAAGGGTGAATATCTTGGGTGAAGGTTGAGCATCTTGATGAAGGGTGAATATCTTGGGTGAAGGTTGAGCATCTTGATGAAGGGTGAATATCTTGGGTGAAGGTTGAGCATCTTGATGAAGGGTGAATATCTTGGGTGAAGGTTGAGCATCTTGATGAAGGGTGAATATCTTGGGTGAAGGTTGAGCATCTTGATGAAGGGTGAATATCTTGGGTGAAAGTTGAGCATCTTGATGAAGGGTGAATATCTTATGTGAAGGTTGAGCATCTTGATGAAGGGTGAATATCTTGGGTGAAGGTTGAGCATCTTGATGAAGGGTTACTATCTTGGGTGAAGTGTGCACTGTATCCTAGAACTAGTCATCCGCGTTCCTGTCGAAGATTCACTGTTAGTGAACAGTGCCAATGACGTCGCTGCCAGTGTCGCGGACGTCGAGATAACTGACTTCTATATATTTAGCAGATTGTCAAAGCGATATCTACGTCCGTCTACGTAAGTCCGTTACCCGCCAGGTCACATATTAACATAGAGTTCCTGAGCCGTTATGTGAAACCGGTTGTAAAATCTAACAGCACACGCCCAGATCGATTTAGAACTGATCGCTTGTGATCATAGGACGTTGAATCTAAGTCAAAACAACAACAACAACAACAACAACAACAACAACAACAACGGCGACGACATTGATCGAAGGCGGTAAACATCACGCTTACGTAATCAAGTTTCTAGTGTCTCGTTGGCCGGTTTACATTATTCTGAATGTCCACATGAAATGTCAAAAAGTATTTTCGTAATAAAGTCTTTGAACGCCATTTAAAAGTAATAGACATTAAAGGTGAGATTTTATGGATGTTAGCTTCTATTTTTCCGAGGAACACGACATTTCGAAGCATATTCTTACCCATTCATCAGGTGAATGAAAAACTAGGAAGCATCTAGCTGTATATAAATGCATGTAAAACAACAGAGATAACATAACAATGGTGGGCACTAAACAAGGGGGGTCCAGTAGTTAATTGGCTCTGATTGTTAATGACAATGAACAAATTAAAGCCAGGGATTGACCGTGGTATAAATGGGCCTGCTAGGTGACCAGGAACTGAGAGGTGATGCCACTTTCTCCAGCAGCAAGACTATCACGACCCTTCAGTGGCAGAGGCAGCAGCAGCTCAAGCCCCAGCCCCACAGGATGTGTATACCAGATCCCCTGCAATTGTGATATTCCTATCTCCATCCTAGTTTTTCATTCACTTGATGAAGGGATGTTAAAATATGGTACTTGTTGGTCCCTGCCTAGCGCTCGGCATTAATGGGTACAACAAGGACTGGTCGGCTCGGAGTCAGTATAATGTGTCTGAGTGGGGTATTCAGGCATCACTGCGGCATGGTATCTCAGTGGGCTAGCACTATAAAACCAGCTTAAGTCTGGGCTAGTACAAGCAGCCGCACATACACATACACACGCATGCACGTCGTCATATGAGTGAAATATTCTCAAGCACGGCGTTAAACCCATTTCACCTCACCTCACTTGATGAAGGAGTAAGAATATACTCTAAAACTTCGTGTTCCTCTTAACAAAGAAGTTTATCTGAGCAGGAAGCATGTTGGGTGTGCACTAGAAGCCACGCAACACCCACACACACGGAGTAAATCTGACACCAACTACATCCAACATCCAACATCCAACATCCAACATTTGTATTTCAGTTTCAGTCATATTATGATTTTTCATTTCGACAAAAGCTCCTGATTTCATATTGTTGTCGGATTCCACTCTCGATCCAAGAAACCTGAAACGTGGAAATTGTTTTCAAACACTCTCGTGGTTAATGCATGCATGCTTCACTCCTACACGTTCGGAAAGAGGCATGTATAAAAATATCCAGCCCTGCTGGTGATTCAGAGGTATCGGTGACAGATAACATATTTATATGATGTGTTATGGGCAATCACTAAATTACATTCACAATCTTTCCTCGATTTGGTTTCCAAACAAACGGCTCTCTTGATGTTCACTGTCCGGAATCTCTAGTGTTGTTTCACCAAAGTCAAACCTGTTATTCGTAAGGGAAATTGCAAACTTCATTTGAATAAATTGAAGCAAGACTCCGAATCTGATGTGAAGGAAATTTGATATAACCTTTGTTCTTGAGATCAAAAGGCTAGTACATGCACGGTCGCTAGTCAGATCTCAGTTTTCTACAGTAGGGTACACATGCCACTTTCATATGATCGTTAGGATCATGATAACCATGGGATGTTTAATATTAGTGTTGTAGGTAGGAGTGTGGAGATCGGGATGATTGAGGGGTGCAGTCTGGAGATGCAGCTGTTATAGATGGTACACCCTCTGGCGGGCTTTACTTGGCTTGGTGCGGGGGAGCTTCCATCGGATGGTCTGGTAGCAGATGGGATGGGATGGGTTTGAATGGAAGAGTCTTTCATTGGATCGGCATGTGATGGGCTTGGCGTGCGCTGGATGGGATGAGGTTAGTGCAGGCAGTCTAAAGTATGGAGTCTGTCTTTGAAAAAGAACCCTGACTACGTTGTCAGGATGGCAATTTTACTGTTTCCCTCCTGCTGGATTTGACTGACAAATTACACAGGTTATCATAACCTTGGGTGAAAACAGTCGCCATGCACACTTTCCACATAAGGCCCCAAACATACTTCCCGCATGAAGCTCAGAACACACTTCCTTAAACCCCACATACACTTCCCGCAGGAAGCTCAAAACACACTTCCAATAAGGCCCCAAACATACTTCCCGCAGGAAGCTCAAAACACACTTCCCAAAAGGCCCCAAACACACTTCCCACATGAGGCTTAAAACACACTTCCCATAAGGCCCCAAACATACTTCCCGCAGGAAGCTCAAAACACACTTCCCATAAGGCCACAAACATACTTCCCACATGAGGCTTCAAAACACACTTCCCATAAGGCCCAAAACACACTTCCCATAAGGCCCCAAACATACTTCCCGCATGAGGCTCAAACACACTTCTCATAAGACCCCAAACATACTTCCCGCATGAAGCTCAACATACACTTCCCAAAAGGCCCCAAAACACACTTCCCATAAGGCCAAAAATACACTGCCCACATGAGGCCCAAACATACTTCCCACATAAGGCTCAATATACACTGCCCACATGAGGCACAAATCAGACTTCCCGCTTAAAACCGGAAAGACACTGGCGACATAGGCCCAATAGATATTGCCCACATGAGACCCAAAACAGACTTCCCACATGAGGCCCAAAAGGCAGTGGCCACTTGAGGCCCCCAAAACTGGTCCCTTGAGGCCCAAAGACACTGTCCATTGAAGGCCCAAAAGACACTGGCCACTAATGGCCCAAAGACAACTGCAATGCCCGTACCAAACGCATCACAACCGATTAATCATTATTGTACTTGCATGTTGTTAATCACCATCGAACATGGATGACACCTGATCATGGACTAGTGGCACAGTGTAACACGTGTCCATCACTTAACTAGAACGCATAATTCACCCGCTCGCATGGACTAGTGGCACAGTGTAACACGTGTCCATCACTTAAATAGAACGCATAATTCGTCCACTCGCATGGACTAGTGGCACAGTGTAACACTTGTCCATCACTTAACTAGAACGCATAATTCATCCGCTCGCATGGACTAGTGGCACAGTGTAACACTTGTCCATCACTTAACTAGAACGCATAAATCGTCCACTCGCATGGACTAGTGGCACAGTGTAACACTTGTCCATCACTTAACTAGAACGCATAAATCGTCCACTCGCATGGACTAGTGGCACAGTGTAACACTTGTCCATCACTTAACTAGAACGCATAAATCGTCCACTCGCATGGACTAGTGGCACAGTGTAACACTTGTCCATCACTTAACTAGAACGCATAATTCGTCCACTCGCATGGACTAGTGGCACAGTGTAACACTTGTCCATCACTTAACTAGAACGCATAATTCGTCCACTCGCATGGACTAGTGGCACAGTGTAACACTTGTCCATCACTTAACTAGAACGCATAATTCGTCCGCTCGCATGGACTAGTGGCACAGTGTAACACTTGTCCATCACTTAACTAGAACGCATAAATCGTCCACTCGCATGGACTAGTGGCACAGTGTAACACTTGTCCATCACTTAACTAGAACGCATAAATCGTCCACTCGCATGGACTAGTGGCACAGTGTAACACTTGTCCATCACTTAACTAGAACGCATAAATCGTCCACTCGCATGGACTAGTGGCACAGTGTAACACTTGTCCCTCACTTAACTAGAACGCATAATTCGTCCACTAGCATGGACTAGTGGCATAGTGTAACACTTGTCCATCACTTAACTAGAACGCATAAATCGTCCACTCGCATGGACCAGTGGCACAGTGTAACACTTGTCCATCACTTAACTAGAACGCATAATTCGTCCGCTCGCATGGACTAGTGGCACAGTGTAACACTTGTCCATCACTTAACTAGAACGCATAATTCGTCCACTCGCATGGACTAGTGGCACAGTGTAACACTTGTCCATCACTTAACTAGAACGCATAATTCGTCCGCTCGCATGGACTAGTGGCACAGTGTAACACTTGTCCATCACTTAACTAGAACGCATAAATCGTCCACTCGCATGGACTAGTGGCACAGTGTAACACTTGTCCATCACTTAACTAGAACGCATAATTCGTCCGCTCGCATGGACTAGTGGCACAGTGTAACACTTGTCCATCACTTAACTAGAACGCATAAATCGTCCACTCGCATGGACTAGTGGCACAGTGTAACACTTGTCCATCACTTAACTAGAACGCATAAATCGTCCACTCGCATGGACTAGTGGCACAGTGTAACACTTGTCCCTCACTTAACTAGAACGCATAATTCGTCCACTAGCATGGACTAGTGGCATAGTGTAACACTTGTCCATCACTTAACTAGAACGCATAAATCGTCCACTCGCATGGACCAGTGGCACAGTGTAACACTTGTCCATCACTTAACTAAAACGCATAATTCGTCCGCTCGCATGGACTAGTGGCACAGTGTAACACTTTTCCATCACTTAACTAAAACGCATAATTCGTCCACTCGCTTGGACTAGTGGCACAGTGTAACACTTGTCCATCACTTAACTAAAACGCATAATTCGTCCACTCGCATGGACCAGTGGCACAGTGTAACACTTGTTCATCACTTAACTAGAACGCATAATTCGTCCACTCGCATTGACTAGTGGCACAGTGTAACACTTGTCCATCACTTAACTAGAACGCATAATTCGTCCGCTCGCATTGACTAGTGGCACAGTGTAACACTTGTCCATCACTTAACTAGAACGCATAAATCGTCCACTCGCATGGACTAGTGGCACAGTGTAACACTTGTCCATCACTTAACTAGAACGCATAAATCGTCCACTCGCATGGACTAGTGGCACAGTGTAACACTTGTCCATCACTTAACTAGAACGCATAAATCGTCCACTCGGGGAGTAGGTTGCTTAGTTTCCTTCGGTAACATGATGTTGTGCCAATTTTCGAGAAACATATTCCTAACTATTAGAAAGCACACTGTGCAATTACAGAAATTAAACCTTAATGGTTTGGTGTCTGCTTCCTAACTTCATTAACCTACACCCTACGGGAGAAATATTGTCTTATCGCCTTTTTATTGGCTCATTGTCTGTGACTGGAGAATATATTTAGTTCATGTTAACCAAACAAACAAGCAGCCAAACAAGATGAAGACTTCCCCACTTCAGCCGAAATGTGCCATATGGTGGCCTCTCCCCAGCAAGGGAGAAGACTATGTCAACCTGTCCCCAGTAACTGACAAATCCCAAGGACAGCTCTAACATTGGCGTCATTACACCAGTGTTGGATATTTAAAGGTCGTGGTCGTGGTCGTGGACATAGTTCTGTCGTGGTCGTGGTCGTGGTCGTGGACATAGTTCTGTCGTGGTCGTGGTCGTGGATATAGTTCTGGCGTGGTCGTGGTTGTGGTCGTGGACATAGTTCCGTCATGGTCGTGGTCATAGTTCTGTCGTGGTCGTGGTCGTGGACATAGTTCTGGCATGGTCGTGGGAGTTGACATAGTCTGTCGTGGTCGTGGGCGTGGTCGTGGACAGAGTGTGGAAATATTGTGGGCGTGGGCGTGGTGTGAGCGCTGGAGATATTGTGGGCGTGGGCGTGGTGTGAATGTTGGAGATATTGTGGGCGTGGGCGTGGTGTGACTGTTGGCGATATTGTGGGCGTGGGCGTGGGCGTGGTGTGAGTGTAGGAGATATTGTGGACGTAGGCGTGAGCGTTGGCTTGGTGTAAGTGTCGACGACATTGTGGGCGTGAACATGGGCGTGGTGTGAGTGTTGGAGATATTGTGGGCGTGGGCGTGGTGTGGGCGTTGGCGATATTGTGGGCGCGGTGTGAGTGTTGGTGATATTGTGGGCGCATGGGCGTGGGTGCGTTAAATGATGAAGGCATCTGCAGTAAATTAAAACCAAATCGACAAAGACCCCTCTTTGTTAGTCTGAAAACTTTGGACGATATTTTGTAACGTTTATTCACACGTACTAAAACCCCAGTAATTCGTTAATCGTTTACCAAGTCTGACCTGAAACATGAAACAATGCCCGGAGAATTACACCGTTTTCTCAATAGCTGATGGTTTGCTCCGTTTTTTCAATTAATTTGGTCATCTGATGTGTAACTTTTTCGCCATTCTGTACAATGGGTTTACTGAGGCCTCGCTGAACTGTTATTCCGTTCTATTCACCTTTCGTTTTGTTATATGTGGGTCACTACCTCCCTCGTGAATAAAATTGTGTTTGTGTAGAGAGGTTCAAACAGATTCTGTTTGTTAAAGATATCAATTAGTTTGACGTCCTATAATTCCGGAGGGGATTCTTTGTGTTAAGATAGGCGTAGTATGTATTGTTGTCAGTCTACTGCCATTCAGTCTGTTTTCTCTTGTATTGGTGAAGGGAAAATCAAAGGATATCACAAGACCATCAATCAACCACCAGCTAATGCTGAATATATGACGTTCACTATACCTTATGTTGACGTGTCACCGTCGTGGAGACGGGAGAATGTCGTGTGTACAGGGTGTTGTGTTCAGATTGTGGGGACTGTTGTATTTAGTGTTTAGAAGGTGTCAGGTGTAGTGTGTGTACTGGGAAATAGAACAACACAGAACAAGACGACAAGGTATGATGTGTACAAGGTGTCAGGTGTAGTGTGTGTACTGGGCAATAGAACAACACAGAACAAGACGACAAGGTATGAAGGTGTCAGGTGTAGTGTGTGTACTGGGCAATAGAACAACACAGAACAAGACGACAAGGTATGAAGGTGTCAGGTGTAGTGTGTGTACTGGGCAATAGAACAACACAGAACAAGACGACAAGGTATGAAGGTGTCAGGTGTAGTGTGTGTACTGGGCAATAGAACAACACAGAACAAGACGACAAGGTATGAAGGTGTCAGGTGTAGTGTGTGTACTGGGCAATAGAACAACACAGAACAAGACGACAAGGTATGAAGGTGTCAGGTGTAGTGTGTGTACTGGGCAATAGAACAACACAGAACAAGACGACAGGGTATGATGGTGTCAGGTGTAGTGTGTGTACTGGGCAATAGAACAACACAGAACAAGACGACAGGGTATGAAGGTGTCAGGTGTAGTGTGTGTACTGGGCAATAGAACAACACAGAACAAGACGACAAGGTATGAAGGTGTCAAGTGTGTGTACTGGGCAATAGAACAACACAGAACAAGACGACAAGGGTGTAGTGTCAGTGTGTGTACTGGGCAATAGAACAACACAGAACAAGACGACAAGGATGACAGGGTCAGGTGTAGTGTGTGTATGGTGAACAACACAGAACAAGACGACAGGTATGAAGGTGTCAGGTGTACTGGGCAATAGAACAACACAGAACAAGACGACAGGGTATGAAGGTGTCAGGTGTAGTGTGTGTACTGGGCAATAGAACAACACAGAACAAGACGACAGGGTATGAAGGGTATGAAGGTGTATGGTGGTAAGTGTGTGTGTACTGGGAAATAGAAACAATAGAACACAGAACAAGACGACAGGGTATGATGGTGTCAGGTGTAGTGTGTGTACTGGGCAATAGAACAACACAGAACAAGACGACATGGGTCAGGTGATGGGGTGTCAGGTGTATGAAGGTGTCAGGTGTGTGTGTACTGGGCAATAGAACAACACAGAACAAGACGACAGGGTATGAAGGTGTCAGGTGTAGTGTGTGTACTGGGCAATAGAACAACACAGAACAAGACGACAGGGTATGAAGGGGTCAGGTGTAGTGTGTGTACTGGGCAATAGAACAACACAGAACAAGACGACAGGGTATGAAGGTGTATGGTGTAGTGTGTGTACTGGGCAATAGAACAACACAGATCAAGACGACAGGGCCGTTCTCTTCGCAGCCTGTGTGATGACAGTGAACACATCTAGAGGAAGTTAAGCCTACAGCGTGACGCGGGGGTTCACGATTTGCAATCTGCTCATGTTCCAGCTGTATAAGCTTGCAAGTCTATTCGTAATCATAATATCTGAACAACACCAGTATGATTCGTCTAAATGTGACTTACTTTTGGTATCTGTGTACGAACAAAGATTAATAGTTTAACTGCACTGTGGTTGAAGTCCGTCACGATTATGAATTCGCAAATCAATGCAGACAAATTAATGCTTTTGCTAACATGATATTGTAACAAATATAACAGCGGTACAACGCATTTGATCTGTGTAACCCAACACCAGCCCATCTTAACATCATGATTTGTTCAGAGTTTTCTCATTTACCGAGTTGTGCAAGAGATTTGAAACTCAATGGCTACAGGACATTGTCTACATGATGAATTCAGCATAAGTGAAGTTCCTGTGCTGCTATAACCCACCACCATCCTGGTGTCTGTAGGGGCGGTGGGCTTCGATTCCCCTCATGGCTACAATGTGTGAATCCCAGGTTTGGTGTCCCCGATATTGCTGGAGTATGATGGTGTCCCCGATATTGCTGGAGTATGATGGTGTCCCCGATATTGCTGGAGTATGATGGTGTCCCCGATATTGCTGGAGTATGATGGTGTCCCCGATATTGCTGGAGTATGATGGTGTCCCCGATATTGCTGGAGTATGATGGTGTCCCCGATGTTGCTGGAGTATTGCTGGAGTATTGCTGGAGTATTGCTAAAAGTGGCGTTAAACATCACTCTGCAAACGTGCTGTCCTGCTATGTGGGGAACTAATGTTCACATTTCTTTATGAATAACGAAAGTTTGGTATGAATTCAATATTTTAAACCTGAAATGTGCAGTCAAAGTCTTGTACACCAGTTGACTGAGTTTTGGTGACATTACAGACACGTCTTATAGTGACATTACTGACACGTCTTATAGTGACATTACTGACACGTCTTATAGTGACATTACAGACACGTCTTATAGTGACATTACTGACACGTCTTATAGTGACATTACAGACACGTCTTATAGTGACATTACAGACACGTCTTATAGTGACATTACAGACACGTCTTATAGTGACATTACAGACACGTCTTATAGTGACATTACAGACACGTCTTATAGTGACATTACAGACACGTCTTATAGTGACATTACAGACACGTCTTATAGTGACATTACAGACACGTCTTATAGTGACATTACAGACACGTCTTATAGTGACATTACAGACACGTCTTATAGTGACATTACAGACACGTCTTATAGTGACATTACAGACACGTCTTATAGTGACATTACAGACACGTCTTATAGTGACATTACAGACACGTCTTATAGTGACATTACAGACACGTCTTATAGTGACATTACAGACACGTCTTATAGTGACATTACTGACACGTCTTATAGTGACATTACAGACACGTCTTATAGTGACATTACAGACACGTCTTATAGTGACATTACTGACACGTCTTATAGTGACATTACAGACACGTCTTATAGTGACATTACTGACACGTCTTATAGTGACATTACAGACACGTCTTATAGTGACATTACAGACACGTCTTATAGTGACATTACAGACACGTCTTATAGTGACATTACTGACACGTCTTATAGTGACATTACAGACACGTCTTATAGTGACATTACAGACACGTCTTATAGTGACATTACTGACACGTCTTATAGTGACATTACAGACACGTCTTATAGTGACAATACTGACACGTCTTATAGTGACATTACAGACACGTCTTATAGTGACATTACAGACACGTCTTATAGTGACATTACAGACACGTCTTATAGTGACATTACTGACACGTCTTATAGTGACATTACAGACACGTCTTATAGTGACATTACAGACACGTCTTATAGTGACATTACAGACACGTCTTACAGTGACATTACAGACACATCTTATAGTGACATTACAGACACGTCTTATAGTGACATTACAGACACATCTTATAGTGACATTACAGACACGTCTTATAGTGACATTACAGACACGTCTTATAGTGACATTACTGATGCTGCGTCTTATAGTGACATTATGTATGACACGTCTTACACGATGCTGCCGGACTATATGATAACATTACAGACACGTCTTATAGTGACATTACAGACACGTCTTTTAGTGACAGCAAGGTGGTATGTATGCGACACGATGCTGCCGGACTCAGTATGACAACCTGAAACAAGTGACAGCAAGGTGGTATGTATGCGACACGATGCTGCCGGACTCAGTATGACAACCTGAAACAAGTGACAGCAAGGTGGTATGTATGCGACACGATGCTGCCGGACTCAGTATGATAACCTGGACGAAGTGACAGCAAGGTGGTATGTATGCGACACGATGCTGCCGGACTCAGTATGATAACCTGAAACAAGTGACAGCAAGGTGGTATGTATGCGACACGATGCTGCCGGACTCAGTATGCCAACCTGAAACAAGTGACAGCAAGGTGGTATGTATGTGACACGATGCTGCCGGACTCAGTATGCCAACCTGAAACAAGTGACAGCAAGGTGGTATGTATGCGACACGATGCTGCCGGACTCAGTATGACAACCTGAAACAAGTGACAGCAAGGTGGTATGTATGCGACACGATGCTGCCGGACTCAATATGATAACCTGGACGAAGTGACAGCAAGGTGGTATGTATGCGACACGATGCTGCCGGACTCAATGGTATGATAACCTGGACGAAGTGACAGTGAAGGTGGTATGTATGCGACACGATGCTGCCGGACTCAATATGATAACCTGGACGAAGTGACAGCAAGGTGGTATGTATGCGACACGATGCTGCCGGACTCATTATGATAACCTGGACGAAGTGACAGCAAGGTGGTATGTATGCGACACGATGCTGCCGGACTCAGTATGATAACCTGGACGAAGTGACAGCAAGGTGGTATGTATGCGACACGATGCTGCCGGACTCATTATGATAACCTGGACGAAGTGACAGCAAGGTGGTATGTGCGACACGATGCTGCCGGACTGTATGAGACACGATGCTGCCGGACTGACAGCAATATGATAACCTGGACGAAGTGACAGCAAGGTGGTATGTATGCGACACGATGCTGCCGGACTCAAGGTGGTATGATAACCTGGACGAAGTGACAGCAAGGTGGTATGTATGCGACACGATGCTGCCGGACTCAATATGATAACCTGGACGAAGTGACAGCAAGGTGGTATGTATGCGACACGATGCTGCCGGACTCAGTATGATAACCTGGACGAAGTGACAGCAAGGTGGTATGTATGCGACACGATGCTGCCGGACTCAGTATGATAACCTGGACGAAGTGACAGCAAGGTGGTATGTATGCGACACGATGCTGCCGGACTCAGTATGATAACCTGGAACAAGTGACAGCAAGGTGGTATGTATGCGACACGATGCTGCCGGACTCAGTATGATAGCCTGAAACCAGTGAAACAAATAAAAGAAAGGTTGATGACCGTTCAGATATGCGAACGGTCACTTCCCTCAATCACTCTAATAGTTTCACATCGAACTGCAATGGACCCCGGTGTAATACATGTAGACAGCTTTGAACCGACCTGCCAATTGCTATAACCTCCAGCACTGAACGGGTGAGTGTAAGTGTCCTAAATGTTAAGACATTTGTTTGAGACAATGAAGAAAGCTGTTACATTCTTCATGAGAATATACTTCCGCGTCCTATTCATCCTCTGAAGTTCATGGCCGCGGCACTAGCCCGTAGAACGAACATCCTCCAGTGCCACGCAGTTGATGCCGCCTGGGGTAGTACTGGTCAACCCCGTCGAGTGACCCTTCTCACGTTTTTGTTGTGTAACTAGTACTAAGAACTATTAACATTTCTTGTCGAATATGTAGTTGACCTCTGTTTGGGTGATAATGCCCTCTAGTCCCATTCATCACCGGACATCGTTCATTCCATTCTCTTCAGGCACAATCCATCCTTCACGGCACAATCCATCCTTTAGGCATAAGCCATCCTTCATGGCGTACACTCGTACCTTGTTAACTTGATTCGGGTAATTTCACAGGGATCAGTTTCCAAACGCAAACCGTAAATTAACCTTCTATGTCTCTGAAATAAGCAGATAAACAAAGATTTCACATAGATAGCCCCCAGTAGGAAGTCGCCGAGCTAACTGAATACACCAAATCGACAGATGTTACTTACAACCCCAATCAGACATGAATATAGTCCGTGAATGAACTCGCGTTAACCCCAAAACAATGAAAAGAAATATTTCATCCGAACCAGAAAGAACGAAGATAACTAATTCATCACAACAGAAAAGATTGAATCCGTTCTCTAGGAACACAAATAACACAAAGTATTCCTTTGAAAAGCAACATGTTATAAATTATCAGCATGAAAATAATTCAGTGTTAATGTTTGCGGACTGCGTTCTTTTTTAACTCTGGGTTCAGTAAAAACGTTATGTTTATTTGTTTCAGCCTGACCCCCCTACCTCAGTCCACCTCCACCCCCCAGTACCCCCCATCCCATGTCCCATCACCCCAATCCATTCTTCCATAAACCACACATATCTTACCTCTCAACATCTCAGTTCCCATGACTACCACTACAGATCAACAGAATGTTTGCCACACTGTGTGTGTTCTAAACTGATTTCACATGAACTGACCTTTTGAACATTCGATATATCAACTTCCCCCAACATTAGTTTAAAATCTGGCTTTCAGTATTCAAGTTTATTTCGTAACAAGGCCTTAGGCCCACGTACAATACAAATAAACATGTGTAATTATAAGATAGTGGCATTTGACAATGAGATTCATATGTATAAAGAACGCAATGACAATGCTTCCTTAATGTAAGAAGAACAATATGTTAGTGTTGAAAACTTGGTACAAGATAATGTGTTCAGAAAGTATTGTTGATCTATGTAATTTGGTAATGCTTTAAAATATTTACAGCGCAAATCATGATAAACTTTACATTCAAATAGGAAATGAAATTCATTTTCTACAAAATTATCATTACAAATATTACAAAGTCTTTGGTGCCTCGGAACTCCATCAAAACTACCAGTATTTATATATATTGGAAGTGCATCGATTCGTAACATTGTTATTCGACGCCTCGCATCTTTAGATTTCAATAAAGTTAAATATGGTTCAATACAAAATACACTTTTGATACTGGAATAGACATCAAGCGATGAACATTTGTGCATTTCTGAAAATATGAATTGCTTTTGACAATCTCCAACTCTTACATGAAAATCTTTCAAAAACTGTTCCTCGTTGCCAACTCCTTGAGCTTCCCACACAAAACCAAAACCATAATTGAACAAAGTATTTCGGACCAAATATACCCAAGTTTTCCTACCAACTTTGTCTAAATTGTGCAACATAATATAACACTGCTTTGGATTTCTATCCTTTGGTAAGCGTAAAAGTTTGAACCAATACTTCAAAACATGTAATAAAATATCAACATAAATATAATTTCTACCACATTCCGCCAAAACAGCAGCGTTAGAGCATTTATAACTTACGCCCAACACATACTTACAAAATCTGATGTGAAACTGTTCAATAACATGCCATTTCTGAAAACCCCATATTTCCGAACACCCCATATTTCCGAAAACCCCATATTTCCGAAAACCCCACATTTCCGGAAACCCCATATTTCCGAAGGGTACAAATTATCGGCTTTATCTGGACGTCCAAGATTTTGAACAAAATAGTTGGAGAAGTATTTTTAAGTCTCCTACCAAAAACCTTAACTGAGCACAAGGTGTTATTCGCTTTATTTACCAGATTTTGAACCGATTTAGACCATGAAAGTCTATTTGAAAACAATAAACCTAAATAATTAAATAATATGTAGAAACGTTTAACTTATGATCACCAAAGCTTTGACGAAATCTGGCTTTGACACATTGAAAAGATGTTTGACAGGTCCTTTAGAAAAACCATGGATGGACTTGTGAAATATGAATAGCGATCAAGTAGACACAACAAGGGAGAAACTTTTTAAGAACAAGTACATCGAGGAATAATACGCTGATTAAAAAGTTCTGATAGAAATGTCGTCGCTGGCCAAAACGAGCGATGCTCATACGTATTATGCCAGTGATTCCTCTGATCCCCAATCGGCTGTGATATTTATATGTATGCTTTACAAGTATTAGGAAGCAGTTGAAATATCGATATTCCTCGTGCCAGGATCGTGGCTGTATTAGCGAATATCATGTATTGACATATAGCGGATTACGTGCGTCACGTTTCATTGCTTTGGTCGGGTAGAGTGTGGTGTCACATGGCAATATGCCGTCAAAAGAAACTGTATGACAAAAGTTGAAGTCACGATACATCACCGCCAGTAGGTGTTGTGAAGGATATGGTAACCCACCCCCAACTACCCCCCTCACCCCATCGAGCAAGGCTACTACTCAGAAGTGTTTGGTGCGCAGTGTCATGGGAGGAAACGTAATGATAGAATAAACCAATCGTATTGATAGGCATTGATGCTATACAAGTAACATCGCTTTTGCCCTGGAAAATGTTAAAATATGTTTGTCACTCGATCTCTCTGCAATTAAACATCGAAATGTTATACTTTGAAATCCTGAATTACTTCATAACCCATATAATGCTTTTTACATGGTATTGTTTACCCAGCTCTACTTTTCTTGCAGAGATTTGTTATAAATAGCCAGGGATTTGTTACATTTATTGCATGATCATACACTGAGAGACAAGAGGATGGATACTAACCAGTGAATGTTATATAAATACTGTAGCAATGAGGGAATTAATCGAAATAAAAGTGACAGAATCATTTCCCCAATCATAAGACATTTCTAATAAAGGAATAATCCGTTGTACTACTCCGACAATATCATAAATCGTTTAATACAGTCACTGCATTCACTCATCCAGATGTCGTCACAGCTGAACGTTTCCAACATAGGACATGAACATGCTCCGTTCTTGAATCCCGGAAGCAATCTTGGAGACAACGACGTTCAGACAGTTCTAATGGTGATTAAATACTGTCGAGATTTTAAAAGAAAGATTTTCATGTTTTCACCATGCACGTACAGCTTATGACAAGCTATGTGACTATAAAACTTGAGTATAAATTAGTGTCTGATATTTTCAGTTTCCCAGAATGGTAATGTATCCATTTGTATCAAAGGGACGTCATTTTAGTCGATGTATTATGATGTGTTCTTTTTTTAAATCTTCTACACACTAACATTAAGTAATCCAATGAATGTAAGATAACTTAATTTGGTTCACATCAGTCTCAATCATTTGACAGTTGTTGATTACGGGGTTAAAAAACTATCAAACTAGTGAGGATGGTTTTACGCCGCCTTTAGCAATATTCCAGCAATATCACGGCGGGTCACACTAGAAATGAGCTTCACACATTGCACCCATGTGGAGAATCGAGCCCGGGTCTTCAGCGTGACGAGCTCCCCACCTCCCCTCTTACAAAGATTCTAAAATACAAACAGAGTAATGAACCGTTGCTCCACAGCACGAAAACACCCGTTAATACCCGGACATTCTTCACAGCTGCCAGTCCTTTCGCTATTCCTTTAAAAGGTCATGAAACGAAGATGATTTTCAAAAGCTTTAGTCAGTGACATCATGTATGTTATAGAGTCTGACTGTAACACAAGGCTTGCGGCATTGGCATGCCATCTACAAACATTGTAACTACTGACCATTGTAACATTGTGCTTGTTGTTGTTTACAATAACATAACAACAATATAACAATAGCTATTACATAAACTCCCTTACTTTATATTAGTAGACATTCTTCATAATATCTGGGCGGTGGGCAAGCCTCGTGATGAAAGCGTTCGCTCATCACGCCGAAGACCCGGGTTCGATTCCCCACATGGGTACAATGTGTGAAGCCCATGTCTGGTGCCCCCCGCCGTGATATTGCTGGAATATTGCTAAAAACTAAACTCACTCACTCACTCTTTCATGAAGATACGACAAGGCTGGGCTGACAGATTGCATATCAATCCGGCTTAGAGTTGATGAATGTTGCCCAGCCAAGTCACTTTGTATATTAACACATCACATTTCATAAGTACTTTCTGTTTTTTATTAGAAATATTTTTTTAATAAATATTCCTTTAAACATTGTTATCTTAAGCATGCGAACACTACTCGTCAAAGTTATGCTCTTTTGAGAATTCTGATTGATCTGGAACAGACAACTTGTCCTCCCTTGCCACCACCTAATGCTCATCTTTGTCACTGGAGTAACAAGCACTGGATACATACTCAACCCTAGGTGATAGTATGCGTGCATGTATATTTGTGTATGTGCGTGCATGCGCGTGTGTCTGTGTTTGTGTGTGTGTGTGAAAAAAAACAAATTAAAAGAAGAAAACAAAGGATTCATAAAAGATCCAAGAGATGTAAAAAACAAAGAGACAAGACATCTTTACTTCTAACATGCCGATCCACTTGTAACTTTGATAAACAGGTCACTTTCTTCTGTGATTGAATTACAACTTCAAGCATGAGTGACCTGGATTCTCTCATATGCAGTGGCAAGTTAACTCGAGACGCTTCCTTCTGTGATAAAGGTCTCTAATATTCTGACAATGTCAGATCCTCTGACATTTGATGATCATTCTGACATGAACAGACTTTGAAATTTACAAAGGACGTGTAGCCCAGAGACGTAATTATCTTTTCTTTAATTTCCGCCCGATTTGCGTTTTATTTGATGGTCGTGTGCGTAATGTCATTTATGAAACATTTTTATTGACATTCATCTGTAATATCTATGCGAGTAAACACCCCTCTAGTGCTGGAACACGGTGTATTTCCCGCGTTATGCTTGGCAGGACCTTCTGTCTCACTGGGGATATATGGGCGAATACCGTTCAGGAATAGTGTTTGTTGTCCAATGATGTATTGTGTTGCAGAACCAACATGCAGAGACGAATACCTCTCATTTTGGGTTGCTTGGGAGCATTACAGAAAGTCTGGTACATGGGTTAGTGAATAGGTCCAGTGGCTGGATACGTTGTCCATTTCGCCCCTACCTGGTATCATCTCTATTGACATTGATTTATATCCACATGCTTATGATACAGTTGTTACTGCTGCACTGCGTACTGCAGTGAGCAGTGAGAGTGACTGTGACTGGCAATACTCTACAACGAGGGACACCAATGGGCGTCAAACAGTGTACCGATGCAGTGAATCTGGATCTTCAGCATGACTACGATGCTGCCTCTTGTCCCAAACTGGAGATTTCCTTTCATTATGAAAAGGGTTTTGTCGCTTTTATGTACAGACGACGTTGGAGATTTTGAAACACGTGTTGAAGGTTCATTAAGATGAACAATGATGTTATTATCAGCTTAAGTGCTTGGCGGGAGTGAAGCAGGCTATTCACGACAGAGTCAAGTAAGTGAGATGTAGCCACCCGACAGTACACATGTATATTTGATGTATTCAAACTAAACGTGAGGTTGACCTGTTTCTTCTGGAACTTCACCTGACACAAAACAGAACACTCAGCAATATTCCAGCTATATGGCGGCGGTCTGAACATAATCGAGCCTGGACCAGACAATCCAGTGATCAACAGCAGCAATATTCTAACCTGCAGGGGTCACAAAACAGAGTGAGTTTAGTTTTACGCTGCACTCAGCAATATTTCAGCTATGTGGCGGCACATAACTGAAGGAATGAAGCTGTTGACTGGTGTACTGTGAGCACAGGGATGTGGTGTTCCGTTTGGATTCCTGTGAAGACACCGAGTGAAGGATGGGCAGGTCTCCTTTTGGGAGCGAAAGACGAGAACTGGATGAATGATATGACAAGCAACAAATAAATGCTACACAACCTTCGTTACGGTGACAAAAACCTAAATAGGATCAATCCTCGATGTTGACTTATACTTCACTTTAACTCGGCAGCACTCCCCAAACACTTTGCAGCTTCGTTACCATAAACTCCTACATCCTGGATATAAACCTGGTATGTCGTCACCAATTACAACTGTCGTTGTTGACCAGGAATAACGACATTGCCTTAGCCAAATCATTACATCAGCATCGACGTCGGCTATTGGGGGAAGGATTTGACAGAAATGAACAAGACCTGTCCACGTTCCTCAGCAGCTTAAGGGAATTTCATTAGAACTTTTATCCTGCTGTATTTGCCGTATTTTGAAGCAATGTCAGGAATGATTACATTACAGAGGATACAAATGACTATAAACCAGAGAAAATCGTAAAGTCCATCAGAGTTGATGGGTCAGTTAGCGCAGATGAGGAGGTATTGTCTGTCTCCGCACTGCGGATATCAACTGCGTGACTGGGGATAGATCTCTCGGGGCCATAAGTCCCTCCTCCAGATTAGTGCATCGACCGTTAACTTAAGCGTATAAAAGAGATCTTGGGGATGTGAAAGTATATTCTCATTAAGAGTTCAAGTCTTCCTTGATTATTATAAAAGCATCCGGCAACATGCTGGACTATATCAGCTAATTAACTGATGTTTAGGTCAAAACAAACTTCGTCCCAACTAAATCGACTAGTTACATTTAGCAGTTTAACATTTATAAAACATCGCAATCTTTCGAGACAGCTGGCTATAAATGAAGCCGATGTTGTCTCGTTCAGAGTTTGATATTCCAGATGAGCCTCAGCGCCCAATAAAAGGTGTAATTTTCACGTGTTGATTCCAAAGCTGAAACTAAAAGGTTAGACAGTCATTAAAAGGACAATGACAGTACAAAATAGAGTGACTGTACAAATCGAAATGTAATATACTAGAAGAACAGTGATGATGGCAATAAATACAAGATGGTAATATTCGATTCTAAGCACTGTTGTAACTTGGACTAAAGCACTAGGTAGGCACAGCCAAGGACATCATGATCATCACATACACTGATGGTCTTCTAGGAGCTTGAGATGTAAGGCGGGATGAGAGGCATTACCTACCTAGAAAAACGCTAGAAAATGCTACAATACTGTCTAAGGCAGACTACTCCGGAATCAGCATCTTGTTGTACATTCCAGATCTCTACAATATCATGTGGGTCGCAACACGGTGGAAGCCTCTGGAACTCTTTCTAAATATGGCGCAAGTCTATACATAGAACACACCACTGCTCAAAGCTGAATGTCAACACGTACAATGTACTCTATAACTCTGGGAACATTACATGGCAACCAATAACATTGCCATATAACATTATATATCAAGAAAAATGTTCTGGTGCACCGTATGATTAGAGCATCTGAGTAAGTCCAGTTACTACACAGTTTACAGTTACACAGTTTACAGTTGCACAGTTGCCCAGTTTACAGTTGCACAGTTAACAGTTGCACAGTTTACAGATGCTTGCAACACACGAAGCATCAGACAACGAATCGTATGACGAAAACGGGATTCTATTTTCTAATGATGGTCATTTTAGAAAATGCATTTTTATGCATTTATATAGAATCACTTATGCTGTAAACATGTATTTTCGAATAAACTGTTACTTAGTTTAATCTGTGATGTAATCTCGAATGAATTTTACGGAGCAAAGACTGATAATACATATGTATGCTTCGGTAGAATGTAAATAACATAAATATGAGAAGCAACCTCTCCAGAAGTCACAAGTATGACAGTGACGTGTACTCGAAACTCTTCTGAAAGTGAAAATTACGTCAAGGAACAATCAGCCCTGAAGATCAGTCTAACTCACCCCACATGGAGGAACAGGCCAAACAATGATGGCCATGATTTCAATGGAAAACTGAAAAATCGGTGTTCGCCAGATTTTCTTGAAAAAGAAAATCCCGCTTTGCTATCTATTAAAGCAGAAAGTTCCAGATTGTAAGGAATTGAGAAAACACCGCTTGTCGATGACGACGTGTAGAACTGAACTGACATTTGTCTGGTGAAGAAACCAGCGAGAGCAGTGTTTGTGGGGGAGGTTCACCATTTCCATGTGTTGAGGATTTCGTTTCCTGAAGCCAATTATGTCACGTATTGTAAACTGTTGACGTGTACTGTAAGAACAAAGAAAGTACGGAAAGAACGGATGTACAATCATGAAGGAGCGAGCGCACTCTTGAGGCTGAACATTGATGATTTTGTTTATATTCTGAAAACCGAAAAGACAATATCATTCGCAAATATTCCATGTTCACAAATATATATTTTGTAATAAGCTGCACACGGTCCTAATGAGCATTCTGTTTTCTTGTAAAATCTCTACGTCATTTAAACCCTTCAGACCATATGCCCTTAGTAAATAAGCTTTCATCATAATATGTTTAGAATATCGTGGGAATTACGATGATTAACTTTCATAATCTCTCTATCAGATCTAATCAGGAATCAATATTTAAGTCAAGCAACGAAAACTCTCGATTTTTTTTCAACGTACGGTCATGGTGTCTTCTTATTTGATTTAAACTATTTTGAAATTGAGTATTGAATTGCTTTGATCATATTTTCACACGCCTGTGAGGATAATGAATCTTTCCGTCAGTAGCTATAAAGGGGGACACTCTCTGTGATCGTGCCCTTCCTTACACTATAATCTACTCACAGCCTGCCACAGCACTGGTGCCACTCGCCATAGTGGGCAATTAGTGACAGAAGTTGACCCATTTCCAATAGAGGTTGGGAGGGGTCTTAGTTGTATATTTAGGTTGTGACAAAGTATTGCCAAATTGGTACCAATTATATTCTCATCTCTTCTCACGTTGACAAGTTTATGTTATCCGTGTCGGTGTATATCCTGTTCCTTTTGATAAGCGAATCGAGCGACATTTGAAATGAGGTTTCGGTCACCTTATTTGCTATGAAATGGTAGTTTTTGTATACACTACTGATAATGTGTTTACATTAGTTTTTTTATCAAACAGATATACCCATTTGACGTCAGTTTGAGGCTTTCGATTCTTATACCTTGCGGGGGGCCTGTCGCCCAGTCGTCTTCAACTATCTGTACAGACATGCGCCCCTCAGGCATGCCAGGATCCTTTGGCCTGACATTATCATAAACATTATACCTGGGCCCGAGGGTTACGCCAGTGCAATGAGACCTGCGTCACTTCTGAGTTGCCGAACCTGAACTATATACATTACATTGAACTGTACTGGATAGTGGTGTACTATATTTAGACCGGATGTAGATTTAAACAGAATGAGCTGGAAACTGCTACAGGGAGCTTATTCCAGAGTCATCTGCTTCAGAGTAGAATTTTCAAGCATCTTTTTATTGAGTATATAAGGGGAGTTAACTCTTCCCTCTCATCTCACATTACAAGTGGGATAGTTCTGTGGATATACAACTTCTTTATTACAATATATGCGACGGTTTCAGTGTGGAAGCTAACACCGTTATCAAGACATTGATGTACAATACTGTAGACAAAGCATTTATACACATGCGTAAAGATGTGTTGATACAGTTAAAGTACAGACGAATAATGCTGATTGATGTTTACACAATAGATAAAGTTGATGTACAAAGTGCGATGCATGTTTACACAATAAGTCTAAATGTTTACGTCATGCAGTATTAACAAGGGCGAGATTAAAGAGGAAGCCAGAAATGTGATAGACAATGAGAATAATGGGATAAAGATTGTTTAGTGATGAGGTAATGATAGGCAATCTTTGTTACTGGCTCAAACAAACTTACACACTGGTCTCTCTTACTGTACCTCAACAGGTGACAGATCGTTTGGTCGTTCGCGGTAGATTTGATTGTATTTAGGGGAAACGGTCAGGAAGTGTCACATTCTATCTCACCTGTTGATAAGGGTAGTGATTATCAGACTGTTTTTAAGGCTTATGAATTGGTTCCTGAGACCTAATTCATAGGTTTACTTTTAGGCAGGAGTTCACAGGGAAACCAGGAAAAGGAGAGTTCAGCCTAGTTCAAACAGTAGAGACAGGAGTACCTTCCTTTTGTTAGTAAAGGTTTTCTGTTAGTTGGAGGTGACAGTTCCAATGTTAAGCCATTTAAGGTTTTAAGGGATACTGTGCTCTATTAAACTCTTTCTGAGAGTTTATGTGGTTTCACTAGTGCCGCACTCCTTTTTGTGATTTCGGAAAATGACTTGGTGTGTGGATTGGTTCAGGTCCTATTGTTTTTTCAAATTCCTTTCAAATATACATGTTGAAAACGTTGAGTTGACCTTATTTTAGGCACGATTTGGCCGAGTTTTGCAAAACCTCTAATGTGTGTCAAATGGTTGGCAAACCAAATCAGAAAATACAAGTCGCACCATTAAAACCAGCTTTTGAGGAGGCTTTTAGCAGGGTCACCATTGTCATCATTGTGTTGGTCCTTTGCCCAAAGCAAAGCAAGCAATCAGCACATGCTAACTACTATATGTGCATCCACAAGGCTTCCAGACGCTATTCCTTTACGGAAAATTACGGTCATTATCAAGGCTTTGGTGAAGTACTTCAATGTGTTTGGTTTGCCTAAGACTATTTGCTCTGGTAAAGGCTCAAATCTCATGTCAGGCATGTTCCTCAAGGCTCTCCATAAGTTAGACATAGCTCAGGTTTAGTCTACTGCACATCAGCCTGAATCTCAGGGAAATCTGGAGAGATTTCACCCGACTCTTAGGAATATGACAAGCACTTACTCTTTTAAAACGAGAACGACTCTCGGATTAAGGCATTCAGTTGATGTTGTGTGTGTTGAGGGAGTCAGTTCAGGAGTCCTTAAGTTTTAGTCAGTTTGACCTTGTTTCTGGTCAAACTGTTCATAGACCTTTAAAGCACTTGAAGGATGGCTTCAATGGCTTAATGATAGGTCTGAAATGAGTTCGTTGAACTATGTTTGATCATTTAGTACTAATCTTTCGAAAGCTTGTGGAGTTGTTAGCGATAATGTGAAAGAATCCCAGGACAACATGAGAGTACATTTTGATTAGAAGTCTCCAATGAAAACCTTCAGTCCTGACGATAAACAGTTCGTTTTTTGGCCATTCCCTGGTCAACCTTTATGTGATTGGTTCCAAAGGCCAAATTGTATTGATAAGAAAGAGATACTGACTGTGTTGTGATAACACCAGGTCATCGTAAAAACACAACTTTGACATGCCAATGTGATTAGAAAATAACATGAAAGAAATGACAGTGTACCTGCTTGTGTGTTGCCGCTGGTGTTTCGGTAAGATTATGCCTCAGATTGGCATACTGATTAGAGATGTGACGTTGTAACGTGTCATGATATTGCTGACTGATCTAGTCCTAAGGAACACAGTTCTGAAGGTTTAGCAAACTCAGGTGATAAGATGCCAGAGTGGTGGTGTGTGGTCCCGTGCGTAGAGCTCAGGTCACAATCGTTGAAGTTAAGCAACGTTGGGCACCGAAAGTCCGTGGATGGGTGACCGTGTTTGGCAGCTTGACTCCTGAGAGTTTCTAGGCCTTCGGTCCTGCCTCACAACGAAGCACATGTGATACATGTAGTCTCACCTTAAGCAAGTGAGTTTGTTCAAAATTGCCTCTGTCCACCCAGCAGTAATTTGGGTACCTGGTATTATACGATGGTAGTCTGAATTTGAACCTTGAGCGCCGGACAGACGATCGGTTGTATTCTCCACAGGGAGTGTTCTGTACCCGTTGACCAGGGGTGATATGTCAGCGCTTTGAGCATGCACTCTGCATGGATAAAGGCGCAATACAAATGGACTATTATTATTATAGTTTATCCAAGAGCTCGATCACTAGCTATTTTGTCAAAATCTCTTACTTATAGCGACCTGCCTTACTAATCTACTCGCAGAAGAATGAAATGTGTTTGCTACAACAGTTGTCAGGCTGCCTTTGAGAAAATTAAAGCTGCTCTCTTGAATTTTGTAAAGACAGCAATTTGCAGGCTGCTTTTGAGATAACTAAAGCCTGTCCCATGAATTCTCCAATTCTTCAATCTCCAGATTATGGGAAACATTTCAACTTGGCCATAAGCATTGTTACTGGAGGACACACCCGGCTCCGATCACCCTGTTTGATATTTTTAAAGGAAATTTAACAAACATCAGCGAACATATTCCACCATTGAAAATGCTTGTTTTATTCTTAGCTCTGTATAGTTTATAATTTGAAGAGTGCCATGGTACTACCGTGTTTCCTATACAAGTGTATACTGATCATATTCCAGAGACTTTTCTTCACAAAATGAAGATACCAAACCAATGCCTAGTGTGTTGGAGCTTGTCCTGGAAGGAATTTGATTTAGACATCAAACATTTTAAAGACAACATTATGTCTGATCCATGATCACAGCATTTCTGTAGAAATAGGGGAGGAAATGACGATCAGTATTTCCGAACAGCAGCCGTTGGGCAGAAATTCAAGATTTAAGAACAAATATTTCCATGAAATAGGTTCACTGCATGATGGGTAATGTGAACTGCCAAGTGTTTGCGAAACCCAAAGTAGAGAACTGGACTGTGTCAGGCTGACCGACTGTATTATAAGCAACCCTAAATGAAAATAACTGTATCACAGACGGAGGGGCCAGATATTCTCAACTAGATGACCAGGGATGTCTGCACCTCCTCTTGTGGGGCTTTATTTGATGCTAGTTTCTGTTCATGTCCGGATTCTCATCAAGGATTTATAGTTTCAGGTTTTGAAGATATAGATGTGATAACGGAATTTAGGCAGTGGCCAACACAATCACCTAGGGTACACTTTCTCAGCAAACGGCCTTGCTGTACTACTGGCATAACACTGATTGGTTCTTTGAATTGTTTAATCAACTCGTCAAGCTTTGAAAAATACAGGTTTATCAGGCTGCAGAGGGAATACTGGTTCCAGATAGGAGGAGAAGTATCCTTTCGAAAACCATCCACTCAAACTTTGAGCATTCAATATAGTTACACCACTTATACAGAGAACCCGTTCTTTTTACTGATTATTGAAACCATTGTTGGTTTCTCCCAATTACATCCACAACTTTCTACATGAACAATATGGGTTTTTGTGTATGTGTGAATGTAACGGAAGAGATGTTCAAGATGATCAAGCTAGCGTTTGGTCATCTCAATAGTCAGACAAATCCAGATCAAAATTATATCATGCCTACTGTCAACAAAAGACTACTCCCTTCCCGCAATCTTGCACAAGCGACAAACAGAGCCGTTTGTTGTGAGAAGTGGATCAGTGGGTCCTTGTGGAACCAGATGCAGGCGAAGATGTCGGTTCCCTCTGTCTTTGTCAACCATGCGTACCACTGTACACACAGTCAGTGTTAGGGAGTGGTGGCACATCCAGGTGCATATATCTGGAAACAGGGCTACAAGTACTGCAAGATGTTTGTACTTGGAAAAATCATAGATACTTGTACTTGGAAAAATCCTAGATACTCGTTCTTGGAGAAATCCTAGATATTTGAACTTGGAGAAATCTTAGATACTTGTACGTGGAGAAATCTTAGATACTTGTACTTGGAGAAATCTTAGATATTTGTACTTGGAAAAATCTTAGATACTTGTTCTTGGATAAGTCCTAGATATTCGTACTTGGAAAAATCCTAGATACTTGTACTTGGAAAAATCCTAGATACTCGTACTTGGAGAAATCCTAGATATTTGTACTTGGAAAAATCCTAGATACTCGTACTTGGAGAAATCTTAGATACACTGTATTTCCTCGTACTTTCATTGTAATTCTATGACTTATCTTCTTGTTTTGTGAAGTTGATACACGTGGTATGTTCATACATTAATGCTCTTATTGTAAAACAAAGTTGCCCAACTGAAGGTAAATATGTCTGCTACTTGAAGTTTTACAAAGAGAATATGATTATTGTTTGACAGGTTAACATCTAAACGCACGTTACCAACTTAGAAAAACGAAATAATCTTGTCGGCAATCAACGCCAAGGCCATCTCAAGCACCACCTGTATTACTCTGAATATCTGGTAATGTTGCAGTAAATATGTAACACAACATGAACCTTGAATGAATGTATGACATGTTCACGTGGTCGAGTGTTTCGGGGTTCATAGTGCACCTCGAAATATGCTCCGCCTACAGTAATTGATGCAGATTAATGTAACTGATGTGTTTTGTGTGACAAACCTACATTACAACCTGTTGATATGTATGATTACAGAGATAGTGGTATCCAGAATTTAGCAATTAATATTCTACAGAGTTTGACAGTATTTCGTGGTTTTACTTGTTTACTGTCAAGTAGTAACTGTTGTCAGTCATTCTCTAACACGCCAGCCAGCTTGTTTATTGTTAGAGAGGGTCGTTAAGTGCTTCCATTGTCCTACGACAACACTCGCACATTCTGTAACTAAACCTGCTATAAAACAATCCATTATAACTGCCACTGTTTAAGAGGAATAATGACTATACGTAATCCTTCCTTGAGTAATGACGTCCGCAGTGGGGGACTGATTTGGCAGAAATGAACAAGTGCCTGTTTATAGACTTCGACAGCTTTACATCCTCCACGACTTGCCTAAATGTCAGGAAGGAGTACGTTATAGCAGAGTTACCAGAGAATAATGTACCTACACTCGTACACCACTTGATGAAGTGTATCTCCAGTGCTGTTATCAACTGCTTGACATATTTCAGGCACAATAAGTCAATTAGTGCAGCAGCGATGGAAAGTAGACGATCTCGGTGCAGTGATGCTGTGTATTTTCTGTTTGTTGTTCAACCCTGCACTCAGCCATATTCTTGTAATATGACGGTGTTCTGTAACCTCGGGGGTCTGGACAAGACGATCCTGTGATTGACAACGATCCCCTTTGTCGTCCATTGTTAGCTGGTGATGATCTGTAAGAACCAGGGTGTCCACAACGTGGTGGTGTGTGGCCCTGTGCATCCAGCTCAGGTAACAAATCAGGTGAAGTTAAGCAACGTTTGGCGCTGAGAGTCCTTGGATGGGTGACCGTGTTTGGTAGCTTGACTCCTGAGAGTTTCTAGGATATCAGTGCCGCCCCACAACGAAGCACATGTGGTACATGTGGTCTCACCTTAGAGTTTGTTCAAAATTGCCTCTGGTCACCCAGCAGAAAATGGGTACCCTGAATTTGAACCTTGAGCGCCGGACAGACGATCGGTTGTATTCTCCACAGGGAGTGTTCTGTACCCTTTGACCAGGGTGATATGTCAGCGCTTTGAGCGTGCACTCTGCATGGATAAAGGCGCAATACAAATGGACTATTATTATTATAGTTTATCCAAGAGCTCGATCACTAGCTATTTTGTCAAAATCTCTTACTTATAGCGACCTGCCTTACTAATCTACTCGCAGAAGAATGAAATGTTTGCTACAACAGTTGTCAGGCTGCCTTTGAGAAAATTAAAGCTGCTCTCTTGAATTTTGTAAAGACAGCAATTTTCAGGCTGCTTTTGAGATAAATAAAGCCTGTCCCATGAATTCTCCAATTCTTCAATCTCCAGATTATGGGAAACATTTCAACTTGGCCATAAGCATTGTTACTGGAGGACACACACCCGGCTCCGATCACCCTGTTTGATATTTTTAAAGGAAATTTAACAAACATCAGCGAACATATTCGTGTTTGCGAAACCCAAAGTAGAGAACTGGACTGTGTCAGGCTGACCGACTGTTTTATAAGCAACCCTAAATGAAAATAACTGTATCACAGACGGAGGGGCCAGATATTCTCAACAAAGATGACCAGGGATGTCTGCACCTCCTCTTGTGGGGCTGTATTTGATGCTAGTTTCTGTTCACGTCCGGATTCTCATCAAGGATTTATAGTTTCAGGTTTTGAAGATATAGATGTGATAACGGAATTTAGGCAGTGGCCAACACAATCACCTAGGGTACACTTTCTCATTCAACAGCAAACGGCCTTGCTGTACCACTGGCATAACACTGATTGGTTCTTTGAAATGTTTAATCAACTCGTCAAGCTTTGAAGAATACAGGTTTATCAGGCTGTACAGGGAATACTGGTTCCAGATAGGAGGAGAAGTATCCTTTCGAAAACCATCCACTCAAACTTTGAGCATTCAACATAGTTACACCACTTATACAAAGAACCCATTCTTTTTACTGATTATTGAAACCATTGTTGGTTTCTCCCAATTACATCCACAACTTTCTACATGAACAATATGGGTTTTTGTGTATGTGTGAATGTAACGGAAGAGATGTTCAAGATGATCAGGCTAGCGTTTGGTCATCTCAATAGTCAGACAAATCCAGATCAAGATTATATCATGCCTACTGCCAACAAAAGACTACTCTCTTCCCGCAACCTTGCACAAGCGACAAACAGAGCTGCTTGTTGAGAGAAGTGGGTCAGTGGGTCCTTGTGGAACCAGATGCAGGCGAAGATGTCGGTTCCCTCTGTTTTGTCAACCATGCGTACCACTGTACACACAGTCAGTGTTAGGGAGTGGTGGCACATCCAGGTGCATATATCTGGAAACAGGGCTACAAGTACTGCAAGACATTTGTACTTGGAAAAATCTTAGATACTTGTACTTGGAAAAATCCTAGATACACTGTAGTTACTTGGACTTGGAAATCCTAGATACTTGTACTTGGAGAAATCTTAGATACTTGTACTTGGAGAAGTCTTGGAGAAACTTAGAGAAATCTTTGATACTTGTACTTGGAGAAATCTTAGATACTTGTACTTGGAGAAGTCTTAGATACTTGTACTTGGAGAAGTCCTAGATACTTGTACTTGGAGAAATCCTAGATACTTGTACTTGGAGAAATCTTAGATACTTGTACTTGGAGAAATCTTAGATACTTGTACTTGGAAAAATCCTAGATACTTGTACTTGGAGAAATCTTAGATACACTGTATTTTCTCGTATTTTCATTATAATTCTATGACTTATCTTCTTGCTTTGTGAAGTTGATACACGTGGTATGTTCATACATTAATGCTCTTAATGTAAAACAAAGTTGCCCAACTGAAGGTAAAAATGTCTGCTACTTGAAGTTTTACAAAGAGAATATGATTATTGTTTGACAGGTTAACATCTAAACGCACGTTACCAACTTAGAAAAACGAAATAATCTTGTCGGCAATCAACGTCAAGGCCATCTCAAGCACCACCTGTATTACTCTGAATATCTGGTAATGTTGCAGTAAATATGTAACACAACATGAACCTTGAATGAATGCATGACATGTTCACGTGGTCGAGTGTTTCGTTCATAGTGCACCTCGAAATATGCTCCGCCTACCGTAATTGATGCAGATTAATGTAACTGATGTGTTTTGTGTGACAAACCTACATAAAACCTGTTGATATGTATGATTACAGAGATAGTGGTATCCAGAATTTAGCAATTAATATTCTACAGAGTTTGACGGTATTTCGTTGTTTAACTTGTTTACTGCTTGTTTACTGTCAAGTAGTAACTGTTGTCAGTCATTCTCTAACACGCCAGCCAGCTTGTTTATTGTTAGAGAGGGTCGTTAAGTGCTACCATTGTCCTACGACAACACTCGCACATTCTGTAACTCAACCTGCTATAAAACAATCAATTATAACTGTCACTGTTTAAGAGGAATAATGACTTTACGTAATCCTTCCTTGAGTAATGACGTCCGCAGTGGGGACTGATTTGGCAGAAATGAACAAGTGCCTGTTTATAGACCTCGACAGCTTTACATCCTCCACGACTTGCCTAAATGTCAGGAAGGAGTACGTTATAGCAGAGTTACCAGAGAATAATGTACCTACACTCGTACATCACTTGATGAAGTGTATCTCCAGTGCTGTTATCAACTGCTTGACAGATTTCAGGCACAATAAGTCAATTAGTGCAGCAGCGGTGGAAAGTAGACGATCTCGGTGCAGTGATGCTGTGTATTTTCTGTTTGTTGCTTTACCCTGCACTCAGCCATATTCTTGTAATATGACGGTGTTCTGTAACCTCGGGGGTCTGGACAAGACGATCCTGTGATTGCCAACGATCCCCTTGGTCGTCCATTGTTAGTTGGTGATGATCTGTAAGAACCAGGGTGTCCACAACGTGGTGGTGTGTGGCCCTGTGCATCCAGCTCAGGTAACAAATCAGTTGAAGTTAAGCAACGTTTGGCGCGGAGAGTCCTTGGATGGGTGACCGTGTTTGGTAGCTTGACTCCTGAGAGTTTCTAGGATATCAGTGCCGCCCTAGAGCGAAGCACATGTGGTACATGTGGTCTCACCTTAGGCATGTAAGTTTGTCCAGCAGAAAATGGGTACCCGGTGGGATAAGTCATGTGACTAATAACCTTCTGGCACCTCACAGGCAGCTTGGGTTAGCCGAGGTAATAATAATCAGATTGTCTGCGGTTTGAGCAACCGCAACGGATGGAAAATAGCACATAACAAATGCACTTATTTGTATAACGTGGAAGTGAAATTATAGTGTCATTGCAAAACCCAGCCAGCTCCGGTAAATTGCTGTCAATACTGGAAGAATAATCTAGCAAAACCTGGATTCGATCCAACAATCAGGGTTCTGTCGTGCCCAAATGACGCGAATCTGCACAACGAATTGCAGCGTCATAGATAACAGAAGTCATCAAGGAATGAAGGTTATTTCGATTGATGATCATATCGGAAAGTGTGAACATCTTGTACCATACAATAAACAACGTTTATAACGAACACGTATATAATGAGTTGACGGATATAACGAACTGCTTTTTTTAACGCGGTCGAAATGCAATTAAAAAAATGGGTTACATCTAACTAAAGTGAGTGGTCCCTATAAGGTCATTATAAATGTTTACCGTGCTATATTTTGTCAAAACACCACTGAAGAATATCCATGACTCAAACAGAACACCTGGGATTTGCCAAAACGTATTTTGATGAAAAACGACCATTCACTCTGTCGTCTACAATTCTTTACAAAATGACACTTTACTCCCAGTTTAAGCTGTTGATAACACAGTCACATCTTACACATCAAACAAGGAAACGTCGACCAACGTAATGCCATCAGTTCGCTATTAAGGATGTAAAACATACTTGCTTTGTACATCAAACGTTCAGCTTGAGCCATCAATATAAAGAATTAACCATCCAGAGACTTAAAACCTCGCACATATCTTGGTATCTGTCTTAAGTCCTCACTGCTGGTGTGAGAAAATAGTTTGGACTTCCTCGGTCAAGGTCACACAAGGCACGCGCTGGCTGAGTGTGGGGATGGCACCCACGTTCAGGCCTGATTGGCGTTTGTGGAGCTGTGTTGTCGGAAATAATCTGAGGAAACTGTAGAATGATGATTATATAGCTATTAGGAAAATCAAAAAGTCGAAATGACAACAGTATTAAAATTCAAAGTTCACATTGACATATCGTGTAAATCAGCAAAAGTTCTTTGGACTCGTAAATATGTAACGTCAGGGCCTTAGAAATGTGTGAACTTAACTGCGATTTATCTTCATAAAAACATTTAAAGTGCATCTGAAGGTGAGACAAAGGGTATTTATCGCGTTGGAAGTGTGGCATGCCCAGACCATTAGTAAATGAAGTTTCATCTTAATGGGTTTACAGTGTTGTGGACATAAAGGCCCTTTACTTGTTACACAAGTCTGTCTGAGCGGTCTGAACATGACGTCATGATATATAAGCTGACAGTGCGACATATTCAAGTCTGGTTTTGTAAAATTCAAACCAAGAAGTCAGTAGTTATGTTAAGTACTGAAGTGTCTACAAAGTGGTTCAGCATAAGGTCTTGATGTCGCTGTTTGATTGTATTCTGGTTCGGTTATCTGTTTTGAGTTGGTTGCATCATATTCTCACTTTCCTCCCTGCCCCACGGAAACGTGATGAAGGTTTCTTTTGGTCGAGAGGACACACTCTGTGTGTTTGACTTTCCCTACACTATAATCTCCTCACGGCCTGACTCAGCACTGATGCCACTATCTGTAGTGGACAGTGTTATTGATAGAGTTCAACTAGTTTAGTAGAGGCTGGTTCTCAGATGAGACATAGCAATCTCAGATCAGGACCTATAGTATTGTTTTATCGCACTTGCACGTTACCCTGGGTCAGATCCGTGTTTATCCATTGACACTTCTCTAAACAAACACCTGCTTGTATCGTACTGTTACGTTATTGCCACAAAGTAACAGTTTTTGTATTTTGTACATACAACTGACGAGTCATTTCAATTACCCCATATATACAATTGTTATAAAATGCAGTCAGTTCATGTCTTCGTTTCTCAACTCTTGCTTGAGGCATTGTCGTCCAGACCTACTTCCCTCACACATGCCACGATGTGCTGTCCGGACTATACTTCCAGATCTACATCCCTCATACATGCCACGATGTGCTGTCCGGACTATACTTCCAGCTCTACAAACATCAGACCCGTCCCGTGGCTTACATCAGTGTCATGAGACTTGCAGCACGTCTGGATTTTCTAGGTCGAGCAGGATCCGCTGATCAATGATTACAGTTGCACACCGCCCTGATTCGGATCGTTTGCATGTAAGCTTCTGATCTGTACTCTCAGGTGTCAGTGATGAATGTCTACTGGCCGTATCACCGTGGCCGCACCTCACACATGAACCAAACACGCCAGGCATGTCACGTACATCAGGAACTGTACTGAACGGCTTCATTGAGTGAGTGAGAGTGAGTATGGTTTTACGTCGCTTTGAGCAATATTTCGGCAATATCACGGAGTTGGACACATAAAATGGGCTTCACACATTGTACCCATGTGGGGAAGCGAACCCGGGTTTTCGGCATGACGAGTGAACGCTTTAACCACTAGGCCACCCCACCGCCGATGAAAGACTTCAGATTAACGCTAGTGTATTCACATTCATCATAATAAAGTCATCCGCCGTTACTTTTTGTCATGTCGATCTTGCTTTACATTTAACTGGACAATAATCACATCGTTCATATATAGATGATCAATCTATAGGTATATATAGATACAGAACCATAGAGATAGGAGACGTAATACTGAAAGGCAACACCACAATCTAGCTGCACAAATGTAAGGATATAAAATTAATATTTTTTTCAAGAATCAGAATAATTTCAATGAGAACTACTGACTGAACTGAACTGAATTTTATTGACACTCCGGCCGCATCCTGGGTCAATAGGGATGCATGTTTACATCACTGTTATGTACAACTTCTATATGCTATATAGATGTAAGATACATGAAATGGTGATATTGGTTACAAGAATAACATATACCTCAACGTACATTTATCCAATTAAATGAAGAATATTACACTCTTATGGTTATTATTTATTTGGAAATTGCTTAAAAAGAGGCACTATTACAAATATTGCAAATATACTTACTGTTCTATATATTGCAGTGAAAAACCCTATTCATTTTAAGCACATTGGGATGTCTACGATACAACTCGACATGTCCCATCCCTAAAAGGTCTGAATTTATGTTGATGAATATTGCCTGCTTCTTTACACATATTGTTACGTGCCAGGGTTATACCTTGAGCAACAGTATTTCAACAGTGATTCATTGTACCTGTAGAGTCAAACAAACAAACCATTTCCTTCTCAGGAACAGTTCGTCCAAAAGGCTGCAGTAGTAGATTTATCGGAATCCTTGACAGCTTCTACAAGTATGTAGAAATCGTGATATCAACTTAATCCTATATTCCCTCTGCAGTTCCCGTTTTAATTATTGAAGTATTGACCTAATCCTAGGATGACACGTTGTCATCTCTCTACCCAACTAACAAGGTGAATCGTGACGACTGTGCGCCAAAATATACCAACATGTGATATTCGCTCATACGTGCACAGATAGCAATAGCTAGATTATAAAGGATTTAGCACTTAAAATATAAATATCCATCCTGCTAGAGATCAGAGGTATCTGTAACATGTAATATGCTGACGAGGTTTGTTAAGGACAAAACTCGAGAATGCATTCACAACTATTAAAACATTTGGATCTCCTCAACGAACGCTTTGTCGCTTTAGTTTTAAAATAAATGGTACCTTTGATGATATTTCTACTATTCACATTTTCCCGAAGATAAATCCTGCTGTTCGTTAATGGCCACTCAAATATCATTTAAACAAACCAAATCAGACTTGAAAATTGATGTGCAGGAAATTTGATATGACCCTCATGCACACTCACTTGTAAAGCCACAGTGTGTCGACCATCTCCCTGTCACATCATCATTGCTGTAATGACTGCCGTGATGGAAGAGATATTGAATAGTACGACTCGACTTGTTTTAAAACATGGGGTTTGTCGGGTTGAACAGAGATCGGGAATGTTGGACTTGTAATCAAGATGGCATGAAAGGATATGCTGGCGCTGCTGAGAGATTGATATGGTTCAACCAGCAAACACAGGAGTCAGTGTGGAGGACTGCCTGTCACATTAACATGGAACTATTTCCTTACTCCATACTGACTGACTGACTGACTGACTTGATGTTTTATAGTTAACTGATTCTCTTTTGGTTGATAGTTTACATGAATTCATTTACTTTAGTCTTCCTGGTGCAATGTTAATTCACTTCACTGCAATTCCTTATGGGTAGGACAACACCATTGTGTGTGGATTGCAAGTGTACATATTCACTCCTCTTGTTTGGTGTCTTCCCTTTATTGGAGACTCGAGGTTATATAGATACATCCTACTGACAAGACATCCTTTATTCAACTATGATAAGACTATTGGTTTGTCTGTCCAGGCTGTAGTTGATGAGAACGGTGTTCAAATAGTGGTGGAGACAATCAGCTAGGGTACCTAGACAATTTCTACTGCAAATCTTATTTGTTTTTGTTGTTGGGTTGCTGAAATGTTTTGATAACATCGTCAAAGTTGGAAGAATACAACTTAAGAGGAGATGTGGAGAATATGTGTTTCAGAGTTGGGAGAAATGCTTTCTTTGAAAAGTGGTCCAAACTCGCACGACGCCCAAATTATATCGAGAATATTTTCCATACTTCAAAACAACACAAATATATATTCAGTGAAATGTTTGCGATCTCGTCGATTCTGTAAAGTAAACTCTCAACCCAGATTCGATAATCTTACATCCTGTTGCAGTAGCAACACATTTATAATCCTCTCCACAGAGAATGTTTGAAACGATTACACCGACATAGTTTGGTTACTGAAACCTTCTGTTCACTTAATTATTTGTTTTGTAAGATGAATAGAACACATAAAGTAGGTGTGCAAAGAGGACTGTTCAGGAACTATAAATTTAGTTTTGTATTCGAAAACATTCGTTGGAAAATGAAATTGATTTCTCAGTAGTGTCTGGTTTGCTCCACGTTATCCGCTTTATTCAGGAATCATTTGTACTGCTGTAATGTTCGCACTGAGTACAACAGGCATCTCACGGATCATTTCAACCATTATTCAGGTCCATTGATAACCCGTTATTTGTTTTACACTGTATACGGTTAACTACCCGGATGTCAATAACGCTGTGTTTGGGTAAGGTGGTTCAATCAGGTGTCTATTGATGTCCCTCAATAACCAGAGCGAATACAACCAGGTTTCGTGAGACAAAAGAGGAGCAGGAGTAGAATCTGTTGTTTATAAGAGTAGGTTATTTTAGGTCAATAATTGTATCATTGAGCTCAATGTCTCCTGTGGTATTCGTATGACGAAAAGTAAAGGATCTCACATGTCATCAATCAAATGAGAAATAATGACGAATGATTCTGCTGTCAGGTACTGGTGTGGTCTTATTGTGTCGGAGTTGAGGAATCCATTCCATGGTGTTGGAGTTATTGTGCTAGAGTGAAAGAAACCTAGGTGGGGTGCCATAGTGAGGGAACGGAGGTGCGGTGAGTGAGTGAGTGAGTGAGTGAGGAACGGAGGTGGGGTGAGTGAGTGAGTGAGTGAGGGAACAGAGGGCTCTGAGTGAGTGAGTGAGTGAGTGAGGAAATGGAAGGTTAGGTTTTCAAAGGCTAAGATCAAAGCTACCTAGAATGTACATTTATCTGCATGAAGGAAGAATGGTTGCCCAAAGTGATATAGCGTTCCTATTAAAGAAAGATACCGGGTATATAATGTTGGAACGCGAGTGTCATTCTGGGAAAGGTATAACAGACAGGATAGAGGATGATAGGATGTTCTATCACCAGGTGTCTTCAAGGCCCTGATACTGTTTGGAAAACATGGAGAGTAAATCTGGCATACTTGTATGTCCCATCACCATTTTGACTACATGAGTTTAACATTATATATATTATACAGTTTCACCTAATGTGGTTTCCAGAAAACTGACCCCAGCCCTGATGTGGCAGACCAACAGCTGCTAGAGCATGTCTACCAATCTCACTGCCTGTCCTCTCTTGGCAATAATATCTTTTCGCTGTGCCACACATCCAGATAGTTTCAATATAAATATGAAGAAACACATCATGCCATGGGTTATAGTCTGGTCATTCCTTCACTAACAATTTGAAAACAAATGTTTTTTAAAATGTACACGCTAATTTCCAGCAATACATATTCAACACAGAGCTGCAGTATTGGCAAGATTATTGTGAAAAGAATTGATTTGACTACCAGATCTCCATTCAGGGGCTTTCCAATTGCTGTCTCTGCAATAGACTGGATGGCGGAAAGTATGACATACCTCCGTCCCAGCTGGCCTCGGAGGGGGATTTATACATCCTCTTGTTCATCCCCTGACTAATGCAGGGTGTAGAAAACCTATAACCTAGACGATGATAGCCCCCGGAAAGATGATATTACTTTATGATTAGAGCTTAGAGGGAGAGGAGGTGATTTTTTCAATATTATCTTTAAAGTATCACCCACTTGAAATTAGTTTTGCCTTGGGCGCTGGGCCTGAGCGCTATACACTTGAATAGCCCTGTGTGTGGAAGTATTGATACACCATGGAACATGTAGCGTCTGTATGTGAGTGTATCACTGCAGCAGTTGCTGGAGTAGGTGATACAGGTGGAGTAGGACCAACACCCCCCCTGGCGGCCTGGCTAAAACCAATGCACAACCTTTGTTCCCCTTAATCCCGTGTCAATATATTGAGGAAATGCAACACTGACCTATTCGGTGCCAAACTTACTTCATTTCTTGTTTCCGCCAGCGATCTAGGTCGTGACACAAATGTGTGTGTGAGTATCACGCTACTGTCTTCAATTCCTGAATGTGTGTGAGTGTCACGCTGCTGGCTGCAATTCCTGAATGTGTGTAACACGGGGCTGTCTGCAACTGTTCAATGAGTGTGAGTGTCACGCTGCTGTCTGCAATTGTTCAATGTGTGTGAGTGACACGCTGCTGTCTCCAATTCCTCAATGTGTGTGCCGTATCACGCTGTTGTCTTCAATTCCTCAATGCGTGAGAGTGTCACGCTGTTGTCTTCAATTCCTCAATGTGTGTGTGTGTCACGCTGCTGGCTGCAATTGTTCAATGAGTGTGAGTGTCACGCTGTTGTCTTCAATTCCTCAAAGTGTGGTAGTGTCACGCTTCTGTCTGCAATTGTTCAATGTGTGTGTCACGCTGCTGTCTTCAATTCCTCAATGTGTGTTAGTGTCACGCTGCTGTCTTTAATTCCTCAATGTGTGTGTGTGTGTGTGTGTGTCACGCTGCTGTCTGCAATTGTTCAATGCGTGTGAGTGTCACGCTGCTGTCTGCAATTGTTCAATGTTTGTTAGTGTCACGCTGCTGTCTTCAAATCTTCAGTGTGTGTGAGTGTCACGCTTCTTTCTGCAATTCTTGAATGTGTGTGAGTGTCACGGTGCTGACTTCAATTCCTCAATGTGTGTGTGTGTCACTCTGCTGTCTGCAATTGCTCAATGAGTGTGAGCGTCACGCTGCTATCTGCAATTGTTCAATGTGTGTGAGTGTCACGCTGCTGTCTTTAATTCCTCAATGCGTGTGTGTGTGTGTCACGCTGCTGTCTGCAAGTGTTCAATGAGTGTGAGTGTCACGCTCCTGTCTGCAATTGTTCAATGTGTGTGAGTGACACGCTGCTGTCTCCAATTCCTCAATGTGTGCGTATCACACTGTTGTCTTCAATTCCTCAATGCGTGAGAGTGTCACGCTGCTGTCTTCAATTCCTAAATGTGTGTGTGCTGGAGTCTTCAATTCCTCAATTCGTGTGGTGTCACTCTGCTGTCTGCAATTGTTCAATGTGTGTGGAGTGTCACGCTGCTGTCTTCAATTCCTCAATGTGTGATTGTCACGCTGCTGTCTTCAATTCTTGAATGTGTGTGAGTGTCACGCTGCTGTCTTCAATTCCTCAATTCGTGTGAGTGTCACGCTGCTGTCTGCAATTCTTGAATGTGTGTGTGAGTGTCACGCTGTTGTCTTCAATTCCTGTCTGCAATTGTTCAATGTGTGTGAGTGACACGCTGCTGTCTCCAATTCCTCAATGTGTGCGTATCACACTGTGTCTTCAATTCCTCAATGCGTGAGAGTGTCACGCTGCTGTCTTCAATTCCTAAATGTGTGTGAGTGTCACGCTGCTGTCTTTAATTCCTCAATGTGTGTGTGTCTGAGTGTCACGCTGCTGTCTACAATTGTTCAATGTGTGTGTGTGTGTCACGCTGCTGTCTTCAATTCCTCAATGCGTGTGAGTGTCACGCTGCTCTCTGCAATTCTTGAATGTGTGTTAGTGTCACGCTGTTTTTTTCAATTCCTTCATGTGTGTGAGTGTCACGCTGCTGTCTGCAATTCTTGAATGTGTGTTAGTGTGACGGTGGTGTCTTCAATTCCTCAATGTGTATGAGTGTCACGCTGCTGCCTGCAATTCTTTAATGTGTGTGTCACGCTGCTGTCTGCAATTGGTCAATGTGTGTGTCACGCTGCTGTCTTCAATTCCTCAATGTGTGTGAGTGCCACGCTGCTGTCTGCAATTCCTGAATGTGTGTGTCACGCTGCTATTTGCAATTACCAAAATGTGAGTTTCACGCCGTTTCTGCAATTCTTCAATGTGTGTGAGTGTCACGCTCCTGTCTGCAATTCCTCAATGTGTGTGTGTGTCACGTTCCTGTCTTCAATTCCTCAATGTGTGAGAGTGTCACTCTGCTCTCTGCAGTTCTTCCATGTGTGTGTTCAAGTTAGTGACGATGATCAATTTAACCACGTGTGTATTCTGTCACTCATTAAAAATCATTTCTTTTGACATACGCGTTTGTCATCTGATACTACGCTCTACCTGGCTTGTCGCTTGTCGATATTGTAAGCCATGTCTACACATACTATTCGCTAACACATGCTTGCACAGTCCAGTCCAGCCTTAACCTAGACAATGTCCATGCGTCATCTCAGTGCCAATGCCTTTAAAGTATCCATCACTTGCGTCTCTCGTGCTATATAACGTCGTGTTATTCAGGGGGAATCAATTCACCCGTGTTTGTATGTCTTGTTGTGCATGTTCAGTTAGCATGGTGGCATGAAGCCACGTTATTTGAGACTGTTACTGTAGATGTACATACTACAGGTAGCAACACATTTGAAGAAAAGGATAGTGATTCACAAACACATATTGCTGCTTTTAGTACAGCATTCTTATGATTAGAGAAAGGGTTTTGCCACTTTTAGTTATTTTTACCTTCTTTTGTCCGCCACACATCCTGACTACAAGAGGGGAGTTATATTTCTCGTTCATCTCTATCACAAGCATTACACAGTCCTACAGTAAACTATGAAGACGACCGCCAAGGTATTATATAAATAGCTAAACAACAAGAGCTGGCATATTTTAGAAATATATCAATTAAATAAATATACGAAAGCCACAGATAAGCATCTCTTGGGGGAGGAGGAGAGAAAACCTATACATGAGGTGAGTCGAACCAAACCAAGATATGCTGCACGATCAAACCACTTGGACTGGAGGCCAGCTGATATGACACCCAGTGGGAGACATCCACATTAGGTAATTGCTCAGATGTACCGCAACGTGTCAGGTGGAATTACTGCTATCCTCGAAATAAGAATCCGTGACGCAATTCTCAAATAGAGGACTAGTTTTTATTTCCGCCCATTTTGAAAACTGGCCTTATTTGATGCTAGGTTTCTGTTCACGTCCGGATTCTCATCGAGAATTTATGGTTTCAGTTTTTAAAGTTATAAATGATGATAACAGAGTTTAGATGGTGGCCAACGCAATCACCTTGGGTACACTTTCTCATCCTACAGCACAAGGTCGAGATGTACTTCTGGCATAACATTGATTGGTTCTTTGAAATGTTTTAATTTCATCGTCAAGGTTTGAAGAGCAAAGGTTTATCAGGCTGTACAGGGAATATGTGTTTCACATAGATCCAAAATGCTCTTTTGAGGGAATTCAACTCAAAATGTCTGTCAGAAAAGGTTAGGGCATCCGAACTGTATTGAGAGCGCCGACTTATATTCACATATGAAATAGAATGCAAACCAGAATTGTATTTGTGCTGAATCTGTAAACAGTGATACCTTTGCAGTCCGAAGGCTTTGACTTCGTGCGTGTGTGCGTGTGTGCGTTGGTGCGTGGCCGCCTGCATGTGTGTGTCTGTATAGAAACAAAGTGAATAGAAGAAATAAATCTTTGAAGAAGGCCCTATTTGTACATCCAGCACCATGACACGCTTGTTTTAACAGTGATTAACAAACAACCTCAGCCATGAGAGAACTGGAATCCGAGACACTTCCTTTGGTAATAAAGGTGTCTAACATTCGGACAATGTGAGATTCTCTGACATTTGATGATCATTCTGACATGAACTGACGTAATTATATTTTCTTTTATTTCCGCCCGATTTGCGTTTTATTCGATGGTCGTGTACGTAATGTCATTTATGAAACATTGTTATTGACATTCATCTGTAATATCTATGCGAGTAAACACCCCTCTACTGCTGGAACACGGTGTATTTACCGCGTAATGCTTGGCAGGACCTTCTGTCTCACTGGGGATATCCCCCTTTCCTCAAATTACTGTGTCACTATTGTACGTTTGAGAAGCGGCAAACCTTTTGTAGCGACCGATACATGTCCTGAACTGTTTGGCATTTTAGAGATGTGAACAATAGGAAAGTCTATATGGATGATCAACTTCTTCATTAAACAAAAACGGCGTTACGGTACAGATACGTATACCGTTTTCAGCATGGTAAAAATATCTATACCGAAACGCCGCTATTGTATAATATAGAAGTTGATCATTAATAAAGACTTGTCATTCCTGTTACACGTCATGTGAAGTTGGTCACGTGACCCGTCATGGTCGTTCAAGGGTGCGAAGAAATCGGGACATAGGGACGCTGTGTTCCAAGACAGGATGTACATGTCAGGTTCTGCTTGAACTAAAGAATCATTAACCGAGACAATCCTCATTTGCTATATGATACAGCTGCAGTTGCTGTTTGCCAAGAGGTCTCTTCGAGGTTATGTCATGCTTGACCACCCAACTGTCTGTACCTACAGGTCGGACTATAAAGACTCCATTACAGATCTGAGTATCAGTCTTCTTCACGACGTTGACGTCACTTTAACTCTGCAGCATCCGTTAAACACTTTGCAGCTTCGTTATCTTTAACTCCTACATCCTGGATGTAAACCTGGTATGTCGTCATCAATTACAACTGTCGTTGTTGGCCAGGAATAACGACTGAAGCCAAATCACTATTCCACCAATGACGTTCGCTAGCGGGGGATGGACTTGACAGGAATCAACAAGTGTTTGTCTGCATACGTACGAAGGTTCGGTAAATTTCATTACACTTTTTATCCTCAAACAGTTGGCGTATGTTAAAGCAATGCCAGGAGTAAGTGCATTATACAAGAAACAAATGACTATAAGCCAGAGAAGTTCGTTGACTTTATCGGCGTTGATGGTTCACTTAGCTCAGATGAAGTATTTTCTGTTCCACAGTGTGGGTATGAACCGCGTTACACAGGACATATCTCCTGGTGCTGAAACTCACTTTCCCAAACACAGTCACCATATGTTGTCCAGAACATTTCAGGTCTTTCATAAATTTCTCAATTAATTGCTGATGTCATGTGTTTTAAGATTGAAAGATAATGTGTCTTGCATGGAAACAAGGAAAAACGGAAAGGCAATATTGGATGTTTTCATTGTTGTGTAACGCCAAACTGTAAACTGATGATTATGTTGGTATGGCCATTAGCATTCGAAAGCAAATCATAAATAACACTCGTGTAATAAGCGGGATGAGTTATCAAAACAAACTTTCTAGTCAAATAGTAAGTCAAGTCAGAATTTATTTACCGGTATGTTTGTAATACAAGCTCTGCTTGTATGTCTGTGATAACAACCCAGTCATTGCACAAAACCAAACTTCTTTGTGTCCCGGCTGTGTCTCAAGAAAGATCAACTCAGGGGAAATCGTTTTTGAGGGTCTCCGAAAGAGCCCACTCAAGCTTTGTTGTCAGCATACTACACAAAAGCAGTTGTAAGAATATAGCACCGTTGCCGTGTAAACACACAGCAGTCAACTGCCAAGTTTCTGTCAAAGTGGACCACATTTAGGAATGTATGGAACAAATGGAGCACTGGCAGTTACCAAATGCAAATATACCCATGGAAACGAATAAGGGAACACATGAAAGTACAGGTGTTCCTTTATTTTTTTCCAGGTTTCTTCACAAGATATGTATTGTACTGTAGGTGAAATTCTGGAAATAAAAAAAGAAACACATGTACTTTCATGTGTTCCCTTATTCGTTTCCATGACTATAATTACCTTAGACGCAATATCTGACTGTCCCTTACAGCCGCATATAACCAATACTTTGAGATGACTTTACTATAACATGTACAAGTTTACAATATAAACAATCTGAAAATTGTATTTTATACCTGAATTTTAGATATGATACGACTATGTCATTTTCACTTTTCTAAACTTGAATATAAATTGGAGATGTTTTGAAATATATTCAATTTCTATTTGTCCCAGATAGTGTTGTGTAAACTATGTGACACTAGGAGTGATGACTATTTTGAGGATAAATGTTTGTACGGGTTTACATATCTTACAAACCTGCTTTGAACCAAAACATAACAACCAGCATTACAAACTTATCATTTGTAATCTAATGTTCAAACTTGAAACTAAATATGATAATGTCAATTTAACTGTAATCAAAATAAGATGGAATCTTATATCAAAATAATAATTTTCCACAAAATAACCCTGAATCCCCAAACAATTGAATCAGGCTACAACACCATGACGATTGTTGATTCTCAACGAAATATGTTTGGACAATGTTGTGCTCGACTGACGTTTGATCAGCCTCTCTATTCCAAGTTTACAAAATCAAGACAGGCAAAAACAGTGGTATGTTTTCATCATTTTCAGTTATGTATTGGAGGTTTTCATCAACTTAAGTCCTTTCTGGGTGCTGGTTTCAAATGAATGCAGGACAGTGGCTCCAGTGAACTTTGGACTACTGTACATGCAAGGAGAAGTCTCCCACGGCTGTTTGAATGTTAGTCCTATTCCAAGACCTTGAGAGCATGCCTTGGATCCACGCATCACTCCATGTCACACTACCAGAGTCTAGTGAGTACTAATGAGTTGGATAATAAGAAATATCCATGCTTGAAGAAAGGTCGATCATTTCTAAAGTCACAGCAGACCACCAGATGAGTTTTCAACATGAAATGTTCATGTGATGACGGAACCTTGGATACAGATGCAGCACTGAATCAGCTTCATGTGCAGTTGGTTGAACTGAAAGAACAGAAAGGACCGCTGCCAAGGACAAGTAAGCTTTGGCTGATGTTCCTGGACTTTCCTTGTTAGGACGTTTGTTACTTAACTGGAAGTTGCATTTGAAAGAAACAGAAGATATTTTGCCTCTATTTGCAACATCAGGCCACAAAATCTTTTCCAGCAGGAAGAATTTTGCAGATTGTATCTTCAGGATAGTCATTTTGTGTGGTCTTGTCTGTATCAGACTAATTGTGGAAGCTGGGCTTTTGTACAATCTGGAAAAAAACCCAAGCCATTCTGAAATGGTTCTTTTAGGGACAGTGTCATAGAGCAATGTCTGATGACAGAACTCAAACATGCTGAATAACCATCCTTATTCTACCAGCTCGCAGAGCACCTGGCAGCAGAAGGAATACCTGTTGAACATACAGGTGGGGAGGCAGCAGAAGGAATACCTGCTGAACATACAGATGGGGAGGCAGCAGAAGGAATACCTGTTGAACATACAGGTGGGGAGGCAGCAGAAGGAATACCTGCTGAACATACAGATGGGGAGGCAGCAGAAGGAATACCTGTTGAACATACAGATGGGGAGGCAGCAGAAGGAATACCTGTTGAACATACAGATGGGGAGGCAGCAGAAGGAATACCTGCTGAACATACAGATGGGGAGGCAGCAGAAGGAATACCTGCTGAACATACAGATGGGGAGGCAGCAGAAGGAATACCTGCTGAACATACAGATGGGGAGGCAGCAGAAGGAATACCTGTTGAACATACAGATGGGGAGGCAGCAGAAGGAATACCTGTTGAACATACAGATGGGGAGGCAGCAGAAGGAATACCTGTTGAACATACAGATGGGGAGGCAGCAGAAGGAATACCTGTTGAACATACAGATGGGGAGGCAGCAGAAGGAATACCTGTTGAACATACAGATGGGGAGGCAGCAGAAGGAATACCTGTTGAACATACAGATGGGGAGGCAGCAGAAGGAATACCTGTTGAACATACAGGGGGGAGGCAGCAGAAGGAATACCTGGGGAGGCAGCAGAAGGAATACCTGTTGAACATACAGATGGGGAGGCAGCAGAAGGAATACCTGTTGAACATACAGATGGGGAGGCAGCAGAAGGAATACCTGTTGAACATACAGATGGGGAGGCAGCAGAAGGAATACCTGTTGAACATACAGATGGGGAGGCAGCAGAAGGAATACCTGTTGAACATACAGATGGGGAGGCAGCAGAAGAAGGAATACCTGTTGAACATACAGATGGGGAGGCAGCAGAAGGAATACCTGTTGAACATACAGATGGGGAGGCAGCAGAAGGAATACCTGCTGAACATACAGATGGGGAGGCAGCAGAAGGAATACCTGTTGAACATACAGATGGGGAGGCAGCAGAAGGAATACCTGTTGAACATACAGGTGGGGAGGCAGCAGAAGGAATACCTGTTGAACATACAGGTGGGGGAGGCAGCAGAAGGAATACCTGTTGAACATACAGATGGGGAGGCAGCAGAAGGAATACCTGTTGAACATACAGATGGGGAGGCAGCAGAAGGAATACCTGTTGAACATACAGATGGGGGAGGCAGCAGAAGGAATACCTGTTGAACATACAGGTGGGGGAGGCAGCAGAAGGAATACCTGTTGAACATACAGGTGGGGAGGCAGCAGAAGGAATACCTGTTGAACATACAGATGGGGGAGGCAGCAGAAGGAATACCTGTTGAACATACAGATGGGGAGGCAGCAGAAGAATACCTGTTGAACATACAGATGGGGAGGCAGCAGAAGGAATACCTGTTGAACATACAGATGGGGAGGCAGCAGAAGGAATACCTGTTGAACATACAGGTGGGGAGGCAGCAGAAGGAATACCTGTTGAACATACAGGTGGGGAGGCAGCAGAAGGAATACCTGTTGAACATACAGGTGGGGAGGCAGCAGAAGGAATACCTGTTGAACATACAGGTGGGGAGGCAGCAGAAGGAATACCTGTTGAACATACAGGTGGGGAGGCAGCAGAAGGAATACCTGTTGAACATACAGATGGGGAGGCAGCAGAAGGAATACCTGTTGAACATACAGATGGGGAGGCAGCAGAAGGAATACCTGTTGAACATACAGATGGGGAGGCAGCAGAAGGAATACCTGTTGAACATACAGATGGGGAGGCAGCAGAAGGAATACCTGTTGAACATACAGATGGGGAGGCAGCAGAAGGAATACCTGTTGAACATACAGGTGGGGAGGCAGCAGAAGGAATACCTGTTGAACATACAGATGGGGAGGCAGCAGAAGGAATACCTGTTGAACATACAGATGGGGAGGCAGCAGAAGGAATACCTGTTGAACATACAGATGGGGAGGCAGCAGAAGGAATACCTGTTGAACATACAGATGGGGAGGCAGCAGAAGGAATACCTGTTGAACATACAGATGGGGGAGGCAGCAGAAGGAATACCTGTTGAACATACAGGTGGGGAGGCAGCAGAAGGAATACCTGTTGAACATACAGATGGGGAGGCAGCAGAAGGAATACCTGTTGAACATACAGATGGGGAGGCAGCAGAAGGAATACCTGTTGAACATACAGATGGGGAGGCAGCAGAAGGAATACCTGTTGAACATACAGGTGGGGAGGCAGCAGAAGGAATACCTGCTGAACATACAGATGGGGAGGCAGCAGAAGGAATACCTGTTGAACATACAGGTGGGGAGGCAGCAGAAGGAATACCTGTTGAACATACAGGTGGGGAGGCAGCAGAAGGAATACCTGTTGAACATACAGGTGGGGAGGCAGCAGAAGGAATACCTGTTGAACATACAGATGGGGAGGCAGCAGAAGGAATACCTGTTGAACATACAGATGGGGAGGCAGCAGAAGGAATACCTGTTGAACATACAGATGGGGAGGCAGCAGAAGGAATACCTGTTGAACATACAGATGGGGAGGCAGCAGAAGGAATACCTGTTGAACATACAGGTGGGGGAGGCAGCAGAAGGAATACCTGTTGAACATACAGATGGGGAGGCAGCAGAAGGAATACCTGTTGAACATACAGATGGGGAGGCAGCAGAAGGAATACCTGTTGAACATACAGATGGGGAGGCAGCAGAAGGAATACCTGTTGAACATACAGATGGGGAGGCAGCAGAAGGAATACCTGTTGAACATACAGGTGGGGAGGCAGCAGAAGGAATACCAGTTGAACATACAGATGGAGAGGCAGCAGAAGGAATACCTGTTGAACATACAGATGGGGAGGCAGCAGGAGGAATACCTGTTGAACATACAGATGGGGAGGCAGCAGAAGGAATACCTGTTGAACATACAGATGGGGAGGCAGCAGAAGGAATACCTGTTGAACATACAGATGGGGAGGCAGCAGAAGGAATACCTGTTGAACATACAGATGGGGAGGCAGCAGAAGGAATACCTGTTGAACATACAGATGGGGAGGCAGCAGAAGGAATACCTGTTGAACATACAGATGGGGAGGCAGCAGAAGGAATACCTGTTGAACATACAGATGGGGAGGCAGCAGAAGGAATACCTGTTGAACATACAGATGGGGAGGCAGCAGAAGGAATACCTGTTGAACATACAGATGGGGGGTAGATGCTGATACAGTGGCGACAAGTCGAGCTATCACGATGGCACAGCACAGATGAAGTGGCTGTTTATGTGAATAACAAATATGATTTGGTGCTACTGATCCCTTAAAACACACCTGCAAGTGCACATTCGCCATGTTCAGCCTTGGACTAGTGAAGAGCACCATAGCTGCTCCAGACACTCTTTAAAATCCAGCATAAGTTTTTTAAAAATGTTTTAGGTAAAACATTTGTCAGAGCTCTGGATGACACTGTTGACAATGGACAGAGCCTTGGTGGCATTTGTTTGCTGTATTAACAACATTTGTACCTGTAGAGTTTGCTGTATTAACAACATTTGTACCTGTAGAGTTTGCTGTATTAACAACATTTGTACCGGTAGAGTTTGCTGTATTAACAACAATTGTACCTGTAGAGTTTGCTGTATTAACAACATTTGTACCGGTAGAGTTTGCTGTATTAACAACAATTGTACCTGTAGAGTTTGCTGTATTAACAACATCTGTACCGGTAGAGTTTGCTGTATTAACAACATTTGTACCTGTAGAGTTTGCTGTATTAACAACATTTGTACCTGTAGAGTTTGCTGTATTAACAACAATTGTACCTGTAGAATTTGCTGTATTAACAACATTTGTACCTGTAGAGTTTGCTGTATTAACAACATTTGTACCTGTAGAGTTTGCTGTATTAACAACATTTGTACCGGTAGAGTTTGCTGTATTAACAACAATTGTACCTGTAGAGTTTGCTGTATTAACAACATTTGTACCGGTAGAGTTTGCTGTATTAACAACATTTGTACCTGTAGAGTTTGCTGTATTAACAACAATTGTACCTGTAGAGTTTGCTGTATTAACAACATTTGTACCGGTAGAGTTTGCTGTATTAACAACAATTGTACCTGTAGAGTTTGCTGTATTAACAACATTTGTACCTGTAGAGTTTGCTGTATTAACAACAATTGTACCTGTAGAGTTTGCTGTATTAACAACATTTGTACCGGTAGAGTTTGCTGTATTAACAACATTTGTACCTGTAGAGTTTGCTGTATTAACAACATTTGTACCGGTAGAGTTTAGAGTATTATTAACAACATTGTACCTGTAGAGTTTGCTGTATTAACAACATTTGTACCTGTAGAGTTTGCTGTATTAACAACATTTGTACCTGTAGAGTTTGCTGTATTAACAACATTTGTACCTGTAGAGTTTTCTGTATTAACAACATTTGTACCTGTAGAGTTTGCTGTATTAACAACATTTGTACCTGTAGAGTTTGCTGTATTAACAACATTTGTACCAGTAGAGTTTGTTGTATTAACAACAATTGTACCTGTAGAGTTTGCTGTATTAACAACAATTGTACCTGTAGAGTTTGCTGTATTAACAACATTTGTACCTGTAGAGTTTGCTGTATTAACAACATTTGTACCTGTAGAGTTTGCTGTATTAACAACATTTGTACCTGTAGAGTTTGCTGTATTAACAACATTTGTACCGGTAGAGTTTGCTGTATTAACAACATTTGTACCTGTAGAGTTTGCTGTATTAACAACAATTGTACCGGTAGAGTTTGCTGTATTAACAACATTTGTACCTGTAGAGTTTGCTGTATTAACAACATTTGTACCTGTAGAGTTTGCTGTATTAACAACATTTGTACCTGTAGAGTTTGCTGTATTAACAACATGTGTACCTGTAGAGTTTGCTGTATTAACAACATTTGTACCTGTAGAGTTTGCTGTATTAACAACATTTGTACCTGTAGAGTTTGCTGTATTAACAACATTTGTACCTGTAGAGTTTGCTGTATTAACAACATTTGTACCTGTAGAGTTTGCTGTATTAACAACAATTGTACCTGTAGAGTTTGCTGTATTAACAACATTTGTACCTGTAGAGTTTGCTGTATTAACAACATTTGTACCTGTAGAGTTTGCTGTATTAACAACATTTGTACCGGTAGAGAGAACGCCAGCCACAAGCAGAGCATGTCATTTCCACTCAAACTGAGTGCAATGAAAAAGAGGTGAGTTAAGATTTTATAAATGGTACGATTCAGTCCAAATATATTCACTTGATTGATGCCAGTAGCATCAGAGGGGCAGGACATTATAATTAATCAGTCAATGATTCCGGTTTTGCCAGAGGCAAACTGATGTGAAGAAAGGCAAACAGCTTTTACTTTTCGCTCCATTTCCGTCAAATATATATACTAGGCACATAAAGAAACCGTGCATACAAATATTGAAAATCTAAATTTATCAAACCTGTGTAGACACATTAGGATTTAAACTCAGAGATTATTGACATGTATCCAACATGCATGCACGTGCCACGTTCCGTGACGTCAGTGGGTTCGTCCTTGGGACGTGCAGTACGTTGTTGCACGTGCATTCCGGGAAAGAGAAACAGAGCAAATGAATGCCACACAATACTGTCACTTTGGAAAGCTCAACCCCTGCCCTTGCGATCGTTCAAAAAATTAAACGGCTATTGAAACGCATAGCATGCCAAGGCTCACGTCTGCGCAACGTCATGAGGCCATTGGGCTGGTCCATGGGGGAATGTCTCAACGACAAGTGGCTGCACATTTCCACTGCCACCGGAACACTATTTCTGCACTGGTGAGACGCTACCAGAACACAAATGACGTCATCGATCCGCCACGTTCTGGACGTCCACGTGTCACAACGCCAAGACAGGACAGATGGATGAGGGTGACCCATCTTCGCCACAGGTTTCAGACTGCAGTGATGACTGCCCGAACCATCCCAGGACTTCGCCGTATCCACCCCAACAGTTCTACAACGTTTACGTCATCACGGGATCAGACCACGACGTCCCGCTATACGGCCTATCCTGACACAACGTCATCGACAAGCTCGCCGAATGTGGTGCCGAAATCATGTCCGCAGACCCTTGTTTGGGTGGAGAAATGTTGTTTTTACAGATGAGATCAGGTTTAACATTTCCCATAGTGATGGACGTCAACGTGCCTATAGACGCGTGGGAGAACGTTATGCACAGTCCTGTGTCTTGGAAAGGAATCGCTTTGGTGGTGGTTCCGTGATGATTTGGGGTGGAATAACAGCACGCCAAAGAACTCCTTTGGTGATTGTTCAGGGCAACTTAACTGGTGTGGGCTACAGGGATCAGATTCTTCGACCTGTGGCAATTCCTTTTCTGCAACGTCATGGCCCTGGGTTAACCTTCCAACAGGACAATGCCCGCCCTCATACGGCAAGGGTTGCTGTGGATTTCTTACAACACCACAACGTTGAGTGACTGCCTTGGCCTGCAAATTCACCGGATCTCTCCCCGATAGAGCATGTTTGGGACGAGATGGATCGACGTCTACGCCGTCTTCATCATCCGCCAGATAATGTCCTTGACCTTGCAACAGAACTTGAGAGAATCTTGCGTGACATCCCACAAGCCTTCCTTGCACGTTTGATAGGCTCTATGCGCCGTCGATGCACTGCTGTTCTCAATGCCGATGGTGGACATACCCGTTATTGAGCTTGTGACATGGTCGTTTGACCCCTGTCCCGCTTGTGGACTCGTGACGTCATTGTGATTGACTTTTCAATTGAAATTGAACTTGTTATGGTCTCATGATCCCTCCATTAAAGTTTATATGTACCTTTGACATTGTTATTGTACTTATCAACTGGGATAATATTTTGACAATGCACAGTTTCTTTATGTGGCTAGTATAGATTATTGAACCGAAACCCATTCAAGTATTGCAAAAGGTGATGTTCAGTGTTTTTGAAAATAATTAAATAATTAGTGAGGCAATGTAGAGAGCAAGTTGATGACATATATTAGATACTAATTAAAACCATAAAACTGGGTTGGGCCAATAGATGGCGGCAAGCTTGAGTTTGATGTGGCGGCCAGCATGCATTCAACATATCAGTATTATCTGGCCGTTCCCTGAAGTTGTTTTGTCGACGGAAAACTATTGACAAAAAAGAACTTGTCTTCTAGGCTGCAAAACCAGGTTTTGTGTTGGTCCGAACACCATTTCATCCGGGTTTTGTGTTGGTCCGAACACCATTTCATCCAGGTTTTGTGTTGGTTCGAACATCACTTTCACCCACGTTCTATGTTGGACCGAACACCACGTTCACCCAGGTTCTATGTTGGTCCGAACACCACTTTCACCCAGGTTTTAACCCTTCGTATGTTGGTACCCGTGGGCTTCACCAGAGTGGTAAACATCTGGAACCTGCATCAGTTTTGGCGCTGCTGCCACACCGTGACGATCGAGGCAGGACTGATCAACACGACACTCAACATCTACCCCCGACATCTGTAATGTTTGCCAGGGTATAACACGAGCAGTTTCCAATCTTGATGGATAAATTACTCATTTATCATTTGGTTCTCAGCGTGGATGAAAATCAGTTTAATTAATGTCGAAAGCATTGTCCTATCTGATGTTAATTTCTGGACAAAACCAGACAAACGACAAACGACTCCTCATGCATAAGAACATCGCCAACATTTGCAGATGAGGATGAGCTTTGGATATTAATGATAAATCCGTTCACACTAATATAATCGTTTATGCTAACATCTGTGAAAGGGTTGATCAGACGAAGATGACATAACTCATAACAAACTATGGTTGGTGAAAAAAAACAGCACAGTGAAGATTGATTCTCATCTCCGCAGGCTAAGTGGTGGAATTAATACATATTCAACGCAAAACATTTTCAGTGAAGTAAAAAACATGCAAATGTTATGAAAACACAAACAATGCTATAGTTTCCACAGTGTGACAGTTAGATAGTTCCATTATTCACAGTGAGTGAATGACGGCATTAGGCATGGCCTTGTCACGAATAGATAATTAGAATTGTGAGACTGGGCTTGTTGTTCTGTTAATGACATGATAGAGGAGATATTTCATATACTCCGTTTGATTCAGTGTTATGTGATGCAGCCCACGTGACTGTGTTGTCTGAGCAGCAGGAGTTGCACACCACGTCGCGGTATTTCCTGTCGTGTCCAGGAGTTACAGAGGCTGTAATTAATGTTGCTGTAGGCAACTTAATGCATCACGATGTAGCTGCTTGACCTGACTGTGAGACTTATGTGGAAAGTAAACTTTTTAAGTAAATAGGTTTCTTTCCCATGTTAGTTATATTCCAAATCTGGATAAATTCCACGGGAATAAAGGAATTAGAAACCTGTAGTTAATTACATTTTACGTAAAACCTTCATTGTTCTATTTTCGAACGGCATATGTTTTTGCGTTGTATTTTTCACATCCAAATATAAATACTGCGTAAAATGTATTGAATTTGTAATTTTAAGTCGCAGACATTTAATGTTTATTGTATAATTCGTGTATAATTCGTGTATAATTCGTGTATAATGATATGACAGGTGGCTGGATCTTGGTCAATATTGCTGTCAGTACTTGCAGCTTCATCTGAGTAAATTCCATGTACCTGCCACTTGTCCACGCCTCGCTTAGCAATATTCCAGCAACATGACGCTAGCTGATGCATAGACTACACATATTAAACCCACGTCGGAATCAAACCCGGGTCTATAACCACTTGGCTACCCTAACCACCCTGCATACTTTAGTAGCGTTACAACTGCATCACGGAATTCTTGGCTACCCTTACCACCCTGCATACTTTAGTAGCGTTACAACTGCATCACGGAATTCTTGGCTACCCTTACCACCCTGCATACTTTAGTAGCGTTACAACTGCATCACGGAATTCTTGGCTACCCTTACCACCCTGCATACTTTAGTAGCGTTACAACTGCATCACGGAATTCTTGGCTACCCTTACCACCCTGCATACTTTAGTAGCGTTACAACTGCATCACGGAATTCTTGGCTACCCTTACCACCCTGCATACTTTAGTAGCGTTACAACTGCATCACGGAATTCTTGGCTAACCGGTAATCTGAATGACAGGCAGAATATCAACAAGTATGCGAGTATGTCCAACGGTGGTACTTCTATACTTCTGAATGTGTGTTGGGGATCACCTCCCATTAGTAAAGGTGATGCGTCAAATTGTGTGGATATACTGAAATAGCCTGAGACAAGATGGCGTGAAGAACCCGCGTCATGATTCCACCCTTTACCAGCATCAGTATTCAACGTGGAGAGTGAAATATTTCTTCAGATGTTTAATGAAACATATTGGAAACGAGAAGCCAAACTATTATATAGAATTAATCGAGATTTTATTTCTTTTTGAAATACCATGACAAATTATTATGGCGATTTAACTG